>NC_064646.1:460341689-460960347 GCF_023864345.2 Schistocerca serialis cubense | reverse complement strand
TTTTGCCGAAGGTTTGGCCATTGTGGCGGGTCGTCGGCTGGGGCTGTGGGGGCGGCATTTGGGCGGGGGCGGCGATTCTCGGCGGGCCGACCCAGGCTGTAGCGCGCGGTAGCTGCAGTTTGGCCGTGGTTTGCGGCGCTGCCGTGGCGACTGGTTGGCGACTGTGGTGTGGCTGTGTGTAGCCCCATCCTCGGTGGTTTGAAAGGCGCGGGCGGTTGTGGCGCAGGTTTGGGGCTGCTCCGCACAGGCTGTCGGACGTTGGGCGGTAGCAAGCGCGGGAGGCGCGGCGCGGCGGCGCGCAGAGTGGCGGCCGCTCTCTCGGCCGTCCGCGCCCGCCCGCGACACTGGCTGGGCCTTGTGATTCTCTGCTCTGCTGCTGTGCTGTGCTTGCGTGCCTGCCTGCCTGCCGTCCCGCTCGCTCTCGCTCTCGCTCTCGCTGTGTGTTACGCGCGTCGTCGAAATGGCAGATCAGGCGGCTACGAACGAGACTGCTGCGGCACCCGCCGCCACCGGCACTACGAAGAAGGCCAAGTCTGCGTCGTCTGCGAAGAAGCCGCGCGCCAAGCCTGCGCACCCGCGCACCTCTGAGATGGTGACGGCCGCCATCAAGAGTCTGAAGGAGCGCGGCGGGTCGTCGCTGCAGGCGATCAAGAAGTACATAGCCGCGCACTACAAGCTGGACGCGGAGAAGCTGGCGCCGTTTATCAAGAAGTACCTCAAGTCGGCCGTCGTGGCGGGCGAGCTGGTGCAGACGAAGGGGAAGGGCGCGTCCGGCTCGTTCAAGCTTGCCGGCGCCGGCGGCGGGGGGGCGGCCGAGGGCGGCAAGGCTCGTGCTGGCGGTGCCAAGAAGAAGCGCGCCGCTCCGGCCAGCAAGGAGAAGAAGGGCGCCCGTGCGGCCGGCGCAAAGAAGGCTGGTGGCGTGAAGGCGGCGACCGGTCGGAAGGCGGGCGCCGCCAAGAAGGCGTCTGCGGCGTCGGCCGCTCCCGCGGGTGCGAAGAAGGCGGCTGCGGCCAAGCCGGCCAAGGCCAAGTCGCCGTCGAAGGCGAAGAAGGCCGCCAAGGTTCCGACGAAGAAGCCGAAGGCGCCGCGCCCGAAGAAGGCGACGACGCCGTCTAAGGCGAAGGCTTCGCCCAAGAAGAAGAAGTAGAGTAGAGGAGAAAGAGATGGGAGAAAGGAAGGGTTTGGCGCTTGACTCCGTCGTCCCCACCCCCCGTCGTCGTCTAGTGGCGCGCAAGAGACGCGCGGCCCAAAACGGCCCTTCTCAGGGCCATCAAAGCACGTCGGGGAAGGTTTTGATTGTCGTGTTGCGTTTGGTGTGGGTGTCTGTCTGGCGTTTCTGTATGCCCGTGGGGATGCTGTTTGCGTGCCGTGGTGGTTGGATTGCGGGGGTCGGTGGCGGGTGTGGGCGGCGGTAGCGGTAAGCGGTGTTGTTGTTGTTGTTGTTGTTGTCGTGGTTTGATTGTCGCCGTGTTTGTGGCGGCGGCCGACGGTTGGTTTTCTGTCACGTTGTTTTGTTTGAATACGTTGGTTGGCTTGCCTGCGTTCGTTCTTCTCGGATGTCTGTCTTGTCGAGTCGTGTCTGGTCTCTGTTTTGTTCCTTTGTGTGTGTGTTATGTTTTGCAACGGGGGGCACGTTGAGATGTGGAAGGAGTCGGCGGGGATTTCGGTGGCGCGTAGAGCGAGCGAGCGAGCGCGCCTGCCTGGCCGTTGGCCGTCGGAGTGGAGTGCGGGTTTTTTTGTTTTCGAAACGAAAGCGGCGGCCGGCCAGCCACCCGTGCGGTGTGACGTCGGCCGTTGGGTATTGTGCGCTTTGAGCGCCGGGGAGGGATGATGTGTGATTGTTGCGCGCTGCTAGCAGGCAGGCAGAGTGAGCGGGTGTGGCGGACGGACGGGAAGTGGTGGTTTTTGTTTTTGGGTTGCGGGGCGAGAGGCAGGCGACCGACAAAGTTTGCTCGCGACGGAGAGATGTTAGTGGCCCTGAAAAGGGCCGTTTTTGTTTGTGCGGTGCGGTGCCGCGGCGCGGTTTAGGCGCGCTCGCCGCGGATGCGGCGCGCGAGCTGGATGTCCTTGGGCATGATGGTGACGCGCTTGGCGTGGATTGCGCACAGGTTGGTGTCTTCGAAGAGGCCGACGAGGTAGGCCTCGCTGGCCTCCTGCAGGGCCATGACTGCGGAGCTCTGGAAGCGCAGGTCGGTCTTGAAGTCCTGGGCGATCTCGCGCCCTAGGCGCTGGAATGGCAGCTTGCGGATGAGCAGCTCTGTGCTCTTCTGGTAGCACCTGATTTCTCGCAGGGCGACGGTGCCCGGCCTGTAGCGGTGGGGCTTCTTGACGCCTCCGGTGGCGGGCGCGCTCTTCCTCGCCGCCTTGGTGGCGAGCTGTTTGCGCGGCGCCTTTCCGCCGGTGGACTTGCGGGCCGTTTGCTTTGTGCGGGCCATAGCGGTAGCGGTAGCGGAGCGGCGTGCGTGGAGGTTAGGTGCGGCGCGGCGTCCGGTGCTGCCTTGACAACGGGCCCGCGCGCCGCAGACGCAGACGCACATGACTGAGGGCTGAACCCTCTGCTGGGGACGAAGTTCTAGCGCGTGCTGCGCTTCTCCTTCTTGCTTGGTGTGGTGAGGATGAGTGATGACGTGATGGTTGTGGCTGTGACTTGACATTTGTGCTGGATATTTTTTTTTATTTTTATTTTTATTTTTTTTTTTTTATTTTTTTTTAATTTTTTTTTTTATTTTTTTTTATTTTTTTTATTTTTATTTTTTTTTTTTTTTTTAAAGAAAGATGAAAGGATAGTTAGAGGGACAGTGAGAGAAAAGGAAAACGAACGGCCCAATTGACTGGCCGGTAATTACGATTAGTTACAGAAGAAAGGACAGAAGGAGGAATAGTGAGAGTGAGTGAAAGCGAACGGCCATTATCCTGGCCTCTTCTGCTTCGTAGCGGCGACGCGATGGCGGCGGCAGGCATTCTTGACATGGCGAATTGGGGGGAGGGGGAAAGAGAAAGAAGTCAGAGGGTGACAGTTGAAGAAGTGGAAAAAAGAAGGGCCTATCATGATTAGGCCAACATTGGGGGTAGTGGGGGGGGGAAGGGGGAGGCGTGTTGGGGGAGCGAATGACATGGCATGTGGGGGGGAATAATCTATGACGTGAGGGAGGTAGTCGGCATGAGATAAGGGGCCTGGTGCAGGCGAGGTCACGGGGGGCGAAATAAAAGGTCGGGCCATCGAGTGGTGGCTAGTCGGTGAACACGGGTGCCCAGGGAAAGGATTAAGGGATTAGGAGAGTGACGAGTTTTGTGGTAAAAGGAGTGGGCGGCGGAGAGGATGCGGGTACGAAGGAGCGGCACTTCAGCCAGGAGGTGGAGCTCGCGGGTTGGGAAGTCGAAGGGGAGGCGGAGGGCACGCCGGAGAGCCCGGTTCTGGACGGTTTGGAGTCGGCGGAGGTGGGTGGGGGCAGCATTGCCCCACACCACCACCGCGTATTCAAGGATGGGGCGAACAAGGGAGGTGTACAGTCTAACAGCAAGGTGCGTGGGGAGGGAAGAGGTTGGGTTGATGAGAGGGTAGAGCAGGCATAGCCGCCCCATTGCCTTACGACGCACCTCGTCGATGTGGGGGCGCCAGGTTAGGCGTTGGTCCAGGGTAACACCCAAGTACTTTGCAGTACGAGTCCAGGGGACTGGGGTACCAAGGACCGCCACCTGAGGGAGCCGAACGGGAATACGGCGTCGGCAGATGATAAGGGCTTGGGTCTTGGAGGGATTAAATGCCAGACGCCAGGTCCTAGCCCAGTCGGTTAGGGAATCTGTAGCCCCCTGGAGCCGCTGTTGAAGAACTGCCGCACTCCGAGAACGAGAGAAGAGTGCAGTGTCATCTGCGTAGAGAGCTAAATGTACCCTCGGCGCAGAGGGCAGATCAGCTGTGAAGAGGGAGTAGAGTAGCGGCCCAAGTACGCTGCCCTGTGGTACTCCTGCCCTGATGCGTCGTCGCGTGGATTTCCCGTCAGGGATCCTAACATGGAAGGTGCGACCTTCCAGGTATGTGGCTATTAGCCGTACATGGGACACTGGGAAGCCAAGGGAGAATAATTTGTAGAGCAGCCCTTCGTGCCAGACCGAGTCAAACGCCCTGGACACGTCGAGGAGTATGGCCCCGAAGTACTCCCTACGTTCAATGGCGTCCAGTGCCTCTTCTACTAGGCGCAGGAGTTGGTGAGTGGTGGCGTGGCCCTGCCTGAAGCCAAACTGCTCATCAGGGAGGACTCGTTCTCGGGCAATGTGGATGAGCAGTCGTTTAAGGTACAGCCTCTCGAACACCTTGGAGATGGCGGGCAAGAGGCTGATGGGGCGGTAGCTGGCAGGGGAACGAAGATCCTTCCCAGCCTTGGGTATGGCGACCACTTCAGCGTGTTTCCAGGCAGAGGGATATTGCCTGGTTGTGAGGATGTTGTTGAATGTGGCCGTCAGGATGGGAATAGAAGCTGGGGGTAATTGCTTGAGGAGGGCATTCGTCAGCTTATCGGGGCCGCCAGCTTTCTTGGATTTGAGGTACCGCAATTGCAGTGCAACCTCCCCTTCGTTAATGGGGGTGATTTCATCCTCAGGGTCCTGGACGGCAAGGAATTGAGGGAGGCGTGCCGTGACCAGGCGAATATGGTCGGGGTCAATGGGGTCATTGACCGGGGTGAAGTTGCGCGTGAAGACATCAGCCAAGGCGTTAGCCTTGGCGTCTGGTTCGGACACAAAGTCATTGCCGACCTGTAGGGGGGGGATCCGTTGCCCTCGTCTCAAAAGGCTTTTTGTGAGCCGCCAAGCAGACGGGTCACGCAGATCAATGGCAGAGATTTTGTTCTCCCAAGCCTGATTGCGGTGGTCTTGCACCGCAGCCTTGATTTGGCGCTGTAATCTATTGATGAGGCGCTTGGTTGCCGGATTCCGAGTGAGCTGCCATTCACGGGTGGTCCGGTTTTTCTCTGTGATGAGAGCAAGGATGTGGGGGGGGAGCGGACGCAGATGATCCGGGGGCCGGTGCGGATGGGGAGGGGTCGCTGCTGCTGCAGCATCTAGCACAACGGTGGTGAGGTGGATGAGGGTACGATCTGCGTCCGTGTGATCGGCAGCAGGGAGTGTGGGTAGGGCTGCTTCGACCCGTCTCTGGTAGGACTGCCAGTCAATACCGCGGATGTCTAGGCCTTCCCTCGGCACAGTCGATGTTCCAGCGAGATCGATGGAACAGATGACCGGTCGGTGATCGGAGGCTAGAGCGATGCGGGTGGCTGCAGTGATGGGGTGGGGTAGACCTTTCACCACTGCGATGTCTAGGACATCTGGGGCACGTCCACCAGAAGGGTAAATGGTGGGGTCGTGCGGGCCGATGGTGCGGGCATGATGCCACTCTGCGACCCGGAGGAGTCGACGACCGGATGTGTTGGTTAACCTACTGTTCCAGGCAGCATGTTTGGCATTGAAGTCACCGCCAACGAAGACGTCGTTGCCGAGCGACAGCAATGCTTCATAGTCCGGTGTTTCGAGAAGGCCTCGTGGTGGCCTGTAGAGAGCCACGAACGTAATGGGACCCCTCACCGTGTGGACGACAATGCCAGTGGCTTCCACAGTGTGAAGTGGGGGGAGGGGAATAGGGTGGTGGCGGAGGGGGCCCGCGCGCCTCCGTGCTGCGCTTATATGCCCTCGGTTGCGCGTGGTGGGGGGAGGGCGGGCCAGAGTCTATATAGGGGGGCGGCGGGCGCGCTGGGCGCAGACCGTAGCCGACTCGCCAGCCGCTGCAGCTGCTGTTTGTGCACGTTTTGCTTTGCCCGAGGAAGGAAGGATGACAGGCCGCGGCAAGGGAGGAAAGGGGCTCGGCAAGGGTGGCGCCAAGCGGCACCGCAAGGTGTTGCGCGACAACATCCAGGGCATCACGAAGCCCGCCATCCGCCGCCTGGCTCGCAGGGGCGGCGTGAAGCGCATCTCTGGTCTGATCTACGAGGAGACCCGCGGGGTGCTGAAGGTGTTCCTGGAGAACGTGATCCGCGACGCGGTGACGTACACTGAGCACGCCAAGCGCAAGACTGTGACGGCCATGGACGTGGTGTACGCCCTGAAGAGGCAGGGGCGCACCCTGTACGGTTTCGGCGGTTAGGCTGCGTCGCAGCGGGCGCTGGCCTTCCCGCGGCCGTGCTTGTGGGTGGGAGAGACTAGAAAACGGCCCTTTTCAGGGCCACCACACTGTTCGGAAGTTGAAAAGTGCGAAAGAGTCTGTGTTGTTGCTGCGTGTGTGCGCTGTGTTGTTTGTTTGTTTGTTTCTTTCTTTCTTTCTTTCCGTTCGAGCGACGTGATGTGACTGGGAGGGGAGAAGGAAAGGAAACGTGTCATGTGGCTGGCTGTGTGTGGAGCTGCTTCGTTTGTGTTTGTTATTGTGTGTCTTTGTATCGATCGCGAACGGAGATGGCGGGCTGTGTGTTGTTGTGCGAGAGGCGGTGATTATTTGCCTGCGTGGTTTGGCTCTGTGTGTTTGCGGCGGCGTTGGGGTTTCCGAGGCAAGGCGTGTGGGCATAGGCGGCCGGATCAGCTGTTTCGTTCGTGTCGACGGCCGTTGCGCGCGGGAGTGGAGGGCGGTGTGTCGACACGCCTCCCTTTAACAATGGTCATTATTGCTGCCGTTGTCGTTTGGAAGGCGACTGCGACCGTGCAAAAAAAAAAAAAAAAAAAAAAAAATGTGTGTGTTTGTTGGGCCACACGGGCTGTGTGGACGACAAGATGGCGGACGTGCGCCGGCGGCGGCTGTGCTGTGAAAGTGCAAAGTTAAAACAAAACAAGGTGCGGCGAGGACGACTGAAATTTTGCTTTGGACGTAGGTTTGTGTGGTGGCCCTGAAAAGGGCCGATTGTTGTGGGCCGGGCCGAGCCGGCAAAGCGCGTTGCGTGCAGGGGAGCACGCGGCGCTGCGATTGCCTGGCCTCCTTTAGGCCTTCTTCTCGGTCTTCTTTGGCAGCAGGACGGCCTGGATGTTGGGCAGGACACCACCCTGTGCGATGGTGACGCCCGACAGGAGCTTGTTGAGCTCCTCGTCGTTGCGGATGGCAAGCTGCAGGTGGCGCGGGATGATGCGCGTCTTCTTGTTGTCGCGGGCCGCGTTTCCGGCCAGCTCGAGCACCTCAGCCGCGAGGTACTCCATGACGGCGGCGAGGTAGACGGGCGCCCCGGCGCCGACGCGCTCTGCGTAGTTTCCCTTGCGCAGGAGGCGGTGGATTCTGCCGACCGGGAACTGGAGCCCAGCCCTGCTTGAGCGGGACTTTGACTTGCCCTTGACTTTGCCTCCCTTTCCGCGTCCGGACATGGCGATGGGCTAGCGACGGTGCACACGAAACGGAAACGAAAACGACCGGTGCGAGCGGCAGCGAGTCGAGCAGCGGCCTCCTTTCGTCTGGACTGGGTGTGGAACATCCCAGGCTATCGTGAACGTAGGGTTTACCTAGAGGCATTTCCTACCAAGGCTGCAGGGTGTGGTTGGCGGTGGTCAGCGCGTATGATATCTTGAAGTCGCTGAGAGGAAGAAGTGGTGGTGAGTCTTCGGGGCTGACCTGATTATTCGATCAGGGCAACGGGCCGCCTGTAGTGGTCGTGATGGTCATTATGTCGTCCTAACCTCCGGACGAGGGGATTGTCTGAAGTGCGGGTGGCAGTATAAAACCGGCGCGCTGCGTCTTTAAATCTCTCCCGGACGAGGGGTTCCTCAGCCGCCTGATGGAGGGGGCGATGAGGGAAATCACGCGGCACATGGTAAACTCGGCGCAAGAGCTTGTTTTGTAGTTGCTGGAGCCTCTGAATATGGGAGGGGGCAGCATTGCCCCAGACTTCACAGGCATAGTCCATAACCGGACGAATGCATGTGCGATAGATATGCAGTCCGTTGGCGACAGGGAGCGAGGAAGTTTCGTTGAGCATGGGGTACAATGCCCCAGCCCTCTGAGATGTCTTCCGGTGTACAGCGGTGACGTGAGGCTTCCATGTCAGGGTGCGATCGAGAATGACCCCGAGGTAGGTAGCAGTCGTGGTCCAGGTGATGGCCTGATTACAAAGCACCAGGGGCGGCACGTCAGGTGGGAGACGGCGAGTGAGGAGCATCGCCTGAGATTTGGTGGCGTTGAAGCCGATCCGCCAGTCGGCGGCCCAGCGCTCGAGGTCCTGCAGAGCAGCTTGCAGACGTCGGAGGACGGCGTCGATGTTGCGATGGCGCGAGAAAAGGGCCGTGTCATCAGCATAGATGGCACGACCAACCCTCGGGGAAATCGGCAGGTCAGAGGTGTAGACAGCATACAATATCGGTCCCAGAACACTCCCTTGTGGCACTCCAGCGAGGACCGGGCGAACAGAGGAAGTCGTGCTGCCAACTCGGACGACAAATGTACGGCCCTCAAGGTAGGTGCCAAGTAGGCGGACGAAGCACGAAGGGATGCCGAGATGGAACAACTTGAAGAGCAGGCCGTGGTGCCAGACGGTGTCAAAGGCCTTGGACACATCAAGCAAAACAAGGCCGCAAAACTCCCGATTGTTGAACGCCAGTGTCGCCTCCTCGACGACGCGGAGCAACTGTTGGGTGGCGGAGTGGTGCTGGCGGAAGCCAAACTGTTCCCGAGGAATGATGTTGTCCTGGTGAAGCAGCCGGCCGAACCTAGAGAGGAGGATCCTCTCGAAAACTTTGCTCAGTGTCGGGAGGAGACTAATGGGGCGATAATGCTCCGGTACTGTCCTGTTTTTGCCCGGCTTCGGGACCGCCACAACGACAGCCTTCTTCCAAGCTTCTGGGTACTGCAGTTGGTGAAAGACGGCGTTGAAGAGAGCGACCACGTACAGGATGGCAATCCTGGGCAGCATGCGGAGGACTCTCCCGTCAACGTTGTCGTGCCCCGGGGCCTTCGTCTGGGGAAGCCGGCGAAGATGGTCAGTGACCTCCCTTTCCGACGTTGGCACAATGGTGGCGTCACCGTGGTCGCCGTGGAGGAAGGCAGCAAGTCTGGTCTCAACTGTGCGGACGTTCTCGTTGTCGACCGGCGCCGCAAGGGGCCGGAAGTTGGCCGCAAAAGTCGTCGCCAGGGCCTCGGCTTTAGCGGCGGGCGTGTAAGCAGGTCCATCGGTAGTTGTGAGCGGCGGCATGTGTGGGCGATGCCGTGTGAGGGAACGGACCAACTCCCACGTGTCGGCCCCAGGATCAACTGAGGCAAGCTTCTCCTCCCACCGGCGGATACGGTGAGCAGCAAGGGCAGCCTTGATGACGCGGCGGAGATGATTGATGCGCCGCTTCAGCACGGGCTGGCGTGTTTCATGCCAAACTCTGTTGAGACGGTTTCGTTCTCGGATAAGGTCCCTTAAGTCGGCAGGGAGTGCTGGAGCGGCCACTGAAGAAACCCGTGGAGGCGGGGTGGAGTCAGCAACAGCCGTGGTGAGAGCCGCAGTCAGGGTGTGAAGAGCAGCATTAACATCCGTGTCCAGTGGAGGTGACTCATCTGGGAGGCGTTGCAGAACAAGCTGCCGGAAGCGCGGCCAGTCGGTCTTCCGGGTGTCGAGCTTCGCCGCTGGTGGAAGCGGAGTGACATGTAGTCGAAAGAGCACCGGCAAGTGGTCGGAGCTCAAGGCGTGCAGAACGTCGGGGGTGACAAACCAGTCGACACCCTTGACGAGACAAATGTCCAAAACGTCGGGAGCAGAGCCGTTCGAAGGGTAGTGCGTCGGCTCAGCAGGTCCATACACAGAAGCTCGTGCCCTCTCAGCGGCGTGATAGAGCCGCCTCCCACTGACGTTCAGCGTCCGAGAATTCCAGAGCTGGTGCTTGGCATTCAGGTCTCCGGCGAGGAAGAGCTTGACCCCAGCACGAAGGAGAGTGTCAGCATCATGGACGGTGAGGTGGCCTCGTGGCGGACGGTACACGGAGAGAAAGATGACCGTTCCAAGGGACGTCTCCACTGCAACGGCCGTGGCTTCACAGGAGTCCAACCTCGGCAGAGGGACACGATAGTGTCGGAGTGTCCGCTTGACATAGATGGCTGTCCCACCGCCAGCCGTCAGCCTGTCGTCGCGATAGCAGACGTAATTCGGTGCGTTCGCTCGAAGTCCAGGCTTGAGATGGGTCTCGGTGAGGAGACACACATCCACGCTGTAATCCTGGAGGAACTGCCGGAATTCGAGAAGCGCAGGAAAGAGGCCATTCGCGTTCCACGTTACAGCCGTGAAGGTCTGGTGGCGCCTAAGGTTGTGAGCCATGGCCAGCGGATGCGATCGCCGTGGCAGTGGGGAAACTTCGGAGGGCTGCATGGACTGCAGCAGTGATGGCGGTCGGCAGCTGGGCCAGAGCGGCAGAAACAGCCACGAGGGTGGCCTGGACTTCTTGCAAGACCGCGATGAAATCAGCAGCTGCAGCAGGTGGAGCAGGCCCGTCTTCAGAGCGTCGCAGAGGCTGGACAGCAGGGGCAGGAGGAGGCGTCGTCCGACCCTGGAGGACGTCGGCGTAACCAAGGTCCGCCCGAGCAGCAAGCAGGCGCCGCTGGGCGGGTTGCCGCGGAGGAGTAGCAGGTGGAGCAGGCGGTGGCGCAGCTCGGCGCCGCTGCTGTTGGCCATCGGAGCGGGACGTCGGCCGCAAGGGAGGTAGTCCACGCTGGCGGCGGCTGGCTGCCTTGTGGACAGCGCAACCGCGGTAACTCGCAGGATGAGCCCGCTTGCACAGGGCACAGGTGGCTGGTTCGTCCCGGGACCGGGTACACTGCTGGCTGAGGTGACCCTCGCCACACTTGACACATCGGGGCCTCATGCGACAGAGGCGGGAAGTGTGGCCCGGCTCCTGGCAATTGTAGCATTGGACGAGGCCCTTCCGTGCGCGTAACTTCTCGACAGTCACCGAGAGGTCATAAAACCGGGTGACTTGGTAGATTTGCCTGTTATCAGGCGTATCAGGCAACACGATCTCCATCAAAGGGATGGGGCGCTGGGTACCAGGCATCTTCATCCGGGTGACTGCAGTAGGCGCGAAACCCATGGTGATGAGGCCGTCCTTAAAGGCGTCCGCCTTCATCTTCAGCGGTATGCCTCGCATGGCAACCTTGAGAACTTTGGGTCGTACGGTGGGGAAGGTGTAGTTTGGGATCCCACGTGCACCAACCATATCCATAACAGCCACGTAATCTTCAGTAGTGGCGACTGTCAGCTTCAGACGGTCTTCGCCGCAGTGTTTGGCGGTAAAAGCGTTCTTGAGGTTGGCTTGGAGCCAGTCCCAAAGCGTCAGATAATCGTCAGGGTAGTCGATAACAATCGGCGGCAGCTTAGGGCCGGAGCGATGCGTAGCATCGTCGGCGGTCGCCGGTGGAGGCTCGTCGGGATCTTCAGAGTCGGCGCCATCCTGTAGGGCGTCGTACTGATTGGCAGTAGGCACAGGGACAACGGGCGTGCGCTGTCGTGGAGCCGCCCTCTTCTTAGGTGGTGGTTTCTTGAATCCAGCGTCACTCGTACCAGAAGTGTGTTGGTCGTCACTGGCGGACGTGACAGCCGACCTCTTGCGCTGAAGCACCCTCTGCGGGGCGCCGGAAGCGCAGTCTTCACGGGGAGGGTCGGTAGAGTAGTCCATCTCATCGTCCTGGTCGCGCGTAGTCGTCATATACTCGTGGTCCTCCTGGAGTTGCCGGGTCGTCATAGGTGGAGCGTCCAATGGGGCCGCCGACGGCGCAGGCGCCGCCGGACGGCGATCAGACAGCTCCGGCGCGGCGGCGGCAGCTGCCGCGACCGCGCGCGCGTCACAAACGTCTTGCTCGCTCGCCATCTCGAACACGAGTGCGACGCGTGCGTGCGTGCGTGCGTGCCGGCGCAGCCGGGGTGGGGGTGCTTTATGGGCTCGGGTGCGGCGGCCGGTTGCGCGCGCGCCCCATTGGTCGGCGGCCGCAACAGGGCGTGCTGGTAAAGGTGCGGCGGCGGCTGGCGGCGGGTGCCACTGTGTGGGGAGACGCTGACTAGAGCGGAGCGCTTGCTACTGGTGTTGCTGCTGCCGTACGTTGGTTCGAGATGCCGCCCAAGACTAGCGGGAAGGCCGCCAAGAAGGCTGGCAAGGCGCAGAAGAACATTTCGAAGGGCGACAAGAAGAAGAAGCGCAAGAGGAAGGAGAGCTATGCCATCTACATCTACAAGGTGCTGAAGCAGGTGCACCCTGACACGGGCATCTCGTCGAAGGCGATGAGCATCATGAACAGCTTCGTGAACGACATTTTCGAGCGCATTGCGGCCGAGGCTTCTCGCCTGGCGCACTACAACAAGCGCTCGACCATCACGTCCCGCGAGATCCAGACCGCTGTGCGGCTGTTGCTGCCTGGCGAGCTGGCCAAGCACGCCGTGAGCGAGGGCACGAAGGCGGTGACCAAGTACACGAGCTCCAAGTAAGGAGGTGGCTCTGGAATGGAAGGAAGGATGGAGAAGGCTCCTCCGTTGCGAGAGCGGCAAAACGGCCCTTTTCAGGGCCACCAACTTGCCTTTTGCGGGAAGGGCGGAATTGTTGTTGTTGTTGTTGTTGTTGTTTGTGTGGACGGCTGTGATGTATGTGTGCATTTTGATTGTGGGTGGGGGGGGGCGCGTCAAAGCGTGTTGCGGGGTACGGCCACGAGGTTGGTCGCCGTGGCGTGGAATGGTGGCACGCCTCGTTGGAGTGGTTTTGACCCATTGGTGTTGGTGTGTGTGTGTGTGTGTTACCTGTCTGCGAGGGGGGACAGTGCGATCGGCGACTTTTGTGTCACCGTAACGACGGCCGTTTGCGGGTTTGTTTTTTTGCACATCATACATGGCGAGGGTGAAATGTGAAATGTTTTTGTTTGGTTTTTTTTGCCGCCCACTATTCCCTTTGCTGTACGCCGAGTTTGACAATGGTGCGACGTAACTGCAGCGTGGAGGTGTGTGAGTGACGTTGAAATGAACGTGCCATTAAGACGCAATGTTGTTGTATTGTACTGTACGTGTACGGCGACACGCACGATGATGTACCATTCGACTCTGACTTTTGATAGCCGTGTCTGACTGATTGCGTACGACGCACGCACACCGATGTCGTCATTCAAGATGCACGCGTGTCCAGTGCAGTACAGTAAGCGCGACGCTAGACGACGACGACGGCGGCGGCGGCGGCGGCGGTCGTTTGTTTGGCGAATGTCTGTACACGTGTTTGTCTGTGTCCATCCGGTATGTATTTGTTTGTTTGCAAGTGTTTTGTGTGTCGGTGACGTGGTCCGATCCGTCGCCCCCTGAGTAACTGTCGATCGGCGCGATAGACCGGCGTCACGCAACTGAACCGAAGTCTTGGGCACACCCGTCATACTGTTGTACACCGTCGCGCTGAGAACGGTAACGAAAGGTTGACTTTGATCGGTCGAATGTCTGGGCAGAACGTGAGGAATGAGGCAAGAGTGCAAGGAGGAAAGGACAGAGGGGGGGCAAAAGAGAGAGGAAGGGAAAAAGGGGAGAAACGCATTCGTAGAGCAACGGAACGTTCCATTGTCGGAGGCGTATTGGAGCCGCACTGAAATGCGTTTAACGGCGGCGCGGCTGCAAGTGTCTGCCGTGGTGAACGTTACCTTTGACGGCTGCATTGGGCTTTGCCTTTGCTTTTGCTTTTGCTTTTGCTTTTGCTTTCGCTTTCGCTTTCCCGGATGTACGTAACGTTTGTTGATATGGTTCTGAGGAAAGAGTGTATGACAGTGCCGTGCCGTCCATGTTCGTGTGCCCTCCCATTGTGTGTATGCTATTGTCTGTGTACTTGAATGATGTATGTAGGTGTTAGTGGACATGTTTTACCAGTGGGGGGAAATGGATCGTCGATAGTTGCCGTCACTCTGTCACGGTCGAGATGACGCACCCTCCGTACAGAAAGGTGTCGAGAAAGTGTGTGTGTGTGTGTGCGTCCGTGAATTGGCAGTGTTTGGAGGTGGGCGTGCCCTGCATGTGGCCCGGAAGGCTGTTCGTTTGGCGGTAGTGTTGTGTGGACAGGGGAGGGGCATGCGTAACGCTGCTGGCATGGCATTTCGGGAGATGGGAGGGGGCAAACGAGGAAACGAGGAGCGGCGGCCAAAGAAAGACGGGACGGGGAGGGGCGCGGTGTGGGTGGCTTGCGCCTGTGCTCGGCGTTGTGGTTTGTGCAAAAGAGGAGGAGAAAAACAATGAGTTGCCAGGGAGGGGAGCGGTGTGGTTGTCGTGGTGTAGCCGCAGACGCGGCTGTCAGTGAACGTGGCGAGACGGACGGATGCGCGGAGGGGCGGGGGCGGCGCATTTCGCCGGTGCCGTGCCGTGCCATGCCTGAAAGCCGCGTGGTCGCTGTGTTGTTGGTGGCGTGGGGGCGAGGAGAGTACCGTACGGGTGTGCTTGTGCGCCGGAAATGGCACACTGCGCCTGCCCGTCTTGGAGGCTGATGGCTGTGGTGTGGAAATGGGGCGCGGTGATGTTGAAGCAGTTGAAGAACAGAAAAGAAACCAAGAAAACGGAAGGCGTGATGCGGCGGTGGTGGTGAGAGCGGGAAAAACGAAACAAAACAAAAAAAACAACAAAAAAAGAAGGAAAAACAACAAGAAACAAAAAAGAAAACAAAAAGTCTATCAATATTAAAATGTAAATGGAAATGGAAATGGACCCAGGTATAACCTCCCTGCACAAATAGCAGAGAGTCTGATGATAATAAAAATGTGCCAGAATGTTAACGTCCCTACAAAACAAACCCAACGATAATATTAATGAAAGAATGAACCGTATGTAACATTGCAACAGACATAATGAAACCTGATGAATTGTATAAGGGCAGCAGCGTTGACCTTTGGCCCTGTATTCAGAATAAAAAGAGCCAAAGATCGTTACCCCAATGAAAAAGACACTGAAACACGTATGTAACATAGCAGCGATGGCGAGACATTGTAGCATCTGTGACCAGAGAGTTTGCGCTGGACCGCGCGAGTGTTGCGAGCGGTTCTCAGTCAGTCAGTCAGTCAGTCAGTCGTTGCGAGTCTGTAGCTCTGTCTAGTTGAGGCCTGTACTCTGTCAGTAGTCGTCGCGTGCAGTACGCTAATAGTCGTCATGCAGAGCGGTCGGTCAGTAGTAGCAGCCGAGTGCGGTTGTGTGATGTAGGCGGTCGGCAACACTGGTCAAGATGGTGAATAAGGTATACTGTTTAATTAATATAATCATTAGATAATGAAAAATTTCATTTATTGTAATTATTCTCCAACAAGTTCCCCAATAATAATTTTTATTTCAAAAGCATTTGTCAAACATTTAATTTTTTATTGAACTAAAGAGTTCGTTGCACTTCACATTTCATTCCACTTCTTTGAAGAAAAATTTCACTAAAATCACAAAAAAAGAGAATATTATTATTTGCAATGCAGTTCCTCCAAGCGCTGCGCAACAACAAGAGCAGAAATGTGACATCCATTTATTCTGAGGTAAGACTTTAATTCTGATTGTTTTGCACAGGGCCAAAGACCGATATTTCGGTTTAATTGAAGTTTCTTGTCACTGAACGGACTTTAAATGTTGTGAAGAATTTATATTTGAGTCAGATTGCGAATTTCACATTTTTGTTGCCATTTTCAATACCTCACATTGTGGGCGAGGTTACAATTAGCGCAATGTCCATTAGCATCCGTAAATAACATTGTCCATTATTTTAAATTTTGCGGGGAGGTTACAACACACAAAAAAAAAAAAAAAAATTGCATTTATATCCGCTCCTCAATTGTAGATACCCCTTACACAGCTGTGTGCAATGAATGAGTGCTGGCTGGTAATTAATTGCACTCCTTGGAGGGAAATGCCATAGGAAGTAGTCTTTAAAAAGTGAATGTTTTTCGTTAAAAGACAAAGGTTACTTTAGAAAAAAGTAATAGTGGGGCTTTTGTTGTTGAACAAAATAAGTACAATGAACATACGTTATCAGATTTGCGCAATGCAGCTTCACACTACCTTTTGATTATAACACAATATACTATACATCGTCCCGAACCGTGACCAGAGTCGCGAGACGAGCAGAGCACGCCGCCGACGCCCGCTCAGTACAACCGTCCACCCGCTACTACTGTCGACCGACTACTACCTCTCCCGACTCGCGCTACAACATATATAACAACTGTTCCTGGCGACCCGGTGCGTGCCACTACTGTCGTCTGGCGCGGTCCAAGCGCCGACTAGCAACGATAAATAACTCTCTGGTCAGACAGAGATGCTGTCATGCCTCGCCATCGCTCTGGTAATGAATACATACGTGTTGCAGCGTGCGTACCACCGGAACACGCAGTGGCGGAGCCAAAGACTGTGTTGTCGAGGTCGAGTGCGAGCGGGAAGAGAGGCAGCGTCGGCACGGAGATGCAAGCGAGCGCGAGACGCACGGGGGCTGCGGCGTGGCGCGTTTGCGGTCGGCGCCTTTGGTGGCAACGGCCGGGACAAGCAGCGGTGTATGGTGTGGTGCGGGGCGGACAGGGGCGGCGGTGGACGGGGAGGAGGAGGCGGCGCGACGACGGCATGGGGGCGAAAACGGGACGGGGGACGGCGGATGTTGAGAGGCGTCACGCGCGGACAGGACACAGACACAGAGACACACACAGATTGGAAAGGGAGGGTGCGCGGTAGTAGTTGGGAATGTGCGTACCGTGCGGGATGGGAGCGGGCGAGGAACACGGTCGTGGCCCCTGTTTTGGGTGCGTGTGATGACGTCGGTGTGTTGTGGGAAGGGAAGGTGCTGTGGCGGCGGCGCGTAATGGGCGTAGGCCGAAAAGAGAAAGGAACGTGGGCAGTGTGTTGGCAAGCGTCGGTTCGACTGCGACGTTGATGGGCAGGGCAGGGCAGGGCAAGGTTAATGGTGGTAGGAGTAGGCGTGTGGGCGCAAAAAATCTGCCGCTGCAGGCGGTGCCGTAACCGCCATGGCGGGAAGGAGAGAGGGCCAAAGAAAGAAAGAAAGAAGAAAACAAAAAAAAAAAAAAAAAAAAAAGAAAAACAAAAAAAGGAGGGAGGGGGGGGGGCGAAAGTGGAGAGGCGGTGGTGTGAGAAGGGCGGGGGCGGAAGGAAGGCAGGCAGGAAGGACAAGAGGCGAGGCGACGGCTTGCTTTGTGTATCGGTCGGTCTCTGGCTATGCTTCGTTTTCTGCAGCAGGGTCGGTGCGCGGCGTGGCTCGCGGCAGTGGGAACGCCTGGCGGCTGGACGGCCAGCAATGCGGTTGGATGGGCGGCCACAGCACCGCACCTGTGCCCGAGGAGGAGACGCTGGCGGCGGGCCCTGAGGTGAGGCCGGCTCGGCTGGGGCTGTGGATGTGTAGGTGTGCGCCGCTGCTGCAACAACGAGTAAAACGAGAGAAGAAGGGATGGCGGTAGAGAGAAGAAAAGAAAAAAAAAAAAAAAAAAAAGGTCGTGTTGTGTTGATGCGCAGGCAGACGCGTACAGAGAGACGAGCCCGGTCGGCAGCAGGGTGTGGCCGTGCCGAGTGCAGAGCAGCGGCGGCTCGGTTCGGTTCGGTTCGGTTCGGCCCGGCCCGGCGGGCCGCGCTGTTGTCGCGGACGTGAGCGCCCCCTGGCGGGTGGCCGGAGGCGGCGCGGCGTGTTGGACGTGTGGCTGGTGGCAGTGCACAATTTGCGAGTGGCTGGCGGTGTGGTGTGGCGGTTGGCGCGTCGGGCGGCGGAGAGAGAGAGGGAGGAGAGGTATGTGTTGCGGGCGCCCTTTGCTGCGCTGCGTCGTTGCGTGTGCCGTACAGGGCGGGCGCTTGTCGACTGTGTGGGCGGTGTGGCGAATTGGCGTGAATGAAACGGCTGCCGAGAGGTGTGTGGTAGCGAGCCGGTCGGTGTCAGTGCGAAGGGGAATGTGCGTGCGTTTGGCGGTTTCGGTGTGCTTTTTGCGGCGTGAGAGTGGGAATTAGTGGGGCCGGCTGTTGTGTTGGTTCCTTGTGTCTTGTGTCGCGTAGCTTGATGGCAACGTGGAAGGACGCCGGTTTCGTTTCGAGCCTTGCGTGTGGTTGTCGACGTTGACTGGTTGGCGTGTGCCGATGCACGTGCATGTGTGGGTCGCGAGTGCGTTTTTGGCTGGCTGTGTGTGTGTGTGTGTGTGTGTGTGTGTGTGTGTGTGTGTGTGTGTGTTTTGGGGGGGAAGGGGGAGGCGGTGGTGAAAGTGCAGTCGTTGCCACGGGCGTCGTCGGGTGGGGCTGGGGCTGGGGCTGGGGCTGGGGCTGGGGCTGGGGCTGTGCGTCGTGGCGGAAAGGTGGTAGGTTGCGGGAAGCGAGCCCGTCGTTGACGGTGTCGCGTGAGTTGTGAATCGAGTGGGGCGCGGGGCGCGGGACAGGAGCAGCGTGCCGCTGCGTCGTGGTCGTCAGCAGAGGCTGTGCGTGTGCTTGTCCTTTTTGTGGGCGGTTCGTGCGTGGCGTTTTTGTTTTGTGTTGCCCTAGTTGTTAGTTTATTTTGTTTGTGTTTGTTATTTTGAGACGACGACGACTGGTTGGTGGCGTGCGCGCGAAGTGGCGGTGTGCGCTTCCCGTGTCGTTTGTGTCGTTTTGTTTTTGTGTGTTTTTTTTTGCACTGGGCCCCGGGGGGTGGGTGGGTGGGTGGGTGGGTGGGTGCGTGTGTGTCGATTGCCGGCTGGCGAAAGGTGCGCCATCGGCGGGGTGGGTCGCCGGCACAAGTAGAGGCGGCGGCGTTGTTGCTGTTGTTGTGTGGTGTTTGTTGTTTTGTTCGGCTGTGTCGGCGAGCTGTGTTGCGGTGCGTGTGAATGGTGGTGCAAAAGTGCTGGCGTTGGGGCTGCGACTGCGACGGCGGCGAGCCGCGGGCGCGCATGATAGTGATGTTGTGAACAGCGGCTGTGTACGGTAGTGGTGTTGTTGTAGCACGACGTGCATCCGGGCCGGCGCGGAAAGCGCAGTTGCGGGCGGTTGCCCTTCGGTGCCAGCCATGTCGCGTGAGCGGCGGGTTGCTCTGGGTTGTTGTGTGGTGCCCTTTGGCCGGTGGGGGTGGTTCGCGTGTGTCTCGTTCGCGCTCGGTATCTGGTCGTGGTCGTGCTGCTCCCCCGTCTGTCGGCGGTTTTCGACGTCGTCTGTACGTTTTTGTTCGTTTGCGGCGTGCCTGCCGACGTCGTCCCGTCGCGACGCGACCGTTCAACCGAAAGTGTGGCGCCCGAAGGTGAACGAACGTAACCCTGACCTCGGCGCTTTACGCTGAGCCGAGCGAACCGAACCTAACCTAACCTGTGGTGTGGCGAGGTGAGCTCAGCCTGTGAGCCCCTAACGTCTATGTAATGTAAGCTGTCCGGCTCACGCCTCACGTTTGAACGCTTTTTTAACCTACGTTTGACGCTTCTTAACCTAGCACTGACCCCTTAACCTAACGTGTAACCTAACCTAACCTAACCTAACCTGTGACGCCTGACGTGTTTGATTGCTTAACCTAAGTTTGACGCTTAACCTAACCCAAGTCCCCTTAACCTAACCCACGTCCACCTAACCTAACCTAACCTAACCTAACCTAACCTAGACGTGTAAACGTAATGTGTAACGCGTAACGTGTAAGGTCGGCTGTCGTGTGTGCTGACGGGAGATTGGGTTGGTCTGTAGATTCGGATTGCGGTTTGCCTCGGTCGAGGGGTTGGGTCGGAAGCGGCGAGGGGCGGCGGCGCCTGTTGCGCAGGCGGCGTCCGTTTGCGGCGGGCAATTGTTGAGAAACGGCTGTGAATGTTGGCGGGCGAGAGGAGGAGGACGGCGCGCGATGTGGCCCGACGGCTGCGGGCCGATCGGGAAACGGCGGGAGGGCGACGGAAGGCGATGGGGCGGCGGAGGCGCGTTTGCACGGCCGTCATCGCCGCACGCCTCGGCTTGTGTGGCTGTGGCGCCGGCCGCGCTGGCCGGGCTGCCGCGGCGACGGTGTGGGAGTTTTGCCGAAGGTTTGGCCATTGTGGCGGGTCGTCGGCTGGGGCTGTGGGGGCGGCATTTGGGCGGGGGCGGCGATTCTCGGCGGGCCGACCCAGGCTGTAGCGCGCGGTAGCTGCAGTTTGGCCGTGGTTTGCGGCGCTGCCGTGGCGACTGGTTGGCGACTGTGGTGTGGCTGTGTGTAGCCCCATCCTCGGTGGTTTGAAAGGCGCGGGCGGTTGTGGCGCAGGTTTGGGGCTGCTCCGCACAGGCTGTCGGACGTTGGGCGGTAGCAAGCGCGGGAGGCGCGGCGCGGCGGCGCGCAGAGTGGCGGCCGCTCTCTCGGCCGTCCGCGCCCGCCCGCGACACTGGCTGGGCCTTGTGATTCTCTGCTCTGCTGCTGTGCTGTGCTTGCGTGCCTGCCTGCCTGCCGTCCCGCTCGCTCTCGCTCTCGCTCTCGCTCTCGCTGTGTGTTACGCGCGTCGTCGAAATGGCAGATCAGGCGGCTACGAACGAGACTGCTGCGGCACCCGCCGCCACCGGCACTACGAAGAAGGCCAAGTCTGCGTCGTCTGCGAAGAAGCCGCGCGCCAAGCCTGCGCACCCGCGCACCTCTGAGATGGTGACGGCCGCCATCAAGAGTCTGAAGGAGCGCGGCGGGTCGTCGCTGCAGGCGATCAAGAAGTACATAGCCGCGCACTACAAGCTGGACGCGGAGAAGCTGGCGCCGTTTATCAAGAAGTACCTCAAGTCGGCCGTCGTGGCGGGCGAGCTGGTGCAGACGAAGGGGAAGGGCGCGTCCGGCTCGTTCAAGCTTGCCGGCGCCGGCGGCGGGGGGGCGGCCGAGGGCGGCAAGGCTCGTGCTGGCGGTGCCAAGAAGAAGCGCGCCGCTCCGGCCAGCAAGGAGAAGAAGGGCGCCCGTGCGGCCGGCGCAAAGAAGGCTGGTGGCGTGAAGGCGGCGACCGGTCAGAAGGCGGGCGCCGCCAAGAAGGCGTCTGCGGCGTCGGCCGCTCCCGCGGGTGCGAAGAAGGCGGCTGCGGCCAAGCCGGCCAAGGCCAAGTCGCCGTCGAAGGCGAAGAAGGCCGCCAAGGTTCCGACGAAGAAGCCGAAGGCGCCGCGCCCGAAGAAGGCGACGACGCCGTCTAAGGCGAAGGCTTCGCCCAAGAAGAAGAAGTAGAGTAGAGGAGAAAGAGATGGGAGAAAGGAAGGGTTTGGCGCTTGACTCCGTCGTCCCCACCCCCCGTCGTCGTCTAGTGGCGCGCAAGAGACGCGCGGCCCAAAACGGCCCTTCTCAGGGCCATCAAAGCACGTCGGGGAAGGTTTTGATTGTCGTGTTGCGTTTGGTGTGGGTGTCTGTCTGGCGTTTCTGTATGCCCGTGGGGATGCTGTTTGCGTGCCGTGGTGGTTGGATTGCGGGGGTCGGTGGCGGGTGTGGGCGGCGGTAGCGGTAAGCGGTGTTGTTGTTGTTGTTGTTGTTGTCGTGGTTTGATTGTCGCCGTGTTTGTGGCGGCGGCCGACGGTTGGTTTTCTGTCACGTTGTTTTGTTTGAATACGTTGGTTGGCTTGCCTGCGTTCGTTCTTCTCGGATGTCTGTCTTGTCGAGTCGTGTCTGGTCTCTGTTTTGTTCCTTTGTGTGTGTGTTATGTTTTGCAACGGGGGGCACGTTGAGATGTGGAAGGAGTCGGCGGGGATTTCGGTGGCGTGTAGAGCGAGCGAGCGAGCGCGCCTGCCTGGCCGTTGGCCGTCGGAGTGGAGTGCGGGTTTTTTTGTTTTCGAAACGAAAGCGGCGGCCGGCCAGCCACCCGTGCGGTGTGACGTCGGCCGTTGGGTATTGTGCGCTTTGAGCGCCGGGGAGGGATGATGTGTGATTGTTGCGCGCTGCTAGCAGGCAGGCAGAGTGAGCGGGTGTGGCGGACGGACGGGAAGTGGTGGTTTTTGTATTTGGGTTGCGGGGCGAGAGGCAGGCGACCGACAAAGTTTGCTCGCGACGGAGAGATGTTAGTGGCCCTGAAAAGGGCCGTTTTTGTTTGTGCGGTGCGGTGCCGCGGCGCGGTTTAGGCGCGCTCGCCGCGGATGCGGCGCGCGAGCTGGATGTCCTTGGGCATGATGGTGACGCGCTTGGCGTGGATTGCGCACAGGTTGGTGTCTTCGAAGAGGCCGACGAGGTAGGCCTCGCTGGCCTCCTGCAGGGCCATGACTGCGGAGCTCTGGAAGCGCAGGTCGGTCTTGAAGTCCTGGGCGATCTCGCGCACTAGGCGCTGGAATGGCAGCTTGCGGATGAGCAGCTCTGTGCTCTTCTGGTAGCGCCTGATTTCTCGCAGGGCGACGGTGCCCGGCCTGTAGCGGTGGGGCTTCTTGACGCCTCCGGTGGCGGGCGCGCTCTTCCTCGCCGCCTTGGTGGCGAGCTGTTTGCGCGGCGCCTTTCCGCCGGTGGACTTGCGGGCCGTTTGCTTTGTGCGGGCCATAGCGGTAGCGGTAGCGGAGCGGCGTGCGTGGAGGTTAGGTGCGGCGCGGCGTCCGGTGCTGCCTTGACAACGGGCCCGCGCGCCTCCGTGCTGCGCTTATATGCCCTCGGTTGCGCGTGGTGGGGGGAGGGCGGGCCAGAGTCTATATAGGGGGGCGGCGGGCGCGCTGGGCGCAGACCGTAGCCGACTCGCCAGCCGCTGCAGCTGCTGTTTGTGCACGTTTTGCTTTGCCCGAGGAAGGAAGGATGACAGGCCGCGGCAAGGGAGGAAAGGGGCTCGGCAAGGGTGGCGCCAAGCGGCACCGCAAGGTGTTGCGCGACAACATCCAGGGCATCACGAAGCCCGCCATCCGCCGCCTGGCTCGCAGGGGCGGCGTGAAGCGCATCTCTGGTCTGATCTACGAGGAGACCCGCGGGGTGCTGAAGGTGTTCCTGGAGAACGTGATCCGCGACGCGGTGACGTACACTGAGCACGCCAAGCGCAAGACTGTGACGGCCATGGACGTGGTGTACGCCCTGAAGAGGCAGGGGCGCACCCTGTACGGTTTCGGCGGTTAGGCTGCGTCGCAGCGGGCGCTGGCCTTCCCGCGGCCGTGCTTGTGGGTGGGAGAGACTAGAAAACGGCCCTTTTCAGGGCCACCACACTGTTCGGAAGTTGAAAAGTGCGAAAGAGTCTGTGTTGTTGCTGCGTGTGTGCGCTGTGTTGTTTGTTTGTTTCTTTCTTTCTTTCCGTTTGAGCGACGTGATGTGACTGGGAGGGGAGAAGGAAAGGAAACGTGTCATGTGGCTGGCTGTGTGTGGAGCTGCTTCGTTTGTGTTTGTTATTGTGTGTCTTTGTATCGATCGCGAACGGAGATGGCGGGCTGTGTGTTGTTGTGCGAGAGGCGGTGATTATTTGCCTGCGTGGTTTGGCTCTGTGTGTTTGCGGCGGCGTTGGGGTTTCCGAGGCAAGGCGTGTGGGCATAGGCGGCCGGATCAGCTGTTTCGTTCGTGTCGACGGCCGTTGCGCGCGGGAGTGGAGGGCGGTGTGTCGACACGCCTCCCTTTAACAATGGTCATTATTGCTGCCGTTGTCGTTTGGAAGGCGACTGCGACCGTGCAAAAAAAAAAAAAAAAAAAAAAATTGTGTGTGTTTGTTGGGCCACACGGGCTGTGTGGACGACAAGATGGCGGACGTGCGCCGGCGGCGGCTGTGCTGTGAAAGTGCAAAGTTAAAACAAAACAAGGTGCGGCGAGGACGACTGAAATTTTGCTTTGGACGTAGGTTTGTGTGGTGGCCCTGAAAAGGGCCGATTGTTGTGGGCCGGGCCGAGCCGGCAAAGCGCGTTGCGTGCAGGGGAGCACGCGGCGCTGCGATTGCCTGGCCTCCTTTAGGCCTTCTTCTCGGTCTTCTTTGGCAGCAGGACGGCCTGGATGTTGGGCAGGACACCACCCTGTGCGATGGTGACGCCCGACAGGAGCTTGTTGAGCTCCTCGTCGTTGCGGATGGCAAGCTGCAGGTGGCGCGGGATGATGCGCGTCTTCTTGTTGTCGCGGGCCGCGTTTCCGGCCAGCTCGAGCACCTCAGCCGCGAGGTACTCCATGACGGCGGCGAGGTAGACGGGCGCCCCGGCGCCGACGCGCTCTGCGTAGTTTCCCTTGCGCAGGAGGCGGTGGATTCTGCCGACCGGGAACTGGAGCCCAGCCCTGCTTGAGCGGGACTTTGACTTGCCCTTGACTTTGCCTCCCTTTCCGCGTCCGGACATGGCGATGGGCTAGCGACGGTGCACACGAAACGGAAACGAAAACGACCGGTGCGAGCGGCAGCGAGTCGAGCAGCGGAGTGCGTGCCGGCGCACTCACTCACTCACTCACTTTTACTTGCGAGCGATCCTTTGCTCGTGAAGGGGCAGGGTGAGCATCGGGTGCTATTCCTGCAAATATTTACTTATAAGATGTGGGAGGGAACTGACTTATTTCGGGCTGGCCTATCGGATGCGTTGCATCCATTGGTTGTTGCAAGGTTTTTATGCTTGCAACAGGTCGGGCCAACGTGTGGTCGGCCTGTGGTGGATTTGGTGGCCCAGTGCCTGGATGAGCCTATTGTGAGACCTGTGGGCCTCTTGATAAAACTGTCGCGCTGATTGTCGGAAGCGATCTCTCAGCAGAGGTATACCAGTTTGTTGGTGTAGCTGGGCAGTTGGGTAGCGCCAGGGTAGACGGAGGGCGAGCCGAAGTGCTCGGTTCTGCACCCTCTGGAGCTCAACAATGTGGGTTTCGGCCGCATTTCCCCACACCACGGCAGCGTACTCCAGCACCGGGCAAACCAGTGCCAGGTATAGGGTGATGCCGTGGCGAGGGGGAAGCGTCGAAGTCGGGTTGAGTAGAGGGTACAGGACACGAAGACGCCCTGCAGCCCTACCCTTTGCCTCCTGTATGTGGGGGCGCCATGTTAACCGCTGGTCTAAGGTTACCCCGAGGTATTTCGCGGTTTTACACCACGGGATGGGGCCTCCCGTGATCGTCACCGGCTCTAAGTCACGAGGCAGCATTCTCTTTGTGAATATTACTGCCTGACTTTTGGCAGCATTAAATTTCAGCCGCCATTTCGTCGACCAGCTTCCTAAAGCCTCACACCCTAGCTGGAGACGCCGTCTCATTTCTTGCAGGTTCATGCTCCGGACGAGCAGCGCAGTGTCGTCGGCATATAATGCGAGCGACACCCGCGCCACTCGCGGAGCATCTGCGGTGTAGAGGGAGTACAGCAGGGGGCCGAGTACGGACCCCTGCGGCACTCCAGCCTGGATCGGTCGTTGAGTAGACACACCCTCCTCAAGGCGCACATGAAAGGTCCGGTCTTCGAGGTAGGACTTCAGTAGCACCCCGTGCGACGTCGGGATCCCGTGCACGAATAGTTTGTACACGAGCCCGTCGTGCCACACGGAGTCAAATGCCCTAGAGACGTCCAGGAACACCGCCCCAAGGTATTCCCGGGTCTCCAGGGCTCTCATGGCTTCCTCCACGACACGCATGAGTTGGTGTACTGTGGAGTGGCCCCTGCGAAAACCGAACTGTTCATCTGGAAGCAGATGTTCGGCCTCCACGTGTCTGAGGAGGCGTTTGGCGTAGAGGCGCTCGAATACTTTCGAGAGTGTGGGCAGGAGGCTGATCGGGCGGTAGGAGGCCGCCAGACGGGGGTCCTTGTCTGTCTTAGGGATTGCTACCACTTCCGCGTGTTTCCACTCGGAAGGGTAGATTCCCGTGCGTAGGATGGTGTTGAAGATGTCTGCGAGCGTCTGGTATGCCTCTGCTGGGAGTTCGCGCAGGAGGATGCCGACGATGCCATCATCCCCTCCCGCCTTTTTTGGGCTGATTGTCCGTAGCTGCAGGGCCACTTCTTCCACTGTTATCAGCTCAATGTTGTCTCCGTCTTCTCTGGCCGCTAGAAAGGTGGGGAGCTGTGTTTCTACCAGGCGAGCGTGATCGGCGTCCACGACGTCCGCCACGGGCGTGAAAGACGCCGCGAAGTGGTCGGCCAACACGTTCGCCTTTTCATCGGGGTGGCTGAAGACCTCCTGGCCTACCTGAATTGGTGGGACGCGCCTACGTCGTCTCAAAAATGATTTTGCGACGCGCCAGGCGTTGCCGTCAGCAGGGTCAAGGGTTTCCACTAGGGCCGCCCATTCCCTGTTTCGGTGGGCCTCGACTGCAGCCTTGATCTCCCGGCGCATGTGGTTCAGCCGGGCCTTCGTGTGACGTTGGCGTGTAATTTGCCACTCTCGGAAGAGCCGGTTTTTCTCCCGGATCGTCTCCCTGATTTCGGGCGGGAGGCGACGGGAGTTTACCAGTGGATGTTGTGCGGGAGGCGGTGAGGCTGCCTCGGCGGCCTGGAGCAGTTTTTCGCTCAGGTACTGCAGGGCAGTGTCCGTGCCAACCTCAGAAGGGTCTGGGGCGTCTGTCAGGAGAGGGAGGACCTCCTCCTGATAGCGCTCTCGATTTAGGTGCCTGAAGTTCGGACGACGTGGCGGAAGGGCCGCACCGACGATGTCCACGTCATAGATCACTGGGACGTGATCTGATGACAGTGCACAGCGCGTCGATGCGGAGATGTGGTGCCCTATACCCTTGAGAATTGCTATGTCCAGCACATCGGACAACAGATCCTGGCGAGCTGGGAAGATGGTATGTTCGAATGGCCCCAGAGCTATGGCGCCGTTTCTCTGGGCAGCTCTGAGGAGACGGCGGCCATTGGCATTTGTGAGGCGGGAGTTCCATTCCGCGTGCTTCGAGTTGAAGTCACCCGCAATGAAAACCCGCCCCCCAGCCGCCAGTAGCGCGTCGATATCCTGGTCGGCAAGAGTAGCGCGTGGGGGCTTATAGGCAGCAACGAAGGTTATCTGTCCTATTGCGGTGGACACGCTGACTGCTGTGGCTTCCACCGATACTAGGTCAGGGAGGTGGGTGGCATGGTGCATCAGTGCACGTTTAACATACACGGCTGTCCCACCACCGGCAGTCGGCCTATCATAGCGGTAACAGGCGTAATTGGCTGCCCTGACTTGGACTCCAGGCTTAAGGTGGGTTTCGCAAACGAGACATATATCAACTGCTTCGTCCTGCAGAAAGTTGCGAAACTCACCTTGTTGCCTTACCAGGCCGTTTGCGTTGAATCCGCAGACGGTTAGCCCATGTATGTGCGGGTTATCCATGGTGTGGGGCTGGGACGGTGCTGGCCTGGAGGGCCGCCGTGACTGCCTGCACTAGTACTGGGAGTTGCTGGAGCATTGACGTCAGCGAGTGCAGGAGGGCATTTAGCTGTGTTGTCTCCAAACAGGGTTTATTGTGGGGTTCAGGAATGGCTGTTGCAGTATTCCGAACCGGTGGGATGTGTGCAGCAGGTGCCGTACGACTGGCCACCTGTGCGTTTGCCTGACATGTTTGGTGTGGGGAGCTGGGGGTGGGACGCAGTGGGCCCTGACTGCAGTCTTTGGTGCTTGTTGCGGGTGGTGTGGGGCCTGGCTGGGCTGCTGGTGACTGGTTTGTGGCAGCCGGCTTGTTCGTGGCGTCTGGGGGTGCTTGCTGTCGCTCCTGGTGGGCTGGGGCCGCGCCTTTTGCGGCTGTGGCATAGCTGGTGCCTTGCTGGACTGGGCGTGACGTTCCACGTCCGCGTCCGCGGCGCCTGGTCTTTTTAAATAGGTTGCAGCCCCTGTAGCTGGCCACGTGTTGTTCACTGCAGTTGCAGCATTTCGGCGGTTCATCTTTGCTCTTTTTGCAGTCTCTGCTTTGGTGGGAGCCCGCGCATTTGACGCAACGGGCAGGCATTGTGCAGAAGTGTGCCACATGATCCAGGCCTTGGCACGAGAAGCACTGTGCTCTTCGCCCCTTGGCCCGGAGTGGCTCAACTTCTACGTCAACTGTAGCTATTGTTTTAAGTTGAAATATCTTTCTGGCCTCGATGCTGTCCACCAGGACAACGAGGAACAGTGGCATGTCCCTCCGTGTCCTGGGTGACTTCATGAGGCCTGCTGATCTAACGCTGTACCCCAGGGCGAGGAGTTCCTCCTTGAGGTGATCAGGTTCCATACTCATGGGCAAACGGCGGAAGACTACCTTCAGGAGAGGGAGCCGCTCTGCATCATGAGTGTAGCAGAACAGCCCCTCCTCCCGAATCTTACTCATGGTTGCGCGGTAGTCGTCCATGTTTGCAGGTGTGATGCGCAACATCTCGCGCCCAAGGGACTTTATTTTGGGTGGTGCGGACACACCATCAGAGAATTTTTCTAGGAAGGCTCGGAAGGTGTCCTTCCAAAGGACATTGATTGGTGGTGGGGCCACCCTTTTGGGCGGCCTTGGCGCTTCCTCCATAGCCTCGGTGTCGATTGGGGCGGACTCGAACGAGTTTGCCGTCGGGAGCGGCTGCACCTGCTCGAGCTTCCTTGCCCGAGCCGTGTGCTTCCGCTTGGGGACGACAAACTCATCTTCTTCCTCCTCTGCTTCAATGTCTTCTGTGGCGCCTTCAGGCGCGGTTTGCTTCTTCTTCTGCTGCGGCATTCTGTGGGCAGAAGAAGGGGTGTTTTCGGACGACTCATCGTCATCCGCCGGCCTTTTTCGCGATGGGAGTGAGACTTCCATAGCCTCGCCATCGTGGATTAATTTTTCCAGGTTGGCTTCTGGAATAACGTCCTCGTGAGATGCTGCTGGCAGGTCAGCAGCCTCTTGACTGGCCTGTACCGTGGGGGGAGCCAGCAGGGCAGTGGGTGCATGAGACGCCACGCCTGGTGGCTCTGCTCCCTTCGGGGCCGCCTCCGGCAGTGCAGTGTCCTCTTGCGTGGACACGCCTGGCGGGGCTCCCGGCGGTACCTTGGCCTCTTCACTGGCTGCGCCTGGCAGTGCGGCGGCGAGGTCGTACTGTAAGAACCTTATGTAAGCCTTTTCCGCGGCCTCGCGTTCAGAGGCGGTGGCGGCTTTGGCCATGCGGTTCATTACAACAAAGAGTTCGACCGTTGTGAGTGGGCGATACCCTGGAGGAGCGGTCGCGGGGGTCGGAGCATTGGAGGCCGCCGCCAGAGCGTGCTCTGACGCGGCGACCACCGCCGCGACGTTCGCAGCGATGTTATTGCCTTCCATGGGGAAGACAGGAGCTCTTGACGGTGGGTGCTAAGCGAGTGAGCGCGGACTGGTCCCACGTGAAGGGGGTCCTGACTCACGGCGTGCCCTAACAGTCCCTAGGCGCAATGCAAATTGATGCTGATCAATTTGTATTGCAGCCACGATAACGGTAACACACAATTTTGCCGCTAGACGAACTCGCAAGCGAGTCGTTAGCTGGAGAAGTCCGCTACCGCTTCTGCCACGTGGCCACCTTCGGCCCGCGTGCCTTGACAAAGGCGCGCGAGAACAAAGGCGCTCGTGAACAAAGGCGCGCGACGGACAAAGGCGCGCGACGGACAAAGCGCTGCGGAGAGCCCAAGCGACCTGACGCTGCGGCGGCTCGGCGCAGACTCGCGCGTGCCGGCGCAGCCGGGGTGGGGGTGCTTTATGGGCTCGGGTGCGGCGGCCGGTTGCGCGCGCGCCCCATTGGTCGGCGGCCGCAACAGGGCGAGCTGGTAAAGGTGCGGCGGCGGCTGGCGGCGGGTGCCACTGTGTGGGGAGACGCTGACTAGAGCGGAGCGCTTGCTACTGGTGTTGCTGCTGCCGTACGTTGGTTCGAGATGCCGCCCAAGACTAGCGGGAAGGCCGCCAAGAAGGCTGGCAAGGCGCAGAAGAACATTTCGAAGGGCGACAAGAAGAAGAAGCGCAAGAGGAAGGAGAGCTATGCCATCTACATCTACAAGGTGCTGAAGCAGGTGCACCCTGACACGGGCATCTCGTCGAAGGCGATGAGCATCATGAACAGCTTCGTGAACGACATTTTCGAGCGCATTGCGGCCGAGGCTTCTCGCCTGGCGCACTACAACAAGCGCTCGACCATCACGTCCCGCGAGATCCAGACCGCTGTGCGGCTGTTGCTGCCTGGCGAGCTGGCCAAGCACGCCGTGAGCGAGGGCACGAAGGCGGTGACCAAGTACACGAGCTCCAAGTAAGGAGGTGGCTCTGGAATGGAAGGAAGGATGGAGAAGGCTCCTCCGTTGCGAGAGCGGCAAAACGGCCCTTTTCAGGGCCACCAACTTGCCTTTTGCGGGAAGGGCGGAATTGTTGTTGTTGTTGTTGTTGTTGTTTGTGTGGACGGCTGTGATGTATGTGTGCATTTTGATTGTGGGTGGGGGGGGGCGCGTCAAAGCGTGTTGCGGGGTACGGCCACGAGGTTGGTCGCCGTGGCGTGGAATGGTGGCACGCCTCGTTGGAGTGGTTTTGACCCATTGGTGTTGGTGTGTGTGTGTGTGTTACCTGTCTGCGAGGGGGGACAGTGCGATCGGCGACTTTTGTGTCACCGTAACGACGGCCGTTTGCGGGTTTGTTTTTTTGCACATCATACATGGCGAGGGTGAAATGTGAAATGTGAAATGTTTTTGTTTGGTTTTTTTTGCCGCCCACTATTCCCTTTGCTGTACGCCGAGTTTGACAATGGTGCGACGTAACTGCAGCGTGGAGGTGTGTGAGTGACGTTGAAATGAACGTGCCATTAAGACGCAATGTTGTTGTATTGTACTGTACGTGTACGGCGACACGCACGATGATGTACCATTCGACTCTGATTTTTGATAGCCGTGTCTGACTGATTGCGTACGACGCACGCACACCGATGTCGTCATTCAAGATGCACGCGTGTCCAGTGCAGTACAGTAAGCGCGACGCTAGACGACGACGACGGCGGCGGCGGCGGCGGCGGTCGTTTGTTTGGCGAATGTCTGTACACGTGTTTGTCTGTGTCCATCCGGTATGTATTTGTTTGTTTGCAAGTGTTTTGTGTGTCGGTGACGTGGTCCGATCCGTCGCCCCCTGAGTAACTGTCGATCGGCGCGATAGACCGGCGTCACGCAACTGAACCGAAGTCTTGGGCACACCCGTCATACTGTTGTACACCGTCGCGCTGAGAACGGTAACGAAAGGTTGACTTTGATCGGTCGAATGTCTGGGCAGAACGTGAGGAATGAGGCAAGAGTGCAAGGAGGAAAGGACAGAGGGGGGGCAAAAGAGAGAGGAAGGGAAAAAGGGGAGAAACGCATTCGTAGAGCAACGGAACGTTCCCGTGTCGGAGGCGTATTGGAGCCGCACTGAAATGCGTTTAACGGCGGCGCGGCTGCAAGTGTCTGCCGTGGTGAACGTTACCTTTGACGGCTGCATTGGGCTTTGCCTTTGCTTTTGCTTTTGCTTTTGCTTTTGCTTTCGCTTTCGCTTTCCCGGATGTACGTAACGTTTGTTGATATGGTTCTGAGGAAAGAGTGTATGACAGTGCCGTGCCGTCCATGTTCGTGTGCCCTCCCATTGTGTGTATGCTATTGTCTGTGTACTTGAATGATGTATGTAGGTGTTAGTGGACATGTTTTACCAGTGGGGGGAAATGGATCGTCGATAGTTGCCGTCACTCTGTCACGGTCGAGATGACGCACCCTCCGTACAGAAAGGTGTCGAGAAAGTGTGTGTGTGTGTGTGCGTCCGTGAATTGGCAGTGTTTGGAGGTGGGCGTGCCCTGCATGTGGCCCGGAAGGCTGTTCGTTTGGCGGTAGTGTTGTGTGGACAGGGGAGGGGCATGCGTAACGCTGCTGGCATGGCATTTCGGGAGATGGGAGGGGGCAAACGAGGAAACGAGGAGCGGCGGCCAAAGAAAGACGGGACGGGGAGGGGCGCGGTGTGGGTGGCTTGCGCCTGTGCTCGGCGTTGTGGTTTGTGCAAAAGAGGAGGAGAAAAACAATGAGTTGCCAGGGAGGGGAGCGGTGTGGTTGTCGTGGTGTAGCCGCAGACGCGGCTGTCAGTGAACGTGGCGAGACGGACGGATGCGCGGAGGGGCGGGGGCGGCGCATTTCGCCGGTGCCGTGCCGTGCCATGCCTGAAAGCCGCGTGGTCGCTGTGTTGTTGGTGGCGTGGGGGCGAGGAGAGTACCGTACGGGTGTGCTTGTGCGCCGGAAATGGCACACTGCGCCTGCCCGTCTTGGAGGCTGATGGCTGTGGTGTGGAAATGGGGCGCGGTGATGTTGAAGCAGTTGAAGAACAGAAAAGAAACCAAGAAAACGGAAGGCGTGATGCGGCGGTGGTGGTGAGAGCGGGAAAAACGAAACAAAACAAAAAAAACAACAAAAAAAAGAAGGAAAAACAACAAGAAACAAAAAAGAAAACAAAAAGTCTATCAATATTAAAATGTAAATGGAAATGGAAATGGACCCAGGTATAACCTCCCTGCACAAATAGCAGAGAGTCCGATGATAATAAAAATGTGCCAGAATGTTAACGTCCCTACAAAACAAACCCAACGATAATATTAATGAAAGAATGAACCGTATGTAACATTGCAACAGACATAATGAAACCTGATGAATTGTATAAGGGCAGCAGCGTTGACCTTTGGCCCTGTATTCAGAATAAAAAGAGCCAAAGATCGTTACCCCAATGAAAAAGACACTGAAACACGTATGTAACATAGCAGCGATGGCGAGACATTGTAGCATCTGTGACCAGAGAGTTTGCGCTGGACCGCGCGAGTGTTGCGAGCGGTTCTCAGTCAGTCAGTCAGTCAGTCAGTCGTTGCGAGTCTGTAGCTCTGTCTAGTTGAGGCCTGTACTCTGTCAGTAGTCGTCGCGTGCAGTACGCTAATAGTCGTCATGCAGAGCGGTCGGTCAGTAGTAGCAGCCGAGTGCGGTTGTGTGATGTAGGCGGTCGGCAACACTGGTCAAGATGGTGAATAAGGTATACTGTTTAATTAATATAATCATTAGATAATGAAAAATTTCATTTATTGTAATTATTCTCCAACAAGTTCCCCAATAATAATTTTTATTTCAAAAGCATTTGTCAAACATTTAATTTTTTATTGAACTAAAGAGTTCGTTGCACTTCACATTTCATTCCACTTCTTTGAAGAAAAATTTCACTAAAATCACAAAAAAAGAGAATATTATTATTTGCAATGCAGTTCCTCCAAGCGCTGCGCAACAACAAGAGCAGAAATGTGACATCCATTTATTCTGAGGTAAGACTTTAATTCTGATTGTTTTGCACAGGGCCAAAGACCGATATTTCGGTTTAATTGAAGTTTCTTGTCACTGAACGGACTTTAAATGTTGTGAAGAATTTATATTTGAGTCAGATTGCGAATTTCACATTTTTGTTGCCATTTTCAATACCTCACATTGTGGGCGAGGTTACAATTAGCGCAATGTCCATTAGCATCCGTAAATAACATTGTCCATTATTTTAAATTTTGCGGGGAGGTTACAACACACAAAAAAAAAAAAAAAATTGCATTTATATCCGCTCCTCAATTGTAGATACCCCTTACACAGCTGTGTGCAATGAATGAGTGCTGGCTGGTAATTAATTGCACTCCTTGGAGGGAAATGCCATAGGAAGTAGTCTTTAAAAAGTGAATGTTTTTCGTTAAAAGACAAAGGTTACTTTAGAAAAAAGTAATAGTGGGGCTTTTGTTGTTGAACAAAATAAGTACAATGAACATACGTTATCAGATTTGCGCAATGCAGCTTCACACTACCTTTTGATTATAACACAATATACTATACATCGTCCCGAACCGTGACCAGAGTCGCGAGACGAGCAGAGCACGCCGCCGACGCCCGCTCAGTACAACCGTCCACCCGCTACTACTGTCGACCGACTACTACCTCTCCCGACTCGCGCTACAACATATATAACAACTGTTCCTGGCGACCCGGTGCGTGCCACTACTGTCGTCTGGCGCGGTCCAAGCGCCGACTAGCAACGATAAATAACTCTCTGGTCAGACAGAGATGCTGTCATGCCTCGCCATCGCTCTGGTAATGAATACATACGTGTTGCAGCGTGCGTACCACCGGAACACGCAGTGGCGGAGCCAAAGACTGTGTTGTCGAGGTCGAGTGCGAGCGGGAAGAGAGGCAGCGTCGGCACGGAGATGCAAGCGAGCGCGAGACGCACGGGGGCTGCGGCGTGGCGCGTTTGCGGTCGGCGCCTTTGGTGGCAACGGCCGGGACAAGCAGCGGTGTATGGTGTGGTGCGGGGCGGACAGGGGCGGCGGTGGACGGGGAGGAGGAGGCGGCGCGACGACGGCATGGGGGCGAAAACGGGACGGGGGACGGCGGATGTTGAGAGGCGTCACGCGCGGACAGGACACAGACACAGAGACACACACAGATTGGAAAGGGAGGGTGCGCGGTAGTAGTTGGGAATGTGCGTACCGTGCGGGATGGGAGTGGGCGAGGAACACGGTCGTGGCCCCTGTTTTGGGTGCGTGTGATGACGTCGGTGTGTTGTGGGAAGGGAAGGTGCTGTGGCGGCGGCGCGTAATGGGCGTAGGCCGAAAAGAGAAAGGAACGTGGGCAGTGTGTTGGCAAGCGTCGGTTCGACTGCGACGTTGATGGGCAGGGCAGGGCAGGGCAAGGTTAATGGTGGTAGGAGTAGGCGTGTGGGCGCAAAAAATCTGCCGCTGCAGGCGGTGCCGTAACCGCCATGGCGGGAAGGAGAGAGGGCCAAAGAAAGAAAGAAAGAAGAAAACAAAAAAAAAAAAAAAAAAAGAAAAAGAAAAACAAAAAAAGGAGGGAGGGGGGGGGCGAAAGTGGAGAGGCGGTGGTGTGAGAAGGGCGGGGGCGGAAGGAAGGCAGGCAGGAAGGACAAGAGGCGAGGCGACGGCTTGCTTTGTGTATCGGTCGGTCTCTGGCTATGCTTCGTTTTCTGCAGCAGGGTCGGTGCGCGGCGTGGCTCGCGGCAGTGGGAACGCCTGGCGGCTGGACGGCCAGCAATGCGGTTGGATGGGCGGCCACAGCACCGCACCTGTGCCCGAGGAGGAGACGCTGGCGGCGGGCCCTGAGGTGAGGCCGGCTCGGCTGGGGCTGTGGATGTGTAGGTGTGCGCCGCTGCTGCAACAACGAGTAAAACGCGAGAAGAAGGGATGGCGGTAGAGAGAAGAAAAGAAAAAAAAAAAAAAAAAAAAGGTCGTGTTGTGTTGATGCGCAGGCAGACGCGTACAGAGAGACGAGCCCGGTCGGCAGCAGGGTGTGGCCGTGCCGAGTGCAGAGCAGCGGCGGCTCGGTTCGGTTCGGTTCGGTTCGGCCCGGCCCGGCGGGCCGCGCTGTTGTCGCGGACGTGAGCGCCCCCTGGCGGGTGGCCGGAGGCGGCGCGGCGTGTTGGACGTGTGGCTGGTGGCAGTGCACAATTTGCGAGTGGCTGGCGGTGTGGTGTGGCGGTTGGCGCGTCGGGCGGCGGAGAGAGAGAGGGAGGAGAGGTATGTGTTGCGGGCGCCCTTTGCTGCGCTGCGTCGTTGCGTGTGCCGTACAGGGCGGGCGCTTGTCGACTGTGTGGGCGGTGTGGCGAATTGGCGTGAATGAAACGGCTGCCGAGAGGTGTGTGGTAGCGAGCCGGTCGGTGTCAGTGCGAAGGGGAATGTGCGTGCGTTTGGCGGTTTCGGTGTGCTTTTTGCGGCGTGAGAGTGGGAATTAGTGGGGCCGGCTGTTGTGTTGGTTCCTTGTGTCTTGTGTCGTGTAGCTTGATGGCAACGTGGAAGGACGCCGGTTTCGTTTCGAGCCTTGCGTGTGGTTGTCGACGTTGACTGGTTGGCGTGTGCCGATGCACGTGCATGTGTGGGTCGCGAGTGCGTTTTTGGCTGGCTGTGTGTGTGTGTGTGTGTGTGTGTGTGTGTGTGTGTGTGTGTGTTTGTTTTGGGGGGGAAGGGGGAGGCGGTGGTGAAAGTGCAGTCGTTGCCACGGGCGTCGTCGGGTGGGGCTGGGGCTGGGGCTGGGGCTGGGGCTGGGGCTGGGGCTGTGCGTCGTGGCGGAAAGGTGGTAGGTTGCGGGAAGCGAGCCCGTCGTTGACGGTGTCGCGTGAGTTGTGAATCGAGTGGGGCGCGGGGCGCGGGACAGGAGCAGCGTGCCGCTGCGTCGTGGTCGTCAGCAGAGGCTGTGCGTGTGCTTGTCCTTTTTGTGGGCGGTTCGTGCGAGGCGTTTTTGTTTTGTGTTGCCCTAGTTGTTAGTTTATTTTGTTTGTGTTTGTTATTTTGAGACGACGACGACTGGTTGGTGGCGTGCGCGCGAAGTGGCGGTGTGCGCTTCCCGTGTCGTTTGTGTCGTTTTGTTTTTGTGTGTTTTTTTTTGCACTGGGCACCGGGGGTGGGTGGGTGGGTGGGTGGGTGGGTGCGTGTGTGTCGATTGCCGGCTGGCGAAAGGTGCGCCATCGGCGGGGTGGGTCGCCGGCACAAGTAGAGGCGGCGGCGTTGTTCCTGTTGTTGTGTGGTGTTTGTTGTTTTGTTCGGCTGTGTCGGCGAGCTGTGTTGCGGTGCGTGTGAATGGTGGTGCAAAAGTGCTGGCGTTGGGGCTGCGACTGCGACGGCGGCGAGCCGCGGGCGCGCATGATAGTGATGTTGTGAACAGCGGCTGTGTACGGTAGTGGTGTTGTTGTAGCACGACGTGCATCCGGGCCGGCGCGGAAAGCGCAGTTGCGGGCGGTTGCCCTTCGGTGCCAGCCATGTCGCGTGAGCGGCGGGTTGCTCTGGGTTGTTGTGTGGTGCCCTTTGGCCGGTGGGGGTGGTTCGCGTGTGTCTCGTTCGCGCTCGGTATCTGGTCGTGGTCGTGCTGCTCCCCCGTCTGTCGGCGGTTTTCGACGTCGTCTGTACGTTTTTGTTCGTTTGCGGCGTGCCTGTCGACGTCGTCCCGTCGCGACGCGACCGTTCAACCGAAAGTGTGGCGCCCGAAGGTGAACGAACGTAACCCTGACCTCGGCGCTTTACGCTGAGCCGAGCGAACCGAACCTAACCTAACCTGTGGTGTGGCGAGGTGAGCTCAGCCTGTGAGCCCCTAACGTCTACGTAAGGTAAGCTGTCCGGCTCACGCCTCACGTTTGAACGCTTTTTTAACCTACGTTTGACGCTTCTTAACCTAGCACTGACCCCTTAACCTAACGTGTAACCTAACCTAACCTAACCTAACCTGTGACGCCTGACGTGTTTGAATGCTTAACCTAAGTTTGACGCTTAACCTAACCCAAGTCCCCTTAACCTAACCCACGTCCACCTAACCTAACCTAACCTAACCTAACCTAACCTAGACGTGTAAACGTAATGTGTAACGCGTAACGTGTAAGGTCGGCTGTCGTGTGTGCTGACGGCAGATTGGGTTGGTCTGTAGATTCGGATTGCGGTTTGCCTCGGTCGAGGGGTTGGGTCGGAAGCGGCGAGGGGCGGCGGCGCCTGTTGCGCAGGCGGCGTCCGTTTGCGGCGGGCAATTGTTGAGAAACGGCTGTGAATGTTGGCGGGCGAGAGGAGGAGGACGGCGCGCGATGTGGCCCGACGGCTGCGGGCCGATCGGGAAACGGCGGGAGGGCGACGGAAGGCGATGGGGCGGCGGAGGCGCGTTTGCACGGCCGTCATCGCCGCACGCCTCGGCTTGTGTGGCTGTGGCGCCGGCCGCGCTCGCCGGGCTGCCGCGGCGACGGTGTGGGAGTTTTGCCGAAGGTTTGGCCATTGTGGCGGGTCGTCGGCTGGGGCTGTGGGGGCGGCATTTGGGCGGGGGCGGCGATTCTCGGCGGGCCGACCCAGGCTGTAGCGCGCGGTAGCTGCAGTTTGGCCGTGGTTTGCGGCGCTGCCGTGGCGACTGGTTGGCGACTGTGGTGTGGCTGTGTGTAGCCCCATCCTCGGTGGTTTGAAAGGCGCGGGCGGTTGTGGCGCAGGTTTGGGGCTGCTCCGCACAGGCTGTCGGACGTTGGGCGGTAGCAAGCGCCCATCCGCCAGTCGTATGTCCCAATAAGAGGAGAATAACACAGGATTTACCTGACGGCATTGCCTGCATTCGTCAGAGGAGAGAGATTGGGTTGAACTTCTTTATTTGTGGTATGGCAGCAGGGTATGCGGGATTATAAAAAGTGAACCATAGGGACGGAGCTGCAAGCAGCGTCCGCTTAGGGCACTCCCGGTTTCTCATCTGTCGAGGAGTGCAACAGGCCGCTGATAGCGGTCGCGAACATCTTGAGGAGCACCAATGTCTCGAATGAGGGGATTGGCAGAGGCATGCGACCGTCGGTAAAAACGGTCGGCAGTCTGCTGGATGCGGAGCATCACGTCCAATTCATCAGCTGCTTGGTGTAGGTAGCCATGCGGGAACTGCGGGTGGACATGGAAGACCCGCCGAAGAATCTTATTCTGTTGCGCCTGTAGACGCTGGATATGCGTGGGGGCTGCATTGCCCCAAGCCTCACATGCATAGTCAACAATCGGCCGAATAAATAATCGGAAGATGAGGAGGCCATTCCGGATGGAGAGGTCAGACCCCTCATTAAGGAATGGGTACAGTGCGCCCATCCGCTGGTGGACTTTGGCTCGGACGGCGTCGATATGCGGCTTCCAGAGTAGGCGATCGTCCATGATGACGCCCAGGTACCGGACAGTCTTCTGCCAGGGGAGAGCGGTCCCGTAAAGGTGAAGTGGCGGGGCCGGCATCGTTGTTTTCCTCGTAAAGACGATGGCCTGTGTCTTCAGGGGGTTGAACCGGATGCGCCAGCGAGCTGCCCAGATCTCCAGATCGTCGCACGGCCTCTGCAACCGGGAATGCATGGCTGCATGCCACCGGCTCCTGGTGTAGAGCATAGTATCATCGGCGTAGACGGCTTTCTCCACACGGGGCGACGTCGGAAGGTCCGATGTAAAGATAGTGTAAAGGACGGGGCCCAGGACAGAGCCCTGCGGCACCCCAGCGACGATGGGCCTGGCAGTGGAGAGGGCTGCTTCAACGCGGACAGCGAAAGTGCGGTGCCGCAGGTACGATGCAATGAGGCGCACGTATGCCCGGGGAAACCCAAGGTGAGCCATCTTCCAAAGAAGGCCAGTGTGCCAAACACTGTCAAATGCCTTGGTGACATCAAGAAGAACCGCTCCACAGTATTCCCGGTTATTGAAGGCGCGAGTGATGTACTCCACAACACGTACAATCTGCTGGGTCGTGGAGTGGCCGCGGCGGAAGCCGAACTGTTCCGGAGGGAGGATTTCCCGAAGATCCAGGATGGCCCGGAGTCGCTGAAGAAGTAGCCGCTCAAACAACTAGCTGAGGTGTGGAAGCAAACTGATAGGCCGGTAGGATTTTGGGTCTTTCCGATCCTTGCCCGGCTTGGGAACAGCAATAACGATGGAGTGCTTCCACGCTGCAGGGTAGGTGCGAGTCCGCAGAACCCAATTGAAGATGGCAGTGAGACGAACAACTGCCAGGAGCGGCAGGTTCTTAAGGACCCGGCCAGTAATGTTATCAACACCTGGAGCCTTGGACGCCGGGAGAGCCCTGATGCCCGCACGGACTTCAGCCACGGAAATAGGCGGGATGTCGTCGTGGTCCTCCTCCTCGTCCCCATGGAGGATGGTCTGCACCTCGGTGTCAACCTGGGCGACGTGCAACTGGTCCACACCATCTTGAAGGGGTGTAAAATTCTCCTGAAAGATGTCCGCAAGGAGATTCGCCTTATCCGCATGTAGATAGGCCGTCCCAGTCGGTGTTGCAAGAGGGGGTATCCGTGTCCTGCGTTTCGTAAAAAAGCGGACCGCATTCCAGTGCATGGGGTCGGGGGTGAACGCCTGCAATTTCGCAGCCCAGCGTCGATTCTTATGCTGGACAATCGCCGCCTTGATGTCACGGCGCAGGCTGTTGATTTGGCGCTTCAGCTGTGGGTCCCGGGTCACACGCCAATCCTTGCAGAGGCGGTTACGAGTGCGGATGTCCTGGAGGATTTCCGCCGGGAGAGCGGAAGATGCGAATGTGCTGGGGCGCTGGCGGGGTGTCGCTCCCTCCAGAGCGGCAGTGAGAGTATCAGCGAACTGTTCGACAGAGGCCTCGTGAACGCCGACGCCATCCACTTGTCGCTGCAGGGCTGCAGTAACTCGTCGCTGGAAGCAGGGCCAATCCGTGTGGTTGAAATTGAGGTGGCCCGGACTCTGCGCCGGGGCGACGTCCAGTTGAAAGAGAACGGGCAGATGGTCGGAGTTCAGTTCGTGAAGGACTTCAGCAGTCAGGAACTGATTAAGTCCCCGAGTAATGGCGATGTCAAGAATGTCGGGCCTCCCTCTGCTAGGATAACACGTCGGCTCCACGGGCCCACAGACATACGCGTTCACCTCTTCAGTGGCCTGGAGTAGAAGGCGCCCATTACGATTGGTGACCAATGAATTCCAGGCCGCATGTTTGCAATTAAGGTCACCTGCGATGAAATATTTGCCTGGAGTCCGCAGAAGGAGACGGGCATCAGCGATGAGGAGCTGGCGGCGAGGGTTCCGGTAGACAGCCATAAACGTGACCGGTCCAGTGGCTGTTTCAACCTGGACAGCAGTGACTTCTATAGACCCGATGGCAGGCGGTTGAATTTCACAATGCGGGATGGAGGAGCGGATGAAGATCGCCGTGCCACCCCCCTGCGTCGGTCTGTCGGTCCGAAAGCAGCGGTAATTTGCGATGTTGGAGCGGATGCCTGGTTTGAGAAACGTCTCATTCACCAGGCATATGTCCACGTCATGTTCAAACAAGAACTGCCGGAGCTCCTCAAGGTCGTAGGTGAGGTTGGCGGCGTTATAAGCCACGATGCGGAAATCATCCAAGCGGCGGCGTCTAGGCATGCTGGGCTACTGAAGTGTCTGCAGTAGGAGCCGGAAGGCTGCGTGAGATCGTCGCCTCCACCGTGGCGGCGATGGTTGCAGGCAGGTTGACGATGGCATTGGTCAACTCGGTCACCATCGTGGTCAGATGCTGCAGCAGCTGGAAAACGTCGTGGAGCCCAACAGTAGGCACCGCAGTGGGTGAAGGAGAAGCTGGCTGGCGGTCCTGGCGCGGAAGAGGCGGCGGGACGCTTGGCACCTCGGCAGCTGCAGTAGCCCGTGGGTGGGAGACGCCCTTCAGTGCATCGGCCACTGTGACACCGGGCTGGATCCTCGCGGACCGGCGTTCCATGAGGGAGGGCCACGTACGGTTGTCATTGGCCGGCCGTGTGGGCGGCGGTTGGCGCCGCCGGCGGGTATCAGCACGTCGGGAAGGCGGGACGGGAGGAAGACCCCGCTGCCGACGGCTAGCCTCCTTATGCTTCGCGCAGGAACGAAAATTGGCAGGATGACTGCCTCCACACAGGCCACAGACGGGCGGCTCATCCTTGCTTCGGGGACAAAGGCGGCTGTCGTGGCCAGCACCACACTTGACGCACATAGGCGGCATAGTGCAGTGACGGGCCACGTGGTTGAACCCTTGGCACCGGAAGCATTGGACCGGGCCACGGGACTTCCGCAGACGTTCCACAGTGACGGAGAGGTCGTAAATCCTGGTTAGCTGGAATATTTCCCGATGCCGAGGAGTGTCCTGCAGGACGACGACGCGGTGGCCAGTAAGCTGATTGGTCCCGGGCATACGATGGTAATCCACCACCGTCGCGACGAAGCCGAGGTCCTCCAGTTCTTCCTTCAGTTCGTCATGGGTGAGAGACGCCGGAATGTGCTTCAACAGCGCCTTCAGAGTCGGCGGACGGACCGCTGGATAGGTATACATGGGGATACCCTCTCGCCCAACCATATCCATTACAGTCACATAATCCTCAGTACAGGAGAGGTTCAGTTTGAGGGTATCACCCCCTGTCTGCTTGGCAGTAAACGACTGCTTACAATGTTCCTTTAACCACGTGTGCAGTTGCTTGTAGGAGTTCTTAAACTGCAACACAATGGGCGGCACCTTCCGCTGCAGCTGAGGCTGGGACGGTTGCTGCTGCGCCCCCTGCTGTTGCTGTTGCTGCTGGGGCGGTGGAACGTCGTCCGCGCCGTCTTGGATGACGTCGTAGCGGTTAGACGTTGGCACCGCGTCCGTGTCAGGCCGCCGCTGCGGCTGCTTCGAGACCTTCTTCTTTGGTGGCTTCCGGAAACCGTCATCTGCCCCGGTGGCGGCGTCGCCGGTACGCTTACGACTATGCTGCTGGTGGCCGTCGTCATCTTCACCCGAAGAGTCATGAGTGCAATCCATACCGAGATCCAAAGTCCTTGCACAGGTCGTCAACAGATCGTTTTCACGGAGGCGTTGCCTGGTCATCATAGGTGGGGGGCCGGATGAGGCCGCCGACGAAGTATTCTCCGCCGGACGGCGATCCGCCACACCCTCAGCCGGAGTAGCGTCCGTAGACATAACGAGCTCTCGCGCGACACGTCCGCTCTCGTCGGAAGACTAACTCCGAATGGGGGGTAGCAAGCGCGGGAGGCGCGGCGCGGCGGCGCGCAGAGTGGCGGCCGCTCTCTCGGCCGTCCGCGCCCGCCCGCGACACTGGCTGGGCCTTGTGATTCTCTGCTCTGCTGCTGTGCTGTGCTTGCGTGCCTGCCTGCCTGCCGTCCCGCTCGCTCTCGCTCTCGCTCTCGCTGTGTGTTACGCGCGTCGTCGAAATGGCAGATCAGGCGGCTACGAACGAGACTGCTGCGGCACCCGCCGCCACCGGCACTACGAAGAAGGCCAAGTCTGCGTCGTCTGCGAAGAAGCCGCGCGCCAAGCCTGCGCACCCGCGCACCTCTGAGATGGTGACGGCCGCCATCAAGAGTCTGAAGGAGCGCGGCGGGTCGTCGCTGCAGGCGATCAAGAAGTACATAGCCGCGCACTACAAGCTGGACGCGGAGAAGCTGGCGCCGTTTATCAAGAAGTACCTCCAGTCGGCCGTCGTGGCGGGCGAGCTGGTGCAGACGAAGGGGAAGGGCGCGTCCGGCTCGTTCAAGCTTGCCGGCGCCGGCGGCGGGGGGGCGGCCGAGGGCGGCAAGGCTCGTGCTGGCGGTGCCAAGAAGAAGCGCGCCGCTCCGGCCAGCAAGGAGAAGAAGGGCGCCCGTGCGGCCGGCGCAAAGAAGGCTGGTGGCGTGAAGGCGGCGACCGGTCGGAAGGCGGGCGCCGCCAAGAAGGCGTCTGCGGCGTCGGCCGCTCCCGCGGGTGCGAAGAAGGCGGCTGCGGCCAAGCCGGCCAAGGCCAAGTCGCCGTCGAAGGCGAAGAAGGCCGCCAAGGTTCCGACGAAGAAGCCGAAGGCGCCGCGCCCGAAGAAGGCGACGACGCCGTCTAAGGCGAAGGCTTCGCCCAAGAAGAAGAAGTAGAGTAGAGGAGAAAGAGATGGGAGAAAGGAAGGGTTTGGCGCTTGACTCCGTCGTCCCCACCCCCCGTCGTCGTCTAGTGGCGCGCAAGAGACGCGCGGCCCAAAACGGCCCTTCTCAGGGCCATCAAAGCACGTCGGGGAAGGTTTTGATTGTCGTGTTGCGTTTGGTGTGGGTGTCTGTCTGGCGTTTCTGTATGCCCGTGGGGATGCTGTTTGCGTGCCGTGGTGGTTGGATTGCGGGGGTCGGTGGCGGGTGTGGGCGGCGGTAGCGGTAAGCGGTGTTGTTGCTGTTGTTGTTGTTGTCGTGGTTTGATTGTCGCCGTGTTTGTGGCGGCGGCCGACGGTTGGTTTTCTGTCACGTTGTTTTGTTTGAATACGTTGGTTGGCTTGCCTGCGTTCGTTCTTCTCGGATGTCTGTCTTGTCGAGTCGTGTCTGGTCTCTGTTTTGTTCCTTTGTGTGTGTGTTATGTTTTGCAACGGGGGGCACGTTGAGATGTGGAAGGAGTCGGCGGGGATTTCGGTGGCGTGTAGAGCGAGCGAGCGAGCGCGCCTGCCTGGCCGTTGGCCGTCGGAGTGGAGTGCGGGTTTTTTTGTTTTCGAAACGAAAGCGGCGGCCGGCCAGCCACCCGTGCGGTGTGACGTCGGCCGTTGGGTATTGTGCGCTTTGAGCGCCGGGGAGGGATGATGTGTGATTGTTGCGCGCTGCTAGCAGGCAGGCAGAGTGAGCGGGTGTGGCGGACGGACGGGAAGTGGTGGTTTTTGTTTTTGGGTTGCGGGGCGAGAGGCAGGCGACCGACAAAGTTTGCTCGCGACGGAGAGATGTTAGTGGCCCTGAAAAGGGCCGTTTTTGTTTGTGCGGTGCGGTGCCGCGGCGCGGTTTAGGCGCGCTCGCCGCGGATGCGGCGCGCGAGCTGGATGTCCTTGGGCATGATGGTGACGCGCTTGGCGTGGATTGCGCACAGGTTGGTGTCTTCGAAGAGGCCGACGAGGTAGGCCTCGCTGGCCTCCTGCAGGGCCATGACTGCGGAGCTCTGGAAGCGCAGGTCGGTCTTGAAGTCCTGGGCGATCTCGCGCACTAGGCGCTGGAATGGCAGCTTGCGGATGAGCAGCTCTGTGCTCTTCTGGTAGCGCCTGATTTCTCGCAGGGCGACGGTGCCCGGCCTGTAGCGGTGGGGCTTCTTGACGCCTCCGGTGGCGGGCGCGCTCTTCCTCGCCGCCTTGGTGGCGAGCTGTTTGCGCGGCGCCTTTCCGCCGGTGGACTTGCGGGCCGTTTGCTTTGTGCGGGCCATAGCGGTAGCGGTAGCGGAGCGGCGTGCGTGGAGGTTAGGTGCGGCGCGGCGTCCGGTGCTGCCTTGACAACGGGCCCGCGCGTTTTTTTTTTTTTTTATTTTTTTTAATTTTTTTTTTATTTTTTTTTTTTATTTTTTTTATTTTTTTTTACTCTTTTCATTCCCACACCTGAGTGGTATTGGGCGGGCCACTGGAGAGCTCCTGGCTCTATTTGGCCTTAGCTTATGGTAATTCTGTTTGGACACTATTTATTTTATTGGCTTGGGGTATGATGGGGGGCTTGTTTCTCCCAGTTGGGAATTTATTTGCAGGAACTTTTGGGGACAGCTCCGGTATTCACCTTACAGCCTAAGGAAAACCTGCAAAACCCGGCTGGAGCTGCTGGTTGTATTGCAACCTTCTGCCTTGATTTGTTTCTATCTCGGCTTCCATTGTTTGATGTACTCGAACTCCCTCGAGCACGTAGGTCGTCTTTGTGGCACGGCCGGAGTTGTCCTGGGGCCACGATCTTGGGCGTCACCTAGAATTCGTCTTATTCCGAGATCTACTACCTCTGGAGAGGGAGATCTCGGAATGAGAGGTTTGCTGCTCGATGTCTCGATCCTGTGCAGCTTCCATGGAGACCTAGTGGGCTCCATGGCTGCCACTTCGGTTTGCGTGCCGATGGACTCCGCATCCGCCGTCTCGGTTTGGGCGCCTCGATGGCGCTTGTACCGTTTGGACGACGTCTGGGTGCCCTCATCGACACGCACGCTGGCTTCTGTGTGGATGGATGGGGCGCCGTCGGTGGTCTGGCTGGCGCGGTTGATCACCATCCTCTTCTTCTTTGTTGTATCCTCAGTCTGCGTGGCCGCGGACGCGCTGGTGTGTGCCGTCGGCCCGTCACGTTGAAGGCGGAGAGCCAATGCATCCCTCAGCAGGTGGCAGGCAGCCTCCATCTCCGCGTGGAGGGCCATCCGGAAGCGTGACTCCGCTTCCTCCATCAGCGCGTCGATGTTGCCCACACCGCTGCTGCTTGCTGAGTGGCGTCCCTCCTGCTCGCGCGAGGGGCCCCCCCCACCACCTCTGCCACTGGCGGGTGGGGGGGCCGGCCGCGCGTTGTGGCGAGGCGCTGCTGCTTTGTTCGACGTCTCGGGGGTTTCAGCGCTGGCGCGCTTCCGCCTCCTCCTCCTTCTCCTCTTCTTCGATGTCGTCGGCTTCTCGCGGCGGCCATCTTCTGTGTGGGCAGAAAATGCCCGGCAGCCTCTCCAGCTGGCAACATGGTCGCCGCCACAGCGAACACATGTTGGCTTGTCTTCTCGAAGCAAAGTGCACTCGCGGGTGTCGTGTCCAACACCGCATTTGGCGCACTTCGCTTCGAAACGGCAGTGCTTCGCCACGTGGCCCTCCCTCTGACACTTAAAACACTGAGGTTTCGTGTCGAGGTCAGGCGGAAGTGGCTCGATCGTCACGTCGAAACCTGCTAGGGTGGTTAACCCGCAGATTCCAACGTCATTGCTTCCTTCCTGGTTGGAGTCTACTTGGGGCGACTCGACAGCCAGGATGAACAGTGGCGGCCTTTTCTTGTTCGTCCTGTTGTGCAGCTTAACTATGGCATCATAGTTGTGCTGCAACAGGACTTTGCGCACCGCGTCCGTCGTCATGACCCACGGTAGCCCCCTTAAGAGGACCTTAAGAAGCGGCTTCCTCTTCTTTGGTCCACTGTAGGTAGCCGGTGGGTCCATGAGGTACGCTTTTAGACGGTCACAGACGATCTTCCGATCCTCCTGTGTACGTGGCTGGATGGACAGCGCGGATTCGTTGTCCAGCATCTGCACTTGTGGATGGTAGCGCAGGTCCATTGCCACCTCGTCGTATGTCTCCACCCAGTCTCGACCCGTGTAGCGTATGCACACAGGGAGAACTTGGGCGGAGGGCCGACAAGGTGTTGGCGCTACCATCTCTTCTTCTGTAGGGGTAGACGGTGCGACGGAGCCGCTGCGTCGGTCTGACGAGACGCTGCGCTCGTTGCCGTCCGCCCGGAGAAAGTCTTCTCGAGTTACCCTCTTTGCGGGTGGGTTGCACTTCCCGCGTTTCCCTTTACCCATGGCGAGTGCGGCGTCTCTTCACGACAATTTGCTTTCGGAAAACACGACAATCTTGCCGAGACGCGCGCACTCACCACGAAACCGACCTCTCTTATTCTTCTCGCGGCAGTTGCGGAGCGCCCGACTAAGCACACCCGCTCGCCACCGCTGCCTAACTCGGAAATAGGAGGCCCGCGCGCCGAACCGAACCGAACCTGCACAATGGACTGAGGAAGATATCCTCGACTGAGGGCGAAGTACTAGCGCAACAAGGCGCTTCACCTTCTGGCATGACGGTTTGGCTATCCAAATTTCATGGCGTAATTGTTCTGCTTGATTCTTTGTGCAATATTTTTTTTTTTTTTTTTTTTTTTTGTTTTTTTTATTAAAAGAAAGAGGAAAGGATAGTAAGAGAGACAGTGAGAGAAAAGGAAAACGAACGGCCCAATTGACTGGCCGGGAATTGCGAGTAGTTACAGAAGAAAGGACAGAAGGAGGAATAGTGAGAGTGAGTGAAAGCGAACGGCCATTATCCTGGCCTCTTCTGCTTCGTAGCGGCGACGCGATGGCGGCGGCAGGCATTCTTGACATGGCGAATTGGGGGGAGGGGGAAAGAGAAAGAAGTCAGAGGGTGACAGTTGAAGAAGTGGAAAAAAGAAGGGCCTATCATGATTAGGCCAACATTGGGGGTAGTGGGGGGGGAAGGGGGAGGTGTGTTGGGGGAGCGAATGACATGGCATGTGGGGGGGAATAATCTATGATGTGAGGGAGGTAGTCGGCATGAGATGAGGGGCCTGGGGCAGGCGAGGTCACGGGGGGCGAAATAAAAGGTCGGGCCATCGAGTGGTGGCTAGTCGGTGAACACGGGTGCCCAGGGAAAGGATTAAGGGATTAGGAGAGTGACGAGTTTTGTGGTAAAAGGCGTGGGCGGCGGAGAGGATGCGGGTACGAAGGAGCGGCACTTCAGCCAGGAGGTGGAGCTCGCGGGTTGGGAAGTCGAAGGGGAGGCGGAGGGCACGCCGGAGAGCCCGGTTCTGGACGGTTTGGAGTCGGCGGAGGTGGGTGGGGGCAGCATTGCCCCACACCACCACCGCGTATTCAAGGATGGGGCGAACAAGGGAGGTGTACAGTCTAACAGCAAGGTGCGTGGGGAGGGAAGAGGTTGGGTTGATGAGAGGGTAGAGCAGGCATAGCCGCCCCATTGCCTTACGACGCACCTCGTCGATGTGGGGGCGCCAGGTTAGGCGTTGGTCCAGGGTAACACCCAAGTACTTTGCAGTACGAGTCCAGGGGACTGGGGTACCAAGGACCGCCACCTGAGGGAGCCGAACGGGAATACGGCGTCGGCAGATGATAAGGGCTTGGGTCTTGGAGGGATTAAATGCCAGACGCCAGGTCCTAGCCCAGTCGGTTAGGGAATCTGTAGCCCCCTGGAGCCGCTGTTGAAGAACTGCCGCACTCCGAGAACGAGAGAAGAGTGCAGTGTCATCTGCGTAGAGAGCTAAATGTACCCTCGGCGCAGAGGGCAGATCAGCTGTGAAGAGGGAGTAGAGTAGCGGCCCAAGTACGCTGCCCTGTGGTACTCCTGCCCTGATGCGTCGTCGCGTGGATTTCCCGTCAGGGATCCTAACATGGAAGGTGCGACCTTCCAGGTATGTGGCTATTAGCCGTACATGGGACACTGGGAAGCCAAGGGAGAATAATTTGTAGAGCAGCCCTTCGTGCCAGACCGAGTCAAACGCCCTGGACACGTCGAGGAGTATGGCCCCGAAGTACTCCCTACGTTCAATGGCGTCCAGTGCCTCTTCTACTAGGCGCAGGAGTTGGTGAGTGGTGGCGTGGCCCTGCCTGAAGCCAAACTGCTCATCAGGGAGGACTCGTTCTCGGGCAATGTGGATGAGCAGTCGTTTAAGGTACAGCCTCTCGAACACCTTGGAGATGGCGGGCAAGAGGCTGATGGGGCGGTAGCTGGCAGGGGAACGAAGATCCTTCCCAGCCTTGGGTATGGCGACCACTTCAGCGTGTTTCCAGGCAGAGGGATATTGCCTGGTTGTGAGGATGTTGTTGAATGTGGCCGTCAGGATGGGAATAGAAGCTGGGGGTAATTGCTTGATTAGGGCATTCGTCAGCTTATCGGGGCCGCCAGCTTTCTTGGATTTGAGGTACCGCAATTGCAGTGCAACCTCCTCTTCGTTAATGGGGGTGATTTCATCCTCAGGGTCCTGGACGGCAAGGAATTGAGGGAGGCGTGCCGTGACCAGGCGAATATGGTCGGGGTCAATGGGGTCATTGACCGGGGTGAAGTTGCGCGCGAAGACATCAGCCAAGGCGTTAGCCTTGGCGTCTGGTTCGGACACAAAGTCATTGCCGACCTGTAGGGGGGGGATCCGTTGCCCTCGTCTCAAAAGGCTTTTTGTGAGCCGCCAAGCAGACGGGTCACGCAGGTCAATGGCAGAGATTTTGTTCTCCCAAGCCTGATTGCGGTGGTCTTGCATTGCAGCCTTGATTTGGCGCTGTAATCTATTGATGAGGCGCTTGGTTGCCGGATTCCGAGTGAGCTGCCATTCACGGGTGGTCCGGTTTTTCTCTGTGATGAGAGCAAGGATGTGGGGGGGGAGCGGACGCAGATGATCCGGGGGCCGGTGCGGACGGGGAGGGGTCGCTGCTGTTGCAGCATCTAGCACAACGGTGGTGAGGTGGATGAGGGTACGATCTGCGTCCGTGTGATCGGCAGCAGGTAGTGTGGGTAGGGCTGCTTCGACCCGTCTCTGGTAGGACTGCCAGTCAATACCGCGGATGTCTAGGCCTTCCCTCGGCACGGTCGATGTTCCAGCGAGATCGATGGAACAGATGACCGGTCGGTGATCGGAGGCTAGAGCGATGCGGGTGGCTGCAGTGATGGGGTGGGGTAGACCTTTCACCACTGCGATGTCTAGGACATCTGGGGCACGTCCACCAGAAGGGAAAATGGTGGGGTCGTGCGGGCCGATGGTGCGGGCATGATGCCGCTCTGCGACCCGGAGGAGTCGACGACCGGATGTGTTGGTTAACCTACTGTTCCAGGCAGCATGTTTGGCATTGAAGTCACCGCCAACGAAGACGTCGTTGCCGAGCGACAGCAATGCTTCATAGTCCGGTGTTTCGAGAAGGCCTCGTGGTGGCCTGTAGAGAGCCACGAACGTAATGGGACCCCTCACCGTGTGGACGACAATGCCAGTGGCTTCCACAGTGTGAAGTGGGGGGAGGGGAATAGGGTGGTGGCGGAGGGAGTTACGCACGTACACCGCCGTGCCACCATAGGCGGTGGGCCTGTCTGTCCGGTAGCAGGAGTAGTTTGCTACACGGACAAAAACACCGGGTTTGAGGTGCGTCTCAGCAACAAGGCAAACATCAACCCTCTCATCCAGGAGGAACTGTCGGAACTCGCCCTGTTGTTTGTGGAGACCGTTGGCATTCCAGATCATGGTTGTCAATCCGTGATGTCTAACAGCCATGACTGGTTGGAATGGGAGCGGGAGGGGCGATGGGGGACATGGATTGCGAGAGGGCGGTGGCAAGCTGGTGTGGGAGGGATTGGAGGAGGGAGGTGAAGGTGGCGGAAATGGCTGAGGTCAGTGCCTCGACAACAGTGGCGATGAGGTCACCAAGGGGGGTGGGAACAGAGGAAGGGGTGAGGACAGGGTGCTGTTGAGAGTGTACCGGGGTGGGAGAGGGGGAGGCAGTGCTTAACGCCTGCCGGGGGGATGGGGAAGGAACAGCGGAGCGTGACACCCGCTGGGAGGAGGGGGAAGCAGTGCTTGACACCTGCTGGGTGGGGAGGGGAGGGAAGGCTGTTGGAGGGGGTACGATGGGGAGGGAGAGGAGCGGGGGTGGGTAGGAGCCCAGAGGGGCGGGATGGGAACGAGACGCAAGGTGGGGGTGGGCCCGCGACGCCGAGCCGACCAGCGCACCAGAGTAACTGGTGCCCGGGCGGGCCGCCGCCGATGTCCCTGCAAACCGTTTCTGGCTTGCCTTGAAAGACTTAATTCTGGGGCAGCCCATATAACTGCCAGTGTGATTCCCGCCACAGCGGGCGCAGGTGGGGGGGACGTCTCGTGGTTTAGAGCACTCCGAGGAGGCGTGACCTCCAGCACACTTTACGCAACGCACCTCGCGGGTGCAGTCACCCGCGAAGTGCGCCAATCCCTGGCAGCGGTAGCAGACCAGGGTCATCCTCCTGGAGCGCGGCTTCTCCATCGTCACGCTAACGTGATCGAGGAGCGAGAGGGTGAGGAGGGGGTGGTTCTCCGGCGTGTCAGGAGCGGAGACGAAAAAGAGAGGGGTGGGGCGTCGGGTTCGAGGGGAGATGATCCGGGATATAACTGTAGGGGTAATGTTCAAAGACGCAAGCGCCGTCCGCAGGTCATCATCAGAATACTCCATAGGGAGCCCCCTGACAACAACCCTGATGCGGCGGGCCCGTTTAGGAGGGGTGGAGAAACCGATGTTGAACTTGCTTAGGATAATAAGGGACTTAGCAAGGTCAGCGGGGGACTGTACAAACAGGCGATAGTCATCATTACCCATCCATTTTATACGAAAGGGGAAGTCAGTGTGAGTAGTGAGGAGATCTAAAAGCACCTTGAAGGGCCCCTTGTGTTGGATGGATATGGGTGGGGGGGCAGGAGGGGTGGCCGACGGTGGTGGGGGCGGGGGAGGGGGTGGGGCGTCCGCGGCACCATCAATAGCCGCGAACGCGTTGCTGACGGGCACGTCCGACAAGGACGTGGTGATCTGGCGACGAGGTGCCGTTTTGCGCGGCACCTGGAAGCCCTCCGCGTCAATAACGGCCTTCTTCTTCTTGGTGTGCCCGCGGTCAGCGGGCGGAGGGGCCTCAGAGTCCGATGAGGAGGCTAACTGCCGCTTCCGGCGCTCAGCGACCGGGCGCCGATGGTCGTCGTCGAACTCCATCCCGCCCCCGGTATCGCTGTCGGCGGCCGCGGCAGTCATGTTGGGGTAGAGGGCAGTCTGACGCCGGACAGGGTCGACCTGTTGGCCCTCTTCCTCTGCAGCGTCACGGAGAGCGGTGAGGTGTTCCTCCAGGCCCTCCGCGATGTCACTGTCATCCATGAAGCAGCCAAGGGAATCGCAGTCCGACTCCTCAGGGACATTGACCGCATCAGAAATGTCCGGCATGTCGAGGGCGGACGAGGGACGAAGGAAATCCTGACTTTGCCTCGGCGCGCGCGGGCTGGTCCCACGTGAAGGGGGCCCTGACGCGCCATGTGCCCTATCTAACCGCCTAAGGGCGGCGGTATCGATTTCTGAATCGATACCACATCGCCCTGAAGAATCTGCAGAAAAGGACGGCGTCGGCGGTAAGCCGCCCGCGGAGGAGACAGTACGTCCAGGCGGAGAATCCAAAGAATGAGCCATCTCAGGGTCCGGGTCAATTGGCCGGGTTGTCGAAGGTGGGGGGCCGGATGGGGCCGCCGACGAAGCTAGCTCCGCCAGGCGGCGATCCGCCACACCCTCAGCTCCAGAACACACAACATTCGCAAGAGACATCGCAGCTCGGAATGGGGGCCCGCGCGCCTCCGTGCTGCGCTTATATGCCCTCGGTTGCGCGTGGTGGGGGGAGGGCGGGCCAGAGTCTATATAGGGGGGCGGCGGGCGCGCTGGGCGCAGACCGTAGCCGACTCGCCAGCCGCTGCAGCTGCTGTTTGTGCACGTTTTGCTTTGCCCGAGGAAGGAAGGATGACAGGCCGCGGCAAGGGAGGAAAGGGGCTCGGCAAGGGTGGCGCCAAGCGGCACCGCAAGGTGTTGCGCGACAACATCCAGGGCATCACGAAGCCCGCCATCCGCCGCCTGGCTCGCAGGGGCGGCGTGAAGCGCATCTCTGGTCTGATCTACGAGGAGACCCGCGGGGTGCTGAAGGTGTTCCTGGAGAACGTGATCCGCGACGCGGTGACGTACACTGAGCACGCCAAGCGCAAGACTGTGACGGCCATGGACGTGGTGTACGCCCTGAAGAGGCAGGGGCGCACCCTGTACGGTTTCGGCGGTTAGGCTGCGTCGCAGCGGGCGCTGGCCTTCCCGCGGCCGTGCTTGTGGGTGGGAGAGACTAGAAAACGGCCCTTTTCAGGGCCACCACACTGTTCGGAAGTTGAAAAGTGCGAAAGAGTCTGTGTTGTTGCTGCGTGTGTGCGCTGTGTTGTTTGTTTCTTTCTTTCTTTCTTTCTTTCTTTCCGTTTGAGCGACGTGATGTGACTGGGAGGGGAGAAGGAAAGGAAACGTGTCATGTGGCTGGCTGTGTGTGGAGCTGCTTCGTTTGTGTTTGTTATTGTGTGTCTTTGTATCGATCGCGAACGGAGATGGCGGGCTGTGTGTTGTTGTGCGAGAGGCGGTGATTATTTGCCTGCGTGGTTTGGCTCTGTGTGTTTGCGGCGGCGTTGGGGTTTCCGAGGCAAGGCGTGTGGGCATAGGCGGCCGGATCAGCTGTTTCGTTCGTGTCGACGGCCGTTGCGCGCGGGAGTGGAGGGCGGTGTGTCGACACGCCTCCATTTAACAATGGTCATTATTGCTGCCGTTGTCGTTTGGAAGGCGACTGCGACCGTGCAAAAAAAAAAAAAAAAAAAAAAAAAAATGTGTGTGTTTGTTGGGCCACACGGGCTGTGTGGACGACAAGATGGCGGACGTGCGCCGGCGGCGGCTGTGCTGTGAAAGTGCAAAGTTAAAACAAAACCAGGTGCGGCGAGGACGACTGAAATTTTGCTTTGGACGTAGGTTTGTGTGGTGGCCCTGAAAAGGGCCGATTGTTGTGGGCCGGGCCAAGCCGGCAAAGCGCGTTGCGTGCAGGGGAGCACGCGGCGCTGCGATTGCCTGGCCTCCTTTAGGCCTTCTTCTCGGTCTTCTTTGGCAGCAGGACGGCCTGGATGTTGGGCAGGACACCACCCTGTGCGATGGTGACGCCCGACAGGAGCTTGTTGAGCTCCTCGTCGTTGCGGATGGCAAGCTGCAGGTGGCGCGGGATGATGCGCGTCTTCTTGTTGTCGCGGGCCGCGTTTCCGGCCAGCTCGAGCACCTCAGCCGCGAGGTACTCCATGACGGCGGCGAGGTAGACGGGCGCCCCGGCGCCGACGCGCTCTGCGTAGTTTCCCTTGCGCAGGAGGCGGTGGATTCTGCCGACCGGGAACTGGAGCCCAGCCCTGCTTGAGCGGGACTTTGACTTGCCCTTGACTTTGCCTCCCTTTCCGCGTCCGGACATGGCGATGGGCTAGCGACGGTGCACACGAAACGGAAACGAAAACGACCGGTGCGAGCGGCAGCGAGTCGAGTAGCGGAGTGCGTGCCGGCGCAGCTCGCTCGCTCGCTCGCTAGAAAATCACGGACCTCCTCAGTCCGGAGATGGTGGAGGCTTAGCAGTAGTGCTGCTGTTCCTCCTTACTCCTCTGTTGTCGTACTTCTTTTGGCCTCTCGTTGGAATGTGCCTCGGCTACCTCGCTGATTTTAGACCAGCGAAGTAGTTGTTTATCTCTATGTCTTCTGGGGCAGGCTGACGCCTGCCAGAGCGCCACTCCTCCATCACCCACTTCTGTGTGACCCGGCAGAGGTGTTGCCAGTCCGAAGGGGTGAAGATGGGGCGGCTATTGAGCCGAATCAGCTCCTTCTTCGTTACTGCCTCACGTAACATGTCACGCATGAGCGTGAGATCGCACGGTACGTGAGGCAGTGGTGGCTTCGCGCGCGCCGGCGTGAAGGGATATGGGTTATCCCCGTGAGGGTACGACCCGTCCTTCAGCGACGCCGCGATCTTCTTGAGGAAGGGCTGCACGCTCCGCTCGTCTGGGAGCGGGAGGGGCAGCTCTTCGTCTGTTGCTGCTTCTTCGGCTTGTGAAGAAGCGGTCTTCGTCCTATGGGGTTGAGTGGCTGGACAGGCGTTGTTCGAGAACAACGTCTGCAGCACAGCGTCCGAGATGAGCTCCGAAGGGGGCACCCGGCATTCTGTCTCCGCCGCAGCAGCAGTGGGTGTCTCCATGTGCGTCACCTCGTCGTGTGCCCGCGGCTCGACCTCCCCGTCGGGAGGGAGAGCAGGCAGCTCCACCTCGATGTCCATGGGAGCCACTACGACGCCCGTTTCATCAACTGGCGGCGCAGGTGGCTCCGTCTGGGTGGAGGCGTCGACCCCCACTGGCCGACTCGCAGCGGAGCTGGCGTTGGTGGCAGACGTCTTCTTGAGGACCCGCAGCTCCTCACGCAGCTGTTGCAGCTGGCGGTGAACAGCCACGAGTTCCTCCCTCATGGCGGCCCTTTCGGCCGCAAAGGCGGTGTGGAAGACGGTCAGTGCGTCGTCCGTGGTGGCTTCGCGACGGCATGGTCCACCATCCCCACGGGAGCGGGGGGGGTGGGACGTCCGTCTCGACGCCAGGTACCTCGGCAGGGCGTGGGGCGGCCATCTTGCATCTGTAGCCCCGCACGTAAGCGCAGCTGCGCGAGTTTGCGGCGTGGGCACCGCCGCAGTTCACGCACTTGGCAGCCGCGTCGCGGGGCTTGGTGCAGTTGCGTGTGTCGTGTGCCTCGGCACACTTCAGACACGCAAAAGTGCCCCTGCACTCTTTAGCGATGTGCCCCATCCTTTGGCACTTGAAGCATTGCTGCTCCGTGCTCTTCTTCTTCCTGTGGCGCCGACTGCGTCCGCGGTCCGTCCCGATCGCATCGACCAGGAGTTCCAGCGCGGCCGCAATCTTGCTGCCCCTCCCGCGTCCAGCCATGTTCGCTCGTCTGCGTGTGGAGATGCGTGCGCGCCGGCGTCTCCAGCGCGTCTCTTCTGCTCTGCGTCTTCTGCCCGCTCTTCTCGTGCCGGCGCAGCCGGGGTGGGGGTGCTTTATGGGCTTGGGTGCGGCGGCCGGTTGCGCGCGCGCCCCATTGGTCGGCGGCCGCAACAGGGCGAGCTGGTAAAGGTGCGGCGGCGGCTGGCGGCGGGTGCCACTGTGTGGGGAGACGCTGACTAGAGCGGAGCGCTTGCTACTGGTGTTGCTGCTGCCGTACGTTCGTTCGAGATGCCGCCCAAGACTAGCGGGAAGGCCGCCAAGAAGGCTGGCAAGGCGCAGAAGAACATTTCGAAGGGCGACAAGAAGAAGAAGCGCAAGAGGAAGGAGAGCTATGCCATCTACATCTACAAGGTGCTGAAGCAGGTGCACCCTGACACGGGCATCTCGTCGAAGGCGATGAGCATCATGAACAGCTTCGTGAACGACATTTTCGAGCGCATTGCGGCCGAGGCTTCTCGCCTGGCGCACTACAACAAGCGTTCGACCATCACGTCCCGCGAGATCCAGACCGCTGTGCGGCTGTTGCTGCCTGGCGAGCTGGCCAAGCACGCCGTGAGCGAGGGCACGAAGGCGGTGACCAAGTACACGAGCTCCAAGTAAGGAGGTGGCTCTGGAATGGAAGGAAGGATGGAGAAGGCTCCTCCGTTGCGAGAGCGGCAAAACGGCCCTTTTCAGGGCCACCAACTTGCCTTTTGCGGGAAGGGCGGAATTGTTGTTGTTGTTGTTGTTGTTGTTTGTGTGGACGGCTGTGATGTATGTGTGCACTTTGATTGTGGGTGGGGGGGGGGCGCGTCAAAGCGTGTTGCGGGGTACGGCCACGAGGTTGGTCGCCGTGGCGTGGAATGGTGGCACGCCTCGTTGGAGTGGTTTTGACCCATTGGTGTTGGTGTGTGTGTGTGTGTTACCTGTCTGCGAGGGGGGACAGTGCGATCGGCGACTTTTGTGTCACCGTAACGACGGCCGTTTGCGGGTTTGTTTTTTTGCACATCATACATGGCGAGGGTGAAATGTGAAATGTTTTTGTTTGGTTTTTTTTGCCGCCCACTATTCCCTTTGCTGTACGCCGAGTTTGACAATGGTGCGACGTAACTGCAGCGTGGAGGTGTGTGAGTGACGTTGAAATGAACGTGCCATTAAGACGCAATGTTGTTGTATTGTACTGTACGTGTACGGCGACACGCACGATGATGTACCATTCGACTCTGATTTTTGATAGCCGTGTCTGACTGATTGCGTACGACGCACGCACACCGATGTCGTCATTCAAGATGCACGCGTGTCCAGTGCAGTACAGTAAGCGCGACGCTAGACGACGACGACGGCGGCGGCGGCGGCGGCGGTCGTTTGTTTGGCGAATGTCTGTACACGTGTTTGTCTGTGTCCATCCGGTATGTATTTGTTTGTTTGCAAGTGTTTTGTGTGTCGGTGACGTGGTCCGATCCGTCGCCCCCTGAGTAACTGTCGATCGGCGCGATAGACCGGCGTCACGCAACTGAACCGAAGTCTTGGGCACACCCGTCATACTGTTGTACACCGTCGCGCTGAGAACGGTAACGAAAGGTTGACTTTGATCGGTCGAATGTCTGGGCAGAACGTGAGGAATGAGGCAAGAGTGCAAGGAGGAAAGGACAGAGGGGGGGCAAAAGAGAGAGGAAGGGAAAAAGGGGAGAAACGCATTCGTAGAGCAACGGAACGTTCCCGTGTCGGAGGCGTATTGGAGCCGCACTGAAATGCGTTTAACGGCGGCGCGGCTGCAAGTGTCTGCCGTGGTGAACGTTACCTTTGACGGCTGCATTGGGCTTTGCCTTTGCTTTTGCTTTTGCTTTTGCTTTTGCTTTCGCTTTCGCTTTCGCTTTCGCTTTCCCGGATGTACGTAACGTTTGTTGATATGGTTCTGAGGAAGAGTGTATGACAGTGCCGTGCCGTCCATGTTCGTGTGCCCTCCCATTGTGTGTATGCTATTGTCTGTGTACTTGAATGATGTATGTAGGTGTTAGTGGACATGTTTTACCAGTGGGGGGAAATGGATCGTCGATAGTTGCCGTCACTCTGTCACGGTCGAGATGACGCACCCTCCGTACAGAAAGGTGTCGAGAAAGTGTGTGTGTGTGTGTGCGTCCGTGAATTGGCAGTGTTTGGAGGTGGGCGTGCCCTGCATGTGGCCCGGAAGGCTGTTCGTTTGGCGGTAGTGTTGTGTGGACAGGGGAGGGGCATGCGTAACGCTGCTGGCATGGCATTTCGGGAGATGGGAGGGGGCAAACGAGGAAACGAGGAGCGGCGGCCAAAGAAAGACGGGACGGGGAGGGGCGCGGTGTGGGTGGCTTGCGCCTGTGCTCGGCGTTGTGGTTTGTGCAAAAGAGGAGGAGAAAAACAATGAGTTGCCAGGGAGGGGAGCGGTGTGGTTGTCGTGGTGTAGCCGCAGACGCGGCTGTCAGTGAACGTGGCGAGACGGACGGATGCGCGGAGGGGCGGGGGCGGCGCATTTCGCCGGTGCCGTGCCGTGCCATGCCTGAAAGCCGCGTGGTCGCTGTGTTGTTGGTGGCGTGGGGGCGAGGAGAGTACCGTACGGGTGTGCTTGTGCGCCGGAAATGGCACACTGCGCCTGCCCGTCTTGGAGGCTGATGGCTGTGGTGTGGAAATGGGGCGCGGTGATGTTGAAGCAGTTGAAGAACAGAAAAGAAACCAAGAAAACGGAAGGCGTGATGCGGCGGTGGTGGTGAGAGCGGGAAAAACGAAACAAAACAAAAAAAACAACAAAAAAAGAAGGAAAAACAACAAGAAACAAAAAAGAAAACAAAAAGTCTATCAATATTAAAATGTAAATGGAAATGGAAATGGACCCAGGTATAACCTCCCTGCACAAATAGCAGAGAGTCCGATGATAATAAAAATGTGCCAGAATGTTAACGTCCCTACAAAACAAACCCAACGATAATATTAATGAAAGAATGAACCGTATGTAACATTGCAACAGACATAATGAAACCTGATGAATTGTATAAGGGCAGCAGCGTTGACCTTTGGCCCTGTATTCAGAATAAAAAGAGCCAAAGATCGTTACCCCAATGAAAAAGACACTGAAACACGTATGTAACATAGCAGCGATGGCGAGACATTGTAGCATCTGTGACCAGAGAGTTTGCGCTGGACCGCGCGAGTGTTGCGAGCGGTTCTCAGTCAGTCAGTCAGTCAGTCAGTCGTTGCGAGTCTGTAGCTCTGTCTAGTTGAGGCCTGTACTCTGTCAGTAGTCGTCGCGTGCAGTACGCTAATAGTCGTCATGCAGAGCGGTCGGTCAGTAGTAGCAGCCGAGTGCGGTTGTGTGATGTAGGCGGTCGGCAACACTGGTCAAGATGGTGAATAAGGTATACTGTTTAATTAATATAATCATTAGATAATGAAAAATTTCATTTATTGTAATTATTCTCCAACAAGTTCCCCAATAATAATTTTTATTTCAAAAGCATTTGTCAAACATTTAATTTTTTATTGAACTAAAGAGTTCGTTGCACTTCACATTTCATTCCACTTCTTTGAAGAAAAATTTCACTAAAATCACAAAAAAAGAGAATATTATTATTTGCAATGCAGTTCCTCCAAGCGCTGCGCAACAACAAGAGCAGAAATGTGACATCCATTTATTCTGAGGTAAGACTTTAATTCTGATTGTTTTGCACAGGGCCAAAGACCGATATTTCGGTTTAATTGAAGTTTCTTGTCACTGAACGGACTTTAAATGTTGTGAAGAATTTATATTTGAGTCAGATTGCGAATTTCACATTTTTGTTGCCATTTTCAATACCTCACATTGTGGGCGAGGTTACAATTAGCGCAATGTCCATTAGCATCCGTAAATAACATTGTCCATTATTTTAAATTTTGCGGGGAGGTTACAACACACAAAAAAAAAAAAAATTGCATTTATATCCGCTCCTCAATTGTAGATACCCCTTACACAGCTGTGTGCAATGAATGAGTGCTGGCTGGTAATTAATTGCACTCCTTGGAGGGAAATGCCATAGGAAGTAGTCTTTAAAAAGTGAATGTTTTTCGTTAAAAGACAAAGGTTACTTTAGAAAAAAGTAATAGTGGGGCTTTTGTTGTTGAACAAAATAAGTACAATGAACATACGTTATCAGATTTGCGCAATGCAGCTTCACACTACCTTTTGATTATAACACAATATACTATACATCGTCCCGAACCGTGACCAGAGTCGCGAGACGAGCAGAGCACGCCGCCGACGCCCGCTCAGTACAACCGTCCACCCGCTACTACTGTCGACCGACTACTACCTCTCCCGACTCGCGCTACAACATATATAACAACTGTTCCTGGCGACCCGGTGCGTGCCACTACTGTCGTCTGGCGCGGTCCAAGCGCCGACTAGCAACGATAAATAACTCTCTGGTCAGACAGAGATGCTGTCATGCCTCGCCATCGCTCTGGTAATGAATACATACGTGTTGCAGCGTGCGTACCACCGGAACACGCAGTGGCGGAGCCAAAGACTGTGTTGTCGAGGTCGAGTGCGAGCGGGAAGAGAGGCAGCGTCGGCACGGAGATGCAAGCGAGCGCGAGACGCACGGGGGCTGCGGCGTGGCGCGTTTGCGGTCGGCGCCTTTGGTGGCAACGGCCGGGACAAGCAGCGGTGTATGGTGTGGTGCGGGGCGGACAGGGGCGGCGGTGGACGGGGAGGAGGAGGCGGCGCGACGACGGCATGGGGGCGAAAACGGGACGGGGGACGGGGGACGGCGGATGTTGAGAGGCGTCACGCGCGGACAGGACACAGACACAGAGACACACACAGATTGGAAAGGGAGGGTGCGCGGTAGTAGTTGGGAATGTGCATACCGTGCGGGATGGGAGTGGGCGAGGAACACGGTCGTGGCCCCTGTTTTGGGTGCGTGTGATGACGTCGGTGTGTTGTGGGAAGGGAAGGTGCTGTGGCGGCGGCGCGTAATGGGCGTAGGCCGAAAAGAGAAAGGAACGTGGGCAGTGTGTTGGCAAGCGTCGGTTCGACTGCGACGTTGATGGGCAGGGCAGGGCAGGGCAAGGTTAATGGTGGTAGGAGTAGGCGTGTGGGCGCAAAAAATCTGCCGCTGCAGGCGGTGCCGTAACCGCCATGGCGGGAAGGAGAGAGGGCCAAAGAAAGAAAGAAAGAAAGAAAGAAGAAAACAAAAAAAAAAAAAAAAACAAAAAAAAACAAAAAAAGGAGGGAGGGGGGGGGGCGAAAGTGGAGAGGCGGTGGTGTGAGAAGGGCGGGGGCGGAAGGAAGGCAGGCAGGAAGGACAAGAGGCGAGGCGACGGCTTGCTTTGTGTATCGGTCGGTCTCTGGCTATGCTTCGTTTTCTGCAGCAGGGTCGGTGCGCGGCATGGCTCGCGGCAGTGGGAACGCCTGGCGGCTGGACGGCCAGCAATGCGGTTGGATGGGCGGCCACAGCACCGCACCTGTGCCCGAGGAGGAGACGCTGGCGGCGGGCCCTGAGGTGAGGCCGGCTCGGCTGGGGCTGTGGATGTGTAGGTGTGCGCCGCTGCTGCAACAACGAGTAAAACGCGAGAAGAAGGGATGGCGGTAGAGAGAAGAAAAGAAAAAAAAAAAAAAAAAAGGTCGTGTTGTGTTGATGCGCAGGCAGACGCGTACAGAGAGACGAGCCCGGTCGGCAGCAGGGTGTGGCCGTGCCGAGTGCAGAGCAGCGGCGGCTCGGTTCGGTTCGGTTCGGTTCGGCCCGGCCCGGCGGGCCGCGCTGTTGTCGCGGACGTGAGCGCCCCCTGGCGGGTGGCCGGAGGCGGCGCGGCGTGTTGGACGTGTGGCTGGTGGCAGTGCACAATTTGCGAGTGGCTGGCGGTGTGGTGTGGCGGTTGGCGCGTCGGGCGGCGGAGAGAGAGAGGGAGGAGAGGTATGTGTTGCGGGCGCCCTTTGCTGCGCTGCGTCGTTGCGTGTGCCGTACAGGGCGGGCGCTTGTCGACTGTGTGGGCGGTGTGGCGAATTGGCGTGAATGAAACGGCTGCCGAGAGGTGTGTGGTAGCGAGCCGGTCGGTGTCAGTGCGAAGGGGAATGTGCGTGCGTTTGGCGGTTTCGGTGTGCTTTTTGCGGCGTGAGAGTGGGAATTAGTGGGGCCGGCTGTTGTGTTGGTTCCTTGTGTCTTGTGTCGCGTAGCTTGATGGCAACGTGGAAGGACGCCGGTTTCGTTTCGAGCCTTGCGTGTGGTTGTCGACGTTGACTGGTTGGCGTGTGCCGATGCACGTGCATGTGTGGGTCGCGAGTGCGTTTTTGGCTGGCTGTGTGTGTGTGTGTGTGTGTGTGTGTGTGTGTTTGTTTTGGGGGGGAAGGGGGAGGCGGTGGTGAAAGTGCAGTCGTTGCCACGGGCGTCGTCGGGTGGGGCTGGGGCTGGGGCTGGGGCTGGGGCTGGGGCTGGGGCTGTGCGTCGTGGCGGAAAGGTGGTAGGTTGCGGGAAGCGAGCCCGTCGTTGACGGTGTCGCGTGAGTTGTGAATCGAGTGGGGCGCGGGGCGCGGGACAGGAGCAGCGTGCCGCTGCGTCGTGGTCGTCAGCAGAGGCTGTGCGTGTGCTTGTCCTTTTTGTGGGCGGTTCGTGCGAGGCGTTTTTGTTTTGTGTTGCCCTAGTTGTTAGTTTATTTTGTTTGTGTTTGTTATTTTGAGACGACGACGACTGGTTGGTGGCGTGCGCGCGAAGTGGCGGTGTGCGCTTCCCGTGTCGTTTGTGTCGTTTTGTTTTTGTGTGTTTTTTTTTGCACTGGGCCCCGGGGGGTGGGTGGGTGGGTGGGTGGGTGGGTGCGTGTGTGTCGATTGCCGGCTGGCGAAAGGTGCGCCATCGGCGGGGTGGGTCGCCGGCACAAGTAGAGGCGGCGGCGTTGTTGCTGTTGTTGTGTGGTGTTTGTTGTTTTGTTCGGCTGTGTCGGCGAGCTGTGTTGCGGTGCGTGTGAATGGTGGTGCAAAAGTGCTGGCGTTGGGGCTGCGACTGCGACGGCGGCGAGCCGCGGGCGCGCATGATAGTGATGTTGTGAACAGCGGCTGTGTACGGTAGTGGTGTTGTTGTAGCACGACGTGCATCCGGGCCGGCGCGGAAAGCGCAGTTGCGGGCGGTTGCCCTTCGGTGCCAGCCATGTCGCGTGAGCGGCGGGTTGCTCTGGGTTGTTGTGTGGTGCCCTTTGGCCGGTGGGGGTGGTTCGCGTGTGTCTCGTTCGCGCTCGGTATCTGGTCGTGGTCGTGCTGCTCCCCCGTCTGTCGGCGGTTTTCGACGTCGTCTGTACGTTTTTGTTCGTTTGCGGCGTGCCTGCCGACGTCGTCCCGTCGCGACGCGACCGTTCAACCGAAAGTGTGGCGCCCGAAGGTGAACGAACGTAACCCTGACCTCGGCGCTTTACGCTGAGCCGAGCGAACCGAACCTAACCTAACCTGTGGTGTGGCGAGGTGAGCTCAGCCTGTGAGCCCCTAACGTCTACGTAAGGTAAGCTGTCCGGCTCACGCCTCACGTTTGAACGCTTTTTTAACCTACGTTTGACGCTTCTTAACCTAGCACTGACCCCTTAACCTAACGTGTAACCTAACCTAACCTAACCTAACCTGTGACGCCTGACGTGTTTGAATGCTTAACCTAAGTTTGACGCTTAACCTAACCCAAGTCCCCTTAACCTAACCCACGTCCACCTAACCTAACCTAACCTAACCTAACCTAACCTAGACGTGTAAACGTAATGTGTAACGCGTAACGTGTAAGGTCGGCTGTCGTGTGTGCTGACGGCAGATTGGGTTGGTCTGTAGATTCGGATTGCGGTTTGCCTCGGTCGAGGGGTTGGGTCGGAAGCGGCGAGGGGCGGCGGCGCCTGTTGCGCAGGCGGCGTCCGTTTGCGGCGGGCAATTGTTGAGAAACGGCTGTGAATGTTGGCGGGCGAGAGGAGGAGGACGGCGCGCGATGTGGCCCGACGGCTGCGGGCCGATCGGGAAACGGCGGGAGGGCGACGGAAGGCGATGGGGCGGCGGAGGCGCGTTTGCACGGCCGTCATCGCCGCACGCCTCGGCTTGTGTGGCTGTGGCGCCGGCCGCGCTGGCCGGGCTGCCGCGGCGACGGTGTGGGAGTTTTGCCGAAGGTTTGGCCATTGTGGCGGGTCGTCGGCTGGGGCTGTGGGGGCGGCATTTGGGCGGGGGCGGCGATTCTCGGCGGGCCGACCCAGGCTGTAGCGCGCGGTAGCTGCAGTTTGGCCGTGGTTTGCGGCGCTGCCGTGGCGACTGGTTGGCGACTGTGGTGTGGCTGTGTGTAGCCCCATCCTCGGTGGTTTGAAAGGCGCGGGCGGTTGTGGCGCAGGTTTGGGGCTGCTCCGCACAGGCTGTCGGACGTTGGGCGGTAGCAAGCGCGGGAGGCCCATCCGCCAGTCGTTATGTCCCAAGAAGAGGAGAGCAACACAGGATTTACCTGACGGCATTGCCTGCATTCGTCAGAGGAGAGAGGGTGTGTTGAACTTCTTTATTTGTTGTATGGCATCGGGGTATGCGGGATCATAAAAAGAAAATCATAGGGACGGAGCTGCAAGCAGCGTCCGCTTGGTGCACTCCCGAGTCTCAGCGGTCGAGGAGTGCAACAGGCCGCTGATAGCGGTCACGAACATCTTGAGGTGCGCCAACGTCTCGAATGAGTGGATTGGCAGAGGCGCGCGACCGTCGGTAAAAACGGCTGGCATTCTGCTGTATGCGGGGCATCACTTCCAGTTCATCAGCTGCATGGTGGAGGTACTGATGCGGAAACTGCGGGTGTACATGGAAGACCCGCCGGAGGATCTTATTCTGTTGCGCCTGAAGACGCTGAATATGCGTGGGAGCCGCATTGCCCCAGGCCTCACACGCATAGTCCACAATTGGTCGTATAAATAAGCGGAAGATGAGGAGGCCATTCCGGATGGAGAGGTCAGACCCTTCATTAAGGAATGGGTACAGCGCACCCATCCGCTGGTGGACTTTGGTACGGACGGCGTCGATGTGTGGCTTCCACAGTAGGCGATCGTCCATGATAACGCCCAGGTACCGGACGGTCTTCTGCCAGGGGAGGGCGGTCCCATAGAGTCGAAGTGGCGGGGCCGGCATCGTCGTCTTCCTCGTAAAGACAATGGCCTGCGTCTTCAGGGGGTTGAACCGGATGCGCCAGCGAGCTGCCCAGATCTCGAGGTCGTCGCATGCCTGCTGCAACCGGGAATGCATGGCGGCATGCCACCGGCTCCTGGTGTAGAGCATCGTATCGTGTGCGTAGACGGCTTTCTCCACTCGGGGCGACGTCGGAAGGTCCGAGGTAAATATAGTATAAAGGACGGGGCCCAGGACGGAGCCCTGCGGCACCCCGGCGACGATAGGTCTGGCAGTGGAGAGAGCCGCGTCAACGCGGACAGTGAAAGTACGGTGCTGCAGGTACGACGCAATGAGGCGCACGTACGCTCGGGGAAACCCAAGGTGGTCCATCTTCCAGAGAAGTCCAGCATGCCAAACACTGTCAAAGGCCTTCGTGACATCTAGAAGAACCGCTCCACAGTATTCCCGGTTGTTGAAGGCGCGAGTGATGTACTCCACAACACGTACAATCTGCTGGGTCGTGGAGTGGCCGCTGCGGAATCCAAACTGTTCCGGGGGGAGGATTTCCCGAATATCCAGGATGGTCCGGAGTCGCTGAAGAAGAAGCCGCTCAAACAGCTTGCTGATGTGCGGAAGCAAACTGATAGGCCGGTAGGATTTTGGGTCCTTCCGATCCTTGCCCGGCTTAGGAACAGCAATAACGATGGAGTGCTTCCACGCTGCAGGGTAGGTGCGAGTCCGCAGAACCCAATTGAAGATGGCAGTGAGATGAACCACAGCCAGGAGCGGCAGGTTCTTCAGGACCCGGCCGGTAATGTCGTCAACACCTGGAGCCTTGGACGCCGGGAGAGCCTTGATGCTTGCACGGACTTCGGCCACTGAAATAGGTGGTATGTCGTCACGGTCCTCCTCCCCATCCCCGTGGAGGATGGTCTGCACTGCTGCGTCAACCTGGTCGACGTGTAGCTGGTCCACATCTTCTTGAAGGGGGGTAAAATTCTCCTGAAAGATGTCCGCAAGGAGATTCGCCTTATCCTCATGTAGATAGGCCGTCCCAGTCGGTGTTGCAAGAGGGGGCATCCGTGTCCTGCGCTTCGTAAAAAAGCGGACCGCATTCCAGTGCATGGGGTCAGGGGTGAACGCCTGCAGTTTCTCAGCCCAGCGTCGATTCTTATGCTGGACAATTGCGGCCTTGATGTCACGGCGCAGGCTGTTGATGTGGCGCTTCAGCTGTGGGTCCCTGGTCACACGCCATTCCTTGCAGAGGCGATTACGTGTGCGTATGTCCTGGAGGATTTCCGCTGGGAGAGCGGAAGATGCGACTGTGCTGGTGCGCGGGCGGGGCGACGCTCCCACCAGAGCTGCTGTGAGTGTATCAGCAAACTGGGCTGCAGAGGCCTCGTGAACGCCGACGCCATCCACCTGTCGCTGCAGGGCTGCAGTAACTCGACGCTGAAAGCACGGCCAGTCCGTGCGGTTGAGATTGAGCCGGCTCGTACTCTGCACCGGGGCGACGTCCAGTTGAAAGAGAACTGGCAGGTGGTCGGAGTTCAGTTCGTGAAGGACTTCAGCAGTCAGGAACTGATTAAGTCCCCGAGTAATGGCGATGTCAAGAATGTCGGGCCTCCCTCTGCTAGGATAACACGTCGGCTCCACGGGCCCACAGACATACGCGTTCACCTCTTCAGTGGCCTGGAGTAGAAGGCGCCCATTACGATTGGTGACCAATGAATTCCAGGCCGCATGTTTGCAATTAAGGTCACCTGCGATGAAATATTTGCCTGGAGTCCGCAGAAGGAGACGGGCATCATCAATGAGGAGCTGGCGGCGAGGGCTCCGGTAGACAGCCATAAACGTGACCGGTCCAGTGGCTGTTTCAACCTGGACAGCAGTGACTTCTATAGACCCGATGGCAGGCGGTTGAATTTCACGATGCGGGATGGAGGAGCGGATGAAGATCGCCGTGCCACCCCCCTGCGTCGGTCTGTCGGTCCGAAAGCAGCGGTAATTTGCGATGTTGGAGCGGATGCCTGGTTTGAGAAACGTCTCATTCACCAGGCATATGTCCACGTCATGTTCAAACAAGAACTGCCGAAGCTCCTCAAGGTCGTAGGTGAGGTTGGCGGCATTATAAGCCACTATGCGGAAATCATCCAAGCGGCGGCGTCTAGGCATGCTGGGCTACTGAAGTGTCGGCAGTGGGAGCCCGAAGGCTGCGTGAGATCGTCGCCTCCACTGTGGCGGCGATGGTTGCAGGCAGGTTGACGATGGCGGTGGTCAACCCGGTCACCATCGTGGTCAGATGCTGCAGCAGCTGGAAAACGTCTTGGAGTCCAACAGTAGGCACAGCTGTAGGCGAAGGAGAAGCTGGCTGGCGGTCCTGGCGTGCAGGAGGCGGTGGGACGCTGGGCACCTCGGCAGCCGCGGTCGCCCGTGGTTGGGAGACGCCCTTTAGTGCATCTGCCACTGTGACACCGGGCTGGATCATCGCGGACCGGCGTTCAAGTAGGGAGGGCCACGTACGCTTGTCACTGGCCGGCCGTGTGGGCGGCGGTTGTCGCCTCCGTCGGGTATCAGCACGTCGGGAAGGCGGGACGGGCGGAAGACCCCGCTGCCGACGGCTAGCCTCCTTATGCTTCGCGCAGGAACGAAAATTGGCAGGATGACTGCCTCCACACAGGCCACAGACGGGCGGCTCATCCTTGCTTCGTGGACAAAGGCGGCTGTCGTGGCCAGCACCACACTTGACGCACATAGGCGGCATAGTGCAGTGACGGGCCACGTGGTTGAACCCTTGGCACCGGAAGCATTGGACCGGGCCACGGGACTTCCGCAGACGTTCCACGGTGACGGAGAGGTCGTAAATCCTGGTTAGCTGGAATATTTCCCGATGCCGAGGAGTGTCCTGCAGGACGACGACGCGGTGGCCAGTAAGCTGATTGGTCCCGGGCATACGATGGTAATCCACCACCGTCGCGACGAAGCCGAGGTCCTCCAGTTCTTCCTTCAGTTCGTCATGGGTGAGAGACGCCGGAATGTGCTTCAACAGCGCCTTCAGAGTCGGCGGACGGACCGCTGGATAGGTATACATGGGGATACCCTCTCGCCCAACCATATCCATTACAGTCACATAATCCTCAGTACAGGAGAGGTTGAGTTTGAGGGTATCACCCCCCGTCTGCTTGGCAGTAAACGACTGCTTACAGTGTTCCTTTAACCACGTGTGCAGTTGCTTGTAGGAATTCTTAAACTGCAACACAATGGGCGGCACCTTCCGCTGCAGCTGAGGCTGGGACGGTGGCTGCTGCGCCCCCTGCTGTTGCTGTTGCTGCTGGGGCGGTGGAACGTCGTCCGCGCCGTCTTGGATGACGTCGTAGCGGTTAGACGTTGGCACCGCGTCCGTGTCAGGCCGCCGCTGCGGCTGCTTCGAGACCTTCTTCTTTGGTGGCTTCCGGAAACCGTCATCTGCCCCGGTGGCGGCGTCGCCGGTGCGCTTACGACTATGCTGCTGGTGGCCGTCGTCATCTTCACCCGAAGAGTCATGAGTGCAATCCATACCGAGATCCAAAGTCCTTGCACAGGTCGTCAACAGATCGTTTTCACGGAGGCGTTGCCTGGTCATCATAGGTGGGGGGCCGGATGAGGCCGCCGACGAAGTATTCTCCGCCGGACGGCGATCCGCCACACCCTCAGCCGGAGTAGCGTCCGTAGACATAACGAGCTCTCGCGCGACACGTCCGCTCTCGTCGGAAGACTAACTCCGAATGCGCGGGAGGCGCGGCGCGGCGGCGCGCAGAGTGGCGGCCGCTCTCTCGGCCGTCCGCGCCCGCCCGCGACACTGGCTGGGCCTTGTGATTTTCTGCTCTGCTGCTGTGCTGTGCTTGCGTGCCTGCCGTCCCGCTCGCTCTCGCTCTCGCTCTCGCTGTGTGTTACGCGCGTCGTCGAAATGGCAGATCAGGCGGCTACGAACGAGACTGCTGCGGCACCCGCCGCCACCGGCACGACGAAGAAGGCCAAGTCTGCGTCGTCTGCGAAGAAGCCGCGCGCCAAGCCTGCGCACCCGCGCACCTCTGAGATGGTGACGGCCGCCATCAAGAGTCTGAAGGAGCGCGGCGGGTCGTCGCTGCAGGCGATCAAGAAGTACATAGCCGCGCACTACAAGCTGGACGCGGAGAAGCTGGCGCCGTTTATCAAGAAGTACCTCAAGTCGGCCGTCGTGGCGGGCGAGCTGGTGCAGACGAAGGGGAAGGGCGCGTCCGGCTCGTTCAAGCTTGCCGGCGCCGGCGGCGGGGGGGCGGCCGAGGGCGGCAAGGCTCGTGCTGGCGGTGCCAAGAAGAAGCGCGCCGCTCCGGCCAGCAAGGAGAAGAAGGGCGCCCGTGCGGCCGGCGCAAAGAAGGCTGGTGGCGTGAAGGCGGCGACCGGTCGGAAGGCGGGCGCCGCCAAGAAGGCGTCTGCGGCGTCGGCCGCTCCCGCGGGTGCGAAGAAGGCGGCTGCGGCCAAGCCGGCCAAGGCCAAGTCGCCGTCGAAGGCGAAGAAGGCCGCCAAGGTTCCGACGAAGAAGCCGAAGGCGCCGCGCCCGAAGAAGGCGACGACGCCGTCTAAGGCGAAGGCTTCGCCCAAGAAGAAGAAGTAGAGTAGAGGAGAAAGAGATGGGAGAAAGGAAGGGTTTGGCGCTTGACTCCGTCGTCCCCACCCCCCGTCGTCGTCTAGTGGCGCGCAAGAGACGCGCGGCCCAAAACGGCCCTTCTCAGGGCCATCAAAGCACGTCGGGGAAGGTTTTGATTGTCGTGTTGCGTTTGGTGTGGGTGTCTGTCTGGCGTTTCTGTATGCCCGTGGGGATGCTGTTTGCGTGCCGTGGTGGTTGGATTGCGGGGGTCGGTGGCGGGTGTGGGCAGCGGTAGCGGTAAGCGGTGTTGTTGTTGTTGTTGTTGTTGTCGTGGTTTGATTGTCGCCGTGTTTGTGGCGGCGGCCGACGGTTGGTTTTCTGTCACGTTGTTTTGTTTGAATACGTTGGTTGGCTTGCCTGCGTTCGTTCTTCTCGGATGTCTGTCTTGTCGAGTCGTGTCTGGTCTCTGTTTTGTTCCTTTGTGTGTGTGTTATGTTTTGCAACGGGGGGCACGTTGAGATGTGGAAGGAGTCGGCGGGGATTTCGGTGGCGTGTAGAGCGAGCGAGCGAGCGCGCCTGCCTGGCCGTTGGCCGTCGGAGTGGAGTGCGGGTTTTTTTGTTTTCGAAACGAAAGCGGCGGCCGGCCAGCCACCCGTGCGGTGTGACGTCGGCCGTTGGGTATTGTGCGCTTTGAGCGCCGGGGAGGGATGATGTGTGATTGTTGCGCGCTGCTAGCAGGCAGGCAGAGTGAGCGGGTGTGGCGGACGGACGGGAAGTGGTGGTTTTTGTTTTTGGGTTGCGGGGCGAGAGGCAGGCGACCGACAAAGTTTGCTCGCGACGGAGAGATGTTAGTGGCCCTGAAAAGGGCCGTTTTTGTTTGTGCGGTGCGGTGCTGCGGCGCGGTTTAGGCACGCTCGCCGCGGATGCGGCGCGCGAGCTGGATGTCCTTGGGCATGATGGTGACGCGCTTGGCGTGGATTGCGCACAGGTTGGTGTCTTCGAAGAGGCCGACGAGGTAGGCCTCGCTGGCCTCCTGCAGGGCCATGACTGCGGAGCTCTGGAAGCGCAGGTCGGTCTTGAAGTCCTGGGCGATCTCGCGCACTAGGCGCTGGAATGGCAGCTTGCGGATGAGCAGCTCTGTGCTCTTCTGGTAGCGCCTGATTTCTCGCAGGGCGACGGTGCCCGGCCTGTAGCGGTGGGGCTTCTTGACGCCTCCGGTGGCGGGCGCGCTCTTCCTCGCCGCCTTGGTGGCGAGCTGTTTGCGCGGCGCCTTTCCGCCGGTGGACTTGCGGGCCGTTTGCTTTGTGCGGGCCATAGCGGTAGCGGTAGCGGAGCGGCGTGCGTGGAGGTTAGGTGCGGCGCGGCGTCCGGTGCTGCCTTGACAACGGGCCCGCGCGCCTCCGTGCTGCGCTTATATGCCCTCGGTTGCGCGTGGTGGGGGGAGGGCGGGCCAGAGTCTATATAGGGGGGCGGCGGGCGCGCTGGGCGCAGACCGTAGCCGACTCGCCAGCCGCTGCAGCTGCTGTTTGTGCACGTTTTGCTTTGCCCGAGGAAGGAAGGATGACAGGCCGCGGCAAGGGAGGAAAGGGGCTCGGCAAGGGTGGCGCCAAGCGGCACCGCAAGGTGTTGCGCGACAACATCCAGGGCATCACGAAGCCCGCCATCCGCCGCCTGGCTCGCAGGGGCGGCGTGAAGCGCATCTCTGGTCTGATCTACGAGGAGACCCGCGGGGTGCTGAAGGTGTTCCTGGAGAACGTGATCCGCGACGCGGTGACGTACACTGAGCACGCCAAGCGCAAGACTGTGACGGCCATGGACGTGGTGTACGCCCTGAAGAGGCAGGGGCGCACCCTGTACGGTTTCGGCGGTTAGGCTGCGTCGCAGCGGGCGCTGGCCTTCCCGCGGCCGTGCTTGTGGGTGGGAGAGACTAGAAAACGGCCCTTTTCAGGGCCACCACACTGTTCGGAAGTTGAAAAGTGCGAAAGAGTCTGTGTTGTTGCTGCGTGTGTGCGCTGTGTTGTTTGTTTGTTTCTTTCCGTTTGAGCGACGTGATGTGACTGGGAGGGGAGAAGGAAAGGAAACGTGTCATGTGGCTGGCTGTGTGTGGAGCTGCTTCGTTTGTGTGTTTGTTATTGTGTGTCTTTGTATCGATCGCGACGGAGATGGCGGGCTGTGTGTTGTTGTGCGAGAGGCGGTGATTATTTGCTTGCGTGGTTTGTCTCTGTGTGTTTGTTTGCGGCGGCGTTGGGGTTTCCGAGGCAAGGCGTGTGGGCATAGGCGGCCGGATCAGCTGTTTCGTTCGTGTCGACGGCCGTTGCGCGCGGGAGTGGAGGGCGGTGTGTCGACACGCCTCCCTTTAACAATGGTCATTATTGCTGCCGTTGTCGGTTTGGTAGGCGACTGCGACCGTGCAAAATGTGTGTGTGTGTGTGTGTGTGTGTTGGGCCACACGGGCTGTGTGGACGACAAGATGGCGGACGTGCGCCGGCGGCGGCTGTGCTGTGACAGTGCAAAGTTAAAACAAAACAAGGTGCGGCGAGGACGACTGAAATTTTGCTTTGGACGTAGGTTTGTGTGGTGGCCCTGAAAAGGGCCGATTGTTGTGGGCCGAGCCGGCAAAGCGCGTTGCGTGCAGGGGAGCACGCGGCGCTGCGATTGCCTGGCCTCCTTTAGGCCTTCTTCTCGGTCTTCTTTGGCAGCAGGACGGCCTGGATGTTGGGCAGGACACCACCCTGTGCGATGGTGACGCCCGACAGGAGCTTGTTGAGCTCCTCGTCGTTGCGGATGGCAAGCTGCAGGTGGCGCGGGATGATGCGCGTCTTCTTGTTGTCGCGGGCCGCGTTTCCGGCCAGCTCGAGCACCTCAGCCGCGAGGTACTCCATGACGGCGGCGAGGTAGACGGGCGCCCCGGCGCCGACGCGCTCTGCGTAGTTTCCCTTGCGCAGGAGGCGGTGGATTCTGCCGACCGGGAACTGGAGCCCAGCCCTGCTTGAGCGGGACTTTGACTTGCCCTTGACTTTGCCTCCCTTTCCGCGTCCGGACATGGCGATGGGCTAGCGACGGTGCACACGAAACGGAAACGAAAACGACCGGTGCGAGCGGCAGCGAGTCGAGCAGCGGAGTGCGTGCCGGCGCGCGCGCGGCCTCCTTTCATCTGGACTGGGTGTGGAACATCCCAGGCTATCGTGAATGTAGGGTTTACCGAGAGGCATTTCCTACCAAGGCTGCAGGGTGTGGTTGGCGGTGGTCAGCGCGTATGATAACTGGAAATCGCTGAGAGGAAGAAGTGGTGGTGAGTCTTCTGGGCTGACCTGATTATTCGATCAGGGCAACGGGCCGCCTGTAGTGGTCGTGATGGTCATTATGTCGTCCTAACCTCCGGACGAGGGGATTGTCTGAAGTGCGGGTGGCATTAGAAAACCGGCGCGCTGCGTCTTGAAATCTCTCCCGGACGAGGGGTTCCTCAGCCGCCTGATGGAGGGGGCGATGAGGGAAATCACGCGGAACATGGTAAACTCGGCGCAAGAGCTTGTTTTGTAGTTGCTGGAGCCTCTGAATGTGGGAGGGGGCAGCATTGCCCCAGACTTCACAGGCATAGTCCATGACCGGACGAATGCACGTACGATAGAGATGCAGTCCGTTGGCGACAGGGAGCGAGGAAGTTTCGTTGAGCATGGGGTACAATGCCCCAGCCCTCTGAGATGTCTTCCGGTGTACAGCGGTGACGTGAGCCTTCCATGTCAGGGTGCGATCGAGAATGACCCCGAGGTAGGTGGCAGTCGTGGTCCAGGTGATGGCCTGATTACAAAGCACCAGTGGTGGCACTTCAGGTGGGAGACGGCGAGTGAGGAGCATCGCCTGAGATTTGGTGGCGTTGAAGCCGATCCGCCAGTCGGCGGCCCAGCGCTCGAGGTCCTGCAGAGCAGCTTGCAGACGTCGGAGGACGGCGTCGATGTTACGATGGCGCGAGAAGAGGGCCGTGTCATCAGCATAGATGGCACGACCAACCCTCGGGGAAATCGGCAGGTCAGAGGTGTAGACAGCATACAATATCGGGCCCAGAACGCTCCCTTGGGGCACTCCAGCAAGGACTGGGCGAACAGAGGAAGACGTGCTGCCAACTCGGACGACAAAAGTACGGCCCTCAAGGTAGTTGCCGAGTAGGCGGACGAAGCACGAAGGGATGCCGAGATGGAACAACTTGAAGAGCAGGCCGTGGTGCCAGACGGTGTCAAAGGCCTTGGACACATCGAGCAGGACAAGGCCGCAAAACTCCCGATTGTTGAACGCCAGTGTCGCCTCCTCGACGACGCGGAGCAACTGTTGAGTGGTGGAGTGGTGCTGGCGGAAGCCAAACTGTTCCCGAGGAATGATATTGTCCTGGTGGAGCAGCCGGCCGAACCTAGAGAGGAGGATTCTCTCGAAAACTTTACTCAACGTCGGGAGGAGACTGATGGGGCGATAATGCGCTGGTACTGTCCTGTTTTTGCCCGGCTTCGGGACCGCCACAACGACAGCCTTCTTCCAAGCGTCTGGGTACTGCAGCTGGTGAAAGATGGCGTTGAAGAGAGCGACCACATACAGGATGGCAATCCTGGGCAGCATGCGGAGGACTCTCCCGTCAACGTTGTCGTGCCCCGGGGCCTTCGTCTGGGGAAGTCGGCGAAGATGGTCAGTGACCTCCCTTTCCGATGTTGGGACAATGGTGGCGTCACCGTGATCGCCGTGGAGGAAGGCAGCAAGTCTGGTCTCCACTGTGCGGACGTTCTCGTTGTCGACCGGCGCCGCAAGGGGCCGGAAGTTGGCCTCAAAAGTCGACGCCAGGGCCTCGGCTTTAGCGGCGGGCGTGTAAGCAGGTCCATCGGTAGTTGTGAGCGGCGGCATGTGTGGGCGGTGCCGTGTGAGGGAACGGACCAACTCCCACGTGTCGGCCCCAGGATCAACTGAGGCAAGCTTCTCCTCCCACCGGCGGATACGGTGAGCAGCAAGGGCAGCCTTGATGACGCGGCGGAGATGATTGATGCGCCGCTTCAGCACGGGCTGGCGTGTTTCATGCCAAACTCTGTTCAGACGGTTTCGTTCTCGGATAAGGTCCCGTAAGTCTGCAGGGAGTGCTGGAGCTGCCACTGAAGAAACCCGTGGAGGCGTAGTGGAGTCAGCAACAGCCGTGGTGAGAGCCGCAGTCAGCGTGTGAAGAGCAGCATTGACATCCGTGTCCAGTGGAGGTGGCTCATCCGGGAGGCGTTGCAGAACAAGCTGCCGGAAGCGCGGCCAGTCGGTCTTCCGGGTGTCGAGCTTCGCCGCTGGTGGAAGCGGAGTGACGTGTAGTCGAAAGAGCACCGGCAAGTGGTCGGAGCTCAAGGCGTGGAGAACGTCGGGGGTGACGAACCAGTCGACACCCTGGACGAGACAAATATCCAAAACGTCAGGAGCAGAGCCGTTCGAAGGGTAGTGCGTCGGCTCAGCAGGTCCATACACAGAAGCTCGTGCCCTCTCTGCAGCATGATAGAGCCGCCTCCCACTGACGTTCAGCGTCCGAGAATTCCAGAGCTGGTGCTTGGCATTCAGGTCGCCAGCGAGGAAGAGCTTGACCCCAGCACGAAGGAGAGTGTCAGCATCATGGACGGTGAGGTGGCCTCGTGGCGGCCGGTACACCGAGAGAAAGATGACCGTTCCAAGGGACGTCTCCACTGCGACGGCCGTAGCTTCACAGGAGTCCAACCTCGGCAGAGGGACACGATAGTGCCGGAGTGTCCGCTTGACATAGATGGCTGTCCCACCGCCAGCCGTCAGCCTGTCGTCGCGATAGCAGACGTAATTCGGGGCGTTCGCTCGAAGTCCAGGTTTGAGGTGCGTCTCGGTAAGGAGACACACATCCACGCTGTAATCCTGGAGGAACTGCCGGAATTCGAGAAGCGCAGGGAAGAGGCCATTCGCGTTCCACGTTACAGCCGTGAAGGTCTGGTGGCGCCTAAGGTTGTGAGCCATGGCCAGCAGATGCGATCGCCGTGGCAGCGGGGAAACTTCGGAGGGCTGCATGGACTGCAGCAGTGATGGCGGTCGGCAGCTGGGCCAGAGCGGCAGAGACAGCCACGAGGGTGGCCTGGACTTCTTGCAAGACCGCGATGAAATCAGCAGCTGCAGCAGGTGGAGCAGGCCCATCTTCAGAGCGTCGCAGAGGCTGGACAGCAGGGGCAGAAGGAGGCGTCGTCCGGCCCTGGAGGACGTCGGCGTAACCAAGGTCCGCCCGAGCAGCAAGCAGGCGCCGCTGGGCGGGTTGTCGCGGAGGAGTAGCAGGTGGAGCAGGTGGTGGCGCAGCTCGGCGCCGCTGCTGTTGGCCATCGGAGCGGGACGTCTGCCGCAAGGGAGGTAGTCCACGCTGGCGGCGGCTGGCTGCCTTGTGGACAGCGCAACCGCGGTAGCTCGCAGGATGAGCCCGCTTGCACAGGGCACAGGTGGCTGGTTCGTCCCGGGACCGGGTACACTGCTGGCTGAGGTGACCCTCGCCACACTTGACACATCGTGGCCTCATGCGACAGAGGCGGGAAGTGTGGCCCGGCTCCTGACAATTGTAGCATTGGACGAGGCCCTTCCGTGCGCGTAACTTCTCGACTGTCACCGAGAGGTCATAAAACCTGGTGACTTGGTAGATTTGCCTGTTATCAGGCGTATCAGGCAACACGATCTCCATCAAAGGGATGGGGCGCTGGGTACCAGGCATCTTCATCCGGGTGGCTGCAGTGGGCGCGAAACCCATAGTGATGAGGCCGTCCTTGAAGGCGTCCGCCTTCATCTTCAGCGGTATGCCTCGCATGGCAACCTTGAGAACTTTGGGTCGTACAGTGGGGAAGGTGTAGTTTGGGATCCCACGTGCACCAACCATGTCCATAACAGCCACGTAATCTTCAGTAGTGGCGACTGTCAGCTTCAGGCGGTCTTCGCCGCAGTGTTTGGCGGTAAAAGCGTTCTTGAGGTTGGCCTGGAGCCAGTCCCGAAGCGTCAGATAATCGTCAGGGTAGTCGATAACAATCGGCGGCAGCTTAGGGCCGGAGCGAGGTGTAGCATCGTCGGCGGCCGCCGGTGGAGGCTCGTCAGGATCTTCAGAGTCGGCGCCATCCTGTAGGGCGTCGTACTGATTGGCAGTAGGCACAGGGACAACGGCCGGGCGCCGTCGTGGAGCCGCCCTCTTCTTAGGTGGCGGTTTCTTGAATCCAGCGTCACTCGTACCAGAAGTGTGTGGGTCGTCACTGGCGGACGTGACAGCCGAGCGCTTGCGCTGAAGCACCCTCTGCGGGGCGCCGGCAGCGCAGTCCTCACGGGGAAGGTCGGTAGAGTAGTCCATCTCATCGTCCTGGTCGCGCGTAGTCGTCATATACTCGTGGTCCTCCTGGGGTTGCCGGGTCGTCATAAGTGGAGCGTCCGATGGGGCCGCCGACGGCGCAGGCGCCGCCGGACGGCGATCAGACAGCTCCGGCGCGGCGGCGGCAGCTGCCGCGACCGCGCGCGCGTCGCAAACGTCTTGCTCGCTCGCCATCTCGAACACGAGTCGCATGCGTGCGTGCGTGCGTGCGTGCCGGCGCGCGCGGCCTCCTTTCGTCTGGACTGGGTGTGGAACATCCCAGGCTATCGTGAACGTAGGGTTTACCTAGAGGCATTTCCTACCAAGGCTGCAGGGTGTGGTTGGCGGTGGTCAGCGCGTATGATATCTTGAAGTCGCTGAGAGGAAGAAGTGGTGGTGAGTCTTCTGGGCTGACCTGATTATTCGATCAGGGCAACGGGCCGCCTGTAGTGGTCGTGATGGTCATTATGTCGTCCTAACCTCCGGACGAGGGGATTGTCTGAAGTGCGGGTGGCAGCATAAAACCAGCGCGCTGCGTCTTTAAATCTCTCCCGGACGAGGGGTTCCTCAGCCGCCTGATGGAGGGGGCGATGAGGGAAATCACGCGGCACATGGTAAATTCGGCGCAAGAGCTTGTTTTGTAGTTGCTGGAGCCTCTGAATATGGGAGGGGGCAGCATTGCCCCAGACTTCACAGGCATAGTCCATAACCGGACGAATGCACGTGCGATAGATATGCAGTCCGTTGGCGACAGGGAGCGAGGAAGTTTCGTTGAGCATGGGGTACAATGCCCCAGCCCTCTGAGATGTCTTCCGGTGTACAGCGGTGACGTGAGGCTTCCATGTCAGGGTGCGATCGAGAATGACCCCGAGGTAGGTAGCAGTCGTGGTCCAGGTGATGGCCTGATTACAAAGCACCAGGGGCGGCACGTCAGGTGGGAGACGGCGAGTGAGGAGCATCGCCTGAGATTTGGTGGCGTTGAAGCCGATCCGCCAGTCGGCGGCCCAGCGCTCGAGGTCCTGCAGAGCAGCTTGCAGACGTCGGAGGACGGCGTCGATGTTGCGATGGCGCGAGAAAAGGGCCGTGTCATCAGCATAGATGGCACGACCAACCCTCGGGGAAATCGGCAGGTCAGAGGTGTAGACAGCATACAATATCGGGCCCAGAACACTCCCTTGTGGCACTCCAGCAAGGACCGGGCGAACAGAGGAAGTCGTGCTGCCAACTCGGACGACAAATGTACGGCCCTCAAGGTAGGTGCCAAGTAGGCGGACGAAGCACGAAGGGATGCCGAGATGGTACAACTTGAAGAGCAGGCCGTGGTGCCAGACGGTGTCAAAGGCCTTGGACACATCAAGCAAGACAAGGCCGCAAAACTCCCGATTGTTAAACGCCAGTGTCGCCTCCTCGACGACGCGGAGCAACTGTTGGGTGGTGGAGTGGTGCTGGCGGAAGCCAAACTGTTCCCGAGGAATAATGTTGTCCTGGTGAAGCAGCCGGCCGAACCTAGAGAGGAGGATCCTCTCGAAAACTTTGCTCAGCGTCGGGAGGAGACTAATGGGACGATAATGCTCCGGTACTGTCCTGTTTTTGCCCGGCTTCGGGACCGCCACAACGACAGCCTTCTTCCAAGCGTCTGGGTACTGCAGTTGGTGAAAGACGGCGTTGAAGAGAGCGACCACGTACAGGATGGCAATCCTGGGCAGCATGCGAAGGACTCTCCCGTCAATGTTGTCGTGCCCCGGGGCCTTCGTCTGGGGAAGCCGGCGAAGATGGTCAGTGACCTCCCTTTCCGACGTTGGCACAATGGTGGCGTCACCGTGGTCGCCGTGGAGGAAGGCAGCAAGTCTGGTCTCAACTGTGCGGACGTTCTCGTTGTCGACCGGCGCCGCAAGGGGCCGGAAGTTGGCCGCAAAAGTCGTCGCCAGGGCCTCGGCTTTAGCGGCGGGCGTGTAAGCAGGTCCATCGGTAGTTGTGAGCGGCGGCATGTGTGGGCGATGCCGTGTGAGGGAACGGACCAACTCCCACGTGTCGGCCCCAGGATCAACTGAGGCAAGCTTCTCCTCCCACCGGCGGATACGGTGAGCAGCAAGGGCAGCCTTGATGACGCGGCGGAGATGATTGATGCGCCGCTTCAGCACGGGCTGGCGTGTTTCATGCCAAACTCTGTTGAGACGGTTTCGTTCTCGGATAAGGTCCCTTAAGTCGGCAGGGAGTGCTGGAGCGGCCACTGAAGAAACCCGTGGAGGCGGGGTGGAGTCAGCAACAGCCGTGGTGAGAGCCGCAGTCAGGGTGTGAAGAGCAGCATTAACATCCGTGTCCAGTGGAGGTGACTCATCTGGGAGGCGTTGCAGAACAAGCTGCCGGAAGCGCGGCCAGTCGGTCTTCCGGGTGTCGAGCTTCGCCGCTGGTGGAAGCGGAGTGACATGTAGTCGAAAGAGCACCGGCAAGTGGTCGGAGCTCAAGGCGTGCAGAACGTCGGGGGTGACAAACCAGTCGACACCCTTGACGAGACAAATGTCCAAAACGTCGGGAGCAGAGCCGTTCGAAGGGTAGTGCGTCGGCTCAGCAGGTCCATACACAGAAGCTCGTGCCCTCTCAGCGGCGTGATAGAGCCGCCTCCCACTGACGTTCAGCGTCCGAGAATTCCAGAGCTGGTGCTTGGCATTCAGGTCTCCGGCGAGGAAGAGCTTGACCCCAGCACGAAGGAGAGTGTCAGCATCATGGACGGTGAGGTGGCCTCGTGGCGGCCGGTACACGGAGAGAAAGATGACCGTTCCAAGGGACGTCTCCACTGCAACGGCCGTGGCTTCACAGGAGTCCAACCTCGGCAGAGGGACACGATAGTGTCGGAGTGTCCGCTTGACATAGATGGCTGTCCCACCGCCAGCCGTCAGCCTGTCGTCGCGATAGCAGACGTAATTCGGTGCGTTCGCTCGAAGTCCAGGCTTGAGATGGGTCTCGGTGAGGAGACACACATCCACGCTGTAATCCTGGAGGAACTGCCGGAATTCGAGAAGCGCAGGAAAGAGGCCATTCGCGTTCCACGTTACAGCCGTGAAGGTCTGGTGGCGCCTAAGGTTGTGAGCCATGGCCAGCGGATGCGATCGCCGTGGCAGTGGGGAAACTTCGGAGGGCTGCATGGACTGCAGCAGTGATGGCGGCCGGCAGCTGGGCCAGAGCGGCAGAAACAGCCACGAGGGTGGCCTGGACTTCTTGCAAGACCGCGATGAAATCAGCAGCTGCAGCAGGTGGAGCAGGCCCGTCTTCAGAGCGTCGCAGAGGCTGGACAGCAGGGGCAGGAGGAGGCGTCGTCCGGCCCTGGAGGACGTCGGCGTAACCAAGGTCCGCCCGAGCAGCAAGCAGGCGCCGCTGGGCGGGTTGCCGCGGAGGAGTAGCAGGTGGAGCAGGCGGTGGCGCAGCTCGGCGCCGCTGCTGTTGGCCATCGGAGCGGGACGTCGGCCGCAAGGGAGGTAGTCCACGCTGGCGGCGGCTGGCTGCCTTGTGGACAGCGCAACCGCGGTAGCTCGCAGGATGAGCCCGCTTGCACAGGGCACAGGTGGCTGGTTCGTCCCGGGACCGGGTACACTGCTGGCTGAGGTGACCCTCGCCACACTTGACACATCGTGGCCTCATGCGACAGAGGCGGGAAGTGTGGCCCGGCTCCTGACAATTGTAGCATTGGACGAGGCCCTTCCGTGCGCGTAACTTCTCGACTGTCACCGAGAGGTCATAAAACCTGGTGACTTGGTAGATTTGCCTGTTATCAGGCGTATCAGGCAACACGATCTCCATCAAAGGGATGGGGCGCTGGGTACCAGGCATCTTCATCCGGGTGGCTGCAGTGGGCGCGAAACCCATAGTGATGAGGCCGTCCTTGAAGGCGTCCGCCTTCATCTTCAGCGGTATGCCTCGCATGGCAACCTTGAGAACTTTGGGTCGTACAGTGGGGAAGGTGTAGTTTGGGATCCCACGTGCACCAACCATGTCCATAACAGCCACGTAATCTTCAGTAGTGGCGACTGTCAGCTTCAGGCGGTCTTCGCCGCAGTGTTTGGCGGTAAAAGCGTTCTTGAGGTTGGCCTGGAGCCAGTCCCGAAGCGTCAGATAATCGTCAGGGTAGTCGATAACAATCGGCGGCAGCTTAGGGCCGGAGCGAGGTGTAGCATCGTCGGCGGCCGCCGGTGGAGGCTCGTCAGGATCTTCAGAGTCGGCGCCATCCTGTAGGGCGTCGTACTGATTGGCAGTAGGCACAGGGACAACGGCCGGGCGCCGTCGTGGAGCCGCCCTCTTCTTAGGTGGCGGTTTCTTGAATCCAGCGTCACTCGTACCAGAAGTGTGTGGGTCGTCACTGGCGGACGTGACAGCCGAGCGCTTGCGCTGAAGCACCCTCTGCGGGGCGCCGGCAGCGCAGTCCTCACGGGGAAGGTCGGTAGAGTAGTCCATCTCATCGTCCTGGTCGCGCGTAGTCGTCATATACTCGTGGTCCTCCTGGGGTTGCCGGGTCGTCATAAGTGGAGCGTCCGATGGGGCCGCCGACGGCGCAGGCGCCGCCGGACGGCGATCAGACAGCTCCGGCGCGGCGGCGGCAGCTGCCGCGACCGCGCGCGCGTCGCAAACGTCTTGCTCGCTCGCCATCTCGAACACGAGTCGCATGCGTGCGTGCGTGCGTGCGTGCCGGCGCAGCCGGGGTGGGGGTGCTTTATGGGCTCGGGTGCGGCGGCCGGTTGCGCGCGCGCCCCATTGGTCGGCGGCCGCAACAGGGCGAGCTGGTAAAGGTGCGGCGGCGGCTGGCGGCGGGTGCCACTGTGTGGGGAGACGCTGACTAGAGCGGAGCGCTTGCTACTGGTGTTGCTGCTGCCGTACGTTGGTTCGAGATGCCGCCCAAGACTAGCGGGAAGGCCGCCAAGGAGGCTGGCAAGGCGCAGAAGAACATTTCGAAGGGCGACAAGAAGAAGAAGCGCAAGAGGAAGGAGAGCTATGCCATCTACATCTACAAGGTGCTGAAGCAGGTGCACCCTGACACGGGCATCTCGTCGAAGGCGATGAGCATCATGAACAGCTTCGTGAACGACATTTTCGAGCGCATTGCGGCCGAGGCTTCTCGCCTGGCGCACTACAACAAGCGCTCGACCATCACGTCCCGCGAGATCCAGACCGCTGTGCGGCTGTTGCTGCCTGGCGAGCTGGCCAAGCACGCCGTGAGCGAGGGCACGAAGGCGGTGACCAAGTACACGAGCTCCAAGTAAGGAGGTGGCTCTGGAATGGAAGGAAGGATGGAGAAGGCTCCTCCGTTGCGAGAGCGGCAAAACGGCCCTTTTCAGGGCCACCAACTTGCCTTTTGCGGGAAGGGCGGAATTGTTGTTGTTGTTGTTGTTGTTGTTTGTGTGGACGGCTGTGATGTATGTGTGCATTTTGATTGTGGGTGGGGGGGGGGGCGCGTCAAAGCGTGTTGCGGGGTACGGCCACGAGGTTGGTCGCCGTGGCGTGGAATGGTGGCACGCCTCGTTGGAGTGGTTTTGACCCATTGGTGTTGGTGTGTGTGTGTGTGTTACCTGTCTGCGAGGGGGGACAGTGCGATCGGCGACTTTTGTGTCACCGTAACGACGGCCGTTTGCGGGTTTGTTTTTTTGCACATCATACATGGCGAGGGTGAAATGTGAAATGTGAAATGTTTTTGTTTGGTTTTTTTTGCCGCCCACTATTCCCTTTGCTGTACGCCGAGTTTGACAATGGTGCGACGTAACTGCAGCGTGGAGGTGTGTGAGTGACGTTGAAATGAACGTGCCATTAAGACGCAATGTTGTTGTATTGTACTGTACGTGTACGGCGACACGCACGATGATGTACCATTCGACTCTGATTTTTGATAGCCGTGTCTGACTGATTGCGTACGACGCACGCACACTGATGTCGTCATTCAAGATGCACGCGTGTCCAGTGCAGTACAGTAAGCGCGACGCTAGACGACGACGACGGCGGCGGCGGCGGCGGCGGTCGTTTGTTTGGCGAATGTCTGTACACGTGTTTGTCTGTGTCCATCCGGTATGTATTTGTTTGTTTGCAAGTGTTTTGTGTGTCGGTGACGTGGTCCGATCCGTCGCCCCCTGAGTAACTGTCGATCGGCGCGATAGACCGGCGTCACGCAACTGAACCGAAGTCTTGGGCACACCCGTCATACTGTTGTACACCGTCGCGCTGAGAACGGTAACGAAAGGTTGACTTTGATCGGTCGAATGTCTGGGCAGAACGTGAGGAATGAGGCAAGAGTGCAAGGAGGAAAGGACAGAGGGGGGGCAAAAGAGAGAGGAAGGGAAAAAGAGGAGAAACGCATTCGTAGAGCAACGGAACGTTCCCGTGTCGGAGGCGTATTGGAGCCGCACTGAAATGCGTTTAACGGCGGCGCGGCTGCAAGTGTCTGCCGTGGTGAACGTTACCTTTGACGGCTGCATTGGGCTTTGCCTTTGCTTTTGCTTTTGCTTTTGCTTTTGCTTTCGCTTTCGCTTTCGCTTTCCCGGATGTACGTAACGTTTGTTGATATGGTTCTGAGGAAGAGTGTATGACAGTGCCGTGCCGTCCATGTTCGTGTGCCCTCCCATTGTGTGTATGCTATTGTCTGTGTACTTGAATGATGTATGTAGGTGTTAGTGGACATGTTTTACCAGTGGGGGGAAATGGATCGTCGATAGTTGCCGTCACTCTGTCACGGTCGAGATGACGCACCCTCCGTACAGAAAGGTGTCGAGAAAGTGTGTGTGTGTGTGTGCGTCCGTGAATTGGCAGTGTTTGGAGGTGGGCGTGCCCTGCATGTGGCCCGGAAGGCTGTTCGTTTGGCGGTAGTGTTGTGTGGACAGGGGAGGGGCATGCGTAACGCTGCTGGCATGGCATTTCGGGAGATGGGAGGGGGCAAACGAGGAAACGAGGAGCGGCGGCCAAAGAAAGACGGGACGGGGAGGGGCGCGGTGTGGGTGGCTTGCGCCTGTGCTCGGCGTTGTGGTTTGTGCAAAAGAGGAGGAGAAAAACAATGAGTTGCCAGGGAGGGGAGCGGTGTGGTTGTCGTGGTGTAGCCGCAGACGCGGCTGTCAGTGAACGTGGCGAGACGGACGGATGCGCGGAGGGGCGGGGGCGGCGCATTTCGCCGGTGCCGTGCCGTGCCATGCCTGAAAGCCGCGTGGTCGCTGTGTTGTTGGTGGCGTGGGGGCGAGGAGAGTACCGTACGGGTGTGCTTGTGCGCCGGAAATGGCACACTGCGCCTGCCCGTCTTGGAGGCTGATGGCTGTGGTGTGGAAATGGGGCGCGGTGATGTTGAAGCAGTTGAAGAACAGAAAAGAAACCAAGAAAACGGAAGGCGTGATGCGGCGGTGGTGGTGAGAGCGGGAAAAACGAAACAAAACAAAAAAAACAACAAAAAAAAAGAAGGAAAAACAACAAGAAACAAAAAAGAAAACAAAAAGTCTATCAATATTAAAATGTAAATGGAAATGGAAATGGACCCAGGTATAACCTCCCTGCACAAATAGCAGAGAGTCCGATGATAATAAAAATGTGCCAGAATGTTAACGTCCCTACAAAACAAACCCAACGATAATATTAATGAAAGAATGAACCGTATGTAACATTGCAACAGACATAATGAAACCTGATGAATTGTATAAGGGCAGCAGCGTTGACCTTTGGCCCTGTATTCAGAATAAAAAGAGCCAAAGATCGTTACCCCAATGAAAAAGACACTGAAACACGTATGTAACATAGCAGCGATGGCGAGACATTGTAGCATCTGTGACCAGAGAGTTTGCGCTGGACCGCGCGAGTGTTGCGAGCGGTTCTCAGTCAGTCAGTCAGTCAGTCAGTCGTTGCGAGTCTGTAGCTCTGTCTAGTTGAGGCCTGTACTCTGTCAGTAGTCGTCGCGTGCAGTACGCTAATAGTCGTCATGCAGAGCGGTCGGTCAGTAGTAGCAGCCGAGTGCGGTTGTGTGATGTAGGCGGTCGGCAACACTGGTCAAGATGGTGAATAAGGTATACTGTTTAATTAATATAATCATTAGATAATGAAAATTTCATTTATTGTAATTATTCTCCAACAAGTTCCCCAATAATAATTTTTATTTCAAAAGCATTTGTCAAACATTTAATTTTTTATTGAACTAAAGAGTTCGTTGCACTTCACATTTCATTCCACTTCTTTGAAGAAAAATTTCACTAAAATCACAAAAAAAGAGAATATTATTATTTGCAATGCAGTTCCTCCAAGCGCTGCGCAACAACAAGAGCAGAAATGTGACATCCATTTATTCTGAGGTAAGACTTTAATTCTGATTGTTTTGCACAGGGCCAAAGACCGATATTTCGGTTTAATTGAAGTTTCTTGTCACTGAACGGACTTTAAATGTTGTGAAGAATTTATATTTGAGTCAGATTGCGAATTTCACATTTTTGTTGCCATTTTCAATACCTCACATTGTGGGCGAGGTTACAATTAGCGCAATGTCCATTAGCATCCGTAAATAACATTGTCCATTATTTTAAATTTTGCGGGGAGGTTACAACACACAAAAAAAAAAAAAAATTGCATTTATATCCGCTCCTCAATTGTAGATACCCCTTACACAGCTGTGTGCAATGAATGAGTGCTGGCTGGTAATTAATTGCACTCCTTGGAGGGAAATGCCATAGGAAGTAGTCTTTAAAAAGTGAATGTTTTTCGTTAAAAGACAAAGGTTACTTTAGAAAAAAGTAATAGTGGGGCTTTTGTTGTTGAACAAAATAAGTACAATGAACATACGTTATCAGATTTGCGCAATGCAGCTTCACACTACCTTTTGATTATAACACAATATACTATACATCGTCCCGAACCGTGACCAGAGTCGCGAGACGAGCAGAGCACGCCGCCGACGCCCGCTCAGTACAACCGTCCACCCGCTACTACGGTCGACCGACTACTACCTCTCCCGACTCGCGCTACAACATATATAACAACTGTTCCTGGCGACCCGGTGCGTGCCACTACTGTCGTCTGGCGCGGTCCAAGCGCCGACTAGCAACGATAAATAACTCTCTGGTCAGACAGAGATGCTGTCATGCCTCGCCATCGCTCTGGTAATGAATACATACGTGTTGCAGCGTGCGTACCACCGGAACACGCAGTGGCGGAGCCAAAGACTGTGTTGTCGAGGTCGAGTGCGAGCGGGAAGAGAGGCAGCGTCGGCACGGAGATGCAAGCGAGCGCGAGACGCACGGGGGCTGCGGCGTGGCGCGTTTGCGGTCGGCGCCTTTGGTGGCAACGGCCGGGACAAGCAGCGGTGTATGGTGTGGTGCGGGGCGGACAGGGGCGGCGGTGGACGGGGAGGAGGAGGCGGCGCGACGACGGCATGGGGGCGAAAACGGGACGGGGGACGGCGGATGTTGAGAGGCGTCACGCGCGGACAGGACACAGACACAGAGACACACACAGATTGGAAAGGGAGGGTGCGCGGTAGTAGTTGGGAATGTGCGTACCGTGCGGGATGGGAGTGGGCGAGGAACACGGTCGTGGCCCCTGTTTTGGGTGCGTGTGATGACGTCGGTGTGTTGTGGGAAGGGAAGGTGCTGTGGCGGCGGCGCGTAATGGGCGTAGGCCGAAAAGAGAAAGGAACGTGGGCAGTGTGTTGGCAAGCGTCGGTTCGACTGCGACGTTGATGGGCAGGGCAGGGCAGGGCAAGGTTAATGGTGGTAGGAGTAGGCGTGTGGGCGCAAAAAATCTGCCGCTGCAGGCGGTGCCGTAACCGCCATGGCGGGAAGGAGAGAGGGCCAAAGAAAGAAAGAAAGAAAGAAAGAAGAAAACAAAAAAAAAAAAAAAAAAAAAGAAAAACAAAAAAAGGAGGGAGGGGGGGCGCGAAAGTGGAGAGGCGGTGGTGTGAGAAGGGCGGGGGCGGAAGGAAGGCAGGCAGGAAGGACAAGAGGCGAGGCGACGGCTTGCTTTGTGTATCGGTCGGTCTCTGGCTATGCTTCGTTTTCTGCAGCAGGGTCGGTGCGCGGCGTGGCTCGCGGCAGTGGGAACGCCTGGCGGCTGGACGGCCAGCAATGCGGTTGGATGGGCGGCCACAGCACCGCACCTGTGCCCGAGGAGGAGACGCTGGCGGCGGGCCCTGAGGTGAGGCCGGCTCGGCTGGGGCTGTGGATGTGTAGGTGTGCGCCGCTGCTGCAACAACGAGTAAAACGCGAGAAGAAGGGATGGCGGTAGAGAGAAGAAAAGAAAAAAAAAAAAAAAAAAAAAGAGGTCGTGTTGTGTTGATGCGCAGGCAGACGCGTACAGAGAGACGAGCCCGGTCGGCAGCAGGGTGTGGCCGTGCCGAGTGCAGAGCAGCAGCGGCTCGGTTCGGTTCGGTTCGGTTCGGCCCGGCCCGGCGGGCCGCGCTGTTGTCGCGGACGTGAGCGCCCCCTGGCGGGTGGCCGGAGGCGGCGCGGCGTGTTGGACGTGTGGCTGGTGGCAGTGCACAATTTGCGAGTGGCTGGCGGTGTGGTGTGGCGGTTGGCGCGTCGGGCGGCGGAGAGAGAGAGGGAGGAGAGGTATGTGTTGCGGGCGCCCTTTGCTGCGCTGCGTCGTTGCGTGTGCCGTACAGGGCGGGCGCTTGTCGACTGTGTGGGCGGTGTGGCGAATTGGCGTGAATGAAACGGCTGCCGAGAGGTGTGTGGTAGCGAGCCGGTCGGTGTCAGTGCGAAGGGGAATGTGCGTGCGTTTGGCGGTTTCGGTGTGCTTTTTGCGGCGTGAGAGTGGGAATTAGTGGGGCCGGCTGTTGTGTTGGTTCCTTGTGTCTTGTGTCGCGTAGCTTGATGGCAACGTGGAAGGACGCCGGTTTCGTTTCGAGCCTTGCGTGTGGTTGTCGACGTTGACTGGTTGGCGTGTGCCGATGCACGTGCATGTGTGGGTCGCGAGTGCGTTTTTGGCTGGCTGTGTGTGTGTGTGTGTGTGTGTGTGTGTGTGTGTGTTTGTTTTGGGGGGGAAGGGGGAGGCGGTGGTGAAAGTGCAGTCGTTGCCACGGGCGTCGTCGGGTGGGGCTGGGGCTGGGGCTGGGGCTGGGGCTGGGGCTGGGGCTGTGCGTCGTGGCGGAAAGGTGGTAGGTTGCGGGAAGCGAGCCCGTCGTTGACGGTGTCGCGTGAGTTGTGAATCGAGTGGGGCGCGGGGCGCGGGACAGGAGCAGCGTGCCGCTGCGTCGTGGTCGTCAGCAGAGGCTGTGCGTGTGCTTGTCCTTTTTGTGGGCGGTTCGTGCGAGGCGTTTTTGTTTTGTGTTGCCCTAGTTGTTAGTTTATTTTGTTTGTGTTTGTTATTTTGAGACGACGACGACTGGTTGGTGGCGTGCGCGCGAAGTGGCGGTGTGCGCTTCCCGTGTCGTTTGTGTCGTTTTGTTTTTGTGTGTTTTTTTTTGCACTGGGCCCCGGGGGGTGGGTGGGTGGGTGGGTGTGTGGGTGCGTGTGTGTCGATTGCCGGCTGGCGAAAGGTGCGCCATCGGCGGGGTGGGTCGCCGGCACAAGTAGAGGCGGCGGCGTTGTTGCTGTTGTTGTGTGGTGTTTGTTGTTTTGTTCGGCTGTGTCGGCGAGCTGTGTTGCGGTGCGTGTGAATGGTGGTGCAAAAGTGCTGGCGTTGGGGCTGCGACTGCGACGGCGGCGAGCCGCGGGCGCGCATGATAGTGATGTTGTGAACAGCGGCTGTGTACGGTAGTGGTGTTGTTGTAGCACGACGTGCATCCGGGCCGGCGCGGAAAGCGCAGTTGCGGGCGGTTGCCCTTCGGTGCCAGCCATGTCGCGTGAGCGGCGGGTTGCTCTGGGTTGTTGTGTGGTGCCCTTTGGCCGGTGGGGGTGGTTCGCGTGTGTCTCGTTCGCGCTCGGTATCTGGTCGTGGTCGTGCTGCTCCCCCGTCTGTCGGCGGTTTTCGACGTCGTCTGTACGTTTTTGTTCGTTTGCGGCGTGCCTGCCGACGTCGTCCCGTCGCGACGCGACCGTTCAACCGAAAGTGTGGCGCCCGAAGGTGAACGAACGTAACCCTGACCTCGGCGCTTTACGCTGAGCCGAGCGAACCGAACCTAACCTAACCTGTGGTGTGGCGAGGTGAGCTCAGCCTGTGAGCCCCTAACGTCTACGTAAGGTAAGCTGTCCGGTTCACGCCTCACGTTTGAACACTTTTTTAACCTACGTTTGACGCTTCTTAACCTAGCACTGACCCCTTAACCTAACGTGTAACCTAACCTAACCTAACCTAACCTGTGACGCCTGACGTGTTTGAATGCTTAACCTAAGTTTGACGCTTAACCTAACCCAAGTCCCCTTAACCTAACCCACGTCCACCTAACCTAACCTAACCTAACCTAACCTAACCTAGACGTGTAAACGTAATGTGTAACGCGTAACGTGTAAGGTCGGCTGTCGTGTGTGCTGACGGCAGATTGGGTTGGTCTGTAGATTCGGATTGCGGTTTGCCTCGGTCGAGGGGTTGGGTCGGAAGCGGCGAGGGGCGGCGGCGCCTGTTGCGCAGGCGGCGTCCGTTTGCGGCGGGCAATTGTTGAGAAACGGCTGTGAATGTTGGCGGGCGAGAGGAGGAGGACGGCGCGCGATGTGGCCCGACGGCTGCGGGCCGATCGGGAAACGGCGGGAGGGCGACGGAAGGCGATGGGGCGGCGGAGGCGCGTTTGCACGGCCGTCATCGCCGCACGCCTCGGCTTGTGTGGCTGTGGCGCCGGCCGCGCTGGCCGGGCTGCCGCGGCGACGGTGTGGGAGTTTTGCCGAAGGTTTGGCCATTGTGGCGGGTCGTCGGCTGGGGCTGTGGGGGCGGCATTTGGGCGGGGGCGGCGATTCTCGGCGGGCCGACCCAGGCTGTAGCGCGCGGTAGCTGCAGTTTGGCCGTGGTTTGCGGCGCTGCCGTGGCGACTGGTTGGCGACTGTGGTGTGGCTGTGTGTAGCCCCATCCTCGGTGGTTTGAAAGGCGCGGGCGGTTGTGGCGCAGGTTTGGGGCTGCTCCGCACAGGCTGTCGGACGTTGGGCGGTAGCAAGCGCGGGAGGCGCGGCGCGGCGGCGCGCAGAGTGGCGGCCGCTCTCTCGGCCGTCCGCGCCCGCCCGCGACACTGGCTGGGCCTTGTGATTCTCTGCTCTGCTGCTGTGCTGTGCTTGCGTGCCTGCCTGCCTGCCGTCCCGCTCGCTCTCGCTCTCGCTCTCGCTGTGTGTTACGCGCGTCGTCGAAATGGCAGATCAGGCGGCTACGAACGAGACTGCTGCGGCACCCGCCGCCACCGGCACTACGAAGAAGGCCAAGTCTGCGTCGTCTGCGAAGAAGCCGCGCGCCAAGCCTGCGCACCCGCGCACCTCTGAGATGGTGACGGCCGCCATCAAGAGTCTGAAGGAGCGCGGCGGGTCGTCGCTGCAGGCGATCAAGAAGTACATAGCCGCACACTACAAGCTGGACGCGGAGAAGCTGGCGCCGTTTATCAAGAAGTACCTCAAGTCGGCCGTCGTGGCGGGCGAGCTGGTGCAGACGAAGGGGAAGGGCGCGTCCGGCTCGTTCAAGCTTGCCGGCGCCGGCGGGGGGGGGCGGCCGAGGGCGGCAAGGCTCGTGCTGGCGGTGCCAAGAAGAAGCGCGCCGCTCCGGCCAGCAAGGAGAAGAAGGGCGCCCGTGCGGCCGGCGCAAAGAAGGCTGGTGGCGTGAAGGCGGCGACCGGTCGGAAGGCGGGCGCCGCCAAGAAGGCGTCTGCGGCGTCGGCCGCTCCCGCGGGTGCGAAGAAGGCGGCTGCGGCCAAGCCGGCCAAGGCCAAGTCGCCGTCGAAGGCGAAGAAGGCCGCCAAGGTTCCGACGAAGAAGCCGAAGGCGCCGCGCCCGAAGAAGGCGACGACGCCGTCTAAGGCGAAGGCTTCGCCCAAGAAGAAGAAGTAGAGTAGAGGAGAAAGAGATGGGAGAAAGGAAGGGTTTGGCGCTTGACTCCGTCGTCCCCACCCCCCGTCGTCGTCTAGTGGCGCGCAAGAGACGCGCGGCCCAAAACGGCCCTTCTCAGGGCCATCAAAGCACGTCGGGGAAGGTTTTGATTGTCGTGTTGCGTTTGGTGTGGGTGTCTGTCTGGCGTTTCTGTATGCCCGTGGGGATGCTGTTTGCGTGCCGTGGTGGTTGGATTGCGGGGGTCGGTGGCGGGTGTGGGCGGCGGTAGCGGTAAGCGGTGTTGTTGTTGTTGTTGTTGTTGTCGTGGTTTGATTGTCGCCGTGTTTGTGGCGGCGGCCGACGGTTGGTTTTCTGTCACGTTGTTTTGTTTGAATACGTTGGTTGGCTTGCCTGCGTTCGTTCTTCTCGGATGTCTGTCTTGTCGAGTCGTGTCTGGTCTCTGTTTTGTTCCTTTGTGTGTGTGTTATGTTTTGCAACGGGGGGCACGTTGAGATGTGGAAGGAGTCGGCGGGGATTTCGGTGGCGTGTAGAGCGAGCGAGCGAGCGCGCCTGCCTGGCCGTTGGCCGTCGGAGTGGAGTGCGGGTTTTTTTGTTTTCGAAACGAAAGCGGCGGCCGGCCAGCCACCCGTGCGGTGTGACGTCGGCCGTTGGGTATTGTGCGCTTTGAGCGCCGGGGAGGGATGATGTGTGATTGTTGCGCGCTGCTAGCAGGCAGGCAGAGTGAGCGGGTGTGGCGGACGGACGGGAAGTGGTGGTTTTTGTTTTTGGGTTGCGGGGCGAGAGGCAGGCGACCGACAAAGTTTGCTCGCGACGGAGAGATGTTAGTGGCCCTGAAAAGGGCCGTTTTTGTTTGTGCGGTGCGGTGCCGCGGCGCGGTTTAGGCGCGCTCGCCGCGGATGCGGCGCGCGAGCTGGATGTCCTTGGGCATGATGGTGACGCGCTTGGCGTGGATTGCGCACAGGTTGGTGTCTTCGAAGAGGCCGACGAGGTAGGCCTCGCTGGCCTCCTGCAGGGCCATGACTGCGGAGCTCTGGAAGCGCAGGTCGGTCTTGAAGTCCTGGGCGATCTCGCGCACTAGGCGCTGGAATGGCAGCTTGCGGATGAGCAGCTCTGTGCTCTTCTGGTAGCGCCTGATTTCTCGCAGGGCGACGGTGCCCGGCCTGTAGCGGTGGGGCTTCTTGACGCCTCCGGTGGCGGGCGCGCTCTTCCTCGCCGCCTTGGTGGCGAGCTGTTTGCGCGGCGCCTTTCCGCCGGTGGACTTGCGGGCCGTTTGCTTTGTGCGGGCCATAGCGGTAGCGGTAGCGGAGCGGCGTGCGTGGAGGTTAGGTGCGGCGCGGCGTCCGGTGCTGCCTTGACAACGGGCCCGCGCGCCTCCGTGCTGCGCTTATATGCCCTCGGTTGCGCGTGGTGGGGGGAGGGCGGGCCAGAGTCTATATAGGGGGGCGGCGGGCGCGCTGGGCGCAGTCTCGCGCTGGCAGCCGCAGCGTTCGCACGCTACGCTACTAGTGCAGAGGCGCTGAGACCGTGTCTCTTTCGAGACGCAAGCAAATTGTCGTGTTGTCGTAGGGAGTAGGGTGTTAGGGCGACAGTAGAATAGGGCAGGACTCAGGAATAGCCTGAGTTGGTTAGAGTTAGGGACTTTCCACGGCCAGGGCCCCTGCTGCGGCGGGACAAGCCCGCGTCGTGTAGGCCAAGAAAATGGAAGGGAATAAGCCAGATTCCGCGATCAGGGCCCCCTCCCCACCCCATCAACCTGCCACCGCGTCGGCCGCGCCGACGCACGGCACAAGAGCAACGATGCAGCCGAAGAAAGAAGACGATGCCACACGCAAGGACGCGCCGACGAACAAGTTCTCTATGGACGAACTTCTGGCAGAAGAACAGCAACAAATCCGAGACATCCTGCGAAGAGCGCAGGCGAGAAGAGAGGCAACAGCAAGAGACAGCAGGAATCGGAGACGCGGAAGCGACTCCGAAGAAAACGACGGGCGAACTCGTTCCGAGTCCGACATATCCGACATCTCGGATGCCGATCTCGACTCCGACAACTCTCAGATGAGCTGTGACGCCGCGGAAGACGGGACGTCCACCCAGGAAGCAGAAGAAGACCTCACTGGATTCCAGGTGGTCAGAAACAGGAGACGAAGACAGAAATCTCAGGAACAGAGTCCGGAGGAGGAGATGAAACGAGTGAAGACCGACGCCACGGAATACGCCGTGCCAACCAGAAACGCATTCAATGGATTGGAACAACCAGACGAAGAACCAGCCATCCCAACAACGAGCACCTCGACAACGGCACCGACAGCAGGGGTGAAGCCCCCACCCCTTGTGGTGTACCAAACCACGGACTATCTCCGCCTTAATGCGGACATCAAGAAAAACATAGAGGGGGAACTACGGGCGATATACAGAGGAGATCACATAAGATACCACTTTGCCTCCATGGAAGACTACAAGAAAGCCTACGCCTTCCTGGAGAAGAACCAGATGCAATATTTCACGCATCAGCTTCCAGAAGACCGATGCCTGAAAGTAGTGTTCAAGGGAATACCGGAAACGGTACCACCGCAGACAATAGTAAATGTCCTCCTGGATAGAGGATATACAATCAAGGACATCCACCAGTACAGACAGAGAAACGAGAAGACGAAGAAACTAGAGCCGATGCCCGTCTACGTCATCTCGCTCCCAAAAGAGAAAAGATCGGACAAAATATACGGTGAAAGATATATTCTGGACACACGCGTGAGAATAGAGAACTATCAACCCCGAGATGGACCCCCGCAGTGCAAGAGATGCCAGCGGCTCGGCCACACAGCAAAATACTGCAGGCTAAATCCGAGATGTGTAAAGTGCGCCGGCCCCCATCTGACCGCAGCCTGCACACTGAGCCAGTCGGAGGCGTGCACCTGTGTCCTCTGTGGTACCAAGGGCCATCCGGCCAACTTCAGAGGCTGTCCGGAGTACCAGCGAGCCCTGAAGCCATTCAGACCCGCAATCAATCTTCGAGGGACCAAGACAAGCCAGCCAACACCAATTACGACTCCACCGGCACCAACCAGCACAGCCGAGAACTTCCCACCTCTTCGTCAAAGGCGAACGATATCAAACACCAACGCATGGGGCCGCCAAGCGCCACAGCCAACGGAGCCACAACGGGAAGCACCCTCGACAGGAGCCATTGGGGATGCCTTCAAACAAATTACAGATTTGGTGAAGACATTCTTCAAACCAAACCTCATAACAAAGATCAAGCAGATTGCGACAGACATAAAGAACGCGGAGGATCCGCTCTCGAAGATACTGGCACTTGCGCAAGGAATAACGTCACTCTTCGAGTAGGATGGCCCTCAACCACCCATCACGAGACATCACAGCGGCAATCTGGAACGCCAACGGCATCAAGAACAAGAAGAACGAGATTGAACAGTTCGTCATGGAACACAACATCGATGTCCTAATGGTCAATGAAACACACCTGCGCGGGAACGAGGCGTTTAAACTTAGAAATATGCACGCATACCGCAACGACAGGCTATTAAGAAGAGGAGGAGGCACAGCGGTCTTCGTGCGGCGGTCGCTGATCCACCACAAGGAAGACATACTACACCACAACCACCTGGAAGCGACGGCGGTCACTGTCAGAACTTATGCGGGGAACATCACATTTGTGGCAACATACCTGCCGCCACGAGCAGCCCTCAACAGACAAGACATAGCGGCCCTCACCAGTTTTTCCCCAGCAACACTGATTGGCGGTGACCTGAACGCAAAGAACCGTCAGTGGAACTCGCGGAGAAACAATCGGAACGGCAACCAACTACTGGAGATAGCGGAAGAGCTCAACATCGACATCCACGGACCGGAAGAGCCCACCTACGTCCCAGTATTCACTCGGAACCACCCTGACGTCCTGGACATCGTGCTAACGAAGGACATACCGGCGGACGTCGAGCTGACTACAATAAACGATCTCTCCTCCGACCACCTGCCAGTCCTCATACGGCTACGACGCATCTCGCTATCGGACCACCCATGGACGACGAGAGACATCGACTGGGACGCCTTCCGCCGAGCATTAAACAACACGGTCCGCCCCACGCTATCGCTTAACACGAAGGAGGAAGTGGCCACAGCGGTGGACTACTTGACAGAAAAGATCCAGACAGCGGCCCGAAGAGCCACCACATCGACCGTCATCCAAACGCCGCACACAACGGAGCTCCCACCACTACTCCAAGAACTACGACACCAGAAAAACCGGTACCGCCGACGGTGGCAAGAGTTCAGGAACCCTCGGGATAGACAAACCATGAACCGGCTCCAACGAGAACTTCGCGCCCGCCTAACGGACTGGAGGAGGGAACAATGGGAGGACAAGATGGACCAATTCCAACTACAGCAAAAAGAGGAGTGGAAGCTGGTGAAGGCCATACGCCGCCCTAAAGAACCTAAACGCGCCATCCGCACCAACAGAGGACTGACCTTCGAACCACTAGAGATGGCAGAAACATTCGCAGAGGCTTACGAACAGCAAAATACGCTCCATAATTACGAACTCGATGAAGAAGAAGCTCGCGCCGAAACCGCAACAACGGAATTCATCGAAGAATTCACCAGGCGACAAACAGCGGACCAACCTCTCCTCACCACGCCAACAGAAGTCAAGAACATAATTAGAAACAGGAAAGGGACGTCAGCACCAGGAATGGACCGCATTTCGAACGCGCACCTGAAGGAACTGCCGAGGAAACCGTTAGTACTGCTAACTCGAATCTACAACAGCTGCCTCCTATTGAACCACTTTCCGCAGCAATGGAAGACAGCTAAGATCATTCCTATCCCGAAACCGGGCAAAGACCTGCAAATGCCAACGAGCTACAGGCCGATAAGTCTGCTCAGCACCTTAAGCAAGATCTTCGAAAGGGTGGTACTCAAGAGAATTCAGCAACCGCTAACAGCAGACGGAACGATCCGACCGGAGCAGTTCGGATTCCAACGAAAGCTTTCAGCAGAACTGCAGGTCGTAAGAGTGGTCGAGCACATCACCAAGAAATTCAACGCGTCACATTCCACCGCTGCGGCCTTCTTGGACTGGGACAAGGCCTATGATAGAGTCTGGCATGATAAGCTCATCCACAAACTGGCCACACAGACAACCATTCCAGACTGCTATGTACACCTGATAGCCGACTACCTCCAGGACCGCCGAATCACCGTTGCAATGGAGGGGAAGAAGTCCAGCCTCAAACAACTAAGAGCAGGCATCCCTCAAGGGTCAGTCCTCTCGCCGTCGCTGTTCAACGTATATATCAACGACCTCCCGCTGGAAGACAACGTTAATTTGGCCCAGTTCGCGGACGACACGGCGCTGTACACTAGCGGCCGACAACATTTCGCTAACGTCAACAGATTGCAGCGCCAAATGAACAAAGTCGTCAGCTGGTGCAGAACAAACAAAGTGGTTCTAAATGCAGAGAAAACCACACTGGTATACTTCTGCAAAAAGCAACCAAGGATCGAAAGAGTGAGCATCCTGGGCCGCCGGATTCCGTGGTCACCCTCAGTCCGCTACCTGGGAGTTCAACTGGATGCCAAATTATTCTTCCACACGCACATCCAGGGAAAGAAGACCAAATGCATGCAGATGGCCAAGGCACTGACACCATTCTTCATCAGCAGCGACCTCAACCAGGACACCAAGCTCCGGCTGTACAAGGCAACCGTCCTACCAGCGCTACTCTACGGCAGTTCGGCGTGGGGCACAGCATCCAAGACCCAACTCCAGTCTCTTCAGGTAGTGCAGAACAAAGTTCTGAGATGGATACTACGAGCCCCCCCTTGGGAAAGTAACCACCTAATCCACGAAGCCACCCAAATGGACACTCTAAAAACAGCAATCAGAAATAAGGCCGTCAAACTTTATACTAAAGTAGACCAACTGCGAAATGTACTGCCCCACCTCAGGGAACTCGGAGTCACCCACCCACAACCAGCCCACCGATTTAAGGTCCCAATGTCCCTAACAGAAGAAGGGTAGCCTAGAAGCAAATGTATATATGTAAATAACGTAATTAGGAAAAATAGATAAGCAACAAAAATGGACAACAAAGCAGGTCGGCTAAGGGCCCCTGAGGCCCAAGTATGCCAGTCCCTGCAAAAGCAGTTTTTTCTTTGTAAATAAAGATTGTTAAAAACCTTCACCCAAACACACGTACACGGCGAGTCGCATCAGCGACGGGCCTGCAAACACACACATGAAAAAAAAAAAAAAAAAAAAAAAAAAAAAAAAAAGCGCTGGGCGCAGACCGTAGCCGACTCGCCAGCCGCTGCAGCTGCTGTTTGTGCACGTTTTGCTTTGCCCGAGGAAGGAAGGATGACAGGCCGCGGCAAGGGAGGAAAGGGGCTCGGCAAGGGTGGCGCCAAGCGGCACCGCAAGGTGTTGCGCGACAACATCCAGGGCATCACGAAGCCCGCCATCCGCCACCTGGCTCGCAGGGGCGGCGTGAAGCGCATCTCTGGTCTGATCTACGAGGAGACCCGCGGGGTGCTGAAGGTGTTCCTGGAGAACGTGATCCGCGACGCGGTGACGTACACTGAGCACGCCAAGCGCAAGACTGTGACGGCCATGGACGTGGTGTACGCCCTGAAGAGGCAGGGGCGCACCCTGTACGGTTTCGGCGGTTAGGCTGCGTCGCAGCGGGCGCTGGCCTTCCCGCGGCCGTGCTTGTGGGTGGGAGAGACTAGAAAACGGCCCTTTTCAGGGCCACCACACTGTTCGGAAGTTGAAAAGTGCGAAAGAGTCTGTGTTGTTGCTGCGTGTGTGCGCTGTGTTGTTTGTTTGTTTCTTTCTTTCTTTCTTTCTTTCCGTTTGAGCGACGTGATGTGACTGGGAGGGGAGAAGGAAAGGAAACGTGTCATGTGGCTGGCTGTGTGTGGAGCTGCTTCGTTTGTGTTTGTTATTGTGTGTCTTTGTATCGATCGCGAACGGAGATGGCGGGCTGTGTGTTGTTGTGCGAGAGGCGGTGATTATTTGCCTGCGTGGTTTGGCTCTGTGTGTTTGCGGCGGCGTTGGGGTTTCCGAGGCAAGGCGTGTGGGCATAGGCGGCCGGATCAGCTGTTTCGTTCGTGTCGACGGCCGTTGCGCGCGGGAGTGGAGGGCGGTGTGTCGACACGCCTCCCTTTAACAATGGTCATTATTGCTGCCGTTGTCGTTTGGAAGGCGACTGCGACCGTGCAAAAAAAAAAAAAAAAAAAAAAAAAATGTGTGTGTTTGTTGGGCCACACGGGCTGTGTGGACGACAAGATGGCGGACGTGCGCCGGCGGCGGCTGTGCTGTGAAAGTGCAAAGTTAAAACAAAACAAGGTGCGGCGAGGACGACTGAAATTTTGCTTTGGACGTAGGTTTGTGTGGTGGCCCTGAAAAGGGCCGATTGTTGTGGGCCGGGCCGAGCCGGCAAAGCGCGTTGCGTGCAGGGGAGCACGCGGCGCTGCGATTGCCTGGCCTCCTTTAGGCCTTCTTCTCGGTCTTCTTTGGCAGCAGGACGGCCTGGATGTTGGGCAGGACACCACCCTGTGCGATGGTGACGCCCGACAGGAGCTTGTTGAGCTCCTCGTCGTTGCGGATGGCAAGCTGCAGGTGGCGCGGGATGATGCGCGTCTTCTTGTTGTCGCGGGCCGCGTTTCCGGCCAGCTCGAGCACCTCAGCCGCGAGGTACTCCATGACGGCGGCGAGGTAGACGGGCGCCCCGGCGCCGACGCGCTCTGCGTAGTTTCCCTTGCGCAGGAGGCGGTGGATTCTGCCGACCGGGAACTGGAGCCCAGCCCTGCTTGAGCGGGACTTTGACTTGCCCTTGACTTTGCCTCCCTTTCCGCGTCCGGACATGGCGATGGGCTAGCGACGGTGCACACGAAACGGAAACGAAAACGACCGGTGCGAGCGGCAGCGAGTCGAGCAGCGGAGTGCGTGCCGGCGCAGCCGGGGTGGGGGTGCTTTATGGGCTCGGGTGCGGCGGCCGGTTGCGCGCGCGCCCCATTGGTCGGCGGCCGCAACAGGGCGAGCTGGTAAAGGTGCGGCGGCGGCTGGCGGCGGGTGCGAGACCGCGCTGAGCCGCCGTAGCGAGAGGGCGCTCTGGCTCACCGCTCCGCTTTGTTTCGCTGGCGCCTTTGTTCCTGCGCGTCTTTGTTCACGCGCCTTTCTCAAGGCACGTGGTCACTGGCGAGTGTGTAGCGGAGGCTTCAGCGATTCTTCACTGCTGACTACTCGCTTGCGAGTGCGTCAGCGGCGAAATTGTCGTGTACTCCACGCTTTCGGCTGCGAATCAAATCGATTCAGGAATCGATTTGTGCCGCGCCTAGGGACCGTTAGGGCACGCCGTGAGTCAGGACCCCCTTCGCGTGGGACCAGTCCGCGCTCACTCGCTTAGTACATACCCGTAAGAGCTCCTGTCTTCCCCATGGAAGACAATAACATCGCTGCGAACGTCGCGGCGGTGGTCGCCGCGTCAGAGCACGCTGTGGCGGCGGCCTCTAATGCCCCGACCCCCGCGGCCGCTCCTCCAGGTTATCGACCACTGACAGCAGTCGAGCTGTTCGTGGTATTAAACCGCAGGGCCAACCCCAAAGACGCCTCAGAACGCGAGGCCGCGGAGAAAGCCTACAAAAGGTTCATACAGTATGATCTCGCCGCTGCACTGCCAGGCGCAGCCAATGAAGAGGTCATGGTACCGCCGGGAGCCCCGCCAGGCGTGTCCACGCAAGAGGACACTGCACTGCCGGAGGCGGCCCCGAAGGTAGCAGAGCCACCAGGCTTGGTTACCCAAGCAACCAATGTTCTGCTGGCCGCCCCTCCGGACCAGACCATTCAAGAGGCTGTTGACCTGCCGACAGCAGCACAAAAGGACCCAATGTTTCCAGAAGCGAACCTGGAACAGCTTCTTCTACATGAAGAAGGAATGGACGTCGCGCTGCCGTCTCGCAAGAGGCCAGCGTCGACGGACGAGGACGAACCACCGGCAAGCGCGCCTTCTTCTGTCCACAGGTTGCTGCAGAAGAAGAAACAACACGCGCCAGAGGCCGCCACAGACGAGGAGGCCGCCCAGGAAGAAGAGGGGGAGTTTGTCGTCCCCAAGCGGAGGCACACGGCTCGGGCAAAGGTGCTCGAAATCGTGGCGCCGCTGCAGACGACAAACTCCTTTGCTGCCGTCCAAGACAACGAGGACATGGAGACGGGGCAGGCGCCGATAAAACGGGCGCCTGCACCGCCTCCGATCACAATCCAATGGCAGGAGGACTACGAGTCCTTCCTACAGTTATTTAAAGATGTCCCCTCCCTGACTGTAAAGACCCAGGGACGCGACCTGCTGAAAACAACTGTGCGCTCGACAGACGACTACCGTCGAGCCATGAAAGTCGTCGAGCAGGAGAAGCTCAAATGCTTCACCCACAATGCCAACCCCCAGAAGCAACTAAAGGTGGTCCTTCGCCATCTACCAATGAAGATGGCGACAGATCACCTCAAAGAAGAACTGGTAGCCATGGGCTACCCAGTCAGCTCGGTGACTCTCATGAAGTCACCGAGGACCAAGCGAGACATGCCGCTGTTCCTAGCTATCCTCCCTGATAACCTGGACAACAGGAAAATATTCCAGGTAGAGAGGGTAGCGCGGGTGACGGTGGCGGTCGAGCCATTACGCGCGAAACGAAGAAGGGCCCAGTGCTACTCATGCCAGGGCCTGGATCATGTCGCATACTATTGCAGCATGCCATCCCGCTGCGTTAAGTGCGCTGGAGATCATCAAAGCCGGGACTGCGCGAAAAAGAGGGAAGAACCCCCGCAGTGCTGCAACTGTGGCGAGCCACATGTGGCCAGCTACAGGGGCTGCACTATATTTAAGCGCACAAGCAGACCCCAAGGGAAAAAGCCCCCCTCGCGCAAGGTACAACCAGGCACAAACTACGCTGCCGCTGCCAAGGGGACCACTGCCACCCCATCGCGCCAGCCAGCACAGAAGTCTCCGCCGCAACACCAAAACGCGGAGACAAACCTCACAGCCACAGGATTGCTGGACATGCCCTTGTCCAGCAACACAGGGTGCGGACACCCCCAAGTGCCCCCCACCACCAGCAACCCACTGCAAAGTGCGGAGCGTCCTACGCGGCGACCGGTAGCGGCGTCGCAGCCGCAAACCGTAGCCGCCACCTCGGCGCCCGCCCATGCAGCCGCCACTTCCGCAGGTAGCGATGCAACCAGTTTTGGTGAGCTACTACGCTCACTCAACACTCTACTCACCCAACTGCCAGTACTAGTCACGGCAGCAACGGGGGCCCTCCAGGCTGTCACCGTTCCCTCAGCAGCTCACCATGGATAGACAGCAAATCCATGGTCTATCGGTATGCGTATTCAACGCAAACGGCCTGGTAAAACAACAAGGTGAGTTTCGCCAATTTATACAGGACGAGGCAGTCGACCTGTGCCTAGTGTGCGAGACTCACCTGAAACCAGGAGTCCAGGTAAAGGTAGCGAACTATGCCTGCTACCGCCACGACAGGCCAACCGCCGGAGGAGGTACTGCCATCTATGTCAGGACCTCCCTCCGACACCACCAGATCCATCTCCCAGCCCTGGCAACTCTTGAAGCCACAGGCGTCAGTGTCTCCTCCATGGTGGGACAGATCACCTTCGTGGCCGCCTACAGGCCGCCACGGGGTAATCTCTTGGAGGCAGACTTTGACACACTACTGACGATTGGGGGACGGGTTTTCCTGGCTGGCGACTTTAACGCTAAGCACACGGAGTGGAACTCCCGTCTCACCAACGTCAGCGGTCGTCGACTCCTCCGTGCCGCCCTCCGCAACGGCGCCATCGCGCTCGGACCCCAGGACCACACCATCTATCCACACCGAGGACAGTCAGATGTTCTCGACATCGCCATTATTAAGGGCATCGGGAACCACATGACCGCCGCCACCCGGTGTGCACTGTCGTCAGACCATCTACCAGTGGTCTACGACATCGACGTAAGGGGGGCCACCCTCCCACCCCGCCGTAGGAACTACCACCGTATGGACAGCGAGAGGTTTCAGGAGAACGTCCTGGAACTTCTCTCGGATGCTCCTGACCCCACGGAAGTGGGGGTAGATAACGCACTACGGTACCTCAACCGCCAGCTGCTACTTGCAGCTGAAGTAGCATCACCTCCTCCCCCACGCCAGCCAAAGGATTTCGCCCGTAGCCTCCCGTTGCACATACGGGAGACTATACGGGAGAAGAACAGAGTGTTCCGTGAATGGCAACTTACGCGACAACCTGCCACCAAACGCCTCCTAAACAGGATGAGGAGGGAGATCAAGGCGGCGGTTGAGGAACATAGAAACCGCGACTGGGCCGACCTAGTCGCCACCCTCAACACACAGGACGGCAGTGCTTGGCGAGTCGTCAAGTCATTCCTGCGCCGGCGGCAGCGAGTCCCACCGCTGCAGGCTGGGCAGATGGTCGTCTGTAGTCCAGATGGGAAAGCAGGATTACTGGCCGACCACTTCGAGTCGTCATTCACCCCAGTGGATGACAATCTCGATGTGGCCCACATTAGCAGAGTGGAGGAAGAGCTCCCCATCTTCCTAGCAGCGAGAGATGAAGGGGACAGGATCGACCCAATCTCAGAGGAGGAAGTGGCAGAACAGATACGGACGCTCAACACCAAAAGGGCGGGAGGCGCCGACGGCGTCAACAACCACCTGCTGAAGAACTTGCCGGAAGGGGCCCACCAGCTCCTTACAGGCATCTTCAATCAGGTCCTCCGCTCTGGGATCTACCCCTCTGAGTGGAAACACGCGGAGGTGGTAGCCATACCCAAAGCGAATAAGGACGCAAGGCAGGCTGAAAACTACAGGCCAATCAGCCTCCTCCCGTCCCTCTCCAAGGTGTTCGAGCGTCTGTACGCCAAGAGACTGCTCCGACATGTGACGGTCGAGGGCATCATCCCGGACGAACAGTTCGGATTCAGGAGCGGTCATTCCACCACCCACCAGCTCCTGCGGCTGGTGGAAGAAGCCATGCGCGCCCTGGAGACCAGGGAATACCTTGGGGCCGTATTCCTTGATGTCTCCAGAGCCTTCGACTCCGTGTGGCACGACGGCCTCGTGTACAAACTCTTTGTGCACGGGGTACCGACATCACATGGAGTCCTCATCAGCTCCTACCTGGCCGACCGGACCTTCCACGTCCGACTAGATGATGGCACCTCGACCCACAGGCCGATACGAGCAGGAGTGCCACAGGGGTCCGTACTTGGCCCCCTGCTGTACTCCATTTTCACTGCAGATGCCCCACGAGTGGCGCCGGTGAAATTAGCACTCTACGCTGACGACACCGCGCTATTCGTGCGGAGCATGAACGTGAGGGAAATGCGACGCCTCCTCCAGATTGGCTGCGACACCCTGGGCGCGTGGTCAACTAAGTGGCGGCTCAAACAGAACGCCGCAAAGAGCCAGGCAGTAGTATTCACTAGAAGGCTACTGCCTCCCGATTTGCCGCCGGTTACTATCACGGGAAGCCCCGTGCCGTGGAGTAAAACCGGCAAATACCTCGGGGTCACACTCGACCAGAGGCTTACCTGGAGACCACACGTCCAGGACGTTAGGAGCAGGGCTATAGGGCGACTTCACACCCTGTACCCCCTGCTTAACCCATCGTCAACGCTGGCCCCCCAGCACGGCATCACCCTGTACCTAGCGCTGGTCAGACCAGTGCTAGAGTACGCAGCCGTGGTGTGGGGTATGGCAGCCGACACCCATATAGGCACACTACAGAGGGTGCAGAACAGAGCCCTAAAGCTCGCCCTGCGCCTTCCACGAAGATATTCCTCCACTCTGCTACATGAACAGACCGGCATCCTGCATCTGCGGGACCGATTCAGACAGTCGGCACGACTGTTCTACAGTAAGGCTGAGAACTCAGAAAACCGGCTCATACAGGGCCTGGGCCACAACATACACCACAGGCCAACCACACGTTGGCCTGACCTACTGAGGGACTAACAACCCTCAGCAGGCAGGATGCAACTGTATCCCCATAGGCCGAATCAATAAATCAGGCACCATAATCAAAACAACAGGCATAGCAGGAACAACAAAGCATTGTTTACCCTGCTCCTACTCGAGCAAAGGACAGCTCGTAAGGAAGAAGCGAAGCGAAGGCGGCGGGTGCCACTGTGTGGGGAGACGCTGACTAGAGCGGAGCGCTTGCTACTGGTGTTGCTGCTGCCGTACGTTGGTTCGAGATGCCGCCCAAGACTAGCGGGAAGGCCGCCAAGGAGGCTGGCAAGGCGCAGAAGAACATTTCGAAGGGCGACAAGAAGAAGAAGCGCAAGAGGAAGGAGAGCTATGCCATCTACATCTACAAGGTGCTGAAGCAGGTGCACCCTGACACGGGCATCTCGTCGAAGGCGATGAGCATCATGAACAGCTTCGTGAACGACATTTTCGAGCGCATTGCGGCCGAGGCTTCTCGCCTGGCGCACTACAACAAGCGCTCGACCATCACGTCCCGCGAGATCCAGACCGCTGTGCGGCTGTTGCTGCCTGGCGAGCTGGCCAAGCACGCCGTGAGCGAGGGCACGAAGGCGGTGACCAAGTACACGAGCTCCAAGTAAGGAGGTGGCTCTGGAATGGAAGGAAGGATGGAGAAGGCTCCTCCGTTGCGAGAGCGGCAAAACGGCCCTTTTCAGGGCCACCAACTTGCCTTTTGCGGGAAGGGCGGAATTGTTGTTGTTGTTGTTGTTGTTGTTTGTGTGGACGGCTGTGATGTATGTGTGCATTTTGATTGTGGGTGGGGGGGGGCGCGTCAAAGCGTGTTGCGGGGTACGGCCACGAGGTTGGTCACCGTGGCGTGGAATGGTGGCACGCCTCGTTGGAGTGGTTTTGACCCATTGGTGTTGGTGTGTGTGTGTGTGTTACCTGTCTGCGAGGGGGGACAGTGCGATCGGCGACTTTTGTGTCACTGTAACGACGGCCGTTTGCGGGTTTGTTTTTTTGCACATCATACATGGCGAGGGTGAAATGTGAAATGTGAAATGTTTTTGTTTGGTTTTTTTTGCCGCCCACTATTCCCTTTGCTGTACGCCGAGTTTGACAATGGTGCGACGTAACTGCAGCGTGGAGGTGTGTGAGTGACGTTGAAATGAACGTGCCATTAAGACGCAATGTTGTTGTATTGTACTGTACGTGTACGGCGACACGCACGATGATGTACCATTCGACTCTGATTTTTGATAGCCGTGTCTGACTGATTGCGTACGACGCACGCACACCGATGTCGTCATTCAAGATGCACGCGTGTCCAGTGCAGTACAGTAAGCGCGACGCTAGACGACGACGACGGCGGCGGCGGCGGCGGCGGTCGTTTGTTTGGCGAATGTCTGTACACGTGTTTGTCTGTGTCCATCCGGTATGTATTTGTTTGTTTGCAAGTGTTTTGTGTGTCGGTGACGTGGTCCGATCCGTCGCCCCCTGAGTAACTGTCGATCGGCGCGATAGACCGGCGTCACGCAACTGAACCGAAGTCTTGGGCACACCCGTCATACTGTTGTACACCGTCGCGCTGAGAACGGTAACGAAAGGTTGACTTTGATCGGTCGAATGTCTGGGCAGAACGTGAGGAATGAGGCAAGAGTGCAAGGAGGAAAGGACAGAGGGGGGGCAAAAGAGAGAGGAAGGGAAAAAGGGGAGAAACGCATTCGTAGAGCAACGGAACGTTCCCGTGTCGGAGGCGTATTGGAGCCGCACTGAAATGCGTTTAACGGCGGCGCGGCTGCAAGTGTCTGCCGTGGTGAACGTTACCTTTGACGGCTGCATTGGGCTTTGCCTTTGCTTTTGCTTTTGCTTTCGCTTTTGCTTTCGCTTTCGCTTTCCCGGATGTACGTAACGTTTGTTGATATGGTTCTGAGGAAGAGTGTATGACAGTGCCGTGCCGTCCATGTTCGTGTGCCCTCCCATTGTGTGTATGCTATTGTCTGTGTACTTGAATGATGTATGTAGGTGTTAGTGGACATGTTTTACCAGTGGGGGGAAATGGATCGTCGATAGTTGCCGTCACTCTGTCACGGTCGAGATGACGCACCCTCCGTACAGAAAGGTGTCGAGAAAGTGTGTGTGTGTGTGTGCGTCCGTGAATTGGCAGTGTTTGGAGGTGGGCGTGCCCTGCATGTGGCCCGGAAGGCTGTTCGTTTGGCGGTAGTGTTGTGTGGACAGGGGAGGGGCATGCGTAACGCTGCTGGCATGGCATTTCGGGAGATGGGAGGGGGCAAACGAGGAAACGAGGAGCGGCGGCCAAAGAAAGACGGGACGGGGAGGGGCGCGGTGTGGGTGGCTTGCGCCTGTGCTCGGCGTTGTGGTTTGTGCAAAAGAGGAGGAGAAAAACAATGAGTTGCCAGGGAGGGGAGCGGTGTGGTTGTCGTGGTGTAGCCGCAGACGCGGCTGTCAGTGAACGTGGCGAGACGGACGGATGCGCGGAGGGGCGGGGGCGGCGCATTTCGCCGGTGCCGTGCCGTGCCATGCCTGAAAGCCGCGTGGTCGCTGTGTTGTTGGTGGCGTGGGGGCGAGGAGAGTACCGTACGGGTGTGCTTGTGCGCCGGAAATGGCACACTGCGCCTGCCCGTCTTGGAGGCTGATGGCTGTGGTGTGGAAATGGGGCGCGGTGATGTTGAAGCAGTTGAAGAACAGAAAAGAAACCAAGAAAACGGAAGGCGTGATGCGGCGGTGGTGGTGAGAGCGGGAAAAACGAAACAAAACAAAAAAAACAACAAAAAAAAAGAAGGAAAAACAACAAGAAACAAAAAAGAAAACAAAAAGTCTATCAATATTAAAATGTAAATGGAAATGGAAATGGACCCAGGTATAACCTCCCTGCACAAATAGCAGAGAGTCCGATGATAATAAAAATGTGCCAGAATGTTAACGTCCCTACAAAACAAACCCAACGATAATATTAATGAAAGAATGAACCGTATGTAACATTGCAACAGACATAATGAAACCTGATGAATTGTATAAGGGCAGCAGCGTTGACCTTTGGCCCTGTATTCAGAATAAAAAGAGCCAAAGATCGTTACCCCAATGAAAAAGACACTGAAACACGTATGTAACATAGCAGCGATGGCGAGACATTGTAGCATCTGTGACCAGAGAGTTTGCGCTGGACCGCGCGAGTGTTGCGAGCGGTTCTCAGTCAGTCAGTCAGTCAGTCAGTCGTTGCGAGTCTGTAGCTCTGTCTAGTTGAGGCCTGTACTCTGTCAGTAGTCGTCGCGTGCAGTACGCTAATAGTCGTCATGCAGAGCGGTCGGTCAGTAGTAGCAGCCGAGTGCGGTTGTGTGATGTAGGCGGTCGGCAACACTGGTCAAGATGGTGAATAAGGTATACTGTTTAATTAATATAATCATTAGATAATGAAAAATTTCATTTATTGTAATTATTCTCCAACAAGTTCCCCAATAATAATTTTTATTTCAAAAGCATTTGTCAAACATTTAATTTTTTATTGAACTAAAGAGTTCGTTGCACTTCACATTTCATTCCACTTCTTTGAAGAAAAATTTCACTAAAATCACAAAAAAAGAGAATATTATTATTTGCAATGCAGTTCCTCCAAGCGCTGCGCAACAACAAGAGCAGAAATGTGACATCCATTTATTCTGAGGTAAGACTTTAATTCTGATTGTTTTGCACAGGGCCAAAGACCGATATTTCGGTTTAATTGAAGTTTCTTGTCACTGAACGGACTTTAAATGTTGTGAAGAATTTATATTTGAGTCAGATTGCGAATTTCACATTTTTGTTGCCATTTTCAATACCTCACATTGTGGGCGAGGTTACAATTAGCGCAATGTCCATTAGCATCCGTAAATAACATTGTCCATTATTTTAAATTTTGCGGGGAGGTTACAACACACAAAAAAAAAAAAAATTGCATTCATATCCGCTCCTCAATTGTAGATACCCCTTACACAGCTGTGTGCAATGAATGAGTGCTGGCTGGTAATTAATTGCACTCCTTGGAGGGAAATGCCATAGGAAGTAGTCTTTAAAAAGTGAATGTTTTTCGTTAAAAGACAAAGGTTACTTTAGAAAAAAGTAATAGTGGGGCTTTTGTTGTTGAACAAAATAAGTACAATGAACATACGTTATCAGATTTGCGCAATGCAGCTTCACACTACCTTTTGATTATAACACAATATACTATACATCGTCCCGAACCGTGACCAGAGTCGCGAGACGAGCAGAGCACGCCGCCGACGCCCGCTCAGTACAACCGTCCACCCGCTACTACTGTCGACCGACTACTACCTCTCCCGACTCGCGCTACAACATATATAACAACTGTTCCTGGCGACCCGGTGCGTGCCACTACTGTCGTCTGGCGCGGTCCAAGCGCCGACTAGCAACGATAAATAACTCTCTGGTCAGACAGAGATGCTGTCATGCCTCGCCATCGCTCTGGTAATGAATACATACGTGTTGCAGCGTGCGTACCACCGGAACACGCAGTGGCGGAGCCAAAGACTGTGTTGTCGAGGTCGAGTGCGAGCGGGAAGAGAGGCAGCGTCGGCACGGAGATGCAAGCGAGCGCGAGACGCACGGGGGCTGCGGCGTGGCGCGTTTGCGGTCGGCGCCTTTGGTGGCAACGGCCGGGACAAGCAGCGGTGTATGGTGTGGTGCGGGGCGGACAGGGGCGGCGGTGGACGGGGAGGAGGAGGCGGCGCGACGACGGCATGGGGGCGAAAACGGGACGGGGGACGGCGGATGTTGAGAGGCGTCACGCGCGGACAGGACACAGACACAGAGACACACACAGATTGGAAAGGGAGGGTGCGCGGTAGTAGTTGGGAATGTGCGTACCGTGCGGGATGGGAGTGGGCGAGGAACACGGTCGTGGCCCCTGTTTTGGGTGCGTGTGATGACGTCGGTGTGTTGTGGGAAGGGAAGGTGCTGTGGCGGCGGCGCGTAATGGGCGTAGGCCGAAAAGAGAAAGGAACGTGGGCAGTGTGTTGGCAAGCGTCGGTTCGACTGCGACGTTGATGGGCAGGGCAGGGCAGGGCAAGGTTAATGGTGGTAGGAGTAGGCGTGTGGGCGCAAAAAATCTGCCGCTGCAGGCGGTGCCGTAACCGCCATGGCGGGAAGGAGAGAGGGCCAAAGAAAGAAAGAAAGAAAGAAAGAAGAAAACAAAAAAAAAAAAAAAAAAAAGAAAAACTAAAAAAGGAGGGAGGGGGGGGGGCGAAAGTGGAGAGGCGGTGGTGTGAGAAGGGCGGGGGCGGAAGGAAGGCAGGCAGGAAGGACAAGAGGCGAGGCGACGGCTTGCTTTGTGTATCGGTCGGTCTCTGGCTATGCTTCGTTTTCTGCAGCAGGGTCGGTGCGCGGCGTGGCTCGCGGCAGTGGGAACGCCTGGCGGCTGGACGGCCAGCAATGCGGTTGGATGGGCGGCCACAGCACCGCACCTGTGCCCGAGGTGGAGACGCTGGCGGCGGGCCCTGAGGTGAGGCCGGCTCGGCTGGGGCTGTGGATGTGTAGGTGTGCGCCGCTGCTGCAACAACGAGTAAAACGCGAGAAGAAGGGATGGCGGTAGAGAGAAGAAAAGAAAAAAAAAAAAAAAAAAGAGGTCGTGTTGTGTTGATGCGCAGGCAGACGCGTACAGAGAGACGAGCCCGGTCGGCAGCAGGGTGTGGCCGTGCCGAGTGCAGAGCAGCGGCGGCTCGGTTCGGTTCGGTTCGGTTCGGCCCGGCCCGGCGGGCCGCGCTGTTGTCGCGGACGTGAGCGCCCCCTGGCGGGTGGCCGGAGGCGGCGCGGCGTGTTGGACGTGTGGCTGGTGGCAGTGCACAATTTGCGAGTGGCTGGCGGTGTGGTGTGGCGGTTGGCGCGTCGGGCGGCGGAGAGAGAGAGGGAGGAGAGGTATGTGTTGCGGGCGCTGCGCTGCGCTGCGTCGTTGCGTGTGCCGTACAGGGCGGGCGCTTGTCGACTGTGTGGGCGGTGTGGCGAATTGGCGTGAATGAAACGGCTGCCGAGAGGTGTGTGGTAGCGAGCCGGTCGGTGTCAGTGCGAAGGGTAATGTGCGTGCGTTTGGCGGTTTCGGTGTGCTTTTTGCGGCTTGAGAGTGGGAATTAGTGGGGCCGGCTGTTGTGTTGGTTCCTTGTGTCTTGTGTCGCGTAGCTTGATGGCAACGTGGAAGGACGCCGGTTTCGTTTCGAGCCTTGCGTGTGGTTGTCGACGTTGACTGGTTGGCGTGTGCCGATGCACGTGCATGTGTGGGTCGCGAGTGCGTTTTTGGCTGGCTGTGTGTGTGTGTGTGTGTGTGTGTGTGTGTGTGTGTGTGTGTGTTTGTTTTGGGGGGGAAGGGGGAGGCGGTGGTGAAAGTGCAGTCGTTGCCACGGGCGTCGTCGGGTGGGGCTGGGGCTGGGGCTGGGGCTGGGGCTGGGGCTGGGGCTGTGCGTCGTGGCGGAAAGGTGGTAGGTTGCGGGAAGCGAGCCCGTCGTTGACGGTGTCGCGTGAGTTGTGAATCGAGTGGGGCGCGGGGCGCGGGACAGGAGCAGCGTGCCGCTGCGTCGTGGTCGTCAGCAGAGGCTGTGCGTGTGCTTGTCCTTTTTGTGGGCGGTTCGTGCGAGGCGTTTTTGTTTTGTGTTGCCCTAGTTGTTAGTTTATTTTGTTTGTGTTTGTTATTTTGAGACGACGACGACTGGTTGGTGGCGTGCGCGCGAAGTGGCGGTGTGCGCTTCCCGTGTCGTTTGTGTCGTTTTGTTTTTGTGTGTTTTTTTTTGCACTGGGCCCCGGGGGGTGGGTGGGTGGGTGGGTGGGTGGGTGCGTGTGTGTCGATTGCCGGCTGGCGAAAGGTGCGCCATCGGCGGGGTGGGTCGCCGGCACAAGTAGAGGCGGCGGCGTTGTTGCTGTTGTTGTGTGGTGTTTGTTGTTTTGTTCGGCTGTGTCGGCGAGCTGTGTTGCGGTGCGTGTGAATGGTGGTGCAAAAGTGCTGGCGTTGGGGCTGCGACTGCGACGGCGGCGAGCCGCGGGCGCGCATGATAGTGATGTTGTGAACAGCGGCTGTGTACGGTAGTGGTGTTGTTGTAGCACGACGTGCATCCGGGCCGGCGCGGAAAGCGCAGTTGCGGGCGGTTGCCCTTCGGTGCCAGCCATGTCGCGTGAGCGGCGGGTTGCTCTGGGTTGTTGTGTGGTGCCCTTTGGCCGGTGGGGGTGGTTCGCGTGTGTCTCGTTCGCGCTCGGTATCTGGTCGTGGTCGTGCTGCTCCCCCGTCTGTCGGCGGTTTTCGACGTCGTCTGTATGTTTTTGTTCGTTTGCGGCGTGCCTGCCGACGTCGTCCCGTCGCGACGCGACCGTTCAACCGAAAGTGTGGCGCCCGAAGGTGAACGAACGTAACCCTGACCTCGGCGCTTTACGCTGAGCCGAGCGAACCGAACCTAACCTAACCTGTGGTGTGGCGAGGTGAGCTCAGCCTGGGAGCCCCTAACGTCTACGTAAGGTAAGCTGTCCGGCTCATGCCTCACGTTTGAACGCTTTTTTAACCTACGTTTGACGCTTCTTAACCTAGCACTGACCCCTTAACCTAACGTGTAACCTAACCTAACCTAACCTAACCTGTGACGCCTGACGTGTTTGAATGCTTAACCTAAGTTTGACGCTTAACCTAACCCAAGTCCCCTTAACCTAACCCACGTCCACCTAACCTAACCTAACCTAACCTAACCTAACCTAGACGTGTAAACGTAATGTGTAACGCGTAACGTGTAAGGTCGGCTGTCGTGTGTGCTGACGGCAGATTGGGTTGGTCTGTAGATTCGGATTGCGGTTTGCCTCGGTCGAGGGGTTGGGTCGGAAGCGGCGAGGGGCGGCGGCGCCTGTTGCGCAGGCGGCGTCCGTTTGCGGCGGGCAATTGTTGAGAAACGGCTGTGAATGTTGGCGGGCGAGAGGAGGAGGACGGCGCGCGATGTGGCCCGACGGCTGCGGGCCGATCGGGAAACGGCGGGAGGGCGACGGAAGGCGATGGGGCGGCGGAGGCGCGTTTGCACGGCCGTCATCGCCGCACGCCTCGGCTTGTGTGGCTGTGGCGCCGGCCGCGCTGGCCGGGCTGCCGCGGCGACGGTGTGGGAGTTTTGCCGAAGGTTTGGCCATTGTGGCGGGTCGTCGGCTGGGGCTGTGGGGGCGGCATTTGGGCGGGGGCGGCGATTCTCGGCGGGCCGACCCAGGCTGTAGCGCGCGGTAGCTGCAGTTTGGCCGTGGTTTGCGGCGCTGCCGTGGCGACTGGTTGGCGACTGTGGTGTGGCTGTGTGTAGCCCCATCCTCGGTGGTTTGAAAGGCGCGGGCGGTTGTGGCGCAGGTTTGGGGCTGCTCCGCACAGGCTGTCGGACGTTGGGCGGTAGCAAGCGCGGGAGGCGCGGCGCGGCGGCGCGCAGAGTGGCGGCCGCTCTCTCGGCCGTCCGCGCCCGCCCGCGACACTGGCTGGGCCTTGTGATTCTCTGCTCTGCTGCTGTGCTGTGCTTGCGTGCCTGCCTGCCTGCCGTCCCGCTCGCTCTCGCTCTCGCTCTCGCTGTGTGTTACGCGCGTCGTCGAAATGGCAGATCAGGTGGCTACGAACGAGACTGCTGCGGCACCCGCCGCCACCGGCACTACGAAGAAGGCCAAGTCTGCGTCGTCTGCGAAGAAGCCGCGCGCCAAGCCTGCGCACCCGCGCACCTCTGAGATGGTGACGGCCGCCATCAAGAGTCTGAAGGAGCGCGGCGGGTCGTCGCTGCAGGCGATCAAGAAGTACATAGCCGCGCACTACAAGCTGGACGCGGAGAAGCTGGCGCCGTTTATCAAGAAGTACCTCAAGTCGGCCGTCGTGGCGGGCGAGCTGGTGCAGACGAAGGGGAAGGGCGCGTCCGGCTCGTTCAAGCTTGCCGGCGCCGGCGGCGGGGGGGCGGCCGAGGGCGGCAAGGCTCGTGCTGGCGGTGCCAAGAAGAAGCGCGCCGCTCCGGCCAGCAAGGAGAAGAAGGGCGCCCGTGCGGCCGGCGCAAAGAAGGCTGGTGGCGTGAAGGCGGCGACCGGTCGGAAGGCGGGCGCCGCCAAGAAGGCGTCTGCGGCGTCGGCCGCTCCCGCGGGTGCGAAGAAGGCGGCTGCGGCCAAGCCGGCCAAGGCCAAGTCGCCGTCGAAGGCGAAGAAGGCCGCCAAAGTTCCGACGAAGAAGCCAAAGGCGCCGCGCCCGAAGAAGGCGACGACGCCGTCTAAGGCGAAGGCTTCGCCCAAGAAGAAGAAGTAGAGTAGAGGAGAAAGAGATGGGAGAAAGGAAGGGTTTGGCGCTTGACTCCGTCGTCCCCACCCCCCGTCGTCGTCTAGTGGCGCGCAAGAGACGCGCGGCCCAAAACGGCCCTTCTCAGGGCCATCAAAGCACGTCGGGGAAGGTTTTGATTGTCGTGTTGCGTTTGGTGTGGGTGTCTGTCTGGCGTTTCTGTATGCCCGTGGGGATGCTGTTTGCGTGCCGTGGTGGTTGGATTGCGGGGGTCGGTGGCGGGTGTGGGCGGCGGTAGCGGTAAGCGGTGTTGTTGTTGTTGTTGTTGTTGTCGTGGTTTGATTGTCGCCGTGTTTGTGGCGGCGGCCGACGGTTGGTTTTCTGTCACGTTGTTTTGTTTGAATACGTTGGTTGGCTTGCCTGCGTTCGTTCTTCTCGGATGTCTGTCTTGTCGAGTCGTGTCTGGTCTCTGTTTTGTTCCTTTGTGTGTGTGTTATGTTTTGCAACGGGGGGCACGTTGAGATGTGGAAGGAGTCGGCGGGGATTTCGGTGGCGTGTAGAGCGAGCGAGCGAGCGCGCCTGCCTGGCCGTTGGCCGTCGGAGTGGAGTGCGGGTTTTTTTGTTTTCGAAACGAAAGCGGCGGCCGGCCAGCCACCCGTGCGGTGTGACGTCGGCCGTTGGGTATTGTGCGCTTTGAGCGCCGGGGAGGGATGATGTGTGATTGTTGCGCGCTGCTAGCAGGCAGGCAGAGTGAGCGGGTGTGGCGGACGGACGGGAAGTGGTGGTTTTTGTTTTTGGGTTGCGGGGCGAGAGGCAGGCGACCGACAAAGTTTGCTCGCGACGGAGAGATGTTAGTGGCCCTGAAAAGGGCCGTTTTTGTTTGTGCGGTGCGGTGCCACGGCGCGGTTTAGGCGCGCTCGCCGCGGATGCGGCGCGCGAGCTGGATGTCCTTGGGCATGATGGTGACGCGCTTGGCGTGGATTGCGCACAGGTTGGTGTCTTCGAAGAGGCCGACGAGGTAGGCCTCGCTGGCCTCCTGCAGGGCCATGACTGCGGAGCTCTGGAAGCGCAGGTCGGTCTTGAAGTCCTGGGCGATCTCGCGCACTAGGCGCTGGAATGGCAGCTTGCGGATGAGCAGCTCTGTGCTCTTCTGGTAGCGCCTGATTTCTCGCAGGGCGACGGTGCCCGGCCTGTAGCGGTGGGGCTTCTTGACGCCTCCGGTGGCGGGCGCGCTCTTCCTCGCCGCCTTGGTGGCGAGCTGTTTGCGCGGCGCCTTTCCGCCGGTGGACTTGCGGGCCGTTTGCTTTGTGCGGGCCATAGCGGTAGCGGTAGCGGAGCGGCGTGCGTGGAGGTTAGGTGCGGCGCGGCGTCCGGTGCTGCCTTGACAACGGGCCCGCGCGCCTCCGTGCTGCGCTTATATGCCCTCGGTTGCGCGTGGTGGGGGGAGGGCGGGCCAGAGTCTATATAGGGGGGCGGCGGGCGCGCTGGGCGCAACAACAACCTGCAACAACAACGCCTGCAAACCAGGAAGCAGGAACTGCGGAGGCAGCGCTGAACTCCTTGTTGGCCCTCCTGCCGACGTCCAACACATCATTGGCGGCGCACGACAACAGCGCCCCAAACCAGGACAACGCCGGCGACGTCACTGAAATGGAGCACCACATCATTCAGAATAAGAGAAGACATTCTGACGGTGACGCTCCCGTGCCAGCTAATGCACGGAAGTTCCGGAAAGCAGCAGGCCCTCCCGCACGGCCCAAGGCGACGGCCAAAGGTCGTAGGCGCAGCAATGGAGAGGTAGCGCAACAGCAGGCAGACGCAGACGGCTTCCAACAAGTGAAGAAACCGGCAAAGCGCGCCAATATCCCGTCCTCCACCCCGATTGCTGTGGATAACCAATATAGCGCTCTGAGCGACGACGACAGCGAAGACGATGTGCAGATGACGCCCGCACCGCCACGCCGCTCTAAACCGCCACCGTTAGTTCTGGATTACCCTGGCACGTTCCGCGAGCTGCAACAACTGCTGCAGAAGGTGCTAGGGAAGAACAACTTCATAATACGAGTGTCTGGGGAGCTATTCAAAGTCCAGACGAATAGCACCACAGACTACATGATGCTCAATAAAACAGTAACAGAAAAGGGCATCAAATTCTACACGTACTCCGCAACGAGAGAGAAACCACTGCGTGTAGTATACCGAGGGTTCTCGTACAAAACGGAACCCAGCCACATCAAAGAGGAGCTGGAGGACTTGGGATATGCTGTGAGCGGCGTGTCCAAAATGAAAAATCCTGGAACGAGAAAGGACTCGCCGCTCTTCTGCGTGTACGCTCCCAACACAGAGCGCAACAGGCAGCTGTTCCAGCTCCGTTTAATAGCCAACTGCAGTGTGACACCCGAAAACCTGCGCAATAAACAACCTTATGCACAGTGCTACAGGTGTCAGCAACTCGGCCACGTCCAGAAACACTGCAACATGGACGAGAGATGCGTGAGATGCGCAGGGGAACACGCATCTCGCGATTGTACAATCAAAGGTATACCACACAAGGACTTCACACCGAAGTGCGCCCTGTGTGGTGAAAACCACATGGCCGCGTATAGAGGCTGTGAACGGCATATAGCCTTCCTCGAGCGCGCCCAAGGCCAGCAGCTGCGCGGAGGGAAGGCGCCCAGAAACGGGAAAACCGCATTCCGCGACTCGCAGAACTGGCCGGCAACCGGTCGGCCACAAAGACGACGACGCCGCCGGACACGTGGAGGTCGACGCGCCGGATACAACCCAGCGCCGCCAGGGGCCAGCACCTCCCGGCCGAGTACGCAGAGGCAGCCGCCAACAGTCGGTAAGGCAGCTCGTGACGCGACCGGCAGTGCAGTCCCAGCCACCTCCCTTACGCGCGAGTCTCAAAACTCGCCGCGAGAGGGCAGCACCTCCCGGACGCAACCGGGAAGGCCAGCCGCCGAGTACAGCTCGACGCCACCAGAGGGCAGCAGCATGCAGACGTTGCAGCCAGCAGCCGGTAAGGCAGCCGCCACGGCTACCTACAACACAATCCCGGAGGCCGCTACCACGACGGAGTCCCGCAACCCGCCGCGTGGTGGCAGCACCTCACGGACACAGCCAGCGGCAAGTGACGCCCAGAGAGGCGCGCCGCTCACAGGTGGCAGCACCGCACGGCCGCAGCCGGCACCCCGTGCTAACGCATGGGCCCGGCAGCGATCAGCTGATCTGACGGCAGCCACTGCTGCTACCGGGCGCGCGCAACGAGCGCGCACAAATAACGAAGACGCAGCCCCCGGGCGGCGCCCTCCGAGAATAGACAGCCCCGTTGACTTCCCGGAAATGCGCCAGCGCGGAAGCCGCTACCAACAGCGGCACATCGACGCGCCCCATCCTCCAAAACAACCACAGGAGGAAGACAAGGCCACCCAAATGCTGCAACTGTTGGCAGGCCTCATAGACAGGGTCCTCCATGTGATCGAGGACCTTCCAAACAAATACGCGGCGTCTGTGGAGAAGATTACACAGACGATTACCTTGGCCATCTCCACCAAACATCATGGATAGACACGCCCGTGGTGTAAAAATCGGCGTCTTTAACGCCAACGGCTTGCGTCACCAGGACGCTGAATTCAGAAGCTTCATCTGCGACGAGAACCTGGACATCTGTCTCGTCGCAGAAACACACCTGAAGCCCGGCGTGAAGGTGGAAGTGGCCAACTACCACTGTTACCGGGACGACCGGCCAACCGCGGGTGGCGGCACGGCGGTATACGTAAGGAGGACGATGCGCCACCACCGGATTCACCTGCCACAACTCGCCACAATAGAGGCCACGGGAGTAGCCGTGCAAACGGACCAAGGACCGATAAACTTCGTGGCAATATACCGACGTCCAAGGGGTCTACTGCAGCCAGATGAGTTCGCGGCGCTGATTTCCCTCCCTGGAAACACATTCCTCGGAGGCGACGTCAACGCCAAGAACATCATCTGGAACTCCAGGACCACAAACACAAGCGGCCGCCGTCTACATCGGGTGGCCGAGCAGCTCGGAGCGGCGGTGATAGGACCGCACCAGCCGACCATCTTCCCGACACGAAGAGGTGCGCAACCGGACGTCATAGACGTGGCCATCGTCCGCGGGGTGAGACACTTCATCTCCGCCACAACGAGGGCCACGATGGCGTCCGACCACGCCCCCGTGGTCTTTGAACTGAATGCGGACATAGTCCGAACGACCAAACGTGGCCACGACATCAGGGGCATCACATGGGACACGTACCAAACAGAAATGGCGGCCAAAATCGGAGACGCGCCGAACCCGACTGAACATGGTGCGGAAGCGGCGCTGCGGCACCTCACCCGAGGAGTCGCAGAAGCTGTGGCGGCAGCCACTCCAAACGGAAGAACAGAAAACGGGAAGCCACGCGCCCGAGAGTTCCCGCAACATCTCAAAGCTGCCATCACGGAGAAGAACAGACTTCGCCGCGAATGGCAGCTAACACGGAACCCCGCAACGAAGCGGCAACTAAACAGGCTGCAGCGGGAAATAAAAGCAGCCGCCGACGCCCACAGAGTAGAAGAGTGGGCGCAGAAAGTCGCCTCCTTGAACACAGAGGACGGAACAGCCTGGCACGCGGTGAAGGGATTCATCCGCCGCACCGCCAAAATACCGCCACTGCAAGTCGGGAACGTCTTCGTCAGCGAACCGGACGCAAAGGCCAACGCCCTCGCGGACGCGTTCGCTGAAAACTTCACCCCGGTGGAAGACCCCGTAGACCAGGCACACATGGCACTGGTGGAGGAACGACTTCCGGTCTTCTTGGCGGCCGAAGACAACGACACCGTCATCGAGCCGATCGAGGAAGCGGAAGTCGAGATCCAGCTGCGCAATCTCAACGGCAGGAAGGCAGGAGGCCCCGACCACGTCACAAATCAGCTGCTCAAGCAACTGCCGCCCATCGCAATCGGGCACCTCACGGGGATCTTCAACTCCATCATCCGCACTGGCGTATTTCCAGAGTGCTGGAAGCACGCCGAGATCGTGGCCCTTCCCAAGCCAGGGAAGGATCACAGGCGGGCGAACAACTACCGCCCGATCAGCCTGCTGCCAGCACTCTCGAAGGTCTTCGAGAGGTTGTACCTGCGGCGTCTTGGAAATCACATCGACGCGGAGGGCATCCTGCCCGACGAGCAGTTTGGATTCCAGAAGGGACACTCCACCACACAGCAACTACTGCGGCTGACAGAGGAAGCCTTCTGTGCCCTGGACCGACGCGAGTACTTCGGCGCGCTTCTGCTCGACGTGTCTCGTGCATTTGATTCAGTGTGGCACAATGGTCTCCTTTATAAACTATTTACATTGGGGATTCCTGGGCCACACGTGAAACTCCTGCAGAGTTACCTCGCGGGTCGCACGTTTCACGTATGGGCAGACTGTGGAATCTCCACAGAACGCCGAATACTCGCCGGAGTCCCGCAAGGTTCGGTCCTGGGTCCAGTGCTATACTCGCTGCACACTGCCGACCTTCCGCGCACAGATCGGGTGCAACTCGCCCTGTACGCGGACGATACGGCAGTGTACTGCCGCAGCATGCAGCCGCAACTCCTTCAAAGGCGACTGCAATCCGCAGCCAACAACTTGGAAGACTGGGCGGCAAAGTGGCGGCTGGCGTACAACGCCGCCAAATCACAGGCAATCGTCATTGCACACCGGAACGTGCCGGCTGACCTCCAGGAGATAACATTACGAGGAAGACCGGTCCCCTGGAGCGCAACGGCAAAATATCTGGGCGTCACACTAGACAAACGTCTAACGTGGCGCCCACACATTGAAGAGACGAGGAAAAAGGCAATGGGGCGCATGAACATGCTGTACCCCATCCTAAACCCACGCTCTTCATTACCAGACCACCTAGGGGTGATCCTCTACAAATCCCTCATACGACCAGTGCTGGAATACGCCGCGGTCGTATGGGGAAACACGGCACCAACCAACTTACAACGGATCCAGGCAGTGCAGAACAGAGCACTGAAATGGGCACTCCATCTGCCGGCGGACTTCCCAACTGAGGAACTCCATCAGATAGCGGACGTCCAGAGACACCGAAGAAGAATCGAAGAACAGGCTGTAATATTTTACACCACCGCCGAAACTTCGCAGAACGCGAAAGTACGACTACTCGGCAGCCGAGAAGAGTGGAGAGCGCACCTGCGCTGGCCACACCATCTTCGTCAAGCACGCTGACGAAGACGAAATCAATCTCGAAATTATGAAGCACCAAAACATGGACAACGGAAAACTAGGAAACTAAAGATCTCGCAATAGGAAGAAATGGAAGGAAGAGCACACTACGTGCTGAAACTTCGTGAAATCCAGAAACCCACAGAGGAGTTTCAACAAGAGGTGCACAGGCTGGGCGCAGACCGTAGCCGACTCGCCAGCCGCTGCAGCTGCTGTTTGTGCACGTTTTGCTTTGCCCGAGGAAGGAAGGATGACATGCCGCGGCAAGGGAGGAAAGGGGCTCGGCAAGGGTGGCGTCAAGCGGCACCGCAAGGTGTTGCGCGACAACATCCAGGGCATCACGAAGCCCGCCATCCGCCGCCTGGCTCGCAGGGGCGGCGTGAAGCGCATCTCTGGTCTGATCTACGAGGAGACCCGCGGGGTGCTGAAGGTGTTCCTGGAGAACGTGATCCGCGACGCGGTGACGTACACTGAGCACGCCAAGCGCAAGACTGTGACGGCCATGGACGTGGTGTACGCCCTGAAGAGGCAGGGGCGCACCCTGTACGGTTTCGGCGGTTAGGCTGCGTCGCAGCGGGCGCTGGCCTTCCCGCGGCCGTGCTTGTGGGTGGGAGAGACTAGAAAACGGCCCTTTTCAGGGCCACCACACTGTTCGGAAGTTGAAAAGTGCGAAAGAGTCTGTGTTGTTGCTGCGTGTGTGCGCTGTGTTGTTTGTTTGTTTGTTTCTTTCTTTCTTTCTTTCCGTTTGAGCGACGTGATGTGACTGGGAGGGGAGAAGGAAAGGAAACGTGTCATGTGGCTGGCTGTGTGTGGAGCTGCTTCGTTTGTGTTTGTTATTGTGTGTCTTTGTATCGATCGCGAACGGAGATGGCGGGCTGTGTGTTGTTGTGCGAGAGGCGGTGATTATTTGCCTGCGTGGTTTGGCTCTGTGTGTTTGCGGCGGCGTTGGGGTTTCCGAGGCAAGGCGTGTGGGCATAGGCGGCCGGATCAGCTGTTTCGTTCGTGTCGACGGCCGTTGCGCGCGGGAGTGGAGGGCGGTGTGTCGACACGCCTCCCTTTAACAATGGTCATTATTGCTGCCGTTGTCGTTTGGAAGGCGACTGCGACCGTGCAAAAAAAAAAAAAAAAAAAAAAAAATGTGTGTGTTTGTTGGGCCACACGGGCTGTGTGGACGACAAGATGGCGGACGTGCGCCGGCGGCGGCTGTGCTGTGAAAGTGCAAAGTTAAAACAAAACAAGGTGCAGCGAGGACGACTGAAATTTTGCTTTGGACGTAGGTTTGTGTGGTGGCCCTGAAAAGGGCCGATTGTTGTGGGCCGGGCCGAGCCGGCAAAGCGCGTTGCGTGCAGGGGAGCACGCGGCGCTGCGATTGCCTGGCCTCCTTTAGGCCTTCTTCTCGGTCTTCTTTGGCAGCAGGACGGCCTGGATGTTGGGCAGGACACCACCCTGTGCGATGGTGACGCCCGACAGGAGCTTGTTGAGCTCCTCGTCGTTGCGGATGGCAAGCTGCAGGTGGCGCGGGATGATGCGCGTCTTCTTGTTGTCGCGGGCCGCGTTTCCGGCCAGCTCGAGCACCTCAGCCGCGAGGTACTCCATGACGGCGGCGAGGTAGACGGGCGCCCCGGCGCCGACGCGCTCTGCGTAGTTTCCCTTGCGCAGGAGGCGGTGGATTCTGCCGACCGGGAACTGGAGCCCAGCCCTGCTGGAGCGGGACTTTGACTTGCCCTTGACTTTGCCTCCCTTTCCGCGTCCGGACATGGCGATGGGCTAGCGACGGTGCACACGAAACGGAAACGAAAACGACCGGTGCGAGCGGCAGCGAGTCGAGCAGCGGAGTGCGTGCCAGCGCAGCCGGGGTGGGGGTGCTTTATGGGCTCGGGTGCGGCGGCCGGTTGCGCGCGCGCCCCATTGGTCGGCGGCCGCAACAGGGCGAGCTGGTAAAGGTGCGGCGGCGGCTGGCGGCGGGTGCCACTGTGTGGGGAGACGCTGACTAGAGCGGAGCGCTTGCTACTGGTGTTGCTGCTGCCGTACGTTGGTTCGAGATGCCGCCCAAGACTAGCGGGAAGGCCGCCAAGAAGGCTGGCAAGGCGCAGAAGAACATTTCGAAGGGCGACAAGAAGAAGAAGCGCAAGAGGAAGGAGAGCTATGCCATCTACATCTACAAGGTGCTGAAGCAGGTGCACCCTGACACGGGCATCTCGTCGAAGGCGATGAGCATCATGAACAGCTTCGTGAACGACATTTTCGAGCGCATTGCGGCCGAGGCTTCTCGCCTGGCGCACTACAACAAGCGCTCGACCATCACGTCCCGCGAGATCCAGACCGCTGTGCGGCTGTTGCTGCCTGGCGAGCTGGCCAAGCACGCCGTGAGCGAGGGCACGAAGGCGGTGACCAAGTACACGAGCTCCAAGTAAGGAGGTGGCTCTGGAATGGAAGGAAGGATGGAGAAGGCTCCTCCGTTGCGAGAGCGGCAAAACGGCCCTTTTCAGGGCCACCAACTTGCCTTTTGCGGGAAGGGCGGAATTGTTGTTGTTGTTGTTGTTGTTGTTTGTGTGGACGGCTGTGATGTATGTGTGCATTTTGATTGTGGGTGGGGGGGAGGCGCGTCAAAGCGTGTTGCGGGGTACGGCCACGAGGTTGGTCGCCGTGGCGTGGAATGGTGGCACGCCTCGTTGGAGTGGTTTTGACCCATTGGTGTTGGTGTGTGTGTGTGTGTTACCTGTCTGCGAGGGGGGACAGTGCGATCGGCGACTTTTGTGTCACCGTAACGACGGCCATTTGCGGGTTTGTTTTTTTGCACATCATACATGGCGAGGGTGAAATGTGAAATGTGAAATGTTTTTGTTTGGTTTTTTTTGCCGCCCACTATTCCCTTTGCTGTACGCCGAGTTTGACAATGGTGCGACGTAACTGCAGCGTGGAGGTGTGTGAGTGACGTTGAAATGAACGTGCCATTAAGACGCAATGTTGTTGTATTGTACTGTACGTGTACGGCGACACGCACGATGATGTACCATTCGACTCTGATTTTTGATAGCCGTGTCTGACTGATTGCGTACGACGCACGCACACCGATGTCGTCATTCAAGATGCACGCGTGTCCAGTGCAGTACAGTAAGCGCGACGCTAGACGACGACGACGGCGGCGGCGGCGGCGGCGGTCGTTTGTTTGGCGAATGTCTGTACACGTGTTTGTCTGTGTCCATCCGGTATGTATTTGTTTGTTTGCAAGTGTTTTGTGTGTCGGTGACGTGGTCCGATCCGTCGCCCCCTGAGTAACTGTCGATCGGCGCGATAGACCGGCGTCACGCAACTGAACCGAAGTCTTGGGCACACCCGTCATACTGTTGTACACCGTCGCGCTGAGAACGGTAACGAAAGGTTGACTTTGATCGGTCGAATGTCTGGGCAGAACGTGAGGAATGAGGCAAGAGTGCAAGGAGGAAAGGACAGAGGGGGGGCAAAAGAGAGAGGAAGGGAAAAGGGGGAGAAACGCATTCGTAGAGCAACGGAACGTTCCCGTGTCGGAGGCGTATTGGAGCCGCACTGAAATGCGTTTAACGGCGGCGCGGCTGCAAGTGTCTGCCGTGGTGAACGTTACCTTTGACGGCTGCATTGGGCTTTGCCTTTGCTTTTGCTTTTGCTTTTGCTTTTGCTTTCGCTTTCGCTTTCGCTTTCGCTTTCCCGGATGTACGTAACGTTTGTTGATATGGTTCTGAGGAAGAGTGTATGACAGTGCCGTGCCGTCCATGTTCGTGTGCCCTCCCATTGTGTGTATGCTATTGTCTGTGTACTTGAATGATGTATGTAGGTGTTAGTGGACATGTTTTACCAGTGGGGGGAAATGGATCGTCGATAGTTGCCGTCACTCTGTCACGGTCGAGATGACGCACCCTCCGTACAGAAAGGTGTCGAGAAAGTGTGTGTGTGTGTGTGCGTCCGTGAATTGGCAGTGTTTGGAGGTGGGCGTGCCCTGCATGTGGCCCGGAAGGCTGTTCGTTTGGCGGTAGTGTTGTGTGGACAGGGGAGGGGCATGCGTAACGCTGCTGGCATGGCATTTCGGGAGATGGGAGGGGGCAAAAGAGGAAACGAGGAGCGGCGGCCAAAGAAAGACGGGACGGGGAGGGGCGCGGTGTGGGTGGCTTGCGCCTGTGCTCGGCGTTGTGGTTTGTGCAAAAGAGGAGGAGAAAAACAATGAGTTGCCAGGGAGGGGAGCGGTGTGGTTGTCGTGGTGTAGCCGCAGACGCGGCTGTCAGTGAACGTGGCGAGACGGACGGATGCGCGGAGGGGCGGGGGCGGCGCATTTCGCCGGTGCCGTGCCGTGCCATGCCTGAAAGCCGCGTGGTCGCTGTGTTGTTGGTGGCGTGGGGGCGAGGAGAGTACCGTACGGGTGTGCTTGTGCGCCGGAAATGGCACACTGCGCCTGCCCGTCTTGGAGGCTGATGGCTGTGGTGTGGAAATGGGGCGCGGTGATGTTGAAGCAGTTGAAGAACAGAAAAGAAACCAAGAAAACGGAAGGCGTGATGCGGCGGTGGTGGTGAGAGCGGGAAAAACGAAACAAAACAAAAAAAACAACAAAAAAAAAGAAGGAAAAACAACAAGAAACAAAAAAGAAAACAAAAAGTCTATCAATATTAAAATGTAAATGGAAATGGAAATGGACCCAGGTATAACCTCCCTGCACAAATAGCAGAGAGTCCGATGATAATAAAAATGTGCCAGAATGTTAACGTCCCTACAAAACAAACCCAACGATAATATTAATGAAAGAATGAACCGTATGTAACATTGCAACAGACATAATGAAACCTGATGAATTGTATAAGGGCAGCAGCGTTGACCTTTGGCCCTGTATTCAGAATAAAAAGAGCCAAAGATCGTTACCCCAATGAAAAAGACACTGAAACACGTATGTAACATAGCAGCGATGGCGAGACATTGTAGCATCTGTGACCAGAGAGTTTGCGCTGGACCGCGCGAGTGTTGCGAGCGGTTCTCAGTCAGTCAGTCAGTCAGTCAGTCGTTGCGAGTCTGTAGCTCTGTCTAGTTGAGGCCTGTACTCTGTCAGTAGTCGTCGCGTGCAGTACGCTAATAGTCGTCATGCAGAGCGGTCGGTCAGTAGTAGCAGCCGAGTGCGGTTGTGTGATGTAGGCGGTCGGCAACACTGGTCAAGATGGTGAACAAGGTATACTGTTTAATTAATATAATCATTAGATAATGAAAAATTTCATTTATTGTAATTATTCTCCAACAAGTTCCCCAATAATAATTTTTATTTCAAAAGCATTTGTCAAACATTTAATTTTTTATTGAACTAAAGAGTTCGTTGCACTTCACATTTCATTCCACTTCTTTGAAGAAAAATTTCACTAAAATCACAAAAAAAGAGAATATTATTATTTGCAATGCAGTTCCTCCAAGCGCTGCGCAACAACAAGAGCAGAAATGTGACATCCATTTATTCTGAGGTAAGACTTTAATTCTGATTGTTTTGCACAGGGCCAAAGACCGATATTTCGGTTTAATTGAAGTTTCTTGTCACTGAACGGACTTTAAATGTTGTGAAGAATTTATATTTGAGTCAGATTGCGAATTTCACATTTTTGTTGCCATTTTCAATACCTCACATTGTGGGCGAGGTTACAATTAGCGCAATGTCCATTAGCATCCGTAAATAACATTGTCCATTATTTTAAATTTTGCGGGGAGGTTACAACACACAAAAAAAAAAAAAAATTGCATTCATATCCGCTCCTCAATTGTAGATACCCCTTACACAGCTGTGTGCAATGAATGAGTGCTGGCTGGTAATTAATTGCACTCCTTGGAGGGAAATGCCATAGGAAGTAGTCTTTAAAAAGTGAATGTTTTTCGTTAAAAGACAAAGGTTACTTTAGAAAAAAGTAATAGTGGGGCTTTTGTTGTTGAACAAAATAAGTACAATGAACATACGTTATCAGATTTGCGTAATGCAGCTTCACACTACCTTTTGATTATAACACAATATACTATACATCGTCCCGAACCGTGACCAGAGTCGCGAGACGAGCAGAGCACGCCGCCGACGCCCGCTCAGTACAACCGTCCACCCGCTACTACTGTCGACCGACTACTACCTCTCCCGACTCGCGCTACAACATATATAACAACTGTTCCTGGCGACCCAGTGCGTGCCACTACTGTCGTCTGGCGCGGTCCAAGCGCCGACTAGCAACGATAAATAACTCTCTGGTCAGACAGAGATGCTGTCATGCCTCGCCATCGCTCTGGTAATGAATACATACGTGTTGCAGCGTGCGTACCACCGGAACACGCAGTGGCGGAGCCAAAGACTGTGTTGTCGAGGTCGAGTGCGAGCGGGAAGAGAGGCAGCGTCGGCACGGAGATGCAAGCGAGCGCGAGACGCACGGGGGCTGCGGCGTGGCGCGTTTGCGGTCGGCGCCTTTGGTGGCAACGGCCGGGACAAGCAGCGGTGTATGGTGTGGTGCGGGGCGGACAGGGGCGGCGGTGGACGGGGAGGAGGAGGCGGCGCGACGACGGCATGGGGGCGAAAACGGGACGGGGGACGGCGGATGTTGAGAGGCGTCACGCGCGGACAGGACACAGACACAGAGACACACACAGATTGGAAAGGGAGGGTGCGCGGTAGTAGTTGGGAATGTGCGTACCGTGCGGGATGGGAGTGGGCGAGGAACACGGTCGTGGCCCCTGTTTTGGGTGCGTGTGATGACGTCGGTGTGTTGTGGGAAGGGAAGGTGCTGTGGCGGCGGCGCGTAATGGGCGTAGGCCGAAAAGAGAAAGGAACGTGGGCAGTGTGTTGGCAAGCGTCGGTTCGACTGCGACGTTGATGGGCAGGGCAGGGCAGGGCAAGGTTAATGGTGGTAGGAGTAGGCGTGTGGGCGCAAAAAATCTGCCGCTGCAGGCGGTGCCGTAACCGCCATGGCGGGAAGGAGAGAGGGCCAAAGAAAGAAAGAAAGAAAGAAAGAAGAAAACAAAAAAAAAAAAAAAAAAAAAAAGAAAAACAAAAAAAGGAGGGAGGGGGGGGGGCGAAAGTGGAGAGGCGGTGGTGTGAGAAGGGCGGGGGCGGAAGGAAGGCAGGCAGGAAGGACAAGAGGCGAGGCGACGGCTTGCTTTGTGTATCGGTCGGTCTCTGGCTATGCTTCGTTTTCTGCAGCAGGGTCGGTGCGCGGCGTGGCTCGCGGCAGTGGGAACGCCTGGCGGCTGGACGGCTAGCAATGCGGTTGGATGGGCGGCCACAGCACCGCACCTGTGCCCGAGGAGGAGACGCTGGCGGCGGGCCCTGAGGTGAGGCCGGCTCGGCTGGGGCTGTGGATGTGTAGGTGTGCGCCGCTGCTGCAACAACGAGTAAAACGCGAGAAGAAGGGATGGCGGTAAAGAGAAAAAAAAAAGGTCGTGTTGTGTTGATGCGCAGGCAGACGCGTACAGAGAGACGAGCCCGGTCGGCAGCAGGGTGTGGCCGTGCCGAGTGCAGAGCAGCGGCGGCTCGGTTCGGTTCGGTTCGGCCCGGCCCGGCGGGCCGCGCTGTTGTCGCGGACGTGAGCGCCCCCTGGCGGGTGGCCGGAGGCGGCGCGGCGTGTTGGACGTGTGGCTGGTGGCAGTGCACAATTTGCGAGTGGCTGGCGGTGTGGTGTGGCGGTTGGCGCGTCGGGCGGCGGAGAGAGAGAGGGAGGAGAGGTATGTGTTGCGGGAGCCCTTTGCTGCGCTGCGTCGTTGCGTGTGCCGTACAGGGCGGGCGCTTGTCGACTGTGTGGGCGGTGTGGCGAATTGGCGTGAATGAAACGGCTGCCGAGAGGTGTGTGGTAGCGAGCCGGTCGGTGTCAGTGCGAAGGGGAATGTGCGTGCGTTTGGCGGTTTCGGTGTGCTTTTTGCGGCGTGAGAGTGGGAATTAGTGGGGCCGGCTGTTGTGTTGGTTCCTTGTGTCTTGTGTCGCGTAGCTTGATGGCAACGTGGAAGGACGCCGGTTTCGTTTCGAGCCTTGCGTGTGGTTGTCGACGTTGACTGGTTGGCGTGTGCCGATGCACGTGCATGTGTGGGTCGCGAGTGCGTTTTTGGCTGGCTGTGTGTGTGTGTGTGTGTGTGTGTGTGTGTGTGTGTGTGTGTTTGTTTTGGGGGGGAAGGGGGAGGCGGTGGTGAAAGTGCAGTCGTTGCCACGGGCGTCGTCGGGTGGGGCTGGGGCTGGGGCTGGGGCTGGGGCTGGGGCTGGGGCTGTGCGTCGTGGCGGAAAGGTGGTAGGTTGCGGGAAGCGAGCCCGTCGTTGACGGTGTCGCGTGAGTTGTGAATCGAGTGGGGCGCGGGGCGCGGGACAGGAGCAGCGTGCCGCTGCGTCGTGGTCGTCAGCAGAGGCTGTGCGTGTGCTTGTCCTTTTTGTGGGCGGTTCGTGCGAGGCGTTTTTGTTTTGTGTTGCCCTAGTTGTTAGTTTATTTTGTTTGTGTTTGTTATTTTGAGACGACGACGACTGGTTGGTGGCGTGCGCGCGAAGTGGCGGTGTGCGCTTCCCGTGTCGTTTGTGTCGTTTTGTTTTTGTGTGTTTTTTTTTGCACTGGGCCCCGGGGGGTGGGTGGGTGGGTGGGTGGGTGGGTGCGTGTGTGTCGATTGCCGGCTGGCGAAAGGTGCGCCATCGGCGGGGTGGGTCGCCGGCACAAGTAGAGGCGGCGGCGTTGTTGCTGTTGTTGTGTGGTGTTTGTTGTTTTGTTCGGCTGTGTCGGCGAGCTGTGTTGCGGTGCGTGTGAATGGTGGTGCAAAAGTGCTGGCGTTGGGGCTGCGACTGCGACGGCGGCGAGCCGCGGGCGCGCATGATAGTGATGTTGTGAACAGCGGCTGTGTACGGTAGTGGTGTTGTTGTAGCACGACGTGCATCCGGGCCGGCGCGGAAAGCGCAGTTGCGGGCGGTTGCCCTTCGGTGCCAGCCATGTCGCGTGAGCGGCGGGTTGCTCTGGGTTGTTGTGTGGTGCCCTTTGGCCGGTGGGGGTGGTTCGCGTGTGTCTCGTTCGCGCTCGGTATCTGGTCGTGGTCGTGCTGCTCCCCCGTCTGTCGGCGGTTTTCGACGTCGTCTGTACGTTTTTGTTCGTTTGCGGCGTGCCTGCCGACGTCGTCCCGTCGCGACGCGACCGTTCAACCGAAAGTGTGGCGCCCGAAGGTGAACGAACGTAACCCTGACCTCGGCGCTTTACGCTGAGCCGAGCGAACCGAACCTAACCTAACCTGTGGTGTGGCGAGGTGAGCTCAGCCTGTGAGCCCCTAACGTCTACGTAAGGTAAGCTGTCCGGCTCACGCCTCACGTTTGAACGCTTTTTTAACCTACGTTTGACGCTTCTTAACCTAGCACTGACCCCTTAACCTAACGTGTAACCTAACCTAACCTAACCTAACCTGTGACGCCTGACGTGTTTGAATGCTTAACCTAAGTTTGACGCTTAACCTAACCCAAGTCCCCTTAACCTAACCCACGTCCACCTAACCTAACCTAACCTAACCTAGACGTGTAAACGTAATGTGTAACGCGTAACGTGTAAGGTCGGCTGTCGTGTGTGCTGACGGCAGATTGGGTTGGTCTGTAGATTCGGATTGCGGTTTGCCTCGGTCGAGGGGTTGGGTCGGAAGCGGCGAGGGGCGGCGGCGCCTGTTGCGCAGGCGGCGTCCGTTTGCGGCGGGCAATTGTTGAGAAACGGCTGTGAATGTTGGCGGGCGAGAGGAGGAGGACGGCGCGCGATGTGGCCCGACGGCTGCGGGCCGATCGGGAAACGGCGGGAGGGCGACGGAAGGCGATGGGGCGGCGGAGGCGCGTTTGCACGGCCGTCATCGCCGCACGCCTCGGCTTGTGTGGCTGTGGCGCCGGCCGCGCTGGCCGGGCTGCCGCGGCGACGGTGTGGGAGTTTTGCCGAAGGTTTGGCCATTGTGGCGGGTCGTCGGCTGGGGCTGTGGGGGCGGCATTTGGGCGGGGGCGGCGATTCTCGGCGGGCCGACCCAGGCTGTAGCGCGCGGTAGCTGCAGTTTGGCCGTGGTTTGCGGCGCTGCCGTGGCGACTGGTTGGCGACTGTGGTGTGGCTGTGTGTAGCCCCATCCTCGGTGGTTTGAAAGGCGCGGGCGGTTGTGGCGCAGGTTTGGGGCTGCTCCGCACAGGCTGTCGGACGTTGGGCGGTAGCAAGCGCGGGAGGCGCGGCGCGGCGGCGCGCAGAGTGGCGGCCGCTCTCTCGGCCGTCCGCGCCCGCCCGCGACACTGGCTGGGCCTTGTGATTCCCTGCTCTGCTGCTGTGCTGTGCTTGCGTGCCTGCCTGCCTGCCGTCCCGCTCGCTCTCGCTCTCGCTCTCGCTGTGTGTTACGCGCGTCGTCGAAATGGCAGATCAGGCGGCTACGAACGAGACTGCTGCGGCACCCGCCGCCACCGGCACTACGAAGAAGGCCAAGTCTGCGTCGTCTGCGAAGAAGCCGCGCGCCAAGCCTGCGCACCCGCGCACCTCTGAGATGGTGACGGCCGCCATCAAGAGTCTGAAGGAGCGCGGCGGGTCGTCGCTGCAGGCGATCAAGAAGTACATAGCCGCGCACTACAAGCTGGACGCGGAGAAGCTGGCGCCGTTTATCAAGAAGTACCTCAAGTCGGCCGTCGTGGCGGGCGAGCTGGTGCAGACGAAGGGGAAGGGCGCGTCCGGCTCGTTCAAGCTTGCCGGCGCCGGCGGCGGGGGGGCGGCCGAGGGCGGCAAGGCTCGTGCTGGCGGTGCCAAGAAGAAGCGCGCCGCTCCGGCCAGCAAGGAGAAGAAGGGCGCCCGTGCGGCCGGCGCAAAGAAGGCTGGTGGCGTGAAGGCGGCGACCGGTCGGAAGGCGGGCGCCGCCAAGAAGGCGTCTGCGGCGTCGGCCGCTCCCGCGGGTGCGAAGAAGGCGGCTGCGGCCAAGCCGGCCAAGGCCAAGTCGCCGTCGAAGGCGAAGAAGGCCGCCAAGGTTCCGACGAAGAAGCCGAAGGCGCCGCGCCCGAAGAAGGCGACGACGCCGTCTAAGGCGAAGGCTTCGCCCAAGAAGAAGAAGTAGAGTAGAGGAGAAAGAGATGGGAGAAAGGAAGGGTTTGGCGCTTGACTCCGTCGTCCCCACCCCCCGTCGTCGTCTAGTGGCGCGCAAGAGACGCGCGGCCCAAAACGGCCCTTCTCAGGGCCATCAAAGCACGTCGGGGAAGGTTTTGATTGTCGTGTTGCGTTTGGTGTGGGTGTCTGTCTGGCGTTTCTGTATGCCCGTGGGGATGCTGTTTGCGTGCCGTGGTGGTTGGATTGCGGGGGTCGGTGGCGGGTGTGGGCGGCGGTAGCGGTAAGCGGTGTTGTTGTTGTTGTTGTTGTTGTCGTGGTTTGATTGTCGCCGTGTTTGTGGCGGCGGCCGACGGTTGGTTTTCTGTCACGTTGTTTTGTTTGAATACGTTGGTTGGCTTGCCTGCGTTCGTTCTTCTCGGATGTCTGTCTTGTCGAGTCGTGTCTGGTCTCTGTTTTGTTCCTTTGTGTGTGTGTTATGTTTTGCAACGGGGGGCACGTTGAGATGTGGAAGGAGTCGGCGGGGATTTCGGTGGCGTGTAGAGCGAGCGAGCGAGCGCGCCTGCCTGGCCGTTGGCCGTCGGAGTGGAGTGCGGGTTTTTTTGTTTTCGAAACGAAAGCGGCGGCCGGCCAGCCACCCGTGCGGTGTGACGTCGGCCGTTGGGTATTGTGCGCTTTGAGCGCCGGGGAGGGATGATGTGTGATTGTTGCGCGCTGCTAGCAGGCAGGCAGAGTGAGCGGGTGTGGCGGACGGACGGGAAGTGGTGGTTTTTGTTTTTGGGTTGCGGGGCGAGAGGCAGGCGACCGACAAAGTTTGCTCGCGACGGAGAGATGTTAGTGGCCCTGAAAAGGGCCGTTTTTGTTTGTGCGGTGCGGTGCCGCGGCGCGGTTTAGGCGCGCTCGCCGCGGATGCGGCGCGCGAGCTGGATGTCCTTGGGCATGATGGTGACGCGCTTGGCGTGGATTGCGCACAGGTTGGTGTCTTCGAAGAGGCCGACGAGGTAGGCCTCGCTGGCCTCCTGCAGGGCCATGACTGCGGAGCTCTGGAAGCGCAGGTCGGTCTTGAAGTCCTGGGCGATCTCGCGCACTAGGCGCTGGAATGGCAGCTTGCGGATGAGCAGCTCTGTGCTCTTCTGGTAGCGCCTGATTTCTCGCAGGGCGACGGTGCCCGGCCTGTAGCGGTGGGGCTTCTTGACGCCTCCGGTGGCGGGCGCGCTCTTCCTCGCCGCCTTGGTGGCGAGCTGTTTGCGCGGCGCCTTTCCGCCGGTGGACTTGCGGGCCGTTTGCTTTGTGCGGGCCATAGCGGTAGCGGTAGCGGAGCGGCGTGCGTGGAGGTTAGGTGCGGCGCGGCGTCCGGTGCTGCCTTGACAACGGGCCCGCGCGCCTCCGTGCTGCGCTTATATGCCCTCGGTTGCGCGTGGTGGGGGGAGGGCGGGCCAGAGTCTATATAGGGGGGCGGCGGGCGCGCTGGGCGCAGACCGTAGCCGACTCGCCAGCCGCTGCAGCTGCTGTTTGTGCACGTTTTGCTTTGCCCGAGGAAGGAAGGATGACAGGCCGCGGCAAGGGAGGAAAGGGGCTCGGCAAGGGTGGCGCCAAGCGGCACCGCAAGGTGTTGCGCGACAACATCCAGGGCATCACGAAGCCCGCCATCCGCCGCCTGGCTCGCAGGGGCGGCGTGAAGCGCATCTCTGGTCTGATCTACGAGGAGACCCGCGGGGTGCTGAAGGTGTTCCTGGAGAACGTGATCCGCGACGCGGTGACGTACACTGAGCACGCCAAGCGCAAGACTGTGACGGCCATGGACGTGGTGTACGCCCTGAAGAGGCAGGGGCGCACCCTGTACGGTTTCGGCGGTTAGGCTGCGTCGCAGCGGGCGCTGGCCTTCCCGCGGCCGTGCTTGTGGGTGGGAGAGACTAGAAAACGGCCCTTTTCAGGGCCACCACACTGTTCGGAAGTTGAAAAGTGCGAAAGAGTCTGTGTTGTTGCTGCGTGTGTGCGCTGTGTTGTTTGTTTGTTTCTTTCTTTCTTTCTTTCTTTCCGTTTGAGCGACGTGATGTGACTGGGAGGGGAGAAGGAAAGGAAACGTGTCATGTGGCTGGCTGTGTGTGGAGCTGCTTCGTTTGTGTTTGTTATTGTGTGTCTTTGTATCGATCGCGAACGGAGATGGCGGGCTGTGTGTTGTTGTGCGAGAGGCGGTGATTATTTGCCTGCGTGGTTTGGCTCTGTGTGTTTGCGGCGGCGTTGGGGTTTCCGAGGCAAGGCGTGTGGGCATAGGCGGCCGGATCAGCTGTTTCGTTCGTGTCGACGGCCGTTGCGCGCGGGAGTGGAGGGCGGTGTGTCGACACGCCTCCCTTTAACAATGGTCATTATTGCTGCCGTTGTCGTTTGGAAGGCGACTGCGACCGTGCAAAAAAAAAAAAAAAAAAAAAAAAAAATGTGTGTGTTTGTTGGGCCACACGGGCTGTGTGGACGACAAGATGGCGGACGTGCGCCGGCGGCGGCTGTGCTGTGAAAGTGCAAAGTTAAAACAAAACAAGGTGCGGCGAGGACGACTGAAATTTTGCTTTGGACGTAGGTTTGTGTGGTGGCCCTGAAAAGGGCCGATTGTTGTGGGCCGGGCCGAGCCGGCAAAGCGCGTTGCGTGCAGGGGAGCACGCGGCGCTGCGATTGCCTGGCCTCCTTTAGGCCTTCTTCTCGGTCTTCTTTGGCAGCAGGACGGCCTGGATGTTGGGCAGGACACCACCCTGTGCGATGGTGACGCCCGACAGGAGCTTGTTGAGCTCCTCGTCGTTGCGGATGGCAAGCTGCAGGTGGCGCGGGATGATGCGCGTCTTCTTGTTGTCGCGGGCCGCGTTTCCGGCCAGCTCGAGCACCTCAGCCGCGAGGTACTCCATGACGGCGGCGAGGTAGACGGGCGCCCCGGCGCCGACGCGCTCTGCGTAGTTTCCCTTGCGCAGGAGGCGGTGGATTCTGCCGACCGGGAACTGGAGCCCAGCCCTGCTTGAGCGGGACTTTGACTTGCCCTTGACTTTGCCTCCCTTTCCGCGTCCGGACATGGCGATGGGCTAGCGACGGTGCACACGAAACGGAAACGAAAACGACCGGTGCGAGCGGCAGCGAGTCGAGCAGCGGAGTGCGTGCCGGCGCAGCTTTTTTTTTTTTTTTTTTTTTTTTTTTTTTTTTTTTTTTTTTGCACTTTTCATTCCCTCCTCTGATGGAGGAGGGCGGGCTGTTTGAGGGCATGCTGGTGTCCCTTTTCAGCCGTTGGTTTTTACATGGTTATTTTTATTTTGTACAATTTATTTTTCCTGCAAGTGCATTTTCATGATTGGTTGACAATTTTGTTATTGCAGGTTTTTTGCAGAATGAAAACATTATAAACAAGTATACAAGTGTATTAACATAATAAAAATTAAAAACATAATAAAATTTAAAACATGAAAAATTTTAAAGAAGAGGTGATGAAAGTTACATAAACAATTTTGTTGACATGATGCAATTTCGGTTTACGTAGAATACAGAATAAATGGGTATAAGAGACATATAGTATGTAAATTGATGTTGACATTATTGGGGTTTAGTGGATGGTTTAGTTTGGTACATGTCTTGTGTTTATGTGTGTGGTTGATAGTGTGGTGTGTTTGGTTGATGCATGTATATATATAGTTAGTCTGTGTCTGCTACAGATTCTGAGCGTAGCTGGCTTTTCAAGTGTATATATGCATATACATAGTTTATTTTGAAGAATACATAGCAAATGGGTGTATGTAATACATTATTTATCCTGTTTCTTCTTTTCCTTTCCCTGAGAGGGGTTGAGCGGAGTGTGTGTGTGTGTGTGTGTGTGTGTGTGTGTGTGTGTGTGTGTGTGTGTGTGTGTGTGTGTGCGCGCGCGGTTGTGAGTGTGTTTGTGGTTATTGAGTTCTTTCGTCGAGGTGAGTTGGTGTTGTTGTGCCTGCGGTTAAGGGTAGTAGGATAGGGATGAGGTCGGGGAATGTTTTGGCTGTGTTTTGGGCTATTGTGCGTGATGGGGGGATGTATTTGTATTTCGGTTTTCTGTTTTCTCTTGCGTTTATGGTGAGAATGTCCTCCATGTCCGGTCTGTTGTGGATAATGTGATTTCCATATCTAGCCCTTAGTTTGGTCATTCTGGTTTGGAGTGGTTCTATACCAGAGCTCGTATATACTTCGTTGCTGGGGGTTGTAGGGGGTACCTTGGTAATGCTGCGTATTAACCTCCTTTCCGTTTTGTATAGTTTTTCCGCTACGGGGGCCTGTATACCCCCGAGTGGGGCGACTGCGTATTCGAGTATTGGTCTTATAAATGTTTTATATGTGTGTAGGGCTGTTTCGTCGCTGCAACCGTGGAGGCGTCCTTGAACCTGTCTTATTAAGTTTTGTCGTAGTCGTGTTTTGTTCAGAAGGTGGTTTAGGTGCGTTTTCCAGTTCAGGTGTCGGTCTAAATATACTCCAAGGTATCTGGCTGAGTTGGCCAGTGTGAGTGGCGTGTTCCATAGTCTTAGTCGGATGTCGTTGTCGTCTTGTTGTCGTTTTTTGGTCAGATGTCTGTGTTTGAAAAGAACAGTCTGTGTTTTGTTGGGATTGGGCCGAATTCGCCACTTGGTCATCCATTGCTCTAGTCGTGTAAGGTAGTCGTTCGTCTTTCGTTGTACAGTGTTTGTTCTTAGTTCGGTGCACCAGTAAGCTGTATCGTCTGCATACAGTCCTACGGTTTCGGTTTGTGTCCTGACAGTGGGTATGTCGGCTGTATATAACGTGTAGAGTAGGGGCGATAATATTCCACCTTGGGGTACCCCTGCTTGTGGGGTAAAGGCTTCGGATTTTTCTTTTTCTACATGTACTATGCAGGTTCTGTTGGTTAAGTAAGCTTTTATAATTCTTGTCATTTTCGTTGGGATTCCTATTTCTGTTAATTTGTAAAGTAGTCCGTTGTGCCATAATTTGTCAAAGGCGCGCTCGATGTCCAGGAGTACAGCGAGCGTGCAGTGTCCTTTGTTAAACCCTTTCGCTATGCTGTCAGTCAGTCTCAGTAGGGGGTCGTTGGTGGAGTGTTTCTGTCGAAAGCCTGCCTGTATAGGGGGGATTAGTCCTTTGTCATCTGTGTATTTCCGTATCCTGTCTGTCAGTATCCGTTCATATGTCTTTCCTATTACGTCTAGTAGTGATATTGGTCTGTATGAACGGGGGTCAGTCCTTGGTTTGTCGGGTTTGGGGATCATTATAGTTCTGCTGGTTTTCCAATTTGTTGGGATAATTTCGTGAGTCATGCAAAAGTTGAAGATTAGGGATAGTAGAGGGGTGAGGATATGTAAGGGAGCTTTTTGGAGGTGGAGTCGTTGGATACCATTTTCACCAGGGGCGGAGTTTCGTCCCGTGAATATTGCGTCTGCTATTTCAGTCTCTGTTATGTCTTTAGTGAGGGTTAGTTGTTCTTCTGTTTCGGTTGTGGGGGTTTCTAGGATTCGTGGTAGTTGGGACTCTACATGTTGTCTGAATTGTTCGTCAAATTTGTCGTCAGCTGGAAATGAGTATACTTCTTGTAGCACTTGTTTGAAGGCTTCTGCCTGTTCTTTGTGGTCGGTCGTTGGCTCGTTGTCTACTAGTAGTGTGGATTGAGTCGTCTTTCGTTGTCCTGTTAGGGTCTTGAATCTGTTCCAAAATTTTCTGCCCTCCCTGTAGTTTAACTGAGCACAGGTGTCGTCCCACTGCTGTTGTTTGTGTGTTGAGATGATTCTCTTGACCCTAGCATTTAATCTATTCCACTGTCGTTTAAGGTCTGGGTTGTCTCCACGTCTCATTTGTCTTTGTAGTCGTTTTTTCTGTCTAATGAGATTTAATGCTTCCGGGGGGATCGAGGGTTTCCAGTTCTCTATTGTTTTTGTTGGTACTGCTTCTGTTATGGCTCTTTGGAAGGCTGATTCGAGTCTGTGGGCAGCAATTTGTAGGTCGTCTGGGTCTGTTATACTGATGGGGGCAGTTAGTTCTTCTGTTAGTATGTCTCGATATTTGTCCCAGTCAGCGTTTTTGTATAGTTTTATGGTTCTTCTGGTTGGGTGAGGGGGAGGTGGTTGTGTAGCTGTTGTTGTGAATGTGATGGGGAGGTGGTCACTTGTGATGGAGTCGCCTACTTTAGGTTCAGTAATGGTGTCGTGGAGGTCTGGGCTGTAGAGGATGTGGTCTGGGTTTGATGTGCCTTGGAAGCCTATGAAGGAAGGTTCATGAACTGGTAGTCTGAGTATGGGTTCGGTAGTTAAGAGGTCGAATAGTAGTCGGCCGTTTCCATTGTCTAGTCTGTCTCCTAGTAGGTGATGTCTGGCGTTTAGGTCTGCAAGGAGGATGGTGCGGTTTTGTGCCATGATGTGTTGTATGAATTGTGTTGGCAGTGCTGTTCCTGGCGGGTTATACATACAAACTATTTGTAGGGTCCTTCTGTCCCTGTCTTTGATTTTAATTATTATGGCCTCGATGTTGTTGAATGCCTGCGGGAGCGCAATTTCCTGAGCTGCAATGGAATTGCTTATATAGATTGCAACGCCTCCTCTCCCATCTTGCCTGTCTTTGCGGAAGGTGTTATATTTTGTGAAGTCGCATTTGTCACGGTCGCGGAGCCAGGTCTCTGCAATTGCAGCGATGTGTATTTTCTCGTGGTGAAGTGTGTGTGTGAGGATAGTCCGTTTATTTTTTATCCCTTGCGCATTCGCAAAGAGAAGTTTCAAATGGTTTCTGTCGTCCGTGCTTTCCATGGTGGTGGTGGTGTGTGTGTGTGTGTGTGTGTGTGTGTGTGTGTGTGTGTGTGTGTGTGTAGGTGCGCGTTAGTGTTTACTTATGTGTTTGTCTCTCGGCGCTGCTTTCTTGCTGTGGATGGTGTGGAGTGGAGTGGTGGATGGGGGACGGTTGGGGAGAGGTGGAGTGTTGAGGTGTGTTTGTACTTGAGTGTTCTGCGTCTGTGTAGTTTTCTGGGTCCCATGCCTCTGTGATGGTGACGTGTAGTGTGTTTCTTATTTGGGTTGCTATCATCCCCCTCTCAAGGATTTTTCTGGACGCGCGGTCAATGGCTTTCTTAACGTCCTCGCGTCGGTCCTGGAAGAGATCGATCAGGATGGTGGTCATGAGGCGTACCAGGTCGTTCTTGAAGACGATGTGGTTCGCTGAGACCGACTCTCCGTTTTCGTCTTTTTTGGTAGGTGGGTGGTCTGGTCCATCCATTGTTTTGATTGGGGCGCGGACTTCAGGATTTGATGGTTCCTTCGGTCTGCGGGGGCATTTGTAGGACAGGGCGGAGTGCGGCCCTGAGCAGTTCGCGCATTTTTCCTCCGTCAGGTTGCACTGTGAGAGGTTGTGCTGCCCTCCGCACCTGGCACATTTGGCTTGTTGCTGTGTGCATTTTCTGGTGGGGTGCTCAAAGGATAAGCATTGGCCACACTGTGCTGGCTGGGGTGGGGGGTCGTGTGGTGGTTCGGCCATTCTTCTTTTGAAATCTATGTCGACGCCTTCTGTTAGTAGTTGGTCGACGGTTTGCTGGTCGTGTGTTATGACCCTAAACTTCTCGGTTGGCTGCTGGTTTTTCCGGGAGATGATGCGCCATGCTTTCTCCACGTGTAGTCCTTGTTCTTCCATTTGATTCTTGACCTCCTCCTCGGGTGTGGTGATTGGGATTTTTTTCAGAATCACTGAGAGGGACGGTGTGGTTTTTCGGTTGGGATTTGGCCTCGGTCCTCTTGGTTTCTGCCACTGGACTTTAGCCGTCGGGTAGCCGGAATTTCGAAGGTCTTTTTGCAGTTCCCCTTCCATCCCTTTCACCTTAAGCTCCAGGAAGGCCTTTTGAAACCTTGTAACAGTGAGGCTTTTAACATTTGATACAATCGCGTTTTTGCTGAAACGGCGGATGGTGGAGGCGAGATCGTGTTGCGTGACATCTTTCGGCAAGCCCGTTATCACGTACGTGTGGCAGATGAGGTCGCACACAGGGCGTGCAGGCGTATTTGGGCTGCACCTCCCTGCTGGCGAGGGCGGGGTGGTGATGGAGATGTTCCGCCTTCTGCTGTCAGGTGTTGGTGATGAGGGGGAGTCCATGTTTTGTACTGTTCCTTCTTGCCTGGTGGAGGGTGGATGGTTGTGGGTCCTGGTGCGGTCCATGTTGTTTCGGTTCCTTTGTTTGTCTGTGTGTGGTCGTACTGGGGTATGCCGCACACCCGCTTAGTTGGCACCTTGCTTGGCAGAAGCCTCGCCTGAAGGTCTCCGCGGGTTGAGCAGCCCTATTTATACACGTGCGCGGGAAACGGGGCGACGCCACCGGCCCTGACACGGAGTTGTCCCTATACTCGGAGGAGGCAGAACTGTTCTGCCGTACGACACTGGTTTTTGTGTGTCACGACAGTTTCTCAGCCACTTAAGGGTGGCTGAAACAGACAATATGCTTTTTCTGCTTTGTGTCGCGAGCGGCACAAAGAACTGAGAAAAACACGAAAGTTTTGCTTTTTTTGTGGGCAACACCGTTTGTGGTGTTGACAGGAATGAATTTCTTCTGTTGTAGCAGTCCGGGGCCCGTAGCGATCTTCTTTCCCGCTGGCTCGCCTGTGCGGCTGCTTTGACGCGTCCGGAAGCTCGCATACACGCCGGTCCCGTTGTTACGCGCGCCCGCTTCGCTCGGCTGCTCCGCTCGCTCTCTGCCGGCGCAGCCGGGGTGGGGGTGCTTTATGGGCTCGGGTGCGGCGGCCGGTTGCGCGCGCGCCCCATTGGTCGGCGGCCGCAACAGGGCGAGCTGGTAAAGGTGCGGCGGCGGCTGGCGGCGGGTGCCACTGTGTGGGGAGACGCTGACTAGAGCGGAGCGCTTGCTACTGGTGTTGCTGCTGCCGTACGTTGGTTCGAGATGCCGCCCAAGACTAGCGGGAAGGCCGCCAAGAGGGCTGGCAAGGCGCAGAAGAACATTTCGAAGGGCGACAAGAAGAAGAAGCGCAAGAGGAAGGAGAGCTATGCCATCTACATCTACAAGGTGCTGAAGCAGGTGCACCCTGACACGGGCATCTCGTCGAAGGCGATGAGCATCATGAACAGCTTCGTGAACGACATTTTCGAGCGCATTGCGGCCGAGGCTTCTCGCCTGGCGCACTACAACAAGCGCTCGACCATCACGTCCCGCGAGATCCAGACCGCTGTGCGGCTGTTGCTGCCTGGCGAGCTGGCCAAGCACGCCGTGAGCGAGGGCACGAAGGCGGTGACCAAGTACACGAGCTCCAAGTAAGGAGGTGGCTCTGGAATGGAAGGAAGGATGGAGAAGGCTCCTCCGTTGCGAGAGCGGCAAAACGGCCCTTTTCAGGGCCACCAACTTGCCTTTTGCGGGAAGGGCGGAATTGTTGTTGTTGTTGTTGTTGTTGTTTGTGTGGACGGCTGTGATGTATGTGTGCATTTTGATTGTGGGTGGGGGGGGGCGCGTCAAAGCGTGTTGCGGGGTACGGCCACGAGGTTGGTCGCCGTGGCGTGGAATGGTGGCACGCCTCGTTGGAGTGGTTTTGACCCATTGGTGTTGGTGTGTGTGTGTGTGTTACCTGTCTGCGAGGGGGGACAGTGCGATCGGCGACTTTTGTGTCACCGTAACGACGGCCGTTTGCGGGTTTGTTTTTTTGCACATCATACATGGCGAGGGTGAAATGTGAAATGTTTTTGTTTGGTTTTTTTTGCCGCCCACTATTCCCTTTGCTGTACGCCGAGTTTGACAATGGTGCGACGTAACTGCAGCGTGGAGGTGTGTGAGTGACGTTGAAATGAACGTGCCATTAAGACGCAATGTTGTTGTATTGTACTGTACGTGTACGGCGACACGCACGATGATGTACCATTCGACTCTGATTTTTGATAGCCGTGTCTGACTGATTGCGTACGACGCACGCACACCGATGTCGTCATTCAAGATGCACGCGTGTCCAGTGCAGTACAGTAAGCGCGACGCTAGACGACGACGACGGCGGCGGCGGCGGCGGCGGCGGCGGCGGCGGTCGTTTGTTTGGCGAATGTCTGTACACGTGTTTGTCTGTGTCCATCCGGTATGTATTTGTTTGTTTGCAAGTGTTTTGTGTGTCGGTGACGTGGTCCGATCCGTCGCCCCCTGAGTAACTGTCGATCGGCGCGATAGACCGGCGTCACGCAACTGAACCGAAGTCTTGGGCACACCCGTCATACTGTTGTACACCGTCGCGCTGAGAACGGTAACGAAAGGTTGACTTTGATCGGTCGAATGTCTGGGCAGAACGTGAGGAATGAGGCAAGAGTGCAAGGAGGAAAGGACAGAGGGGGGGCAAAAGAGAGAGGAAGGGAAAAAGGGGAGAAACGCATTCGTAGAGCAACGGAACGTTCCCGTGTCGGAGGCGTATTGGAGCCGCACTGAAATGCGTTTAACGGCGGCGCGGCTGCAAGTGTCTGCCGTGGTGAACGTTACCTTTGACGGCTGCATTGGGCTTTGCCTTTGCTTTTGCTTTTGCTTTTGCTTTCGCTTTCGCTTTCGCTTTCCCGGATGTACGTAACGTTTGTTGATATGGTTCTGAGGAAGAGTGTATGACAGTGCCGTGCCGTCCATGTTCGTGTGCCCTCCCATTGTGTGTATGCTATTGTCTGTGTACTTGAATGATGTATGTAGGTGTTAGTGGACATGTTTTACCAGTGGGGGGAAATGGATCGTCGATAGTTGCCGTCACTCTGTCACGGTCGAGATGACGCACCCTCCGTACAGAAAGGTGTCGAGAAAGTGTGTGTGTGTGTGTGCGTCCGTGAATTGGCAGTGTTTGGAGGTGGGCGTGCCCTGCATGTGGCCCGGAAGGCTGTTCGTTTGGCGGTAGTGTTGTGTGGACAGGGGAGGGGCATGCGTAACGCTGCTGGCATGGCATTTCGGGAGATGGGAGGGGGCAAACGAGGAAACGAGGAGCGGCGGCCAAAGAAAGACGGGACGGGGAGGGGCGCGGTGTGGGTGGCTTGCGCCTGTGCTCGGCGTTGTGGTTTGTGCAAAAGAGGAGGAGAAAAACAATGAGTTGCCAGGGAGGGGAGCGGTGTGGTTGTCGTGGTGTAGCCGCAGACGCGGCTGTCAGTGAACGTGGCGAGACGGACGGATGCGCGGAGGGGCGGGGGCGGCGCATTTCGCCGGTGCCGTGCCGTGCCATGCCTGAAAGCCGCGTGGTCGCTGTGTTGTTGGTGGCGTGGGGGCGAGGAGAGTACCGTACGGGTGTGCTTGTGCGCCGGAAATGGCACACTGCGCCTGCCCGTCTTGGAGGCTGATGGCTGTGGTGTGGAAATGGGGCGCGGTGATGTTGAAGCAGTTGAAGAACAGAAAAGAAACCAAGAAAAAGGAAGGCGTGATGCGGCGGTGGTGGTGAGAGCGGGAAAAACGAAACAAAACAAAAAAAACAACAAAAAAAAAGAAGGAAAAACAACAAGAAACAAAAAAGAAAACAAAAAGTCTATCAATATTAAAATGTAAATGGAAATGGAAATGGACCCAGGTATAACCTCCCTGCACAAATAGCAGAGAGTCCGATGATAATAAAAATGTGCCAGAATGTTAACGTCCCTACAAAACAAACCCAACGATAATATTAATGAAAGAATGAACCGTATGTAACATTGCAACAGACATAATGAAACCTGATGAATTGTATAAGGGCAGCAGCGTTGACCTTTGGCCCTGTATTCAGAATAAAAAGAGCCAAAGATCGTTACCCCAATGAAAAAGACACTGAAACACGTATGTAACATAGCAGCGATGGCGAGACATTGTAGCATCTGTGACCAGAGAGTTTGCGCTGGACCGCGCGAGTGTTGCGAGCGGTTCTCAGTCAGTCAGTCAGTCAGTCAGTCGTTGCGAGTCTGTAGCTCTGTCTAGTTGAGGCCTGTACTCTGTCAGTAGTCGTCGCGTGCAGTACGCTAATAGTCGTCATGCAGAGCGGTCGGTCAGTAGTAGCAGCCGAGTGCGGTTGTGTGATGTAGGCGGTCGGCAACACTGGTCAAGATGGTGAATAAGGTATACTGTTTAATTAATATAATCATTAGATAATGAAAAATTTCATTTATTGTAATTATTCTCCAACAAGTTCCCCAATAATAATTTTTATTTCAAAAGCATTTGTCAAACATTTAATTTTTTATTGAACTAAAGAGTTCGTTGCACTTCACATTTCATTCCACTTCTTTGAAGAAAAATTTCACTAAAATCACAAAAAAAGAGAATATTATTATTTGCAATGCAGTTCCTCCAAGCGCTGCGCAACAACAAGAGCAGAAATGTGACATCCATTTATTCTGAGGTAAGACTTTAATTCTGATTGTTTTGCACAGGGCCAAAGACCGATATTTCGGTTTAATTGAAGTTTCTTGTCACTGAACGGACTTTAAATGTTGTGAAGAATTTATATTTGAGTCAGATTGCGAATTTCACATTTTTGTTGCCATTTTCAATACCTCACATTGTGGGCGAGGTTACAATTAGCGCAATGTCCATTAGCATCCGTAAATAACATTGTCCATTATTTTAAATTTTGCGGGGAGGTTACAACACACACAAAAAAAAAAAAAATGCATTTATATCCGCTCCTCAATTGTAGATACCCCTTACACAGCTGTGTGCAATGAATGAGTGCTGGCTGGTAATTAATTGCACTCCTTGGAGGGAAATGCCATAGGAAGTAGTCTTTAAAAAGTGAATGTTTTTCGTTAAAAGACAAAGGTTACTTTAGAAAAAAGTAATAGTGGGGCTTTTGTTGTTGAACAAAATAAGTACAATGAACATACGTTATCAGATTTGCGCAATGCAGCTTCACACTACCTTTTGATTATAACACAATATACTATACATCGTCCCGAACCGTGACCAGAGTCGCGAGACGAGCAGAGCACGCCGCCGACGCCCGCTCAGTACAACCGTCCACCCGCTACTACTGTCGACCGACTACTACCTCTCCCGACTCGCGCTACAACATATATAACAACTGTTCCTGGCGACCCGGTGCGTGCCACTACTGTCGTCTGGCGCGGTCCAAGCGCCGACTAGCAACGATAAATAACTCTCTGGTCAGACAGAGATGCTGTCATGCCTCGCCATCGCTCTGGTAATGAATACATACGTGTTGCAGCGTGCGTACCACCGGAACACGCAGTGGCGGAGCCAAAGACTGTGTTGTCGAGGTCGAGTGCGAGCGGGAAGAGAGGCAGCGTCGGCACGGAGATGCAAGCGAGCGCGAGACGCACGGGGGCTGCGGCGTGGCGCGTTTGCGGTCGGCGCCTTTGGTGGCAACGGCCGGGACAAGCAGCGGTGTATGGTGTGGTGCGGGGCGGACAGGGGCGGCGGTGGACGGGGAGGAGGAGGCGGCGCGACGACGGCATGGGGGCGAAAACGGGACGGGGGACGGCGGATGTTGAGAGGCGTCACGCGCGGACAGGACACAGACACAGAGACACACACAGATTGGAAAGGGAGGGTGCGCGGTAGTAGTTGGGAATGTGCGTACCGTGCGGGATGGGAGTGGGCGAGGAACACGGTCGTGGCCCCTGTTTTGGGTGCGTGTGATGACGTCGGTGTGTTGTGGGAAGGGAAGGTGCTGTGGCGGCGGCGCGTAATGGGCGTAGGCCGAAAAGAGAAAGGAACGTGGGCAGTGTGTTGGCAAGCGTCGGTTCGGCTGCGACGTTGATGGGCAGGGCAGGGCAGGGCAAGGTTAATGGTGGTAGGAGTAGGCGTGTGGGCGCAAAAAATCTGCCGCTGCAGGCGGTGCCGTAACCGCCATGGCGGGAAGGAGAGAGGGCCAAAGAAAGAAAGAAAGAAAGAAAGAAGAAAACAAAAAAAAAAAAAAAAGAAAAAAGAAAAACAAAAAAAGGAGGGAGGGGGGGGGGCGAAAGTGGAGAGGCGGTGGTGTGAGAAGGGTGGGGGCGGAAGGAAGGCAGGCAGGAAGGACAAGAGGCGAGGCGACGGCTTGCTTTGTGTATCGGTCGGTCTCTGGCTATGCTTCGTTTTCTGCAGCAGGGTCGGTGCGCGGCGTGGCTCGCGGCAGTGGGAACGCCTGGCGGCTGGACGGCCAGCAATGCGGTTGGATGGGCGGCCACAGCACCGCACCTGTGCCCGAGGAGGAGACGCTGGCGGCGGGCCCTGAGGTGAGGCCGGCTCGGCTGGGGCTGTGGATGTGTAGGTGTGCGCCGCTGCTGCAACAACGAGTAAAACGCGAGAAGAAGGGATGGCGGTAGAGAGAAGAAAAGAAAAAAAAAAAAAAAAAAGGTCGTGTTGTGTTGATGCGCAGGCAGACGCGTACAGAGAGACGAGCCCGGTCGGCAGCAGGGTGTGGCCGTGCCGAGTGCAGAGCAGCGGCGGCTCGGTTCGGTTCGGTTCGGTTCGGCCCGGCCCGGCGGGCCGCGCTGTTGTCGCGGACGTGAGCGCCCCCTGGCGGGTGGCCGGAGGCGGCGCGGCGTGTTGGACGTGTGGCTGGTGGCAGTGCACAATTTGCGAGTGGCTGGCGGTGTGGTGTGACGGTTGGCGCGTCGGGCGGCGGAGAGAGAGAGGGAGGAGAGGTATGTGTTGCGGGCGCCCTTTGCTGCGCTGCGTCGTTGCGTGTGCCGTACAGGGCGGGCGCTTGTCGACTGTGTGGGCGGTGTGGCGAATTGGCGTGAATGAAACGGCTGCCGAGAGGTGTGTGGTAGTGAGCCGGTCGGTGTCAGTGCGAAGGGGAATGTGCGTGCGTTTGGCGGTTTCGGTGTGCTTTTTGCGGCGTGAGAGTGGGAATTAGTGGGGCCGGCTGTTGTGTTGGTTCCTTGTGTCTTGTGTCGCGTAGCTTGATGGCAACGTGGAAGGACGCCGGTTTCGTTTCGAGCCTTGCGTGTGGTTGTCGACGTTGACTGGTTGGCGTGTGCCGTTGCACGTGCATGTGTGGGTCGCGAGTGCGTTTTTGGCTGGCTGTGTGTGTGTGTGTGTGTGTGTGTGTGTGTGTGTTTGTTTTGGGGGGGAAGGGGGAGGCGGTGGTGAAAGTGCAGTCGTTGCCACGGGCGTCGTCGGGTGGGGCTGGGGCTGGGGCTGGGGCTGGGGCTGGGGCTGGGGCTGTGCGTCGTGGCGGAAAGGTGGTAGGTTGCGGGAAGCGAGCCCGTCGTTGACGGTGTCGCGTGAGTTGTGAATCGAGTGGGGCGCGGGGCGCGGGACAGGAGCAGCGTGCCGCTGCGTCGTGGTCGTCAGCAGAGGCTGTGCGTGTGCTTGTCCTTTTTGTGGGCGGTTCGTGCGAGGCGTTTTTGTTTTGTGTTGCCCTAGTTGTTAGTTTATTTTGTTTGTGTTTGTTATTTTGAGACGACGACGACTGGTTGGTGGCGTGCGCGCGAAGTGGCGGTGTGCGCTTCCCGTGTCGTTTGTGTCGTTTTGTTTTTGTGTGTTTTTTTTTGCACTGGGCCCCGGGGGGTGGGTGGGTGGGTGGGTGGGTGGGTGCGTGTGTGTCGATTGCCGGCTGGCGAAAGGTGCGCCATCGGCGGGGTGGGTCGCCGGCACAAGTAGAGGCGGCGGCGTTGTTGCTGTTGTTGTGTGGTGTTTGTTGTTTTGTTCGGCTGTGTCGGCGAGCTGTGTTGCGGTGCGTGTGAATGGTGGTGCAAAAGTGCTGGCGTTGGGGCTGCGACTGCGACGGCGGCGAGCCGCGGGCGCGCATGATAGTGATGTTGTGAACAGCGGCTGTGTACGGTAGTGGTGTTGTTGTAGCACGACGTGCATCCGGGCCGGCGCGGAAAGCGCAGTTGCGGGCGGTTGCCCTTCGGTGCCAGCCATGTCGCGTGAGCGGCGGGTTGCTCTGGGTTGTTGTGTGGTGCCCTTTGGCCGGTGGGGGTGGTTCGCGTGTGTCTCGTTCGCGCTCGGTATCTGGTCGTGGTCGTGCTGCTCCCCCGTCTGTCGGCGGTTTTCGACGTCGTCTGTACGTTTTTGTTCGTTTGCGGCGTGCCTGCCGACGTCGTCCCGTCGCGACGCGACCGTTCAACCGAAAGTGTGGCGCCCGAAGGTGAACGAACGTAACCCTGACCTCGGCGCTTTACGCTGAGCCGAGCGAACCGAACCTAACCTAACCTGTGGTGTGGCGAGGTGAGCTCAGCCTGTGAGCCCCTAACGTCTACGTAAGGTAAGCTGTCCGGCTCACGCCTCACGTTTGAACGCTTTTTTAACCTACGTTTGACGCTTCTTAACCTAGCACTGACCCCTTAACCTAATGTGTAACCTAACCTAACCTAACCTAACCTGTGACGCCTGACGTGTTTGAATGCTTAACCTAAGTTTGACGCTTAACCTAACCCAAGTCCCCTTAACCCAACCCACGTCCACCTAACCTAACCTAACCTAACCTAACCTAACCTAGACGTGTAAACGTAATGTGTAACGCGTAACGTGTAAGGTCGGCTGTCGTGTGTGCTGACGGCAGATTGGGTTGGTCTGTAGATTCGGATTGCGGTTTGCCTCGGTCGAGGGGTTGGGTCGGAAGCGGCGAGGGGCGGCGGCGCCTGTTGCGCAGGCGGCGTCCGTTTGCGGCGGGCAATTGTTGAGAAACGGCTGTGAATGTTGGCGGGCGAGAGGAGGAGGACGGCGCGCGATGTGGCCCGACGGCTGCGGGCCGATCGGGAAACGGCGGGAGGGCGACGGAAGGCGATGGGGCGGCGGAGGCGCGTTTGCACGGCCGTCATCGCCGCACGCCTCGGCTTGTGTGGCTGTGGCGCCGGCCGGGCTGCCGCGGCGACGGTGTGGGAGTTTTGCCGAAGGTTTGGCCATTGTGGCGGGTCGTCGGCTGGGGCTGTGGGGGCGGCATTTGGGCGGGGGCGGCGATTCTCGGCGGGCCGACCCAGGCTGTAGCGCGCGGTAGCTGCAGTTTGGCCGTGGTTTGCGGCGCTGCCGTGGCGACTGGTTGGCGACTGTGGTGTGGCTGTGTGTAGCCCCATCCTCGGTGGTTTGAAAGGCGCGGGCGGTTGTGGCGCAGGTTTGGGGCTGCTCCGCACAGGCTGTCGGACGTTGGGCGGTAGCAAGCGCGGGAGGCGCGGCGCGGCGGCGCGCAGAGTGGCGGCCGCTCTCTCGGCCGTCCGCGCCCGCCCGCGACACTGGCTGGGCCTTGTGATTCTCTGCTCTGCTGCTGTGCTGTGCTTGCGTGCCTGCCTGCCTGCCGTCCCGCTCGCTCTCGCTCTCGCTCTCGCTGTGTGTTACGCGCGTCGTCGAAATGGCAGATCAGGCGGCTACGAACGAGACTGCTGCGGCACCCGCCGCCACCGGCACTACGAAGAAGGCCAAGTCTGCGTCGTCTGCGAAGAAGCCGCGCGCCAAGCCTGCGCACCCGCGCACCTCTGAGATGGTGACGGCCGCCATCAAGAGTCTGAAGGAGCGCGGCGGGTCGTCGCTGCAGGCGATCAAGAAGTACATAGCCGCGCACTACAAGCTGGACGCGGAGAAGCTGGCGCCGTTTATCAAGAAGTACCTCAAGTCGGCCGTCGTGGCGGGCGAGCTGGTGCAGACGAAGGGGAAGGGCGCGTCCGGCTCGTTCAAGCTTGCCGGCGCCGGCGGCGGGGGGGCGGCCGAGGGCGGCAAGGCTCGTGCTGGCGGTGCCAAGAAGAAGCGCGCCGCTCCGGCTAGCAAGGAGAAGAAGGGCGCCCGTGCGGCCGGCGCAAAGAAGGCTGGTGGCGTGAAGGCGGCGACCGGTCGGAAGGCGGGCGCCGCCAAGAAGGCGTCTGCGGCGTCGGCCGCTCCCGCGGGTGCGAAGAAGGCGGCTGCGGCCAAGCCGGCCAAGGCCAAGTCGCCGTCGAAGGCGAAGAAGGCCGCCAAGGTTCCGACGAAGAAGCCGAAGGCGCCGCGCCCGAAGAAGGCGACGACGCCGTCTAAGGCGAAGGCTTCGCCCAAGAAGAAGAAGTAGAGTAGAGGAGAAAGAGATGGGAGAAAGGAAGGGTTTGGCGCTTGACTCCGTCGTCCCCACCCCCCGTCGTCGTCTAGTGGCGCGCAAGAGACGCGCGGCCCAAAACGGCCCTTCTCAGGGCCATCAAAGCACGTCGGGGAAGGTTTTGATTGTCGTGTTGCGTTTGGTGTGGGTGTCTGTCTGGCGTTTCTGTATGCCCGTGGGGATGCTGTTTGCGTGCCGTGGTGGTTGGATTGCGGGGGTCGGTGGCGGGTGTGGGCGGCGGTAGCGGTAAGCGGTGTTGTTGTTGTTGTTGTTGTTGTCGTGGTTTGATTGTCGCCGTGTTTGTGGCGGCGGCCGACGGTTGGTTTTCTGTCACGTTGTTTTGTTTGAATACGTTGGTTGGCTTGCCTGCGTTCGTTCTTCTCGGATGTCTGTCTTGTCGAGTCGTGTCTGGTCTCTGTTTTGTTCCTTTGTGTGTGTGTTATGTTTTGCAACGGGGGGCACGTTGAGATGTGGAAGGAGTCGGCGGGGATTTCGGTGGCGTGTAGAGCGAGCGAGCGAGCGCGCCTGCCTGGCCGTTGGCCGTCGGAGTGGAGTGCGGGTTTTTTTGTTTTCGAAACGAAAGCGGCGGCCGGCCAGCCACCCGTGCGGTGTGACGTCGGCCGTTGGGTATTGTGCGCTTTGAGCGCCGGGGAGGGATGATGTGTGATTGTTGCGCGCTGCTAGCAGGCAGGCAGAGTGAGCGGGTGTGGCGGACAGACGGGAAGTGGTGGTTTTTGTTTTTGGGTTGCGGGGCGAGAGGCAGGCGACCGACAAAGTTTGCTCGCGACGGAGAGATGTTAGTGGCCCTGAAAAGGGCCGTTTTTGTTTGTGCGGTGCGGTGCCGCGGCGCGGTTTAGGCGCGCTCGCCGCGGATGCGGCGCGCGAGCTGGATGTCCTTGGGCATGATGGTGACGCGCTTGGCGTGGATTGCGCACAGGTTGGTGTCTTCGAAGAGGCCGACGAGGTAGGCCTCGCTGGCCTCCTGCAGGGCCATGACTGCGGAGCTCTGGAAGCGCAGGTCGGTCTTGAAGTCCTGGGCGATCTCGCGCACTAGGCGCTGGAATGGCAGCTTGCGGATGAGCAGCTCTGTGCTCTTCTGGTAGCGCCTGATTTCTCGCAGGGCGACGGTGCCCGGCCTGTAGCGGTGGGGCTTCTTGACGCCTCCGGTGGCGGGCGCGCTCTTCCTCGCCGCCTTGGTGGCGAGCTGTTTGCGCGGCGCCTTTCCGCCGGTGGACTTGCGGGCCGTTTGCTTTGTGCGGGCCATAGCGGTAGCGGTAGCGGAGCGGCGTGCGTGGAGGTTAGGTGCGGCGCGGCGTCCGGTGCTGCCTTGACAACGGGCCCGCGCGCCTCCGTGCTGCGCTTATATGCCCTCGGTTGCGCGTGGTGGGGGGAGGGCGGGCCAGAGTCTATATAGGGGGGCGGCGGGCGCGCTGGGCGCAGACCGTAGCCGACTCGCCAGCCGCTGCAGCTGCTGTTTGTGCACGTTTTGCTTTGCCCGAGGAAGGAAGGATGACAGGCCGCGGCAAGGGAGGAAAGGGGCTCGGCAAGGGTGGCGCCAAGCGGCACCGCAAGGTGTTGCGCGACAACATCCAGGGCATCACGAAGCCCGCCATCCGCCGCCTGGCTCGCAGGGGCGGCGTGAAGCGCATCTCTGGTCTGATCTACGAGGAGACCCGCGGGGTGCTGAAGGTGTTCCTGGAGAACGTGATCCGCGACGCGGTGACGTACACTGAGCACGCCAAGCGCAAGACTGTGACGGCCATGGACGTGGTGTACGCCCTGAAGAGGCAGGGGCGCACCCTGTACGGTTTCGGCGGTTAGGCTGCGTCGCAGCGGGCGCTGGCCTTCCCGCGGCCGTGCTTGTGGGTGGGAGAGACTAGAAAACGGCCCTTTTCAGGGCCACCACACTGTTCGGAAGTTGAAAAGTGCGAAAGAGTCTGTGTTGTTGCTGCGTGTGTGCGCTGTGTTGTTTGTTTGTTTCTTTCTTTCTTTCCGTTTGAGCGACGTGATGTGACTGGGAGGGGAGAAGGAAAGGAAACGTGTCATGTGGCTGGCTGTGTGTGGAGCTGCTTCGTTTGTGTTTGTTATTGTGTGTCTTTGTATCGATCGCGAACGGAGATGGCGGGCTGTGTGTTGTTGTGCGAGAGGCGGTGATTATTTGCCTGCGTGGTTTGGCTCTGTGTGTTTGCGGCGGCGTTGGGGTTTCCGAGGCAAGGCGTGTGGGCATAGGCGGCCGGATCAGCTGTTTCGTTCGTGTCGACGGCCGTTGCGCGCGGGAGTGGAGGGCGGTGTGTCGACACGCCTCCCTTTAACAATGGTCATTATTGCTGCCGTTGTCGTTTGGAAGGCGACTGCGACCGTGCAAAAAAAAAAAAAAAAAAAAAAAAGATAATGTGTGTGTTTGTTGGGCCACACGGGCTGTGTGGACGACAAGATGGCGGACGTGCGCCGGCGGCGGCTGTGCTGTGAAAGTGCAAAGTTAAAACAAAACAAGGTGCGGCGAGGACGACTGAAATTTTGCTTTGGACGTAGGTTTGTGTGGTGGCCCTGAAAAGGGCCGATTGTTGTGGGCCGGGCCGAGCCGGCAAAGCGCGTTGCGTGCAGGGGAGCACGCGGCGCTGCGATTGCCTGGCCTCCTTTAGGCCTTCTTCTCGGTCTTCTTTGGCAGCAGGACGGCCTGGATGTTGGGCAGGACACCACCCTGTGCGATGGTGACGCCCGACAGGAGCTTGTTGAGCTCCTCGTCGTTGCGGATGGCAAGCTGCAGGTGGCGCGGGATGATGCGCGTCTTCTTGTTGTCGCGGGCCGCGTTTCCGGCCAGCTCGAGCACCTCAGCCGCGAGGTACTCCATGACGGCGGCGAGGTAGACGGGCGCCCCGGCGCCGACGCGCTCTGCGTAGTTTCCCTTGCGCAGGAGGCGGTGGATTCTGCCGACCGGGAACTGGAGCCCAGCCCTGCTTGAGCGGGACTTTGACTTGCCCTTGACTTTGCCTCCCTTTCCGCGTCCGGACATGGCGATGGGCTAGCGACGGTGCACACGAAACGGAAACGAAAACGACCGGTGCGAGCGGCAGCGAGTCGAGCAGCGGAGTGCGTGCCGGCGCAGCCTCTCTCTCTCTCTTCGCACTTGAATTCCTCTTCTTGAGGATGTTAAGGGGGAGTTTGTTGTCGTTAGACATTTACTCCACTGAGATGGGTTGAGGTATGCTGGGACTTTGGGAATAACTGGGACGGTTGTGCGTATTTGGGTTCATGTGAATTGCCTGTCGGAGACAGGCGGTTGGTCACGTGAATTGACAAGTATGCATCGGCTAGGGGCCATTACTTAACTGGCCCTGTCGACGCCTGGTACTGTCAGTCGGCGACTGACAGAGTGGATATTTAATGATGATGAAGATGATGGGAGCCGGACACAGTGAGGAAAGGAGTCTTCTAGGTCCTTCTGGCGTCTGGGTATCTCTTCTTGTCCTTCTTCTTCTTCTTGTTGTGGTGATTGTCTGCTTGTGACACTTTAGGATGTGTGACATCCTCCCAGTCGGCGTCTTCAGCGGTCCTCGCCCCTTGTTCCTGGCTTGCGTAGTCTTCTTGTTGCTCTTGTTGTTCTATTGAAACGAAAAAAGCTTCCCACTGGACAGGCGTGAGAGGAGGGCGGGCGTTGTAGGACCTGAGAGTGTCCAAGTGAATGGACACTACCTTCTGCAACTGCGTCTTTGAGAGGGGGCAAGGAGCCTCCTCCGTGATGGTTTGGGTTGCCATGGTCTCAGCCACGACAATCGTCTGTGCGGCTGCGTCTTGTTTTTCCACCCTCGTGGCTTCCTGTATTACTACAGGTTCCACGGGGGCGGCAGTCTGCGTGTCGGCGTCCTTCTTCTGTGCTGGGAGGGGCTGGCTGGCCAGTGCATCACGGAGACTGTGCACCAGCAGCCGAGCCTCGGCCAGCTCGGCTTGGAGTGTTGCCCTCTCTTCCGCCATTGCGGCTTTGAGGGCAGCAATTTCTTCGTCGGCGGCGGCGCGGACCCTGGCGCACGCCTCGCTGACCGCGTCCGGTGGTACTGCCACGTCATCAGCCACCACAGATCCGCTAGAGGCGGGGGGTGGCGAGGACGCAACGGCCTCGGCTGTGTCCGCCTTCTTGGTGATCTTGTGTCTCCGCCCGACTTTGTCATCGCGACTCCAGCTCCTGATGTAGCTGCAGCCGCGGTAATTCGCCGCATGAGGGCCGCCACAATTGGCGCAGCAGCGTGTGGCGTCTTTCTTGGCGCAGTGGCGCGAATCGTGTGCTTGCGCACAACGAAAACACGCCACTGCATTGCGGCAGTACTTGGCAACATGGCCAAGTTTTTGGCAGCGATAGCACTGCTCCTTCCGCTCCGCCGTCTTCGTGCGCTTCCCGTCTTCTGATGCGCCGAGCACGAGGCCCAGCAATTGCAGCAGGGCAGCAGCTTTGCCTCCCTTTCCGCCACGTCCGAACATGCTGGAGAGCTAGCGCTTACGTGCAGCGATTAGCTCAACTCCGCAGCCTGAGCGGGAATCGACCCCCCCCCCCCCGCAGCCGGGGTGGGGGTGCTTTATGGGCTCGGGTGCGGCGGCCGGTTGCGCGCGCGCCCCATTGGTCGGCGGCCGCAACAGGGCGAGCTGGTAAAGGTGCGGCGGCGGCTGGCGGCGGGTGCCACTGTGTGGGGAGACGCTGACTAGAGCGGAGCGCTTGCTAGTGGTGTTGCTGCTGCCGTACGTTGGTTCGAGATGCCGCCCAAGACTAGCGGGAAGGCCGCCAAGAAGGCTGGCAAGGCGCAGAAGAACATTTCGAAGGGCGACAAGAAGAAGAAGCGCAAGAGGAAGGAGAGCTATGCCATCTACATCTACAAGGTGCTGAAGCAGGTGCACCCTGACACGGGCATCTCGTCGAAGGCGATGAGCATCATGAACAGCTTCGTGAACGACATTTTCGAGCGCATTGCGGCCGAGGCTTCTCGCCTGGCGCACTACAACAAGCGCTCGACCATCACGTCCCGCGAGATCCAGACCGCTGTGCGGCTGTTGCTGCCTGGCGAGCTGGCCAAGCACGCCGTGAGCGAGGGCACGAAGGCGGTGACCAAGTACACGAGCTCCAAGTAAGGAGGTGGCTCTGGAATGGAAGGAAGGATGGAGAAGGCTCCTCCGTTGCGAGAGCGGCAAAACGGCCCTTTTCAGGGCCACCAACTTGCCTTTTGCGGGAAGGGCGGAATTGTTGTTGTTGTTGTTGTTGTTGTTTGTGTGGACGGCTGTGATGTATGTGTGCATTTTGATTGTGGGTGGGGGGGGGCGCGTCAAAGCGTGTTGCGGGGTACGGCCACGAGGTTGGTCGCCGTGGCGTGGAATGGTGGCACGCCTCGTTGGAGTGGTTTTGACCCATTGGTGTTGGTGTGTGTGTGTGTGTTACCTGTCTGCGAGGGGGGACAGTGCGATCGGCGACTTTTGTGTCACCGTAACGACGGCCGTTTGCGGGTTTGTTTTTTTGCACATCATACATGGCGAGGGTGAAATGTGAAATGTGAAATGTTTTTGTTTGGTTTTTTTTGCCGCCCACTATTCCCTTTGCTGTACGCCGAGTTTGACAATGGTGCGACGTAACTGCAGCGTGGAGGTGTGTGAGTGACGTTGAAATGAACGTGCCATTAAGACGCAATGTTGTTGTATTGTACTGTACGTGTACGGCGACACGCACGATGATGTACCATTCGACTCTGATTTTTGATAGCCGTGTCTGACTGATTGCGTACGACGCACGCACACCGATGTCGTCATTCAAGATGCACGCGTGTCCAGTGCAGTACAGTAAGCGCGACGCTAGACGACGACGACGGCGGCGGCGGCGGCGGCGGTCGTTTGTTTGGCGAATGTCTGTACACGTGTTTGTCTGTGTCCATCCGGTATGTATTTGTTTGTTTGCAAGTGTTTTGTGTGTCGGTGACGTGGTCCGATCCGTCGCCCCCTGAGTAACTGTCGATCGGCGCGATAGACCGGCGTCACGCAACTGAACCGAAGTCTTGGGCACACCCGTCATACTGTTGTACACCGTCGCGCTGAGAACGGTAACGAAAGGTTGACTTTGATCGGTCGAATGTCTGGGCAGAACGTGAGGAATGAGGCAAGAGTGCAAGGAGGAAAGGACAGAGGGGGGGCAAAAGAGAGAGGAAGGGAAAAAGGGGAGAAACGCATTCGTAGAGCAACGGAACGTTCCCGTGTCGGAGGCGTATTGGAGCCGCACTGAAATGCGTTTAACGGCGGCGCGGCTGCAAGTGTCTGCCGTGGTGAACGTTACCTTTGACGGCTGCATTGGGCTTTGCCTTTGCTTTTGCTTTTGCTTTTGCTTTTGCTTTCGCTTTCGCTTTCGCTTTCGCTTTCCCGGATGTACGTAACGTTTGTTGATATGGTTCTGAGGAAGAGTGTATGACAGTGCCGTGCCGTCCATGTTCGTGTGCCCTCCCATTGTGTGTATGCTATTGTCTGTGTACTTGAATGATGTATGTAGGTGTTAGTGGACATGTTTTACCAGTGGGGGGAAATGGATCGTCGATAGTTGCCGTCACTCTGTCACGGTCGAGATGACGCACCCTCCGTACAGAAAGGTGTCGAGAAAGTGTGTGTGTGTGTGTGCGTCCGTGAATTGGCAGTGTTTGGAGGTGGGCGTGCCCTGCATGTGGCCCGGAAGGCTGTTCGTTTGGCGGTAGTGTTGTGTGGACAGGGGAGGGGCATGCGTAACGCTGCTGGCATGGCATTTCGGGAGATGGGAGGGGGCAAACGAGGAAACGAGGAGCGGCGGCCAAAGAAAGACGGGACGGGGAGGGGCGCGGTGTGGGTGGCTTGCGCCTGTGCTCGGCGTTGTGGTTTGTGCAAAAGAGGAGGAGAAAAACAATGAGTTGCCAGGGAGGGGAGCGGTGTGGTTGTCGTGGTGTAGCCGCAGACGCGGCTGTCAGTGAACGTGGCGAGACGGACGGATGCGCGGAGGGGCGGGGGCGGCGCATTTCGCCGGTGCCGTGCCGTGCCATGCCTGAAAGCCGCGTGGTCGCTGTGTTGTTGGTGGCGTGGGGGCGAGGAGAGTACCGTACGGGTGTGCTTGTGCGCCGGAAATGGCACACTGCGCCTGCCCGTCTTGGAGGCTGATGGCTGTGGTGTGGAAATGGGGCGCGGTGATGTTGAAGCAGTTGAAGAACAGAAAAGAAACCAAGAAAACGGAAGGCGTGATGCGGCGGTGGTGGTGAGAGCGGGAAAAACGAAACAAAACAAAAAAAACAACAAAAAAAAGAAGGAAAAACAACAAGAAACAAAAAAGAAAACAAAAAGTCTATCAATATTAAAATGTAAATGGAAATGGAAATGGACCCAGGTATAACCTCCCTGCACAAATAGCAGAGAGTCCGATGATAATAAAAATGTGCCAGAATGTTAACGTCCCTACAAAACAAACCCAACGATAATATTAATGAAAGAATGAACCGTATATAACATTGCAACAGACATAATGAAACCTGATGAATTGTATAAGGGCAGCAGCGTTGACCTTTGGCCCTGTATTCAGAATAAAAAGAGCCAAAGATCGTTACCCCAATGAAAAAGACACTGAAACACGTATGTAACATAGCAGCGATGGCGAGACATTGTAGCATCTGTGACCAGAGAGTTTGCGCTGGACCGCGCGAGTGTTGCGAGCGGTTCTCAGTCAGTCAGTCAGTCAGTCAGTCGTTGCGAGTCTGTAGCTCTGTCTAGTTGAGGCCTGTACTCTGTCAGTAGTCGTCGCGTGCAGTACGCTAATAGTCGTCATGCAGAGCGGTCGGTCAGTAGTAGCAGCCGAGTGCGGTTGTGTGATGTAGGCGGTCGGCAACACTGGTCAAGATGGTGAATAAGGTATACTGTTTAATTAATATAATCATTAGATAATGAAAAATTTCATTTATTGTAATTATTCTCCAACAAGTTCCCCAATAATAATTTTTATTTCAAAAGCATTTGTCAAACATTTAATTTTTTATTGAACTAAAGAGTTCGTTGCACTTCACATTTCATTCCACTTCTTTGAAGAAAAATTTCACTAAAATCACAAAAAAAGAGAATATTATTATTTGCAATGCAGTTCCTCCAAGCGCTGCGCAACAACAAGAGCAGAAATGTGACATCCATTTATTCTGAGGTAAGACTTTAATTCTGATTGTTTTGCACAGGGCCAAAGACCGATATTTCGGTTTAATTGAAGTTTCTTGTCACTGAACGGACTTTAAATGTTGTGAAGAATTTATATTTGAGTCAGATTGCGAATTTCACATTTTTGTTGCCATTTTCAATACCTCACATTGTGGGCGAGGTTACAATTAGCGCAATGTCCATTAGCATCCGTAAATAACATTGTCCATTATTTTAAATTTTGCGGGGAGGTTACAACACACACAAAAAAAAAAAAAAATGCATTTATATCCGCTCCTCAATTGTAGATACCCCTTACACAGCTGTGTGCAATGAATGAGTGCTGGCTGGTAATTAATTGCACTCCTTGGAGGGAAATGCCATAGGAAGTAGTCTTTAAAAAGTGAATGTTTTTCGTTAAAAGACAAAGGTTACTTTAGAAAAAAGTAATAGTGGGGCTTTTGTTGTTGAACAAAATAAGTACAATGAACATACGTTATCAGATTTGCGCAATGCAGCTTCACACTACCTTTTGATTATAACACAATATACTATACATCGTCCCGAACCGTGACCAGAGTCGCGAGACGAGCAGAGCACGCCGCCGACGCCCGCTCAGTACAACCGTCCACCCGCTACTACTGTCGACCGACTACTACCTCTCCCGACTCGCGCTACAACATATATAACAACTGTTCCTGGCGACCCGGTGCGTGCCACTACTGTCGTCTGGCGCGGTCCAAGCGCCGACTAGCAACGATAAATAACTCTCTGGTCAGACAGAGATGCTGTCATGCCTCGCCATCGCTCTGGTAATGAATACATACGTGTTGCAGCGTGCGTACCACCGGAACACGCAGTGGCGGAGCCAAAGACTGTGTTGTCGAGGTCGAGTGCGAGCGGGAAGAGAGGCAGCGTCGGCACGGAGATGCAAGCGAGCGCGAGACGCACGGGGGCTGCGGCGTGGCGCGTTTGCGGTCGGCGCCTTTGGTGGCAACGGCCGGGACAAGCAGCGGTGTATGGTGTGGTGCGGGGCGGACAGGGGCGGCGGTGGACGGGGAGGAGGAGGCGGCGCGACGACGGCATGGGGGCGAAAACGGGACGGGGGACGGCGGATGTTGAGAGGCGTCACGCGCGGACAGGACACAGACACAGAGACACACACAGATTGGAAAGGGAGGGTGCGCGGTAGTAGTTGGGAATGTGCGTACCGTGCGGGATGGGAGTGGGCGAGGAACACGGTCGTGGCCCCTGTTTTGGGTGCGTGTGATGACGTCGGTGTGTTGTGGGAAGGGAAGGTGCTGTGGCGGCGGCGCGTAATGGGCGTAGGCCGAAAAGAGAAAGGAACGTGGGCAGTGTGTTGACAAGCGTCGGTTCGACTGCGACGTTGATGGGCAGGGCAGGGCAGGGCAAGGTTAATGGTGGTAGGAGTAGGCGTGTGGGCGCAAAAAATCTGCCGCTGCAGGCGGTGCCGTAACCGCCATGGCGGGAAGGAGAGAGGGCCAAAGATAGAAAGAAAGAAAGAAAGAAGAAAACAAAAAAAAAAAAAAAAAAAAAAAAAGAAAAACAAAAAAAGGAGGGAGGGGGGGGGGGCGAAAGTGGAGAGGCGGTGGTGTGAGAAGGGCGGGGGCGGAAGGAAGGCAGGCAGGAAGGACAAGAGGCGAGGCGACGGCTTGCTTTGTGTATCGGTCGGTCTCTGGCTATGCTTCGTTTTCTGCAGCAGGGTCGGTGCGCGGCGTGGCTCGCGGCAGTGGGAACGCCTGGCGGCTGGACGGCCAGCAATGCGGTTGGATGGGCGGCCACAGCACCGCACCTGTGCCCGAGGAGGAGACGCTGGCGGCGGGCCCTGAGGTGAGGCCGGCTCGGCTGGGGCTGTGGATGTGTAGGTGTGCGCCGCTGCTGCAACAACGAGTAAAACGCGAGAAGAAGGGATGGCGGTAGAGAGAAGAAAAGAAAAAAAAAAAAAAAAAAAAAGGTCGTGTTGTGTTGATGCGCAGGCAGACGCGTACAGAGAGACGAGCCCGGTCGGCAGCAGGGTGTGGCCGTGCCGAGTGCAGAGCAGCGGCGGCTCGGTTCGGTTCGGTTCGGTTCGGCCCGGCCCGGCGGGCCGCGCTGTTGTCGCGGACGTGAGCGCCCCCTGGCGGGTGGCCGGAGGCGGCGCGGCGTGTTGGACGTGTGGCTGGTGGCAGTGCACAATTTGCGAGTGGCTGGCGGTGTGGTGTGGCGGTTGGCGCGTCGGGCGGCGGAGAGAGAGAGGGAGGAGAGGTATGTGTTGCGGGCGCCCTTTGCTGCGCTGCGTCGTTGCGTGTGCCGTACAGGGCGGGCGCTTGTCGACTGTGTGGGCGGTGTGGCGAATTGGCGTGAATGAAACGGCTGCCGAGAGGTGTGTGGTAGCGAGCCGGTCGGTGTCAGTGCGAAGGGGAATGTGCGTGCGTTTGGCGGTTTCGGTGTGCTTTTTGCGGCGTGAGAGTGGGAATTAGTGGGGCCGGCTGTTGTGTTGGTTCCTTGTGTCTTGTGTCGCGTAGCTTGATGGCAACGTGGAAGGACGCCGGTTTCGTTTCGAGCCTTGCGTGTGGTTGTCGACGTTGACTGGTTGGCGTGTGCCGATGCACGTGCATGTGTGGGTCGCGAGTGCGTTTTTGGCTGGCTGTGTGTGTGTGTGTGTGTGTGTGTGTGTGTGTGTTTGTTTTGGGGGGGAAGGGGGAGGCGGTGGTGAAAGTGCAGTCGTTGCCACGGGCGTCGTCGGGTGGGGCTGGGGCTGGGGCTGGGGCTGGGGCTGGGGCTGTGCGTCGTGGCGGAAAGGTGGTAGGTTGCGGGAAGCGAGCCCGTCGTTGACGGTGTCGCGTGAGTTGTGAATCGAGTGGGGCGCGGGGCGCGGGACAGGAGCAGCGTGCCGCTGCGTCGTGGTCGTCAGCAGAGGCTGTGCGTGTGCTTGTCCTTTTTGTGGGCGGTTCGTGCGAGGCGTTTTTGTTTTGTGTTGCCCTAGTTGTTAGTTTATTTTGTTTGTGTTTGTTATTTTGAGACGACGACGACTGGTTGGTGGCGTGCGCGCGAAGTGGCGGTGTGCGCTTCCCGTGTCGTTTGTGTCGTTTTGTTTTTGTGTGTTTTTTTTTTGCACTGGGCCCCGGGGGGTGGGTGGGTGGGTGGGTGGGTGGGTGCGTGTGTGTCGATTGCTGGCTGGCGAAAGGTGCGCCATCGGCGGGGTGGGTCGCCGGCACAAGTAGAGGCGGCGGCGTTGTTGCTGTTGTTGTGTGGTGTTTGTTGTTTTGTTCGGCTGTGTCGGCGAGCTGTGTTGCGGTGCGTGTGAATGGTGGTGCAAAAGTGCTGGCGTTGGGGCTGCGACTGCGACGGCGGCGAGCCGCGGGCGCGCATGATAGTGATGTTGTGAACAGCGGCTGTGTACGGTAGTGGTGTTGTTGTAGCACGACGTGCATCCGGGCCGGCGCGGAAAGCGCAGTTGCGAGCGGTTGCCCTTCGGTGCCAGCCATGTCGCGTGAGCGGCGGGTTGCTCTGGGTTGTTGTGTGGTGCCCTTTGGCCGGTGGGGGTGGTTCGCGTGTGTCTCGTTCGCGCTCGGTATCTGGTCGTGGTCGTGCTGCTCCCCCGTCTGTCGGCGGTTTTCGACGTCGTCTGTACGTTTTTGTTCGTTTGCGGCGTGCCTGCCGACGTCGTCCCGTCGCGACGCGACCGTTCAACCGAAAGTGTGGCGCCCGAAGGTGAACGAACGTAACCCTGACCTCGGCGCTTTACGCTGAGCCGAGCGAACCGAACCTAACCTAACCTGTGGTGTGGCGAGGTGAGCTCAGCCTGTGAGCCCCTAACGTCTACGTAAGGTAAGCTGTCCGGCTCACGCCTCACGTTTGAACGCTTTTTTAACCTACGTTTGACGCTTCTTAACCTAGCACTGACCCCTTAACCTAACGTGTAACCTAACCTAACCTAACCTAACCTGTGACGCCTGACGTGTTTGAATGCTTAACCTAAGTTTGACGCTTAACCTAACCCAAGTCCCCTTAACCTAACCCACGTCCACCTAACCTAACCTAACCTAACCTAACCTAACCTAGACGTGTAAACGTAATGTGTAACGCGTAACGTGTAAGGTCGGCTGTCGTGTGTGCTGACGGCAGATTGGGTTGGTCTGTAGATTCGGATTGCGGTTTGCCTCGGTCGAGGGGTTGGGTCGGAAGCGGCGAGGGGCGGCGGCGCCTGTTGCGCAGGCGGCGTCCGTTTGCGGCGGGCAATTGTTGAGAAACGGCTGTGAATGTTGGCGGGCGAGAGGAGGAGGACGGCGCGCGATGTGGCCCGACGGCTGCGGGCCGATCGGGAAACGGCGGGAGGGCGACGGAAGGCGATGGGGCGGCGGAGGCGCGTTTGCACGGCCGTCATCGCCGCACGCCTCGGCTTGTGTGGCTGTGGCGCCGGCCGCGCTGGCCGGGCTGCCGCGGCGACGGTGTGGGAGTTTTGCCGAAGGTTTGGCCATTGTGGCGGGTCGTCGGCTGGGGCTGTGGGGGCGGCATTTGGGCGGGGGCGGCGATTCTCGGCGGGCCGACCCAGGCTGTAGCGCGCGGTAGCTGCAGTTTGGCCGTGGTTTGCGGCGCTGCCGTGGCGACTGGTTGGCGACTGTGGTGTGGCTGTGTGTAGCCCCATCCTCGGTGGTTTGAAAGGCGCGGGCGGTTGTGGCGCAGGTTTGGGGCTGCTCCGCACAGGCTGTCGGACGTTGGGCGGTAGCAAGCGCGGGAGGCGCGGCGCGGCGGCGCGCAGAGTGGCGGCCGCTCTCTCGGCCGTCCGCGCCCGCCCGCGACACTGGCTGGGCCTTGTGATTCTCTGCTCTGCTGCTGTGCTGTGCTTGCGTGCCTGCCTGCCTGCCGTCCCGCTCGCTCTCGCTCTCGCTCTCGCTGTGTGTTGCGCGCGTCGTCGAAATGGCAGATCAGGCGGCTACGAACGAGACTGCTGCGGCACCCGCCGCCACCGGCACTACGAAGAAGGCCAAGTCTGCGTCGTCTGCGAAGAAGCCGCGCGCCAAGCCTGCGCACCCGCGCACCTCTGAGATGGTGACGGCCGCCATCAAGAGTCTGAAGGAGCGCGGCGGGTCGTCGCTGCAGGCGATCAAGAAGTACATAGCCGCGCACTACAAGCTGGACGCGGAGAAGCTGGCGCCGTTTATCAAGAAGTACCTCAAGTCGGCCGTCGTGGCGGGCGAGCTGGTGCAGACGAAGGGGAAGGGCGCGTCCGGCTCGTTCAAGCTTTCCGGCGCCGGCGGCGGGGGGGCGGCCGAGGGCGGCAAGGCTCGTGCTGGCGGTGCCAAGAAGAAGCGCGCCGCTCCGGCCAGCAAGGAGAAGAAGGGCGCCCATGCGGCCGGCGCAAAGAAGGCTGGTGGCGTGAAGGCGGCGACCGGTCGGAAGGCGGGCGCCGCCAAGAAGGCGTCTGCGGCGTCGGCCGCTCCCGCGGGTGCGAAGAAGGCGGCTGCGGCCAAGCCGGCCAAGGCCAAGTCGCCGTCGAAGGCGAAGAAGGCCGCCAAGGTTCCGACGAAGAAGCCGAAGGCGCCGCGCCCGAAGAAGGCGACGACGCCGTCTAAGGCGAAGGCTTCGCCCAAGAAGAAGAAGTAGAGTAGAGGAGAAAGAGATGGGAGAAAGGAAGGGTTTGGCGCTTGACTCCGTCGTCCCCACCCCCCGTCGTCGTCTAGTGGCGCGCATGAGACGCGCGGCCCAAAACGGCCCTTCTCAGGGCCATCAAAGCACGTCGGGGAAGGTTTTGATTGTCGTGTTGCGTTTGGTGTGGGTGTCTGTCTGGCGTTTCTGTATGCCCGTGGGGATGCTGTTTGCGTGCCGTGGTGGTTGGATTGCGGGGGTCGGTGGCGGGTGTGGGCGGCGGTAGCGGTAAGCGGTGTTGTTGTTGTTGTTGTTGTTGTCGTGGTTTGATTGTCGCCGTGTTTGTGGCGGCGGCCGACGGTTGGTTTTCTGTCACGTTGTTTTGTTTGAATACGTTGGTTGGCTTGCCTGCGTTCGTTCTTCTCGGATGTCTGTCTTGTCGAGTCGTGTCTGGTCTCTGTTTTGTTCCTTTGTGTGTGTGTTATGTTTTGCAACGGGGGGCACGTTGAGATGTGGAAGGAGTCGGCGGGGATTTCGGTGGCGTGTAGAGCGAGCGAGCGAGCGCGCCTGCCTGGCCGTTGGCCGTCGGAGTGGAGTGCGGGTTTTTTTGTTTTCGAAACGAAAGCGGCGGCCGGCCAGCCACCCGTGCGGTGTGACGTCGGCCGTTGGGTATTGTGCGCTTTGTGCGCCGGGGAGGGATGATGTGTGATTGTTGCGCGCTGCTAGCAGGCAGGCAGAGTGAGCGGGTGTGGCGGACGGACGGGAAGTGGTGGTTTTTGTTTTTGGGTTGCGGGGCGAGAGGCAGGCGACCGACAAAGTTTGCTCGCGACGGAGAGATGTTAGTGGCCCTGAAAAGGGCCGTTTTTGTTTGTGCGGTGCGGTGCCGCGGCGCGGTTTAGGCGCGCTCGCCGCGGATGCGGCGCGCGAGCTGGATGTCCTTGGGCATGATGGTGACGCGCTTGGCGTGGATTGCGCACAGGTTGGTGTCTTCGAAGAGGCCGACGAGGTAGGCCTCGCTGGCCTCCTGCAGGGCCATGACTGCGGAGCTCTGGAAGCGCAGGTCGGTCTTGAAGTCCTGGGCGATCTCGCGCACTAGGCGCTGGAATGGCAGCTTGCGGATGAGCAGCTCTGTGCTCTTCTGGTAGCGCCTGATTTCTCGCAGGGCGACGGTGCCCGGCCTGTAGCGGTGGGGCTTCTTGACGCCTCCGGTGGCGGGCGCGCTCTTCCTCGCCGCCTTGGTGGCGAGCTGTTTGCGCGGCGCCTTTCCGCCGGTGGACTTGCGGGCCGTTTGCTTTGTGCGGGCCAGAGCGGTAGCGGTAGCGGAGCGGCGTGCGTGGAGGTTAGGTGCGGCGCGGCGTCCGGTGCTGCCTTGACAACGGGCCCGCGCGCCTCCGTGCTGCGCTTATATGCCCTCGGTTGCGCGTGGTGGGGGGAGGGCGGGCCAGAGTCTATATAGGGGGGGCGGCGGGCGCGCTGGGCGCAGACCGTAGCCGACCCGCCAGCCGCTGCAGCTGCTGTTTGTGCACGTTTTGCTTTGCCCGAGGAAGGAAGGATGACAGGCCGCGGCAAGGGAGGAAAGGGGCTCGGCAAGGGTGGCGCCAAGCGGCACCGCAAGGTGTTGCGCGACAACATCCAGGGCATCACGAAGCCCGCCATCCGCCGCCTGGCTCGCAGGGGCGGCGTGAAGCGCATCTCTGGTCTGATCTACGAGGAGACCCGCGGGGTGCTGAAGGTGTTCCTGGAGAACGTGATCCGCGACGCGGTGACGTACACTGAGCACGCCAAGCGCAAGACTGTGACGGCCATGGACGTGGTGTACGCCCTGAAGAGGCAGGGGCGCACCCTGTACGGTTTCGGCGGTTAGGCTGCGTCGCAGCGGGCGCTGGCCTTCCCGCGGCCGTGCTTGTGGGTGGGAGAGACTAGAAAACGGCCCTTTTCAGGGCCACCACACTGTTCGGAAGTTGAAAAGTGCGAAAGAGTCTGTGTTGTTGCTGCGTGTGTGCGCTGTGTTGTTTGTTTGTTTCTTTCTTTCTTTCTTTCTTTCCGTTTGAGCGACGTGATGTGACTGGGAGGGGAGAAGGAAAGGAAACGTGTCATGTGGCTGGCTGTGTGTGGAGCTGCTTCGTTTGTGTTTGTTATTGTGTGTCTTTGTACCGATCGCGAACGGAGATGGCGGGCTGTGTGTTGTTGTGCGAGAGGCGGTGATTATTTGCCTGCGTGGTTTGGCTCTGTGTGTTTGCGGCGGCGTTGGGGTTTCCGAGGCAAGGCGTGTGGGCATAGGCGGCCGGATCAGCTGTTTCGTTCGTGTCGACGGCCGTTGCGCGCGGGAGTGGAGGGCGGTGTGTCGACACGCCTCCCTTTAACAATGGTCATTATTGCTGCCGTTGTCGTTTGGAAGGCGACTGCGACCGTGCAAAAAAAAAAAAAAAAAAAAAAAAAAATGTGTGTGTTTGTTGGGCCACACGGGCTGTGTGGACGACAAGATGGCGGACGTGCGCCGGCGGCGGCTGTGCTGTGAAAGTGCAAAGTTAAAACAAAACAAGGTGCGGCGAGGACGACTGAAATTTTGCTTTGGACGTAGGTTTGTGTGGTGGCCCTGAAAAGGGCCGATTGTTGTGGGCCGGGCCGAGCCGGCAAAGCGCGTTGCGTGCAGGGGAGCACGCGGCGCTGCGATTGCCTGGCCTCCTTTAGGCCTTCTTCTCGGTCTTCTTTGGCAGCAGGACGGCCTGGATGTTGGGCAGGACACCACCCTGTGCGATGGTGACGCCCGACAGGAGCTTGTTGAGCTCCTCGTCGTTGCGGATGGCAAGCTGCAGGTGGCGCGGGATGATGCGCGTCTTCTTGTTGTCGCGGGCCGCGTTTCCGGCCAGCTCGAGCACCTCAGCCGCGAGGTACTCCATGACGGCGGCGAGGTAGACGGGCGCCCCGGCGCCGACGCGCTCTGCGTAGTTTCCCTTGCGCAGGAGGCGGTGGATTCTGCCGACCGGGAACTGGAGCCCAGCCCTGCTTGAGCGGGACTTTGACTTGCCCTTGACTTTGCCTCCCTTTCCGCGTCCGGACATGGCGATGGGCTAGCGACGGTGCACACGAAACGGAAACGAAAACGACCGGTGCGAGCGGCAGCGAGTCGAGCAGCGGAGTGCGTGCCGGCGCGCGCGGCCTCCTTTCGTCTGGACTGGGTGTGGAACATCCCAGGCTATCGTGAACGTAGGGTTTACCTAGAGGCATTTCCTACCAAGGCTGCAGGGTGTGGTTGGTTGTGGTCAGCGCGTATGATATCTGGAAATCGCTGAGAGGAAGAAGTGGTGGTGAGTCTTCTGGGCTGACCTGATTATTCGATCAGGGCAACGGGCCGCCTGTAGTGGTCGTGAGGGTCATTATGTCGTCCTAACCTCCGGACGAGGGGATTGTCTGAAGTGCGGGTGGCAGTATAAAACCGGCGCGCTGCGTCTTTAAATCTCTCCCGGACGAGGGGTTCCTCAGCCGCCTGATGGAGGGGGCGATGAGGGAAATCACGCGGCACATGGTAAACTCGGCGCAAGAGCTTGTTTTGTAGTTGCTGGAGCCTCTGAATATGGGAGGGGGCAGCATTGCCCCAGACTTCACAGGCATAGTCCATAACCGGACGAATGCACGTGCGATAGATATGCAGTCCGTTGGCGACAGGGAGCGAGGAAGTTTCGTTGAGCATGGGGTACAATGCCCCAGCCCTCTGAGATGTCTTCCGGTGTACAGCGGTGACGTGAGGCTTCCATGTCAGGGTGCGATCGAGAATGACCCCGAGGTAGGTAGCAGTCGTGGTCCAGGTGATGGCCTGATTACAAAGCACCAGGGGCGGCACGTCAGGTGGGAGACGGCGAGTGAGGAGCATCACCTGAGATTTGGTGGCGTTGAAGCCGATCCGCCAGTCGGCGGCCCAGCGCTCGAGGTCCTGCAGAGCAGCTTGCAGACGTCGGAGGACGGCGTCGATGTTGCGATGGCGCGAGAAAAGGGCCGTGTCATCAGCATAGATGGCACGACCAACCCTCGGGGAAATCGGCAGGTCAGAGGTGTAGACAGCATACAATATCGGGCCCAGAACACTCCCTTGTGGCACTCCAGCAAGGACCGGGCGAACAGAGGAAGTCGTGCTGCCAACTCGGACGACAAATGTACGGCCCTCAAGGTAGGTGCCAAGTAGGCGGACGAAGCACGAAGGGATGCCGAGATGGAACAACTTGAAGAGCAGGCCGTGGTGCCAGACGGTGTCAAAGGCCTTGGACACATCAAGCAAGACAAGGCCGCAAAACTCCCGATTGTTGAACGCCAGTGTCGCCTCCTCGACGACGCGGAGCAACTGTTGAGTGGTGGAGTGGTGCTGGCGGAAGCCAAACTGTTCCCGAGGAATGATGTTGTCCTGGTGAAGCAGCCGGCCGAACCTAGAGAGGAGGATCCTCTCAAAAACTTTGCTCAGCGTCGGGAGGAGACTAATGGGGCGATAATGCTCCGGTACTGTCCTGTTTTTGCCCGGCTTCGGGACCGCCACAACGACAGCCTTCTTCCAAGCTTCTGGGTACTGCAGTTGGTGAAAGACGGCGTTGAACAGAGCGACCACGTACAGGATGGCAATCCTGGGCAGCATGCGGAGGACTCTCCCGTCAACGTTGTCGTGCCCCGGGGCCTTCGTCTGGGGAAGCCGGCGAAGATGGTCAGTGACCTCCCTTTCCGACGTTGGCACAATGGTGGCGTCACCGTGGTCGCCGTGGAGGAAGGCAGCAAGTCTGGTCTCAACTGTGCGGACGTTCTCGTTGTCGACCGGCGCCGCAAGGGGCCGGAAGTTGGCCTCAAAAGTCGTCGCCAGGGCCTCGGCTTTAGCGGCGGGCGTGGAAGCAGGTCCATCGGTAGTTGTGAGCGGCGGCATGTGTGGGCGATGCCGTGTGAGGGAACGGACCAACTCCCACGTGTCGGCCCCAGGATCAACTGAGGCAAGCTTCTCCTCCCACTGGCGGATACGGTGAGCAGCAAGGGCAGCCTTGATGACGCGGCGGAGATGATTGATGCGCCGCTTCAGCACGGGCTGGCGTGTTTCATGCCAAACTCTGTTGAGACGGTTTCGTTCTCGGATAAGGTCCCTTAAGTCGGCAGGGAGTGCTGGAGCTGCCACTGAAGAAACCCGTGGAGGCGGAGTGGAGTCAGCAACAGCCGTGGTGAGAGCCGCAGTCAGGGTGTGAAGAGCAGCATTAACATCCGTGTCCAGTGGAGGTGACTCATCTGGGAGGCGTTGCAGAACAAGCTGCCGGAAGCGCGGCCAGTCGGTCTTCCGGGTGTCGAGCTTCGCCGCTGGTGGAAGCGGAGTGACATGTAGTCGAAAGAGCACCGGCAAGTGGTCGGAGCTCAAGGCGTGCAGAACGTCGGGGGTGACAAACCAGTCGACACCCTTGACGAGACAAATGTCCAAAACGTCTGGAGCAGAGCCGTTCGAAGGGTAGTGCGTCGGCTCAGCAGGTCCATACACAGAAGCTCGTGCCCTCTCAGCAGCGTGATAGAGCCGCCTCCCACTGACGTTCAGCGTCCGAGAATTCCAGAGCTGGTGCTTGGCATTCAGGTCTCCGGCGAGGAAGAGCTTGACCCCAGCACGAAGGAGAGTGTCAGCATCATGGACGGTGAGGTGGCCTCGTGGCGGCCGGTACACGGAGAGAAAGATGACCGTTCCAAGGGACGTCGCCACTGCAACGGCCGTGGCTTCACAGGAGTCCAACCTCGGCAGAGGGACACGATAGTGTCGGAGTGTCCGCTTGACATAGATGGCTGTCCCACCGCCAGCCGTCAGCCTGTCGTCGCGATAGCAGACGTAATTCGGTGCGTTCGCTCGAAGTCCAGGCTTGAGATGGGTCTCGGTGAGGAGACACACATCCACGCTGTAATCCTGGAGGAACTGCCGGAATTCGAGAAGCGCAGGAAAGAGGCCATTCGCGTTCCACGTTACAGCCGTGAAGGTCTGGTGGCGCCTAAGGTTGTGAGCCATGGCCAGCGGATGCGATCGCCGTGGCAGTGGGGAAACTTCGGAGGGCTGCATGGACTGCAGCAGTGATGGCGGTCGGCAGCTGGGCCAGAGCGGCAGAAACAGCCACGAGGGTGGCCTGGACTTCTTGCAAGACCGCGATGAAATCAGCAGCTGCAGCAGGTGGAGCAGGCCCGTCTTCAGAGCGTCGCAGAGGCTGGACAGCAGGGGCAGGAGGAGGCGTCGTCCGGCCCTGGAGGACGTCGGCGTAGCCAAGGTCCGCCCGAGCAGCAAGCAGGCGCCGCTGGGCGGGTTGCCGCGGAGGAGTAGCAGGTGGAGCAGGCGGTGGCGCAGCTCGGCGCCGCTGCTGTTGACCATCGGAGCGGGACGTCGGCCGCAAGGGAGGTAGTCCACGCTGGCGGCGGCTGGCTGCCTTGTGGACAGCGCAACCGCGGTAACTCGCAGGATGAGCCCGCTTGCACAGGGCACAGGTGGCTGGTTCGTCCCGGGACCGGGTACACTGCTGGCTGAGGTGACCCTCGCCACACTTGACACATCGGGGCCTCATGCGACAGAGGCGGGAAGTGTGGCCCGGCTCCTGGCAATTGTAGCATTGGACGAGGCCCTTCCGTGCGCGTAACTTCTCGACAGTCACCGAGAGGTCATAAAACCGGGTGACTTGGTAGATTTGCCTGTTATCAGGCGTATCAGGCAACACGATCTCCATCAAAGGGATGGGGCGCTGGGTACCAGGCATCTTCATCCGGGTGACTGCAGTAGGCGCGAAACCCACGGTGATGAGGCCGTCCTTAAAGGCGTCCGCCTTCATCTTCAGCGGGATGCCTCGCATGGCAACCTTGAGAACTTTGGGTCGTACGGTGGGGAAGGTGTAGTTTGGGATCCCACGTGCACCAACCATATCCATAACAGCCACGTAATCTTCAGTAGTGGCGACTGTCAGCTTCAGACGGTCTTCGCCGCAGTGTTTGGCGGTAAAAGCGTTCTTGAGGTTGGCTTGGAGCCAGTCCCGAAGCGTCAGATAATCATCAGGGTAGTCGATAACAATCGGCGGCAGCTTAGGGCCGGAGCGATGCGTAGCATCGTCGGCGGTCGCCGGTGGAGGCTCGTCGGGATCTTCAGAGTCGGCGCCATCCTGTAGGGCGTCGTACTGATTGGCAGTAGGCACAGGGACAACGGGCGTGCGCTGTCGTGGAGCCGCCCTCTTCTTAGGTGGTGGTTTCTTGAAGCCAGCGTCACTCGTACCAGAAGTGTGTTGGTCGTCACTGGCGGACGTGACAGCCGACCTCTTGCGCTGAAGCACCCTCTGCGGGGCGCCAGAAGCGCAGTCTTCACGGGGAGGGTCGGTAGAGTAGTCCATCTCATCGTCCTGGTCGCGCGTAGTCGTCATATACTCGTGGTCCTCCTGGGGTTGCCGGGTCGTCATAGGTGGAGCGTTCAATGGGGCCGCCGACGTCGCAGGCGCCGCCGGACGGCGATCAGACAGCTCCGGCGCGGCGGCGGCAGCTGCCGCGACCGCGCGCGCGTCACAAACGTCTTGCTCGCTCGCCATCTCGAACACGAGTCGCGTGCGTGCGTGCGTACGTCGCGTGCCGGCGCAGCCGGGGTGGGGGTGCTTTATGGGCTCGGGTGCGGCGGCCGGTTGCACGCACGCCCCATTGGTCGGCGGCCGCAACAGGGCGAGCTGGTAAAGGTGCGGCGGCGGCTGGCGGCGGGTGCCACTGTGTGGGGAGACGCTGACTAGAGCGGAGCGCTTGCTACTGGTGTTGCTGCTGCCGTACGTTGGTTCGAGATGCCGCCCAAGACTAGCGGGAAGGCCGCCAAGATGGCTGGCAAGGCGCAGAAGAACATTTCAAAGGGCGACAAGAAGAAGAAGCGCAAGAGGAAGGAGAGCTATGCCATCTACATCTACAAGGTGCTGAAGCAGGTGCACCCTGACACGGGCATCTCGTCGAAGGCGATGAGCATCATGAACAGCTTCGTGAACGACATTTTCGAGCGCATTGCGGCCGAGGCTTCTCGCCTGGCGCACTACAACAAGCGCTCGACCATCACGTCCCGCGAGATCCAGACCGCTGTGCGGCTGTTGCTGCCTGGCGAGCTGGCCAAGCACGCCGTGAGCGAGGGCACGAAGGCGGTGACCAAGTACACGAGCTCCAAGTAAGGAGGTGGCTCTGGAATGGAAGGAAGGATGGAGAAGGCTCCTCCGTTGCGAGAGCGGCAAAACGGCCCTTTTCAGGGCCACCAACTTGCCTTTTGCGGGAAGGGCGGAATTGTTGTTGTTGTTGTTGTTGTTGTTTGTGTGGACGGCTGTGATGTATGTGTGCATTTTGATTGTGGGTGGGGGGGGGCGCGTCAAAGCGTGTTGCGGGGTACGGCCACGAGGTTGGTCGCCGTGGCGTGGAATGGTGGCACGCCTCGTTGGAGTGGTTTTGACCCATTGGTGTTGGTGTGTGTGTGTGTGTTACCTGTCTGCGAGGGGGGACAGTGCGATCGGCGACTTTTGTGTCACCGTAACGACGGCCGTTTGCGGGTTTGTTTTTTTGCACATCATACATGGCGAGGGTGAAATGTGAAATGTGAAATGTTTTTGTTTGGTTTTTTTTGCCGCCCACTATTCCCTTTGCTGTACGCCGAGTTTGACAATGGTGCGACGTAACTGCAGCGTGGAGGTGTGTGAGTGACGTTGAAATGAACGTGCCATTAAGACGCAATGTTGTTGTATTGTACTGTACGTGTACGGCGACACGCACGATGATGTACCATTCGACTCTGATTTTTGATAGCCGTGTCTGACTGATTGCGTACGACGCACGCACACCGATGTCGTCATTCAAGATGCACGCGTGTCCAGTGCAGTACAGTAAGCGCGACGCTAGACGACGACGACGGCGGCGGCGGCGGCGGCGGTCGTTTGTTTGGCGAATGTCTGTACACGTGTTTGTCTGTGTCCATCCGGTATGTATTTGTTTGTTTGCAAGTGTTTTGTGTGTCGGTGACGTGGTCCGATCCGTCGCCCCCTGAGTAACTGTCGATCGGCGCGATAGACCGGCGTCACGCAACTGAACCGAAGTCTTGGGCACACCCGTCATACTGTTGTACACCGTCGCGCTGAGAACGGTAACGAAAGGTTGACTTTGATCGGTCGAATGTCTGGGCAGAACGTGAGGAATGAGGCAAGAGTGCAAGGAGGAAAGGACAGAGGGGGGGCAAAAGAGAGAGGAAGGGAAAAAGGGGAGAAACGCATTCGTAGAGCAACGGAACGTTCCCGTGTTGGAGGCGTATTGGAGCCGCACTGAAATGCGTTTAACGGCGGCGCGGCTGCAAGTGTCTGCCGTGGTGAACGTTACCTTTGACGGCTGCATTGGGCTTTGCCTTTGCTTTTGCTTTTGCTTTTGCTTTTGCTTTCGCTTTCGCTTTCGCTTTCCCGGATGTACGTAACGTTTGTTGATATGGTTCTGAGGAAGAGTGTATGACAGTGCCGTGCCGTCCATGTTCGTGTGCCGTCCCATTGTGTGTATGCTATTGTCTGTGTACTTGAATGATGTATATAGGTGTTAGTGGACATGTTTTACCAGTGGGGGGAAATGGATCGTCGATAGTTGCCGTCACTCTGTCACGGTCGAGATGACGCACCCTCCGTACAGAAAGGTGTCGAGAAAGTGTGTGTGTGTGTGTGCGTCCGTGAATTGGCAGTGTTTGGAGGTGGGCGTGCCCTGCATGTGGCCCGGAAGGCTGTTCGTTTGGCGGTAGTGTTGTGTGGACAGGGGAGGGGCATGCGTAACGCTGCTGGCATGGCATTTCGGGAGATGGGAGGGGGCAAACGAGGAAACGAGGAGCGGCGGCCAAAGAAAGACGGGACGGGGAGGGGCGCGGTGTGGGTGGCTTGCGCCTGTGCTCGGCGTTGTGGTTTGTGCAAAAGAGGAGGAGAAAAACAATGAGTTGCCAGGGAGGGGAGCGGTGTGGTTGTCGTGGTGTAGCCGCAGACGCGGCTGTCAGTGAACGTGGCGAGACGGACGGATGCGCGGAGGGGCGGGGGCGGCGCATTTCGCCGGTGCCGTGCCGTGCCATGCCTGAAAGCCGCGTGGTCGCTGTGTTGTTGGTGGCGTGGGGGCGAGGAGAGTACCGTACGGGTGTGCTTGTGCGCCGGAAATGGCACACTGCGCCTGCCCGTCTTGGAGGCTGATGGCTGTGGTGTGGAAATGGGGCGCGGTGATGTTGAAGCAGTTGAAGAACAGAAAAGAAACCAAGAAAACGGAAGGCGTGATGCGGCGGTGGTGGTGAGAGCGGGAAAAACGAAACAAAACAAAAAAAACAACAAAAAAAAAGAAGGAAAAACAACAAGAAACAAAAAAGAAAACAAAAAGTCTATCAATATTAAAATGTAAATGGAAATGGAAATGGACCCAGGTATAACCTCCCTGCACAAATAGCAGAGAGTCCGATGATAATAAAAATGTGCCAGAATGTTAACGTCCCTACAAAACAAACCCAACGATAATATTAATGAAAGAATGAACCGTATGTAACATTGCAACAGACATAATGAAACCTGATGAATTGTATAAGGGCAGCAGCGTTGACCTTTGGCCCTGTATTCAGAATAAAAAGAGCCAAAGATCGTTACCCCAATGAAAAAGACACTGAAACACGTATGTAACATAGCAGCGATGGCGAGACATTGTAGCATCTGTGACCAGAGAGTTTGCGCTGGACCGCGCGAGTGTTGCGAGCGGTTCTCAGTCAGTCAGTCAGTCAGTCAGTCGTTGCGAGTCTGTAGCTCTGTCTAGTTGAGGCCTGTACTCTGTCAGTAGTCGTCGCGTGCAGTACGCTAATAGTCGTCATGCAGAGCGGTCGGTCAGTAGTAGCAGCCGAGTGCGGTTGTGTGATGTAGGCGGTCGGCAACACTGGTCAAGATGGTGAATAAGGTATACTGTTTAATTAATATAATCATTAGATAATGAAAAATTTCATTTATTGTAATTATTCTCCAACAAGTTCCCCAATAATAATTTTTATTTCAAAAGCATTTGTCAAACATTTAATTTTTTATTGAACTAAAGAGTTCGTTGCACTTCACATTTCATTCCACTTCTTTGAAGAAAAATTTCACTAAAATCACAAAAAAAGAGAATATTATTATTTGCAATGCAGTTCCTCCAAGCGCTGCGCAACAACAAGAGCAGAAATGTGACATCCATTTATTCTGAGGTAAGACTTTAATTCTGATTGTTTTGCACAGGGCCAAAGACCGATATTTCGGTTTAATTGAAGTTTCTTGTCACTGAACGGACTTTAAATGTTGTGAAGAATTTATATTTGAGTCAGATTGCGAATTTCACATTTTTGTTGCCATTTTCAATACCTCACATTGTGGGCGAGGTTACAATTAGCGCAATGTCCATTAGCATCCGTAAATAACATTGTCCATTATTTTAAATTTTGCGGGGAGGTTACAACACACAAAAAAAAAAAAAAAAAAATTGCATTTATATCCGCTCCTCAATTGTAGATACCCCTTACACAGCTGTGTGCAATGAATGAGTGCTGGCTGGTAATTAATTGCACTCCTTGGAGGGAAATGCCATAGGAAGTAGTCTTTAAAAAGTGAATGTTTTTCGTTAAAAGACAAAGGTTACTTTAGAAAAAAGTAATAGTGGGGCTTTTGTTGTTGAACAAAATAAGTACAATGAACATACGTTATCAGATTTGCGCAATGCAGCTTCACACTACCTTTTGATTATAACACAATATACTATACATCGTCCCGAACCGTGACCAGAGTCGCGAGACGAGCAGAGCACGCCGCCGACGCCCGCTCAGTACAACCGTCCACCCGCTACTACTGTCGACCGACTACTACCTCTCCCGACTCGCGCTACAACATATATAACAACTGTTCCTGGCGACCCGGTGCGTGCCACTACTGTCGTCTGGCGCGGTCCAAGCGCCGACTAGCAACGATAAATAACTCTCTGGTCAGACAGAGATGCTGTCATGCCTCGCCATCGCTCTGGTAATGAATACATACGTGTTGCAGCGTGCGTAACACCGGAACACGCAGTGGCGGAGCCAAAGACTGTGTTGTCGAGGTCGAGTGCGAGCGGGAAGAGAGGCAGCGTCGGCACGGAGATGCAAGCGAGCGCGAGACGCACGGGGGCTGCGGCGTGGCGCGTTTGCGGTCGGCGCCTTTGGTGGCAACGGCCGGGACAAGCAGCGGTGTATGGTGTGGTGCGGGGCGGACAGGGGCGGCGGTGGACGGGGAGGAGGAGGCGGCGCGACGACGGCATGGGGGCGAAAACGGGACGGGGGACGGCGGATGTTGAGAGGCGTCACGCGCGGACAGGACACAGACACAGAGACACACACAGATTGGAAAGGGAGGGTGCGCGGTAGTAGTTGGGAATGTGCGTACCGTGCGGGATGGGAGTGGGCGAGGAACACGGTCGTGGCCCCTGTTTTGGGTGCGTGTGATGACGTCGGTGTGTTGTGGGAAGGGAAGGTGCTGTGGCGGCGGCGCGTAATGGGCGTAGGCCGAAAAGAGAAAGGAACGTGGGCAGTGTGTTGGCAAGCGTCGGTTCGACTGCGACGTTGATGGGCAGGGCAGGGCAGGGCAAGGTTAATGGTGGTAGGAGTAGGCGTGTGGGCGCAAAAAATCTGCCGCTGCAGGCGGTGCCGTAACCGCCATGGCGGGAAGGAGAGAGGGCCAAAGAAAGAAAGAAAGAAAGAAAGAAGAAAACAAAAAAAAAAAAAAAAAAAGAAGAAAAACAAAAAAAGGAGGGAGGGGGGGGGGCGAAAGTGGAGAGGCGGTGGTGTGAGAAGGGCGGGGGCGGAAGGAAGGCAGGCAGGAAGGACAAGAGGCGAGGCGACGGCTTGCTTTGTGTATCGGTCGGTCTCTGGCTATGCTTCGTTTTCTGCAGCAGGGTCGGTGCGCGGCGTGGCTCGCGGCAGTGGGAACGCCTGGCGGCTGGACGGCCAGCAATGCGGTTGGATGGGCGGCCACAGCACCGCACCTGTGCCCGAGGAGGAGACGCTGGCGGCGGGCCCTGAGGTGAGGCCGGCTCGGCTGGGGCTGTGGATGTGTAGGTGTGCGCCGCTGCTGCAACAACGAGTAAAACGCGAGAAGAAGGGATGGCGGTAGAGAGAAGAAAAGAAAAAAAAAAAAAAAAAAAGGTCGTGTTGTGTTGATGCGCAGGCAGACGCGTACAGAGAGACGAGCCCGGTCGGCAGCAGGGTGTGGCCGTGCCGAGTGCAGAGCAGCGGCGGCTCGGTTCGGTTCGGTTCGGTTCGGCCCGGCCCGGCGGGCCGCGCTGTTGTCGCGGACGTGAGCGCCCCCTGGCGGGTGGCCGGAGGCGGCGCGGCGTGTTGGACGTGTGGCTGGTGGCAGTGCACAATTTGCGAGTGGCTGGCGGTGTGGTGTGGCGGTTGGCGCGTCGGGCGGCGGAGAGAGAGAGGGAGGAGAGGTATGTGTTGCGGGCGCCCTTTGCTGCGCTGCGTCGTTGCGTGTGCCGTACAGGGCGGGCGCTTGTCGACTGTGTGGGCGGTGTGGCGAATTGGCGTGAATGAAACGGCTGCCGAGAGGTGTGTGGTAGCGAGCCGGTCGGTGTCAGTGCGAAGGGGAATGTGCGTGCGTTTGGCGGTTTCGGTGTGCTTTTTGCGGCGTGAGAGTGGGAATTAGTGGGGCCGGCTGTTGTGTTGGTTCCTTGTGTCTTGTGTCGCGTAGCTTGATGGCAACGTGGAAGGACGCCGGTTTCGTTTCGAGCCTTGCGTGTGGTTGTCGACGTTGACTGGTTGGCGTGTGCCGATGCACGTGCATGTGTGGGTCGCGAGTGCGTTTTTGGCTGGCTGTGTGTGTGTGTGTGTGTGTGTGTGTGTGTGTGTGTTTGTTTTGGGGGGGAAGGGGGAGGCGGTGGTGAAAGTGCAGTCGTTGCCACGGGCGTCGTCGGGTGGGGCTGGGGCTGGGGCTGGGGCTGGGGCTGGGGCTGTGCGTCGTGGCGGAAAGGTGGTAGGTTGCGGGAAGCGAGCCCGTCGTTGACGGTGTCGCGTGAGTTGTGAATCGAGTGGGGCGCGGGGCGCGGGACAGGAGCAGCGTGCCGCTGCGTCGTGGTCGTCAGCAGAGGCTGTGCGTGTGCTTGTCCTTTTTGTGGGCGGTTCGTGCGAGGCGTTTTTGTTTTGTGTTGCCCTAGTTGTTAGTTTATTTTGTTTGTGTTTGTTATTTTGAGACGACGACGACTGGTTGGTGGCGTGCGCGCGAAGTGGCGGTGTGCGCTTCCCGTGTCGTTTGTGTCGTTTTGTTTTTGTGTGTTTTTTTTTGCACTGGGCCCCGGGGGGTGGGTGGGTGGGTGGGTGGGTGGGTGCGTGTGTGTCGATTGCCGGCTGGCGAAAGGTGCGCCATCGGCGGGGTGGGTCGCCGGCACAAGTAGAGGCGGCGGCGTTGTTGCTGTTGTTGTGTGGTGTTTGTTGTTTTGTTCGGCTGTGTCGGCGAGCTGTGTTGCGGTGCGTGTGAATGGTGGTGCAAAAGTGCTGGCGTTGGGGCTGCGACTGCGACGGCGGCGAGCCGCGGGCGCGCATGATAGTGATGTTGTGAACAGCGGCTGTGTACGGTAGTGGTGTTGTTGTAGCACGACGTGCATCCGGGCCGGCGCGGAAAGCGCAGTTGCGGGCGGTTGCCCTTCGGTGCCAGCCATGTCGCGTGAGCGGCGGGTTGCTCTGGGTTGTTGTGTGGTGCCCTTTGGCCGGTGGGGGTGGTTCGCGTGTGTCTCGTTCGCGCTCGGTATCTGGTCGTGGTCGTGCTGCTCCCCCGTCTGTCGGCGGTTTTCGACGTCGTCTGTACGTTTTTGTTCGTTTGCGGCGTGCCTGCCGACGTCGTCCCGTCGCGACGCGACCGTTCAACCGAAAGTGTGGCGCCCGAAGGTGAACGAACGTAACCCTGACCTCGGCGCTTTACGCTGAGCCGAGCGAACCGAACCTAACCTAACCTGTGGTGTGGCGAGGTGAGCTCAGCCTGTGAGCCCCTAACGTCTACGTAAGGTAAGCTGTCCGGCTCACGCCTCACGTTTGAACGCTTTTTTAACCTACGTTTGACGCTTCTTAACCTAGCACTGACCCCTTAACCTAACGTGTAACCTAACCTAACCTAACCTAACCTGTGACGCCTGACGTGTTTGAATGCTTAACCTAAGTTTGACGCTTAACCTAACCCAAGTCCCCTTAACCTAACCCACGTCCACCTAACCTAACCTAACCTAACCTAACCTAACCTAGACGTGTAAACGTAATGTGTAACGCGTAACGTGTAAGGTCGGCTGTCGTGTGTGCTGACGGCAGATTGGGTTGGTCTGTAGATTCGGATTGCGGTTTGCCTCGGTCGAGGGGTTGGGTCGGAAGCGGCGAGGGGCGGCGGCGCCTGTTGCGCAGGCGGCGTCCGTTTGCGGCGGGCAATTGTTGAGAAACGGCTGTGAATGTTGGCGGGCGAGAGGAGGAGGACGGCGCGCGATGTGGCCCGACGGCTGCGGGCCGATCGGGAAACGGCGGGAGGGCGACGGAAGGCGATGGGGCGGCGGAGGCGCGTTTGCACGGCCGTCATCGCCGCACGCCTCGGCTTGTGTGGCTGTGGCGCCGGCCGCGCTGGCCGGGCTGCCGCGGCGACGGTGTGGGAGTTTTGCCGAAGGTTTGGCCATTGTGGCGGGTCGTCGGCTGGGGCTGTGGGGGCGGCATTTGGGCGGGGGCGGCGATTCTCGGCGGGCCGACCCAGGCTGTAGCGCGCGGTAGCTGCAGTTTGGCCGTGGTTTGCGGCGCTGCCGTGGCGACTGGTTGGCGACTGTGGTGTGGCTGTGTGTAGCCCCATCCTCGGTGGTTTGAAAGGCGCGGGCGGTTGTGGCGCAGGTTTGGGGCTGCTCCGCACAGGCTGTCGGACGTTGGGCGGTAGCAAGCGCGGGAGGCGCGGCGCGGCGGCGCGCAGAGTGGCGGCCGCTCTCTCGGCCGTCCGCGCCCGCCCGCGACACTGGCTGGGCCTTGTGATTCTCTGCTCTGCTGCTGTGCTGTGCTTGCGTGCCTGCCTGCCTGCCGTCCCGCTCGCTCTCGCTCTCGCTCTCGCTGTGTGTTACGCGCGTCGTCGAAATGGCAGATCAGGCGGCTACGAACGAGACTGCTGCGGCACCCGCCGCCACCGGCACTACGAAGAAGGCCAAGTCTGCGTCGTCTGCGAAGAAGCCGCGCGCCAAGCCTGCGCACCCGCGCACCTCTGAGATGGTGACGGCCGCCATCAAGAGTCTGAAGGAGCGCGGCGGGTCGTCGCTGCAGGCGATCAAGAAGTACATAGCCGCGCACTACAAGCTGGACGCGGAGAAGCTGGCGCCGTTTATCAAGAAGTACCTCAAGTCGGCCGTCGTGGCGGGCGAGCTGGTGCAGACGAAGGGGAAGGGCGCGTCCGGCTCGTTCAAGCTTTCCGGCGCCGGCGGCGGGGGGGCGGCCGAGGGCGGCAAGGCTCGTGCTGGCGGTGCCAAGAAGAAGCGCGCCGCTCCGGCCAGCAAGGAGAAGAAGGGCGCCCGTGCGGCCGGCGCAAAGAAGGCTGGTGGCGTGAAGGCGGCGACCGGTCGGAAGGCGGGCGCCGCCAAGAAGGCGTCTGCGGCGTCGGCCGCTCCCGCGGGTGCGAAGAAGGCGGCTGCGGCCAAGCCGGCCAAGGCCAAGTCGCCGTCGAAGGCGAAGAAGGCCGCCAAGGTTCCGACGAAGAAGCCGAAGGCGCCGCGCCCGAAGAAGGCGACGACGCCGTCTAAGGCGAAGGCTTCGCCCAAGAAGAAGAAGTAGAGTAGAGGAGAAAGAGATGGGAGAAAGGAAGGGTTTGGCGCTTGACTCCGTCGTCCCCACCCCCCGTCGTCGTCTAGTGGCGCGCAAGAGACGCGCGGCCCAAAACGGCCCTTCTCAGGGCCATCAAAGCACGTCGGGGAAGGTTTTGATTGTCGTGTTGCGTTTGGTGTGGGTGTCTGTCTGGCGTTTCTGTATGCCCGTGGGGATGCTGTTTGCGTGCCGTGGTGGTTGGATTGTGGGGGTCGGTGGCGGGTGTGGGCGGCGGTAGCGGTAAGCGGTGTTGTTGTTGTTGTTGTTGTTGTCGTGGTTTGATTGTCGCCGTGTTTGTGGCGGCGGCCGACGGTTGGTTTTCTGTCACGTTGTTTTGTTTGAATACGTTGGTTGGCTTGCCTGCGTTCGTTCTTCTCGGATGTCTGTCTTGTCGAGTCGTGTCTGGTCTCTGTTTTGTTCCTTTGTGTGTGTGTTATGTTTTGCAACGGGGGGCACGTTGAGATGTGGAAGGAGTCGGCGGGGATTTCGGTGGCGTGTAGAGCGAGCGAGCGAGCGCGCCTGCCTGGCCGTTGGCCGTCGGAGTGGAGTGCGGGTTTTTTTGTTTTCGAAACGAAAGCGGCGGCCGGCCAGCCACCCGTGCGGTGTGACGTCGGCCGTTGGGTATTGTGCGCTTTGAGCGCCGGGGAGGGATGATGTGTGATTGTTGCGCGCTGCTAGCAGGCAGGCAGAGTGAGCGGGTGTGGCGGACGGACGGGAAGTGGTGGTTTTTGTTTTTGGGTTGCGGGGCGAGAGGCAGGCGACCGACAAAGTTTGCTCGCGACGGAGAGATGTTAGTGGCCCTGAAAAGGGCCGTTTTTGTTTGTGCGGTGCGGTGCCGCGGCGCGGTTTAGGCGCGCTCGCCGCGGATGCGGCGCGCGAGCTGGATGTCCTTGGGCATGATGGTGACGCGCTTGGCGTGGATTGCGCACAGGTTGGTGTCTTCGAAGAGGCCGACGAGGTAGGCCTCGCTGGCCTCCTGCAGGGCCATGACTGCGGAGCTCTGGAAGCGCAGGTCGGTCTTGAAGTCCTGGGCGATCTCGCGCACTAGGCGCTGGAATGGCAGCTTGCGGATGAGCAGCTCTGTGCTCTTCTGGTAGCGCCTGATTTCTCGCAGGGCGACGGTGCCCGGCCTGTAGCGGTGGGGCTTCTTGACGCCTCCGGTGGCGGGCGCGCTCTTCCTCGCCGCCTTGGTGGCGAGCTGTTTGCGCGGCGCCTTTCCGCCGGTGGACTTGCGGGCCGTTTGCTTTGTGCGGGCCATAGCGGTAGCGGTAGCGGAGCGGCGTGCGTGGAGGTTAGGTGCGGCGCGGCGTCCGGTGCTGCCTTGACAACGGGCCCGCGCGAACGAACCTGCACAATGGACTGAGGAAGATATCCTCGACTGAGGGCGAAGTACTAGCGGAACAAGGCGCTTCACCTTCTGGCATGACGGTTTGGCTATCGAAATTTCATGGCGTTATTGTTCTGCTTGATTCTTTGTGCAATATTTTTTTTTTGTTTTTTTTTTTTTTTTTTTTTAATTAAAAGAAAGAGGAAAGGATAGTAAGAGAGACAGTGAGAGAAAAGGAAAACGAACGGCCCAATTGACTGGCCGGGAATTACGATTAGTTACAGAAGAAAGGACAGAAGGAGGAATAGTGAGAGTGAGTGAAAGCGAACGGCCATTATCCTGGCCTCTTCTGCTTCGTAGCGGCGACGCGATGGCGGCGGCAGGCATTCTTGACATGGCGAATTGGGGGGAGGGGGAAAGAGAAAGAAGTCAGAGGGTGACAGTTGAAGAAGTGGAAAAAAGAAGGGCCTATCATGATTAGGCCAACATTGGGGGTAGTGTGGGGGGAAGGGGGAGGCGTGTTGGGGGAGCGAATGACATGGCATGTGGGGGGGAATAATCTATGACGTGAGGGAGGTAGTCGGCATGAGATGAGGGGGCCTGGTGCAGGCGAGGTCACGGGGGGCGAAATAAAAGGTCGGGCCATCGAGTGGTGGCTAGTCGGTGAACACGGGTGCCCAGGGAAAGGATTAAGGGATTAGGAGAGTGACGAGTTTTGTGGTAAAAGGAGTGGGCAGCGTAGAGGATGCGGGTACGAAGGAGCGGCACTTCAGCCAGGAGGTGGAGCTCGCGGGTTGGGAAGTCGAAGGGGAGGCGGAGGGCACGCCGGAGAGCCCGGTTCTGGACGGTTTGGAGTCGGCGGAGGTGGGTGGGGGCAGCATTGCCCCACACCACCACCGCGTATTCAAGGATGGGGCGAACAAGGGAGGTGTACAGTCTAACAGCAAGGTGCGTGGGGAGGGAAGAGGTTGGGTTGATGAGAGGGTAGAGCAGGCATAGCCGCCCCATTGCCTTACGACGCACCTCGTCGATGTGGGGGCGCCAGGTTAGGCGTTGGTCCAGGGTAACACCCAAGTACTTTGCAGTACGAGTCCAGGGGACTGGGGTACCAAGGACCGCCACCTGAGGGAGCCGAACGGGAATACGGCGTCGGCAGATGATAAGGGCTTGGGTCTTGGAGGGATTAAATGCCAGACGCCAGGTCCTAGCCCAGTCGGTTAGGGAATCTGTAGCCCCCTGGAGCCGCTGTTGAAGAACTGCCGCACTCCGAGAACGAGAGAAGAGTGCAGTGTCATCTGCGTAGAGAGCTAAATGTACCCTCGGCGCAGAGGGCAGATCAGCTGTGAAGAGGGAGTAGAGTAGCGGCCCAAGTACGCTGCCCTGTGGTACTCCTGCCCTGATGCGTCGTCGCGTGGATTTCCCGTCAGGGATCCTAACATGGAAGGTGCGACCTTCCAGGTAACGGGCCCACGCGCCTCCGTGCTGCGCTTATATGCCCTCGGTTGCGCGTGGTGGGGGGAGGGCGGGCCAGAGTCTATATAGGGGGGCGGCGGGCGCGCTGGGCGCAGACCGTAGCCGACTCGCCAGCCGCTGCAGCTGCTGTTTGTGCACGTTTTGCTTTGCCCGAGGAAGGAAGGATGACAGGCCGCGGCAAGGGAGGAAAGGGGCTCGGCAAGGGTGGCGCCAAGCGGCACCGCAAGGTGTTGCGCGACAACATCCAGGGCATCACGAAGCCCGCCATCCGCCGCCTGGCTCGCAGGGGCGGCGTGAAGCGCATCTCTGGTCTGATCTACGAGGAGACCCGCGGGGTGCTGAAGGTGTTCCTGGAGAACGTGATCCGCGACGCGGTGACGTACACTGAGCACGCCAAGCGCAAGACTGTGACGGCCATGGACGTGGTGTACGCCCTGAAGAGGCAGGGGCGCACCCTGTACGGTTTCGGCGGTTAGGCTGCGTCGCAGCGGGCGCTGGCCTTCCCGCGGCCGTGCTTGTGGGTGGGAGAGACTAGAAAACGGCCCTTTTCAGGGCCACCACACTGTTCGGAAGTTGAAAAGTGCGAAAGAGTCTGTGTTGTTGCTGCGTGTGTGCGCTGTGTTGTTTGTTTGTTTCTTTCTTTCTTTCTTTCTTTCCGTTTGAGCGACGTGATGTGACTGGGAGGGGAGAAGGAAAGGAAACGTGTCATGTGGCTGGCTGTGTGTGGAGCTGCTTCGTTTGTGTTTGTTATTGTGTGTCTTTGTATCGATCGCGAACGGAGATGGCGGGCTGTGTGTTGTTGTGCGAGAGGCGGTGATTATTTGCCTGCGTGGTTTGGCTCTGTGTGTTTGCGGCGGCGTTGGGGTTTCCGAGGCAAGGCGTGTGGGCATAGGCGGCCGGATCAGCTGTTTCGTTCGTGTCGACGGCCGTTGCGCGCGGGAGTGGAGGGCGGTGTGTCGACACGCCTCCCTTTAACAATGGTCATTATTGCTGCCGTTGTCGTTTGGAAGGCGACTGCGACCGTGCAAAAAAAAAAAAAAAAAAAAAAAAAAATGTGTGTGTTTGTTGGGCCACACGGGCTGTGTGGACGACAAGATGGCGGACGTGCGCCGGCGGCGGCTGTGCTGTGAAAGTGCAAAGTTAAAACAAAACAAGGTGCGGCGAGGACGACTGAAATTTTGCTTTGGACGTAGGTTTGTGTGGTGGCCCTGAAAAGGGCCGGTTGTTGTGGGCCGGGCCGAGCCGGCAAAGCGCGTTGCGTGCAGGGGAGCACGCGGCGCTGCGATTGCCTGGCCTCCTTTAGGCCTTCTTCTCGGTCTTCTTTGGCAGCAGGACGGCCTGGATGTTGGGCAGGACACCACCCTGTGCGATGGTGACGCCCGACAGGAGCTTGTTGAGCTCCTCGTCGTTGCGGATGGCAAGCTGCAGGTGGCGCGGGATGATGCGCGTCTTCTTGTTGTCGCGGGCCGCGTTTCCGGCCAGCTCGAGCACCTCAGCCGCGAGGTACTCCATGACGGCGGCGAGGTAGACGGGCGCCCCGGCGCCGACGCGCTCTGCGTAGTTTCCCTTGCGCAGGAGGCGGTGGATTCTGCCGACCGGGAACTGGAGCCCAGCCCTGCTTGAGCGGGACTTTGACTTGCCCTTGACTTTGCCTCCCTTTCCGCGTCCGGACATGGCGATGGGCTAGCGACGGTGCACACGAAACGGAAACGAAAACGACCGGTGCGAGCGGCAGCGAGTCGAGCAGCGGAGTGCGTGCCGGCGCGCGCGGCCTCCTTTCATCTGGACTGGGTGTGGAACATCCCAGGCTATCGTGAATGTAGGGTTTACCGAGAGGCATTTCCTACCAAGGCTGCATGGTGTGGTTGGCGGTGGTCAGCGCGTATGATAACTGGAAATCGCTGAGAGGAAGAAGTGGTGGTGAGTCTTCTGGGCTGACCTGATTATTCGATCAGGGCAACGGGCCGCCTGTAGTGGTCGTGATGGTCATTATGTCGTCCTAACCTCCGGACGAGGGGATTGTCTGAAGTGCGGGTGGCATTATAAAACCGGCGCGCTGCGTCTTGAAATCTCTCCCGGACGAGGGGTTCCTCAGCCGCCTGATGGAGGGGGCGATGAGGGAAATCACGCGGAACATGGTAAACTCGGCGCAAGAGCTTGTTTTGTAGTTGCTGGAGCCTCTGAATGTGGGAGGGGGCAGCATTGCCCCAGACTTCACAGGCATAGTCCATGACCGGACGAATGCACGTACGATAGATATGCAGTCCGTTGGCGACAGGGAGCGAGGAAGTTTCGTTGAGCATGGGGTACAATGCCCCAGCCCTCTGAGATGTCTTCCGGTGTACAGCGGTGACGTGAGCCTTCCATGTCAGGGTGCGATCGAGAATGACCCCGAGGTAGGTGGCAGTCGTGGTCCAGGTGATGGCCTGATTACAAAGCACCAGTGGTGGCACTTCAGGTGGGAGACGGCGAGTGAGGAGCATCGCCTGAGATTTGGTGGCGTTGAAGCCGATCCGCCAGTCGGCAGCCCAGCGCTCGAGGTCCTGCAGAGCAGCTTGCAGACGTCGGAGGACGGCGTCGATGTTGCGATGGCGCGAGAAGAGGGCCGTGTCATCAGCATAGATGGCACGACCAACCCTCGGGGAAATCGGCAGGTCAGAGGCGTAGACAGCATACAATATCGGGCCCAGAACGCTCCCTTGTGGCACTCCAGCAAGGACTGGGCGAACAGAGGAAGACGTGCTGCCAACTCGGACGACAAAAGTACGGCCCTCAAGGTAGTTGCCGAGTAGGCGGACGAAGCACGAAGGGATGCCGAGATGGAACAACTTGAAGAGCAGGCCGTGGTGCCAGACGGTGTCAAAGGCCTTGGACACATCGAGCAGGACAAGGCCGCAAAACTCCCGATTGTTGAACGCCAGTGTCGCCTCCTCGACGACGCGGAGCAACTGTTGAGTGGTGGAGTGGTGCTGGCGGAAGCCAAACTGTTCCCGAGGAATGATATTGTCCTGGTGGAGCAGCCGGCCGAACCTAGAGAGGAGGATTCTCTCGAAAACTTTACTCAACGTCGGGAGGAGACTGATGGGGCGATAATGCTCTGGTACTGTCCTGTTTTTGCCCGGCTTCGGGACCGCCACAACGACAGCCTTCTACCAAGCGTCTGGGTACTGCAGCTGGTGAAAGATGGCGTTGAAGAGAGCGACCACATACAGGATGGCAATCCTGGGCAGCATGCGGAGGACTCTCCCGTCAACGTTGTCGTGCCCCGGGGCCTTCGTCTGGGGAAGTCGGCGAAGATGGTCAGTGACCTCCCTTTCCGATGTTGGGACAATGGTGGCGTCACCGTGATCGCCGTGGAGGAAGGCAGCAAGTCTGGTCTCCACTGTGCGGACGTTCTCGTTGTCGACCGGAGCCGCAAGGGGCCGGAAGTTGGCCTCAAAAGTCGACGCCAGGGCCTCGGCTTTAGCGGCGGGCGTGTAAGCAGGTCCATCGGTAGTTGTGAGCGGCGGCATGTGTGGGCGGTGCCGTGTGAGGGAACGGACCAACTCCCACGTGTCGGCCCCAGGATCAACTGAGGCAAGCTTCTCCTCCCACCGGCGGATACGGTGAGCAGCAAGGGCAGCCTTGATGACGCGGCGGAGATGATTGATGCGCCGCTTCAGCACGGGCTGGCGTGTTTCATGCCAAACTCTGTTCAGACGGTTTCGTTCTCGGATAAGGTCCCGTAAGTCTGCAGGGAGTGCTGGAGCTGCCACTGAAGAAACCCGTGGAGGCGTAGTGGAGTCAGCAACAGCCGTGGTGAGGGCCGCAGTCAGTGTGTGAAGAGCAGCATTGACATCCGTGTCCAGTGGAGGTGGCTCATCCGGGAGGCGTTGCAGAACAAGCTGCCGGAAGCGCGGCCAGTCGGTCTTCCGGGTGTCGAGCTTCGCCGCTGGTGGAAGCGGAGTGACATGTAGTCGAAAGAGCACCGGCAAGTGGTCGGAGCTCAAGGCGTGGAGAACGTCGGGGGTGACAAACCAGTCGACACCCTTGACGAGACAAATGTCCAAAACGTCGGGAGCAGAGCCGTTCGAAGGGTAGTGCGTCGGCTCAGCAGGTCCATACACAGAAGCTCGAGCCCTCTCTGCAGCATGATAGAGCCGCCTCCCACTGACGTTCAGCGTCCGAGAATTCCAGAGCTGGTGCTTGGCATTCAGGTCTCCAGCGAGGAAGAGCTTGACCCCAGCACGAAGGAGAGTGTCAGCATCATGGACGGTGAGGTGGCCTCGTGGCGGCCGGTACACGGAGAGAAAGATGACCGTTCCAAGGGACGTCTCCACTGCGACGGCCGTAGCTTCACAGGAGTCCAACCTCGGCAGAGGGACACGATAGTGCCGGAGTGTCCGCTTGACATAGATGGCTGTCCCACCGCCAGCCGTCAGCCTGTCGTCGCGATAGCAGACGTAATTCGGGGCGTTCGCTCGAAGTCCAGGTTTGAGGTGCGTCTCGGTAAGGAGACACACATCCACGCTGTAATCCTGGAGGAACTGCCGGAATTCGAGAAGCGCAGGGAAGAGGCCATTCGCGTTCCACGTTACAGCCGTGAAGGTCTGGTGGCGCCTAAGGTTGTGTGCCATGGCCAGCGGATGCGATCGCCGTGGCAGCGGGGAAACTTCGGAGGGCTGCATGGACTGCAGCAGTGATGGCGGTCGGCAGCTGGGCCAGAGCGGCAGAGACAGCCACGAGGGTGGCCTGGACTTCTTGCAAGACCGCGATGAAATCAGCAGCTGCAGCAGGTGGAGCAGGCCCATCTTCAGAGCGTCGCAGAGGCTGGACAGCAGGGGCAGAAGGAGGCGTCGTCCGGCCCTGGAGGACGTCGGCGTAACCAAGGTCCGCCCGAGCAGCAAGCAGGCGCCGCTGGGCGGGTTGTCGCGGAGGAGTAGCAGGTGGAGCAGGTGGTGGCGCAGCTCGGCGCCGCTGCTGTTGGCCATCGGAGCGGGACGTCTGCCGCAAGGGAGGTAGTCCACGCTGGCGGCGGCTGGCTGCCTTGTGGACAGCGCAACCGCGGTAGCTCGCAGGATGAGCCCGCTTGCACAGGGCACAGGTGGCTGGTTCGTCCCGGGACCGGGTACACTGCTGGCTGAGGTGACCCTCACCACACTTGACACATCGTGGCCTCATGCGACAGAGGCGGGAAGTGTGGCCCGGCTCCTGACAATTGTAGCATTGGACGAGGCCCTTCCGTGCGCGTAACTTCTCGACTGTCACCGAGAGGTCATAAAACCTGGTGACTTGGTAGATTTGCCTGTTATCAGGCGTATCAGGCAACACGATCTCCATCAAAGGGATGGGGCGCTGGGTACCAGGCATCTTCATCCGGGTGACTGCAGTGGGCGCGAAACCCATAGTGATGAGGCCGTCCTTAAAGGCGTCCGCCTTCATCTTCAGCGGTATGCCTCGCATGGCAACCTTGAGAACTTTGGGTCGTACAGTGGGGAAGGTGTAGTTTGGGATCCCACGTGCACCAACCATGTCCATGACAGCCACGTAATCTTCAGTAGTGGCGACTGTCAGCTTCAGGCGGTCTTCGCCGCAGTGTTTGGCGGTAAAAGCGTTCTTGAGGTTGGCCTGGAGCCAGTCCCGAAGCGTCAGATAATCGTCAGGGTAGTCGATAACAATCGGCGGCAGCTTAGGGCCGGAGCGAGGTGTAGCATCGTCGGCGGCCGCCGGTGGAGGCTCGTCAGGATCTTCAGAGTCGGCGCCATCCTGTAGGGCGTCGTACTGATTGGCAGTAGGCACAGGGACAACGGCCGGGCGCCGTCGTGGAGCCGCCCTCTTCTTAGGTGGCGGTTTCTTGAATCCAGCGTCACTCGTACCAGAAGTGTGTGGGTCGTCACTGGCGGACGTGACAGCCGATCGCTTGCGCTGAAGCACCCTCTGCGGGGCGCCGGCAGCGCAGTCCTCACGGGGAGGGTCGGTAGAGTAGTCCATCTCATCGTCCTGGTCGCGCGTAGTCGTCATATACTCTTGGTCCTCCTGGGATTGCCGGGTCGTCATAAGTGGAGCGTCCGATGGGGCCGCCGACGGCGCAGGCGCCGCCGGACGGCGATCAGACAGCTCCGGCGCGGCGGCGGCAGCTGCCGCGACCGCGCGCGCGTCACAAACGTCTTGCTCGCTCGCCATCTCGAACACGAGTGCGTCGCGTGCGTGCGTGCCGGCGCAGCCGGGGTGGGGGTGCTTTATGGGCTCGGGTGCGGCGGCCGGTTGCGCGCGCGCCCCATTGGTCGGCGGCCGCAACAGGGCGAGCTGGTAAAGGTGCGGCGGCGGCTGGCGGCGGGTGCCACTGTGTGGGGAGACGCTGACTAGAGCGGAGCGCTTGCTACTGGTGTTGCTGCTGCCGTACGTTGGTTCGAGATGCCGCCCAAGACTAGCGGGAAGGCCGCCAAGAAGGCTGGCAAGGCGCAGAAGAACATTTCGAAGGGCGACAAGAAGAAGAAGCGCAAGAGGAAGGAGAGCTATGCCATCTACATCTACAAGGTGCTGAAGCAGGTGCACCCTGACACGGGCATCTCGTCGAAGGCGATGAGCATCATGAACAGCTTCGTGAACGACATTTTCGAGCGCATTGCGGCCGAGGCTTCTCGCCTGGCGCACTACAACAAGCGCTCGACCACCACGTCCCGCGAGATCCAGACCGCTGTGCGGCTGTTGCTGCCTGGCGAGCTGGCCAAGCACGCCGTGAGCGAGGGCACGAAGGCGGTGACCAAGTACACGAGCTCCAAGTAAGGAGGTGGCTCTGGAATGGAAGGAAGGATGGAGAAGGCTCCTCCGTTGCGAGAGCGGCAAAACGGCCCTTTTCAGGGCCACCAACTTGCCTTTTGCGGGAAGGGCGGAATTGTTGTTGTTGTTGTTGTTGTTGTTTGTGTGGACGGCTGTGATGTATGTGTGCATTTTGATTGTGGGTGGGGGGGGGGGCGCGTCAAAGCGTGTTGCGGGGTACGGCCACGAGGTTGGTCGCTGTGGCGTGGAATGGTGGCACGCCTCGTTGGAGTGGTTTTGACCCATTGGTGTTGGTGTGTGTGTGTGTGTTACCTGTCTGCGAGGGGGGACAGTGCGATCGGCGACTTTTGTGTCACCGTAACGACGGCCGTTTGCGGGTTTGTTTTTTTGCACATCATACATGGCGAGGGTGAAATGTGAAATGTGAAATGTTTTTGTTTGGTTTTTTTTGCCGCCCACTATTCCCTTTGCTGTACGCCGAGTTTGACAATGGTGCGACGTAACTGCAGCGTGGAGGTGTGTGAGTGACGTTGAAATGAACGTGCCATTAAGACGCAATGTTGTTGTATTGTACTGTACGTGTACGGCGACACGCACGATGATGTACCATTCGACTCTGATTTTTGATAGCCGTGTCTGACTGATTGCGTACGACGCACGCACACCGATGTCGTCATTCAAGATGCACGCGTGTCCAGTGCAGTACAGTAAGCGCGACGCTAGACGACGACGACGGCGGCGGCGGCGGCGGCGGTCGTTTGTTTGGCGAATGTCTGTACACGTGTTTGTCTGTGTCCATCCGGTATGTATTTGTTTGTTTGCAAGTGTTTTGTGTGTCGGTGACGTGGTCCGATCCGTCGCCCCCTGAGTAACTGTCGATCGACGCGATAGACCGGCGTCACGCAACTGAACCGAAGTCTTGGGCACACCCGTCATACTGTTGTACACCGTCGCGCTGAGAACGGTAACGAAAGGTTGACTTTGATCGGTCGAATGTCTGGGCAGAACGTGAGGAATGAGGCAAGAGTGCAAGGAGGAAAGGACAGAGGGGGGGCAAAAGAGAGAGGAAGGGAAAAAGGGGAGAAACGCATTCGTAGAGCAACGGAACGTTCCCGTGTCGGAGGCGTATTGGAGCCGCACTGAAATGCGTTTAACGGCGGCGCGGCTGCAAGTGTCTGCCGTGGTGAACGTTACCTTTGATGGCTGCATTGGGCTTTGCCTTTGCTTTTGCTTTTGCTTTTGCTTTTGCTTTCGCTTTCGCTTTCGCTTTCGCTTTCCCGGATGTACGTAACGTTTGTTGATATGGTTCTGAGGAAGAGTGTATGACAGTGCCGTGCCGTCCATGTTCGTGTGCCCTCCCATTGTGTGTATGCTATTGTCTGTGTACTTGAATGATGTATGTAGGTGTTAGTGGACATGTTTTACCAGTGGGGGGAAATGGATCGTCGATAGTTGCCGTCACTCTGTCACGGTCGAGATGACGCACCCTCCGTACAGAAAGGTGTCGAGAAAGTGTGTGTGTGTGTGTGCGTCCGTGAATTGGCAGTGTTTGGAGGTGGGCGTGCCCTGCATGTGGCCCAGAAGGCTGTTCGTTTGGCGGTAGTGTTGTGTGGACAGGGGAGGGGCATGCGTAACGCTGCTGGCATGGCATTTCGGGAGATGGGAGGGGGCAAACGAGGAAACGAGGAGCGGCGGCCAAAGAAAGACGGGACGGGGAGGGGCGCGGTGTGGGTGGCTTGCGCCTGTGCTCGGCGTTGTGGTTTGTGCAAAAGAGGAGGAGAAAAACAATGAGTTGCCAGGGAGGGGAGCGGTGTGGTTGTCGTGGTGTAGCCGCAGACGCGGCTGTCAGTGAACGTGGCGAGACGGACGGATGCGCGGAGGGGCGGGGGCGGCGCATTTCGCCGGTGCCGTGCCGTGCCATGCCTGAAAGCCGCGTGGTCGCTGTGTTGTTGGTGGCGTGGGGGCGAGGAGAGTACCGTACGGGTGTGCTTGTGCGCCGGAAATGGCACACTGCGCCTGCCCGTCTTGGAGGCTGATGGCTGTGGTGTGGAAATGGGGCGCGGTGATGTTGAAGCAGTTGAAGAACAGAAAAGAAACCAAGAAAAAGGAAGGCGTGATGCGGCGGTGGTGGTGAGAGCGGGAAAAACGAAACAAAACAAAAAAAACAACAAAAAAAAAGAAGGAAAAACAACAAGAAACAAAAAAGAAAACAAAAAGTCTATCAATATTAAAATGTAAATGGAAATGGAAATGGACCCAGGTATAACCTCCCTGCACAAATAGCAGAGAGTCCGATGATAATAAAAATGTGCCAGAATGTTAACGTCCCTACAAAACAAACCCAACGATAATATTAATGAAAGAATGAACCGTATGTAACATTGCAACAGACATAATGAAACCTGATGAATTGTATAAGGGCAGCAGCGTTGACCTTTGGCCCTGTATTCAGAATAAAAAGAGCCAAAGATCGTTACCCCAATGAAAAAGACACTGAAACACGTATGTAACATAGCAGCGATGGCGAGACATTGTAGCATCTGTGACCAGAGAGTTTGCGCTGGACCGCGCGAGTGTTGCGAGCGGTTCTCAGTCAGTCAGTCAGTCAGTCAGTCGTTGCGAGTCTGTAGCTCTGTCTAGTTGAGGCCTGTACTCTGTCAGTAGTCGTCGCGTGCAGTACGCTAATAGTCGTCATGCAGAGCGGTCGGTCAGTAGTAGCAGCCGAGTGCGGTTGTGTGATGTAGGCGGTCGGCAACACTGGTCAAGATGGTGAATAAGGTATACTGTTTAATTAATATAATCATTAGATAATGAAAAATTTCATTTATTGTAATTATTCTCCAACAAGTTCCCCAATAATAATTTTTATTTCAAAAGCATTTGTCAAACATTTAATTTTTTATTGAACTAAAGAGTTCGTTGCACTTCACATTTCATTCCACTTCTTTGAAGAAAAATTTCACTAAAATCACAAAAAAAGAGAATATTATTATTTGCAATGCAGTTCCTCCAAGCGCTGCGCAACAACAAGAGCAGAAATGTGACATCCATTTATTCTGAGGTAAGACTTTAATTCTGATTGTTTTGCACAGGGCCAAAGACCGATATTTCGGTTTAATTGAAGTTTCTTGTCACTGAACGGACTTTAAATGTTGTGAAGAATTTATATTTGAGTCAGATTGCGAATTTCACATTTTTGTTGCCATTTTCAATACCTCACATTGTGGGCGAGGTTACAATTAGCGCAATGTCCATTAGCATCCGTAAATAACATTGTCCATTATTTTAAATTTTGCGGGGAGGTTACAACACACAAAAAAAAAAAAAAAAAATTGCATTTATATCCGCTCCTCAATTGTAGATACCCCTTACACAGCTGTGTGCAATGAATGAGTGCTGGCTGGTAATTAATTGCACTCCTTGGAGGGAAATGCCATAGGAAGTAGTCTTTAAAAAGTGAATGTTTTTCGTTAAAAGACAAAGGTTACTTTAGAAAAAAGTAATAGTGGGGCTTTTGTTGTTGAACAAAATAAGTACAATGAACATACGTTATCAGATTTGCGCAATGCAGCTTCACACTACCTTTTGATTATAACACAATATACTATACATCGTCCCGAACCGTGACCAGAGTCGCGAGACGAGCAGAGCACGCCGCCGACGCCCGCTCAGTACAACCGTCCACCCGCTACTACTGTCGACCGACTACTACCTCTCCCGACTCGCGCTACAACATATATAACAACTGTTCCTGGCGACCCGGTGCGTGCCACTACTGTCGTCTGGCGCGGTCCAAGCGCCGACTAGCAACGATAAATAACTCTCTGGTCAGACAGAGATGCTGTCATGCCTCGCCATCGCTCTGGTAATGAATACATACGTGTTGCAGCGTGCGTACCACCGGAACACGCAGTGGCGGAGCCAAAGACTGTGTTGTCGAGGTCGAGTGCGAGCGGGAAGAGAGGCAGCGTCGGCACGGAGATGCAAGCGAGCGCGAGACGCACGGGGGCTGCGGCGTGGCGCGTTTGCGGTCGGCGCCTTTGGTGGCAACGGCCGGGACAAGCAGCGGTGTATGGTGTGGTGCGGGGCGGACAGGGGCGGCGGTGGACGGGGAGGAGGAGGCGGCGCGACGACGGCATGGGGGCGAAAACGGGACGGGGGACGGCGGATGTTGAGAGGCGTCACGCGCGGACAGGACACAGACACAGAGACACACACAGATTGGAAAGGGAGGGTGCGCGGTAGTAGTTGGGAATGTGCGTACCGTGCGGGATGGGAGTGGGCGAGGAACACGGTCGTGGCCCCTGTTTCGGGTGCGTGTGATGACGTCGGTGTGTTGTGGGAAGGGAAGGTGCTGTGGCGGCGGCGCGTAATGGGCGTAGGCCGAAAAGAGAAAGGAACGTGGGCAGTGTGTTGGCAAGCGTCGGTTCGACTGCGACGTTGATGGGCAGGGCAGGGCAGGGCAAGGTTAATGGTGGTAGGAGTAGGCGTGTGGGCGCAAAAGATCTGCCGCTGCAGGCGGTGCCGTAACCGCCATGGCGGGAAGGAGAGAGGGCCAAAGAAAGAAAGAAAGAAAGAAAGAAGAAAACAAAAAAAAAAAAAAAGAAAAAAGAAAAACAAAAAAAGGAGGGAGGGGGGGGCGAAAGTGGAGAGGCGGTGGTGTGAGAAGGGCGGGGGCGGAAGGAAGGCAGGCAGGAAGGACAAGAGGCGAGGCGACGGCTTGCTTTGTGTATCGGTCGGTCTCTGGCTATGCTTCGTTTTCTGCAGCAGGGTCGGTGCGCGGCGTGGCTCGCGGCAGTGGGAACGCCTGGCGGCTGGACGGCCAGCAATGCGGTTGGATGGGCGGCCACAGCACCGCACCTGTGCCCGAGGAGGAGACGCTGGCGGCGGGCCCTGAGGTGAGGCCGGCTCGGCTGGGGCTGTGGATGTGTAGGTGTGCGCCGCTGCTGCAACAACGAGTAAAACGCGAGAAGAAGGGATGGCGGTAGAGAGAAGAAAAGAAAAAAAAAAAAAAAAAAAAAGGTCGTGTTGTGTTGATGCGCAGGCAGACGCGTACAGAGAGACGAGCCCGGTCGGCAGCAGGGTGTGGCCGTGCCGAGTGCAGAGCAGCGGCGGCTCGGTTCGGTTCGGTTCGGTTCGGCCCGGCCCGGCGGGCCGCGCTGTTGTCGCGGACGTGAGCGCCCCCTGGCGGGTGGCCGGAGGCGGCGCGGCGTGTTGGACGTGTGGCTGGTGGCAGTGCACAATTTGCGAGTGGCTGGCGGTGTGGTGTGGCGGTTGGCGCGTCGGGCGGCGGAGAGAGAGAGGGAGGAGAGGTATGTGTTGCGGGCGCCCTTTGCTGCGCTGCGTCGTTGCGTGTGCCGTACAGGGCGGGCGCTTGTCGACTGTGTGGGCGGTGTGGCGAATTGGCGTGAATGAAACGGCTGCCGAGAGGTGTGTGGTAGCGAGCCGGTCGGTGTCAGTGCGAAGGGGAATGTGCGTGCGTTTGGCGGTTTCGGTGTGCTTTTTGCGGCGTGAGAGTGGGAATTAGTGGGGCCGGCTGTTGTGTTGGTTCCTTGTGTCTTGTGTCGCGTAGCTTGATGGCAACGTGGAAGGACGCCGGTTTCGTTTCGAGCCTTGCGTGTGGTTGTCGACGTTGACTGGTTGGCGTGTGCCGATGCACGTGCATGTGTGGGTCGCGAGTGCGTTTTTGGCTGGCTGTGTGTGTGTGTGTGTGTGTGTGTGTGTGTGTGTGTTTGTTTTGGGGGGGAAGGGGGAGGCGGTGGTGAAAGTGCAGTCGTTGCCACGGGCGTCGTCGGGTGGGGCTGGGGCTGGGGCTGGGGCTGGGGCTGGGGCTGGGGCTGTGCGTCGTGGCGGAAAGGTGGTAGGTTGCGGGAAGCGAGCCCGTCGTTGACGGTGTCGCGTGAGTTGTGAATCGAGTGGGGCGCGGGGCGCGGGACAGGAGCAGCGTGCCGCTGCGTCGTGGTCGTCAGCAGAGGCTGTGCGTGTGCTTGTCCTTTTTGTGGGCGGTTCGTGCGAGGCGTTTTTGTTTTGTGTTGCCCTAGTTGTTAGTTTATTTTGTTTGTGTTTGTTATTTTGAGACGACGACGACTGGTTGGTGGCGTGCGCTCGAAGTGGCGGTGTGCGCTTCCCGTGTCGTTTGTGTCGTTTTGTTTTTGTGTGTTTTTTTTTGCACTGGGCCCCGGGGGGTGGGTGGGTGGGTGGGTGGGTGGGTGGGTGGGTGGGTGCGTGTGTGTCGGTTGCCGGCTGGCGAAAGGTGCGCCATCGGCGGGGTGGGTCGCCGGCACAAGTAGAGGCGGCGGCGTTGTTGCTGTTGTTGTGTGGTGTTTGTTGTTTTGTTCGGCTGTGTCGGCGAGCTGTGTTGCGGTGCGTGTGAATGGTGGTGCAAAAGTGCTGGCGTTGGGGCTGCGACTGCGACGGCGGCGAGCCGCGGGCGCGCATGATAGTGATGTTGTGAACAGCGGCTGTGTACGGTAGTGGTGTTGTTGTAGCACGACGTGCATCCGGGCCGGCGCGGAAAGCGCAGTTGCGGGCGGTTGCCCTTCGGTGCCAGCCATGTCGCGTGAGCGGCGGGTTGCTCTGGGTTGTTGTGTGGTGCCCTTTGGCCGGTGGGGGTGGTTCGCGTGTGTCTCGTTCGCGCTCGGTATCTGGTCGTGGTCGTGCTGCTCCCCCGTCTGTCGGCGGTTTTCGACGTCGTCTGTACGTTTTTGTTCGTTTGCGGCGTGCCTGCCGACGTCGTCCCGTCGCGACGCGACCGTTCAACCGAAAGTGTGGAGCCCGAAGGTGAACGAACGTAACCCTGACCTCGGCGCTTTACGCTGAGCCGAGCGAACCGAACCTAACCTAACCTGTGGTGTGGCGAGGTGAGCTCAGCCTGTGAGCCCCTAACGTCTACGTAAGGTAAGCTGTCCGGCTCACGCCTCACGTTTGAACGCTTTTTTAACCTACGTTTGACGCTTCTTAACCTAGCACTGACCCCTTAACCTAACGTGTAACCTAACCTAACCTAACCTAACCTGTGACGCCTGACGTGTTTGAATGCTTAACCTAAGTTTGACGCTTAACCTAACCCAAGTCCCCTTAACCTAACCCACGTCCACCTAACCTAACCTAACCTAACCTAACCTAACCTAGACGTGTAAACGTAATGTGTAACGCGTAACGTGTAAGGTCGGCTGTCGTGTGTGCTGACGGCAGATTGGGTTGGTCTGTAGATTCGGATTGCGGTTTGCCTCGGTCGAGGGGTTGGGTCGGAAGCGGCGAGGGGCGGCGGCGCCTGTTGCGCAGGCGGCGTCCGTTTGCGGCGGGCAATTGTTGAGAAACGGCTGTGAATGTTGGCGGGCGAGAGGAGGAGGACGGCGCGCGATGTGGCCCGACGGCTGCGGGCCGATCGGGAAACGGCGGGAGGGCGACGGAAGGCGATGGGGCGGCGGAGGCGCGTTTGCACGGCCGTCATCGCCGCACGCCTCGGCTTGTGTGGCTGTGGCGCCGGCCGCGCTGGCCGGGCTGCCGCGGCGACGGTGTGGGAGTTTTGCCGAAGGTTTGGCCATTGTGGCGGGTCGTCGGCTGGGGCTGTGGGGGCGGCATTTGGGCGGGGGCGGCGATTCTCGGCGGGCCGACCCAGGCTGTAGCGCGCGGTAGCTGCAGTTTGGCCGTGGTTTGCGGCGCTGCCGTGGCGACTGGTTGGCGACTGTGGTGTGGCTGTGTGTAGCCCCATCCTCGGTGGTTTGAAAGGCGCGGGCGGTTGTGGCGCAGGTTTGGGGCTGCTCCGCACAGGCTGTCGGACGTTGGGCGGTAGCAAGCGCGGGAGGCGCGGCGCGGCGGCGCGCAGAGTGGCGGCCGCTCTCTCGGCCGTCCGCGCCCGCCCGCGACACTGGCTGGGCCTTGTGATTCTCTGCTCTGCTGCTGTGCTGTGCTTGCGTGCCTGCCTGCCTGCCGTCCCGCTCGCTCTCGCTCTCGCTCTCGCTGTGTGTTACGCGCGTCGTCGAAATGGCAGATCAGGCGGCTACGAACGAGACTGCTGCGGCACCCGCCGCCACCGGCACTACGAAGAAGGCCAAGTCTGCGTCGTCTGCGAAGAAGCCGCGCGCCAAGCCTGCGCACCCGCGCACCTCTGAGATGGTGACGGCCGCCATCAAGAGTCTGAAGGAGCGCGGCGGGTCGTCGCTGCAGGCGATCAAGAAGTACATAGCCGCGCACTACAAGCTGGACGCGGAGAAGCTGGCGCCGTTTATCAAGAAGTGCCTCAAGTCGGCCGTCGTGGCGGGCGAGCTGGTGCAGACGAAGGGGAAGGGCGCGTCCGGCTCGTTCAAGCTTGCCGGCGCCGGCGGTGGGGGGGCGGCCGAGGGCGGCAAGGCTCGTGCTGGCGGTGCCAAGAAGAAGCGCGCCGCTCCGGCCAGCAAGGAGAAGAAGGGCGCCCGTGCGGCCGGCGCAAAGAAGGCTGGTGGCGTGAAGGCGGCGACCGGTCGGAAGGCGGGCGCCGCCAAGAAGGCGTCTGCGGCGTCGGCCGCTCCCGCGGGTGCGAAGAAGGCGGCTGCGGCCAAGCCGGCCAAGGCCAAGTCGCCGTCGAAGGCGAAGAAGGCCGCCAAGGTTCCGACGAAGAAGCCGAAGGCGCCGCGCCCGAAGAAGGCGACGACGCCGTCTAAGGCGAAGGCTTCGCCCAAGAAGAAGAAGTAGAGTAGAGGAGAAAGAGATGGGAGAAAGGAAGGGTTTGGCGCTTGACTCCGTCGTCCCCACCCCCCGTCGTCGTCTAGTGGCGCGCAAGAGACGCGCGGCCCAAAACGGCCCTTCTCAGGGCCATCAAAGCACGTCGGGGAAGGTTTAGATTGTCGTGTTGCGTTTGGTGTGGGTGTCTGTCTGGCGTTTCTGTATGCCCGTGGGGATGCTGTTTGCGTGCCGTGGTGGTTGGATTGCGGGGGTCGGTGGCGGGTGTGGGCGGCGGTAGCGGTAAGCGTTGTTGTTGTTGTTGTTGTTGTTGTCGTGGTTTGATTGTCGCCGTGTTTGTGGCGGCGGCCGACGGTTGGTTTTCTGTCACGTTGTTTTGTTTGAATACGTTGGTTGGCTTGCCTGCGTTCGTTCTTCTCGGATGTCTGTCTTGTCGAGTCGTGTCTGGTCCCTGTTTTGTTCCTTTGTGTGTGTGTTATGTTTTGCAACGGGGGGCACGTTGAGATGTGGAAGGAGTCGGCGGGGATTTCGGTGGCGTGTAGAGCGAGCGAGCGAGCGCGCCTGCCTGGCCGTTGGCCGTCGGAGTGGAGTGCGGGTTTTTTTGTTTTCGAAACGAAAGCGGCGGCCGGCCAGCCACCCGTGCGGTGTGACGTCGGCCGTTGGGTATTGTGCGCTTTGAGCGCCGGGGAGGGATGATGTGTGATTGTTGCGCGCTGCTAGCAGGCAGGCAGAGTGAGCGGGTGTGGCGGACGGACGGGAAGTGGTGGTTTTTGTTTTTGGGTTGCGGGGCGAGAGGCAGGCGACCGACAAAGTTTGCTCGCGACGGAGAGATGTTAGTGGCCCTGAAAAGGGCCGTTTTTGTTTGTGCGGTGCGGTGCCGCGGCGCGGTTTAGGCGCGCTCGCCGCGGATGCGGCGCGCGAGCTGGATGTCCTTGGGCATGATGGTGACGCGCTTGGCGTGGATTGCGCACAGGTTGGTGTCTTCGAAGAGGCCGACGAGGTAGGCCTCGCTGGCCTCCTGCAGGGCCATGACTGCGGAGCTCTGGAAGCGCAGGTCGGTCTTGAAGTCCTGGGCGATCTCGCGCACTAGGCGCTGGAATGGCAGCTTGCGGATGAGCAGCTCTGTGCTCTTCTGGTAGCGCCTGATTTCTCGCAGGGCGACGGTGCCCGGCCTGTAGCGGTGGGGCTTCTTGACGCCTCCGGTGGCGGGCGCGCTCTTCCTCGCCGCCTTGGTGGCGAGCTGTTTGCGCGGCGCCTTTCCGCCGGTGGACTTGCGGGCCGTTTGCTTTGTGCGGGCCATAGCGGTAGCGGTAGCGGAGCGGCGTGCGTGGAGGTTAGGTGCGGCGCGGCGTCCGGTGCTGCCTTGACAACGGGCCCGCGCGCCTCCGTGCTGCGCTTATATGCCCTCGGTTGCGCGTGGTGGGGGGAGGGCGGGCCAGAGTCTATATAGGGGGGCGGCGGGCGCGCTGGGCGCAGACCGTAGCCGACTCGCCAGCCGCTGCAGCTGCTGTTTGTGCACGTTTTGCTTTGCCCGAGGAAGGAAGGATGACAGGCCGCGGCAAGGGAGGAAAGGGGCTCGGCAAGGGTGGCGCCAAGCGGCACCGCAAGGTGTTGCGCGACAACATCCAGGGCATCACGAAGCCCGCCATCCGCCGCCTGGCTCTCAGGGGCGGCGTGAAGCGCATCTCTGGTCTGATCTACGAGGAGACCCGCGGGGTGCTGAAGGTGTTCCTGGAGAACGTGATCCGCGACGCGGTGACGTACACTGAGCACGCCAAGCGCAAGACTGTGACGGCCATGGACGTGGTGTACGCCCTGAAGAGGCAGGGGCGCACCCTGTACGGTTTCGGCGGTTAGGCTGCGTCGCAGCGGGCGCTGGCCTTCCCGCGGCCGTGCTTGTGGGTGGGAGAGACTAGAAAACGGCCCTTTTCAGGGCCACCACACTGTTCGGAAGTTGAAAAGTGCGAAAGAGTCTGTGTTGTTGCTGCGTGTGTGCGCTGTGTTGTTTGTTTGTTTGTTTGTTTCTTTCTTTCTTTCCGTTTGAGCGACGTGATGTGACTGGGAGGGGAGAAGGAAAGGAAACGTGTCATGTGGCTGGCTGTGTGTGGAGCTGCTTCGTTTGTGTTTGTTATTGTGTGTCTTTGTATCGATCGCGAACGGAGATGGCGGGCTGTGTGTTGTTGTGCGAGAGGCGGTGATTATTTGCCTGCGTGGTTTGGCTCTGTGTGTTTGCGGCGGCGTTGGGGTTTCCGAGGCAAGGCGTGTGGGCATAGGCGGCCGGATCAGCTGTTTCGTTCGTGTCGACGGCCGTTGCGCGCGGGAGTGGAGGGCGGTGTGTCGACACGCCTCCCTTTAACAATGGTCATTATTGCTGCCGTTGTCTTTTGGAAGGCGACTGCGACCGTGCAAAAAAAAAAAAAAAAAAAAAAAATGTGTGTGTTTGTTGGGCCACACGGGCTGTGTGGACGACAAGATGGCGGACGTGCGCCGGCGGCGGCTGTGCTGTGAAAGTGCAAAGTTAAAACAAAACAAGGTGCGGCGAGGACGACTGAAATTTTGCTTTGGACGTAGGTTTGTGTGGTGGCCCTGAAAAGGGCCGATTGTTGTGGGCCGGGCCGAGCCGGCAAAGCGCGTTGCGTGCAGGGGAGCACGCGGCGCTGCGATTGCCTGGCCTCCTTTAGGCCTTCTTCTCGGTCTTCTTTGGCAGCAGGACGGCCTGGATGTTGGGCAGGACACCACCCTGTGCGATGGTGACGCCCGACAGGAGCTTGTTGAGCTCCTCGTCGTTGCGGATGGCAAGCTGCAGGTGGCGCGGGATGATGCGCGTCTTCTTGTTGTCGCGGGCCGCGTTTCCGGCCAGCTCGAGCACCTCAGCCGCGAGGTACTCCATGACGGCGGCGAGGTAGACGGGCGCCCCGGCGCCGACGCGCTCTGCGTAGTTTCCCTTGCGCAGGAGGCGGTGGATTCTGCCGACCGGGAACTGGAGCCCAGCCCTGCTTGAGCGGGACTTTGACTTGCCCTTGACTTTGCCTCCCTTTCCGCGTCCGGACATGGCGATGGGCTAGCGACGGTGCACACGAAACGGAAACGAAAACGACCGGTGCGAGCGGCAGCGAGTCGAGCAGCGGAGTGCGTGCCGGCGCACTCGCACTCGCATTAAAACTCTGGCTACATAAGCCAGGTGTAAAGGCAGTCTAAGCAGCGGAGCTGCTGTTCCTGCGGGGACCTCGTTAGTGGGTGCAGTGGACCTAACAGGGTGAGCTGTCCTCACTGGGCGTCGTTCATTGTGACGCCCTCTGTTTCGACATCGGGCGGCGAGAGATAATTACTCTCGCAGTAGGTCTGGCCAACGAGTTGTTGGCCTGTGGTGGACCTGGCGGCCCAGACCACGAATCAAGCGGCTGCCAGACCGTTCAGCATTGCTGTAGAACTGCCTGGCGATTTGCCGGAAGCGATCCCGCAGGAAGGGGATCCCAGCTTCTTCATGGAGCAGCCTCGTCGGATAGCGAGGTGGCTTGTGGAGCGCAAGTCGCAGCGCCCTGTTTTGCAGTCGTTGGAGCGTCGCAATGTGCGTCGCGGCCGCGTTACCCCACACCACAGCCGCGTATTCCAGGACCGGCCGAACAAGGGACAGGTACATGGTGAGGCCATGGCGTGGAGGGAGAGTCGAGGAAGGGTTGAGCAGTGGGTAAAGCGCACGAAGGCGCCCCACTGCCCGCCCTCGGACGTCACGGAAGTGTGGCAGCCACGTCAGGCGTCTGTCCAACGTCACCCCGAGGTAGTTGCCGGTCCGCGACCAGGGGATGGGGCCCCCCATGATCGTGACCGGCGGCAGGTCCGGTGGCAGCCTCTTTCTGCTGAAGATGACGGCCTGACTCTTCGCAGCGTTGAACTTCAAGCGCCATTTCGTGGACCAGGCGCCCAGGACGTCACATCCGAGCTGGAGGCGACGGCGCATCTCGGCCGCGTTCATGCTGCGGGTGAACAACGCCGTGTCGTCGGCATAAAGTGCCAACGCCACGCGTGCCACCCGCGGGGCGTCGGCGGTGTACAGGGAGTACAGCAGGGGGCCGAGGACCGACCCCTGCGGCACCCCCGCTCGAATCTGCCGGTCGGTGGAAGTGCCTCCATCTGCTCGGACGTGGAAAGTGCGTCCCGAGAGATACGAGCGCAGCAGGACTACGTGCGACGTCGGTACCCCGTGCGCAAAAAGTTTGTACACGAGGCCGTCGTGCCACACGCAGTCGAAGGCCTTGGAGACGTCGAGAAGCACCGCCCCTAGGTACTCCCGCGTCTCCAGCGCTCGCATCGCCTGCTCCACGAGGCGCAACAACTGCTGCGTGGTAGAGTGGCCGCACCGGAAACCAAACTGCTCCTCGGGAATGAGTTGCTGTTCCGTCACGTGGCGCAGCAGCCGCTCCGCGTACAACCTCTCAAACACTTTTGAGAGGGACGGGAGCAGACTGATCGGCCGATAGTTCGCGGCCTGACGGGGATCCTCGCCGCTCTTGGGGATGGTGACCACTTCCGCGTGTTTCCACGCGGAAGGGAAGGTCCCAGAGCGGAGGATGCTGTTAAAGATGTCCGCCAGAGATTGGTGTACCTCCGGCGGAAGCATCCGCAACAGGCAGTTGGTGACACCATCCATGCCACCCGCCTTCTTCGGGTTGAGCCGTTGTAGCTGCAGGTCCACTTCCTCGGCCGTGATTGGCTCAATCACGTCGTCTTCCTGTCGCGCAGCGAGAAAAACCGGCAGGCGCTCTGCCACCAAACGGACGTGATCGGGATCGACCACGCCGTCAGCAGGTTGAAAGTTTTCTGCGAACGAGTCCGCGAGGATGCCTGCTTTCGCATCTGGTTCGCAGACAACGTTCGCACCCGCATGGAGAGGCGGGACTCGCTGACGACGGCGAAGGAAACGCTTGGCGGTCCGCCAAGCGCTGCCGTCCGTCGTTGTAAGTGTGGCCACAAGACCCGCCCAGTCCCGATGACGATGGTCGTCGATGGCGGCCCGAATCTCGCGCCGCGCCCTGTTGAGGCGGCGCTTCGTGTCAGGCAGCCGTGTGAGCTGCCACTCCCGAAAGAGGCGATTCTTGGTTGTGATCGCCTCGAGGATGTGTGGCGGGAGTTGGCGCGACATCTCTCGCGGCCGTCCTGGCCGCCTGGGGGTGGCCGCCTCTGCTGCAGCCAGTGTGTGCCGCGTGAAGGAGGCCAACGCTTCGTCAGCTCCTTGCACAGCGGGATCGGGCGCGCCCTCGAGGCGGTCGAGGACCTCGACACGAAAGCGCGCCTCGTCTATGCCTCGGAAGTTGTGGCGGTCGGACGGCAGAGATGCACCGATGACGTCCATGTCGAAGACCACCGGGAGGTGATCGGACGACATGGCACATCTAACGGTTGCGGACGTGAAGTGCCCAACACCTTTGAGCACGGCGATGTCGAGCACGTCAGACTGGCCGCGATGGGGGAAGACGGTGTGCTCATAAGGCCCCAGTACTATCGCGCCATGCCGTTGCGTGACGCGAAGGAGGCGGCGGCCGCTGGCGTTGGTGATGCGGGAGTTCCACTGCGGGTGCTTGGCGTTCAAGTCACCCGCAATGAAGACTTTCCCGCGCAGTGCCAGCAGGGCGTCAACGTCAGCCTCCTGAAGCAGTCCTCTCGGCGGCCTGTAGGCCGCAACGAAGGTGATGACCCCCGCCGTCGTGGTGACAGCCACCCCAGTGGCCTCCATTGCAGCGAGGGGCGGAAGCTGGACTTCGTGATGTTTGAGGGACGCCTTGATGTAGATGGCTGTCCCTCCGCCGTGGGTCAGCCTGTCGGTGCGGTAGCACCGATAGTTGGCCACCCTCACGTGTAGTCCCGGCTTCAGGAAGGTCTCGCACACGAGGCAGATGTCAATTGCCTCGTCGCGCAAGAACTCCCTGAATTCCCCTTGTTGGGGGACCAAACTGTTTGCGTTGAAGGCGCAAACGGTGAGGCCATGGATATGGCGATTATCCATGGCGCGGCGGAGTTGGGACGCCGGCCTGAAGGGCCGACGTGACCGCGGTGACGAGCACCGGGAGCTGCTCGAGCAGCTGGCTCAACGACCGCAAGAGCGATCGGAGCTCAGCTGCGTCGGTGGCCATGGGGGCGGTGGGGGCCGCTGGGGCGGCCTCCGCCACTGGGGCGGCCGGTTGCGGCCGCTCCGTACTAGGCGACTGCCGTGGAGCATCGGCAGCCGGTCGCGGCGCAGCACGAGGCGCCGTCCTCTGCGGCGGCAGAGTGTCTTCGGCAGTCCGTCGTGCAGCGGCAGGGGTGGCCCGGCCCGCACGCCGGCGACACCGGCGCGGGGCGGCAGCCCGCGCGCCCTGCGTGGGCGCGGGAGTTGCCACCCCCACGGGCGAAGCCGTGGACGGCGCGGTCGGTGGCCGCGTCTCACGCTCCACCTGCGCCGAACTTCGGGTGGCGGAAGTTGATGGTCCTCCCTTGGTGGCGGCAGCAAAGCTGGTGGACGGGTGCACCTTACGAGAAGGAGCGGTCCCTCCCCTCAGTTGATTTCGGCCCCTTTTGAAGGCCGAGCAGCCTCGATAGCTGGCAACGTGCGTGCCGCCGCAATTGCAGCACGTCGGTTTGTCTTCCCTGGCAAGCCCGCAAGACTTGCTCTCGTGCCCACCCGCGCACTTAACGCAGCGGGGCGACATGGAGCAGTAGCGGGAGACATGGTCGAGCCTTTGGCAGGAAAAGCACTGGGCCCTCTTGCCTTTGGCCCGGAGAGGTTCCACTGCGACCTTGACACGGCCGACCCGCTGCACCTGGAAAATCTTCCGATTTTCCAGGTTGTCAACGAGGACAACCTGGTACAGTGGCATGTCGCGATGCGTACGTGGAGACTTCATTAGTCCGGTGGACCGGACGCCGAAGCCCAGGTCCTCGAGCTCCTCGCGAAGGTAGTCCGCACCAAACTTGAGGGGAAGGTGGCGGAATACCACCTTCAGAAGTTTGAGCGGCTCGGAGGGGTGCGTGTAGCACGGGAGGCCATCTTTGCAGATGGCGTCCATCACCGCGCGGTACTCCTCGTTGGTCGACACTGTGACCTTGTAAAGGTCACGGCCAGCGTTCTTGACAGTGGCAGACGTGGCCACCCTGTCCAGTTTTTGCTGGAACTCCTTGTATTCGCCAGCCCACTGGATGACTATAGGCGGCGGCTTCTTTTGGGCCGGCGCCGGAGGCGCGGCGCCATCCTCCATCGCATCGTCGCTGACGCCCGCAAACGTGTTGGCAGTCGGCAGCGGGGTCGGTAGCTGCAGCGCAGCGGCCCTGGCAGTGTGCCGCCGGGGCGGGGCGACAAAACCATCCTCGTCCGGCTGTCGGGAAGCAGCAGGTGAACGAGTGGGCCGCCGCGTGGTCTTCGTCGATTTCTGCGCGGCGGTGCTCCGGGAGGAGCCCGCGAGAGTCAGCCCAGACTCGGTGGTGGAGGTGCGGGAGGCCCTGGTGGCCTTCTTCCGCGGCCTCGCTCCTTCAGATGTCTGAGAGGGAGTGTCAGAGTCGTCATGCGTCACAGCCCGGCGCTTTCTGGGCGCGCGGGGAGCGTCAAGGTCGGTGTCACGGCGCTCCGACTCGGCAATCGCCTCAGCCAGATTTGCGTCGGGCAGGTCCATGTCCTCCATCTCGGTAGCTGCAGCTAGCGCAGCCACGGGCTCTTCTCGTGTCTCCGGGGCCAGGGGGGCAACCGGGGGCACATCGACCTCTTCAGTGGTCGAGGCCAGCGGCGCAACTCCCGCCGAGGCCGCCACCGCCGGGACCGCAAAATCGTGCGATGCGACCGGCGGGGCTCTCGGTGGCACACCCGACACGTGTTGCCTCGTGTGCGGTAGAGCGGCAGCCTTCTGAATGTTGCAGAAGGCGAGTATAGCCGCCTCGTCGTCCTCTCGACCAGGGTAGGGGCCCCCGTGGGCGAGTTTGTTCATGAGAATGAACACTCGATCACGAGGGTGCGCGTCAAAATCCGATGAGTCAAACCCGTCAGCGTCAGTTGTCGAAAGCCGGTTCGTCATAAGTGGGGGGCCGGATGGGGCCGCCACCGGGATCAACTCAGTCGCCTGAGCTGGCCCCGACGGACGGCGATCCGCCACACCCTTCGCAAGTAAAGCATCCTCTCTCAACGACATTTCGAACAGCACTGCGTGCGTGCGTGCGTGCGTGTGTGCGTGCCGGCGCAGCCGGGGTGGGGGTGCTTTATGGGCTCGGGTGCGGCGGCCGGTTGCGCGCGCGCCCCATTGGTCAGCGGCCGCAACAGGGCGAGCTGGTAAAGGTGCGGCGGCGGCTGGCGGCGGGTGCCACTGTGTGGGGAGACGCTGACTAGAGCGGAGCGCTTGCTACTGGTGTTGCTGCTGCCGTACGTTGGTTCGAGATGCCGCCCAAGACTAGCGGGAAGGCCGCCAAGAAGGCTGGCAAGGCGCAGAAGAACATTTCGAAGGGCGACAAGAAGAAGAAGCGCAAGAGGAAGGAGAGCTATGCCATCTACATCTACAAGGTGCTGAAGCAGGTGCACCCTGACACGGGCATCTCGTCGAAGGCGATGAGCATCATGAACAGCTTCGTGAACGACATTTTCGAGCGCATTGCGGCCGAGGCTTCTCGCCTGGCGCACTACAACAAGCGCTCGACCATCACGTCCCGCGAGATCCAGACCGCTGTGCGGCTGTTGCTGCCTGGCGAGCTGGCCAAGCACGCCGTGAGCGAGGGCACGAAGGCGGTGACCAAGTACACGAGCTCCAAGTAAGGAGGTGGCTCTGGAATGGAAGGAAGGATGGAGAAGGCTCCTCCGTTGCGAGTGCGGCAAAACGGCCCTTTTCAGGGCCACCAACTTGCCTTTTGCGGGAAGGGCGGAATTGTTGTTGTTGTTGTTGTTGTTGTTGTTTGTGTGGACGGCTGTGATGTATGTGTGCATTTTGATTGTGGGTGGGGGGGGGGGGGGCGCGTCAAAGCGTGTTGCGGGGTACGGCCACGAGGTTGGTCGCCGTGGCGTGGAATGGTGGCACGCCTCGTTGGAGTGGTTTTGACCCATTGGTGTTGGTGTGTGTGTGTGTGTGTTACCTGTCTGCGAGGGGGGACAGTGCGATCGGCGACTTTTGTGTCACCGTAACGACGGCCGTTTGCGGGTTTGTTTTTTTGCACATCATACATGGCGAGGGTGAAATGTGAAATGTGAAATGTTTTTGTTTGGTTTTTTTTGCCGCCCACTATTCCCTTTGCTGTACGCCGAGTTTGACAATGGTGCGACGTAACTGCAGCGTGGAGGTGTGTGAGTGACGTTGAAATGAACGTGCCATTAAGACGCAATGTTGTTGTATTGTACTGTACGTGTACGGCGACACGCACGATGATGTACCATTCGACTCTGATTTTTGATAGCCGTGTCTGACTGATTGCGTACGACGCACGCACACCGATGTCGTCATTCAAGATGCACGCGTGTCCAGTGCAGTACAGTAAGCGCGACGCTAGACGACGACGACGGCGGCGGCGGCGGCGGCGGTCGTTTGTTTGGCGAATGTCTGTACACGTGTTTGTCTGTGTCCATCCGGTATGTATTTGTTTGTTTGCAAGTGTTTTGTGTGTCGGTGACGTGGTCCGATCCGTCGCCCCCTGAGTAACTGTCGATCGGCGCGATAGACCGGCGTCACGCAACTGAACCGAAGTCTTGGGCACACTCGTCATACTGTTGTACACCGTCGCGCTGAGAACGGTAACGAAAGGTTGACTTTGATCGGTCGAATGTCTGGGCAGAACGTGAGGAATGAGGCAAGAGTGCAAGGAGGAAAGGACAGAGGGGGGGCAAAAGAGAGAGGAAGGGAAAAAGGGGAGAAACGCATTCGTAGAGCAACGGAACGTTCCCGTGTCGGAGGCGTATTGGAGCCGCACTGAAATGCGTTTAACGGCGGCGCGGCTGCAAGTGTCTGCCGTGGTGAACGTTACCTTTGACGGCTGCATTGGGCTTTGCCTTTGCTTTTGCTTTTGCTTTTGCTTTTGCTTTCGCTTTCGCTTTCGCTTTCGCTTTCCCGGATGTACGTAACGTTTGTTGATATGGTTCTGAGGAAGAGTGTATGACAGTGCCGTGCCGTCCATGTTCGTGTGCCCTCCCATTGTGTGTATGCTATTGTCTGTGTACTTGAATGATGTATGTAGGTGTTAGTGGACATGTTTTACCAGTGGGGGGAAATGGATCGTCGATAGTTGCCGTCACTCTGTCACGGTCGAGATGACGCACCCTCCGTACAGAAAGGTGTCGAGAAAGTGTGTGTGTGTGTGTGTGCGTCCGTGAATTGGCAGTGTTTGGAGGTGGGCGTGCCCTGCATGTGGCCCGGAAGGCTGTTCGTTTGGCGGTAGTGTTGTGTGGACAGGGGAGGGGCATGCGTAACGCTGCTGGCATGGCATTTCGGGAGATGGGAGGGGGCAAACGAGGAAACGAGGAGCGGCGGCCAAAGAAAGACGGGACGGGGAGGGGCGCGGTGTGGGTGGCTTGCGCCTGTGCTCGGCGTTGTGGTTTGTGCAAAAGAGGAGGAGAAAAACAATGAGTTGCCAGGGAGGGGAGCGGTGTGGTTGTCGTGGTGTAGCCGCAGACGCGGCTGTCAGTGAACGTGGCGAGACGGACGGATGCGCGGAGGGGCGGGGGCGGCGCATTTCGCCGGTGCCGTGCCGTGCCATGCCTGAAAGCCGCGTGGTCGCTGTGTTGTTGGTGGCGTGGGGGCGAGGAGAGTACCGTACGGGTGTGCTTGTGCGCCGGAAATGGCACACTGCGCCTGCCCGTCTTGGAGGCTGATGGCTGTGGTGTGGAAATGGGGCGCGGTGATGTTGAAGCAGTTGAAGAACAGAAAAGAAACCAAGAAAACGGAAGGCGTGATGCGGCGGTGGTGGTGAGAGCGGGAAAAACGAAACAAAACAAAAAAAACAACAAAAAAAAGAAGGAAAAACAACAAGAAACAAAAAAGAAAACAAAAAGTCTATCAATATTAAAATGTAAATGGAAATGGAAATGGACCCAGGTATAACCTCCCTGCACAAATAGCAGAGAGTCCGATGATAATAAAAATGTGCCAGAATGTTAACGTCCCTACAAAACAAACCCAACGATAATATTAATGAAAGAATGAACCGTATGTAACATTGCAACAGACATAATGAAACCTGATGAATTGTATAAGGGCAGCAGCGTTGACCTTTGGCCCTGTATTCAGAATAAAAAGAGCCAAAGATCGTTACCCCAATGAAAAAGACACTGAAACACGTATGTAACATAGCAGCGATGGCGAGACATTGTAGCATCTGTGACCAGAGAGTTTGCGCTGGACCGCGCGAGTGTTGCGAGCGGTTCTCAGTCAGTCAGTCAGTCAGTCAGTCGTTGCGAGTCTGTAGCTCTGTCTAGTTGAGGCCTGTACTCTGTCAGTAGTCGTCGCGTGCAGTACGCTAATAGTCGTCATGCAGAGCGGTCGGTCAGTAGTAGCAGCCGAGTGCGGTTGTGTGATGTAGGCGGTCGGCAACACTGGTCAAGATGGTGAATAAGGTATACTGTTTAATTAATATAATCATTAGATAATGAAAAATTTCATTTATTGTAATTATTCTCCAACAAGTTCCCCAATAATAATTTTTATTTCAAAAGCATTTGTCAAACATTTAATTTTTTATTGAACTAAAGAGTTCGTTGCACTTCACATTTCATTCCACTTCTTTGAAGAAAAATTTCACTAAAATCACAAAAAAAGAGAATATTATTATTTGCAATGCAGTTCCTCCAAGCGCTGCGCAACAACAAGAGCAGAAATGTGACATCCATTTATTCTGAGGTAAGACTTTAATTCTGATTGTTTTGCACAGGGCCAAAGACCGATATTTCGGTTTAATTGAAGTTTCTTGTCACTGAACGGACTTTAAATGTTGTGAAGAATTTATATTTGAGTCAGATTGCGAATTTCACATTTTTGTTGCCATTTTCAATACCTCACATTGTGGGCGAGGTTACAATTAGCGCAATGTCCATTAGCATCCGTAAATAACATTGTCCATTATTTTAAATTTTGCGGGGAGGTTACAACACACAAAAAAAAAAAAAAAAAATTGCATTTATATCCGCTCCTCAATTGTAGATACCCCTTACACAGCTGTGTGCAATGAATGAGTGCTGGCTGGTAATTAATTGCACTCCTTGGAGGGAAATGCCATAGGAAGTAGTCTTTAAAAAGTGAATGTTTTTCGTTAAAAGACAAAGGTTACTTTAGAAAAAAGTAATAGTGGGGCTTTTGTTGTTGAACAAAATAAGTACAATGAACATACGTTATCAGATTTGCGCAATGCAGCTTCACACTACCTTTTGATTATAACACAATATACTATACATCGTCCCGAACCGTGACCAGAGTCGCGAGACGAGCAGAGCACGCCGCCGACGCCCGCTCAGTACAACCGTCCACCCGCTACTACTGTCGACCGACTACTACCTCTCCCGACTCGCGCTACAACATATATAACAACTGTTCCTGGCGACCCGGTGCGTGCCACTACTGTCGTCTGGCGCGGTCCAAGCGCCGACTAGCAACGATAAATAACTCTCTGGTCAGACAGAGATGCTGTCATGCCTCGCCATCGCTCTGGTAATGAATACATACGTGTTGCAGCGTGCGTACCACCGGAACACGCAGTGGCGGAGCCAAAGACTGTGTTGTCGAGGTCGAGTGCGAGCGGGAAGAGAGGCAGCGTCGGCACGGAGATGCAAGCGAGCGCGAGACGCACGGGGGCTGCGGCGTGGCGCGTTTGCGGTCGGCGCCTTTGGTGGCAACGGCCGGGACAAGCAGCGGTGTATGGTGTGGTGCGGGGCGGACAGGGGCGGCGGTGGACGGGGAGGAGGAGGCGGCGCGACGACGGCATGGGGGCGAAAACGGGACGGGGGACGGCGGATGTTGAGAGGCGTCACGCGCGGACAGGACACAGACACAGAGACACACACAGATTGGAAAGGGAGGGTGCGCGGTAGTAGTTGGGAATGCGCGTACCGTGCGGGATGGGAGTGGGCGAGGAACACGGTCGTGGCCCCTGTTTTGGGTGCGTGTGATGACGTCGGTGTGTTGTGGGAAGGGAAGGTGCTGTGGCGGCGGCGCGTAATGGGCGTAGGCCGAAAAGAGAAAGGAACGTGGGCAGTGTGTTGGCAAGCGTCGGTTCGACTGCGACGTTGATGGGCAGGGCAGGGCAGGGCAAGGTTAATGGTGGTAGGAGTAGGCGTGTGGGCGCAAAAAATCTGCCGCTGCAGGCGGTGCCGTAACCGCCATGGCGGGAAGGAGAGAGGGCCAAAGAAAGAAAGAAAGAAAGAAAGAAGAAAACAAAAAAAAAAAAAAAAAAAAAAACAAAAAAAGGAGGGAGGGGGGGGGGCGAAAGTGGAGAGGCGGTGGTGTGAGAAGGGCGGGGGCGGAAGGAAGGCAGGCAGGAAGGACAAGAGGCGAGGCGACGGCTTGCTTTGTGTATCGGTCGGTCTCTGGCTATGCTTCGTTTTCTGCAGCAGGGTCGGTGCGCGGCGTGGCTCGCGGCAGTGGGAACGCCTGGCGGCTGGACGGCCAGCAATGCGGTTGGATGGGCGGCCACAGCACCGCACCTGTGCCCGAGGAGGAGACGCTGGCGGCGGGCCCTGAGGTGAGGCCGGCTCGGCTGGGGCTGTGGATGTGTAGGTGTGCGCCGCTGCTGCAACAACGAGTAAAACGCGAGAAGAAGGGATGGCGGTAGAGAGAAGAAAAGAAAAAAAAAAAAAAAAAAAAAGGTCGTGTTGTGTTGATGCGCAGGCAGACGCGTACAGAGAGACGAGCCCGGTCGGCAGCAGGGTGTGGCCGTGCCGAGTGCAGAGCAGCGGCGGCTCGGTTCGGTTCGGTTCGGTTCGGCCCGGCCCGGCGGGCCGCGCTGTTGTCGCGGACGTGAGCGCCCCCTGGCGGGTGGCCGGAGGCGGCGCGGCGTGTTGGACGTGTGGCTGGTGGCAGTGCACAATTTGCGAGTGGCTGGCGGTGTGGTGTGGCGGTTGGCGCGTCGGGCGGCGGAGAGAGAGAGGGAGGAGAGGTATGTGTTGCGGGCGCCCTTTGCTGCGCTGCGTCGTTGCGTGTGCCGTACAGGGCGGGCGCTTGTCGACTGTGTGGGCGGTGTGTCGAATTGGCGTGAATGAAACGGCTGCCGAGAGGTGTGTGGTAGCGAGCCGGTCGGTGTCAGTGCGAAGGGGAATGTGCGTGCGTTTGGCGGTTTCGGTGTGCTTTTTGCGGCGTGAGAGTGGGAATTAGTGGGGCCGGCTGTTGTGTTGGTTCCTTGTGTCTTGTGTCGCGTAGCTTGATGGCAACGTGGAAGGACGCCGGTTTCGTTTCGAGCCTTGCGTGTGGTTGTCGACGTTGACTGGTTGGCGTGTGCCGATGCACGTGCATGTGTGGGTCGCGAGTGCGTTTTTGGCTGGCTGTGTGTGTGTGTGTGTGTGTGTGTGTGTGTGTGTGTGTGTGTGTGTGTTTGTTTTGGGGGGGAAGGGGGAGGCGGTGGTGAAAGTGCAGTCGTTGCCACGGGCGTCGTCGGGTGGGGCTGGGGCTGGGGCTGGGGCTGGGGCTGGGGCTGGGGCTGTGCGTCGTGGCGGAAAGGTGGTAGGTTGCGGGAAGCGAGCCCGTCGTTGACGGTGTCGCGTGAGTTGTGAATCGAGTGGGGCGCGGGGCGCGGGACAGGAGCAGCGTGCCGCTGCGTCGTGGTCGTCAGCAGAGGCTGTGCGTGTGCTTGTCCTTTTTGTGGGCGGTTCGTGCGAGGCGTTTTTGTTTTGTGTTGCCCTAGTTGTTAGTTTATTTTGTTTGTGTTTGTTATTTTGAGACGACGACGACTGGTTGGTGGCGTGCGCGCGAAGTGGCGGTGTGCGCTTCCCGTGTCGTTTGTGTCGTTTTGTTTTTGTGTGTTTTTTTTTGCACTGGGCCCCGGGGGGTGGGTGGGTGGGTGGGTGGGTGGGTGCGTGTGTGTCGATTGCCGGCTGGCGAAAGGTGCGCCATCGGCGGGGTGGGTCGCCGGCACAAGTAGAGGCGGCGGCGTTGTTGCTGTTGTTGTGTGGTGTTTGTTGTTTTGTTCGGCTGTGTCGGCGAGCTGTGTTGCGGTGCGTGTGAATGGTGGTGCAAAAGTGCTGGCGTTGGGGCTGCGACTGCGACGGCGGCGAGCCGCGGGCGCGCATGATAGTGATGTTGTGAACAGCGGCTGTGTACGGTAGTGGTGTTGTTGTAGCACGACGTGCATCCGGGCCGGCGCGGAAAGCGCAGTTGCGGGCGGTTGCCCTTCGGTGCCAGCCATGTCGCGTGAGCGGCGGGTTGCTCTGGGTTGTTGTGTGGTGCCCTTTGGCCGGTGGGGGTGGTTCGCGTGTGTCTCGTTCGCGCTCGGTATCTGGTCGTGGTCGTGCTGCTCCCCCGTCTGTCGGCGGTTTTCGACGTCGTCTGTACGTTTTTGTTCGTTTGCGGCGTGCCTGCCGACGTCGTCCCGTCGCGACGCGACCGTTCAACCGAAAGTGTGGCGCCCGAAGGTGAACGAACGTAACCCTGACCTCGGCGCTTTACGCTGAGCCGAGCGAACCGAACCTAACCTAACCTGTGGTGTGGCGAGGTGAGCTCAGCCTGTGAGCCCCTAACGTCTACGTAAGGTAAGCTGTCCGGCTCACGCCTCACGTTTGAACGCTTTTTTAACCTACGTTTGACGCTTCTTAACCTAGCACTGACCCCTTAACCTAACGTGTAACCTAACCTAACCTAACCTAACCTGTGACGCCTGACGTGTTTGAATGCTTAACCTAAGTTTGACGCTTAACCTAACCCAAGTCCCCTTAACCTAACCCACGTCCACCTAACCTAACCTAACCTAACCTAACCTAACCTAGACGTGTAAACGTAATGTGTAACGCGTAACGTGTAAGGTCGGCTGTCGTGTGTGCTGACGGCAGATTGGGTTGGTCTGTAGATTCGGATTGCGGTTTGCCTCGGTCGAGGGGTTGGGTCGGAAGCGGCGAGGGGCGGCGGCGCCTGTTGCGCAGGCGGCGTCCGTTTGCGGCGGGCAATTGTTGAGAAACGGCTGTGAATGTTGGCGGGCGAGAGGAGGAGGACGGCGCGCGATGTGGCCCGACGGCTGCGGGCCGATCGGGAAACGGCGGGAGGGCGACGGAAGGCGATGGGGCGGCGGAGGCGCGTTTGCACGGCCGTCATCGCCGCACGCCTCGGCTTGTGTGGCTGTGGCGCCGGCCGGGCTGCCGCGGCGACGGTGTGGGAGTTTTGCCGAAGGTTTGGCCATTGTGGCGGGTCGTCGGCTGGGGCTGTGGGGGCGGCATTTGGGCGGGGGAGCGATTCTCGGCGGGCCGACCCAGGCTGTAGCGCGCGGTAGCTGCAGTTTGGCCGTGTTTTGCGGCGCTGCCGTGGCGACTGGTTGGCGACTGTGGTGTGGCTGTGTGTAGCCCCATCCTCGGTGGTTTGAAAGGCGCGGGCGGTTGTGGCGCAGGTTTGGGGCTGCTCCGCACAGGCTGTCGGACGTTGGGCGGTAGCAAGCGCGGGAGGCGCGGCGCGGCGGCGCGCAGAGTGGCGGCCGCTCTCTCGGCCGTCCGCGCCCGCCCGCGACACTGGCTGGGCCTTGTGATTCTCTGCTCTGCTGCTGTGCTGTGCTTGCGTGCCTGCCTGCCTGCCGTCCCGCTCGCTCTCGCTCTCGCTCTCGCTGTGTGTTACGCGCGTCGTCGAAATGGCAGATCAGGCGGCTACGAACGAGACTGCTGCGGCACCCGCCGCCACCGGCACTACGAAGAAGGCCAAGTCTGCGTCGTCTGCGAAGAAGCCGCGCGCCAAGCCTGCGCACCCGCGCACCTCTGAGATGGTGACGGCCGCCATCAAGAGTCTGAAGGAGCGCGGCGGGTCGTCGCTGCAGGCGATCAAGAAGTACATAGCCGCGCACTACAAGCTGGACGCGGAGAAGCTGGCGCCGTTTATCAAGAAGTACCTCAAGTCGGCCGTCGTGGCGGGCGAGCTGGTGCAGACGAAGGGGAAGGGCGCGTCCGGCTCGTTCAAGCTTGCCGGCGCCGGCGGCGGGGGGGGCGGCCGAGGGCGGCAAGGCTCGTGCTGGCGGTGCCAAGAAGAAGCGCGCCGCTCCGGCCAGCAAGGAGAAGAAGGGCGCCCGTGCGGCCGGCGCAAAGAAGGCTGGTGGCGTGAAGGCGGCGACCGGTCGGAAGGCGGGCGCCGCCAAGAAGGCGTCTGCGGCGTCGGCCGCTCCCGCGGGTGCGAAGAAGGCGGCTGCGGCCAAGCCGGCCAAGGCCAAGTCGCCGTCGAAGGCGAAGAAGGCCGCCAAGGTTCCGACGAAGAAGCCGAAGGCGCCGCGCCCGAAGAAGGCGACGACGCCGTCTAAGGCGAAGGCTTCGCCCAAGAAGAAGAAGTAGAGTAGAGGAGAAAGAGATGGGAGAAAGAAAGGGTTTGGCGCTTGACTCCGTCGTCCCCACCCCCCGTCGTCGTCTAGTGGCGCGCAAGAGACGCGCGGCCCAAAACGGCCCTTCTCAGGGCCATCAAAGCACGTCGGGGAAGGTTTTGATTGTCGTGTTGCGTTTGGTGTGGGTGTCTGTCTGGCGTTTCTGTATGCCCGTGGGGATGCTGTTTGCGTGCCGTGGTGGTTGGATTGCGGGGATCGGTGGCGGGTGTGGGCGGCGGTAGCGGTAAGCGGTGTTGTTGTTGTTGTTGTTGTTGTCGTGGTTTGATTGTCGCCGTGTTTGTGGCGGCGGCCGACGGTTGGTTTTCTGTCACGTTGTTTTGTTTGAATACGTTGGTTGGCTTGCCTGCGTTCGTTCTTCTCGGATGTCTGTCTTGTCGAGTCGTGTCTGGTCTCTGTTTTGTTCCTTTGTGTGTGTGTTATGTTTTGCAACGGGGGGCACGTTGAGATGTGGAAGGAGTCGGCGGGGATTTCGGTGGCGTGTAGAGCGAGCGAGCGAGCGCGCCTGCCTGGCCGTTGGCCGTCGGAGTGGAGTGCGGGTTTTTTTGTTTTCGAAACGAAAGCGGCGGCCGGCCAGCCACCCGTGCGGTGTGACGTCGGCCGTTGGGTATTGTGCGCTTTGAGCGCCGGGGAGGGATGATGTGTGATTGTTGCGCGCTGCTAGCAGGCAGGCAGAGTGAGCGGGTGTGGCGGACGGACGGGAAGTGGTGGTTTTTGTTTTTGGGTTGCGGGGCGAGAGGCAGGCGACCGACAAAGTTTGCTCGCGACGGAGAGATGTTAGTGGCCCTGAAAAGGGCCGTTTTTGTTTGTGCGGTGCGGTGCCGCGGCGCGGTTTAGGCGCGCTCGCCGCGGATGCGGCGCGCGAGCTGGATGTCCTTGGGCATGATGGTGACGCGCTTGGCGTGGATTGCGCACAGGTTGGTGTCTTCGAAGAGGCCGACGAGGTAGGCCTCGCTGGCCTCCTGCAGGGCCATGACTGCGGAGCTCTGGAAGCGCAGGTCGGTCTTGAAGTCCTGGGCGATCTCGCGCACTAGGCGCTGGAATGGCAGCTTGCGGATGAGCAGCTCTGTGCTCTTCTGGTAGCGCCTGATTTCTCGCAGGGCGACGGTGCCCGGCCTGTAGCGGTGGGGCTTCTTGACGCCTCCGGTGGCGGGCGCGCTCTTCCTCGCCGCCTTGGTGGCGAGCTGTTTGCGCGGCGCCTTTCCGCCGGTGGACTTGCGGGCCGTTTGCTTTGTGCGGGCCATAGCGGTAGCGGTAGCGGAGCGGCGTGCGTGGAGGTTAGGTGCGGCGCGGCGTCCGGTGCTGCCTTGACAACGGGCCCGCGCGAACGAACCTGCACAATGGACTGAGGAAGATATTCTCGACTGAGGGCGAAGTACTAGCGCAACAAGGCGCTTCACCTTCTGGCATGACGGTTTGGCTATCCAAATTTCATGGCGTTATTGTTCTGCTTGATTCTTTGTGCAATATTTTTTTTTTTTTTTTTTTTTTTTTTTTTAATTAAAAGAAAGCGGAAAGGATAGTAAGAGAGACAGTGAGAGAAAAGGAAAACGAACGGCCCAATTGACTGGCCGGGAATTACGATTAGTTACAGAAGAAAGGACAGAAGGAGGAATAGTGAGAGTGAGTGAAAGCGAATGGCCATTATCATGGCCTCTTCTGCTTCGTAGCGGCGACGCGATGGCGGCGGCAGGCATTCTTGACATGGCGAATTGGGGGGAGGGGGAAAGAGAAAGAAGTCAGAGGGTGACAGTTGAAGAAGTGGAAAAAAGAAGGGCCTATCATGATTAGGCCAACATTGGGGGTAGTGTGGGGGGAAGGGGGAGGCGTGTTGGGTGAGCGAATGACATGGCATGTGGGGGGGAATAATCTATGACGTGAGGGAGGTAGTCGGCATGAGATGAGGGGCTGGTGCAGGCGAGGTCACGGGGGGCGAAATAAAAGGTCGGGCCATCGAGTGGTGGCTAGTCGGTGAACACGGGTGCCCAGGGAAAGGATTAAGGGATTAGGAGAGTGACGAGTTTTGTGGTAAAAGGAGTGGGCGGCGGAGAGGATGCGGGTACGAAGGAGCGGCACTTCAGCCAGGAGGTGGAGCTCGCGGGTTGGGAAGTCGAAGGGGAGGCGGAGGGCACGCCGGAGAGCCCGGTTCTGGACGGTTTGGAGTCGGCGGAGGTGGGTGGGGGCAGCATTGCCCCACACCACCACCGCGTATTCAAGGATGGGGCGAACAAGGGAGGTGTACAGTCTAACAGCAAGGTGTGTGGGGAGGGAAGAGGTTGGGTTGATGAGAGGGTAGAGCAGGCATAGCCGCCCCATTGCCTTACGACGCACCTCATCGATGTGGGGGCGCCAGGTTAGGCGTTGGTCCAGGGTAACACCCAAGTACTTTGCAGTACGAGTCCAGGGGACTGGGGTACCAAGGACCGCCACCTGAGGGAGCCGAACGGGAATACGGCGTCGGCAGATGATAAGGGCTTGGGTCTTGGAGGGATTAAATGCCAGACGCCAGGTCCTAGCCCAGTCGGTTAGGGAATCTGTAGCCCCCTGGAGCCGCTGTTGAAGAACTGCCGCACTCCGAGAACGAGAGAAGAGTGCAGTGTCATCTGCGTAGAGAGCTAAATGTACCCTCGGCGCAGAGGGCAGATCAGCTGTGAAGAGGGAGTAGAGTAGCGGCCCAAGTACGCTGCCCTGTGGTACTCCTGCCCTGATGCGTCGTCGCGTGGATTTCCCGTCAGGGATCCTAACATGGAAGGTGCGACCTTCCAGGTATGTGGCTATTAGCCGTACATGGGACACTGGGAAGCCAAGGGAGAATAATTTGTAGAGCAGCCCTTCGTGCCAGACCGAGTCAAACGCCCTGGACACGTCGAGGAGTATGGCCCCGAAGTACTCCCTACGTTCAATGGCGTCCAGTGCCTCTTCTACTAGGCGCAGGAGTTGGTGAGTGGTGGCGTGGCCCTGCCTGAAGCCAAACTGCTCATCAGGGAGGACTCGTTCTCGGGCAATGTGGATGAGCAGTCGTTTAAGGTACAGCCTCTCGAACACCTTGGAGATGGCGGGCAAGAGGCTGATGGGGCGGTAGCTGGCAGGGGAACGAAGATCCTTCCCAGCCTTGGGTATGGCGACCACTTCAGCGTGTTTCCAGGCAGAGGGATATTGCCTGGTTGTGAGGATGTTGTTGAATGTGGCCGTCAGGATGGGAATAGAAGCTGGGGGTAATTGCTTGAGGAGGGCATTCGTCAGCTTATCGGGGCCGCCAGCTTTCTTGGATTTGAGGTACCGCAATTGCAGTGCAACCTCCTCTTCGTTAATTGGGGTGATTTCATCCTCAGGGTCCTGGACGGCAAGGAATTGAGGGAGGCGTGCCGTGACCAGGCGAATATGGTCGGGGTCAATGGGGTCATTGACCGGGGTGAAGTTGCGCGCGAAGACATCAGCCAAGGCGTTAGCCTTGGCGTCTGGTTCGGACACAAAGTCATCGCCGACCTGTAGGGGGGGGATCCGTTGCCCTCGTCTCAGAAGGCTTTTTGTGAGCCGCCAAGCAGACGGGTCACGCAGGTCAATGGCAGAGATTTTGTTCTCCCAAGCCTGATTGCGGTGGTCTTGCACCGCAGCCTTGATTTGGCGCTGTAATCTATTGATGAGGCGCTTGGTTGCCGGATTCCGAGTGAGCTGCCATTCACGGGTGGTCCGGTTTTTCTCTGTGATGAGAGCAAGGATGTGGGGGGGGAGCGGACGCAGATGATCCGGGGGCCGGTGCGGACGGGGAGGGGTCGCTGCTGTTGCAGCATCTAGCACAACGGTGGTGAGGTGGATGAGGGTACGATCTGCGTCCGTGTGATCGGCAGCAGGTAGTGTGGGTAGGGCTGCTTCGACCCGTCTCTGGTAGGACTGCCAGTCAATACCGCGGATGTCTAGGCCTTCCCTCGGCACGGTCGAGGTTCCAGCGAGATCGATGGAACAGATGACCGGTCGGTGATCGGAGGCTAGAGCGATGCGGGTGGCTGCAGTGATGGGGTGGGGTAGACCTTTCACCACTGCGATGTCTAGGACATCTGGGGCACGTCCACCAGAAGGGTAAATGGTGGGGTCGTGCGGGCCGATGGTGCGGGCATGATGCCGCTCTGCGACCCGGAGGAGTCGACGACCGGATGTGTTGGTTAACCTACTGTTCCAGGCAGCATGTTTGGCATTGAAGTCACCGCCAACGAAGACGTCGTTGCCGAGCGACAGCAATGCTTCATAGTCCGGTGTTTCGAGAAGGCCTCGTGGTGGCCTGTAGAGAGCCACGAACGTAATGGGACCCCTCACCGTGTGGACGACAATGCCAGTGGCTTCCACAGTGTGAAGTGGGGGGAGGGGAATAGGGTGGTGGCGGAGGGAGTTACGCACGTACACCGCCGTGCCACCATAGGCGGTGGGCCTGTCTGTCCGGTAGCAGGAGTAGTTTGCTACACGGACAAAAACACCGGGTTTGAGGTGCGTCTCAGCAACAAGGCAAACATCAACCCTCTCATCCAGGAGGAACTGTCGGAACTCGCCCTGTTGTTTGTGGAGACCGTTGGCATTCCAGATCATGGTTGTCAATCCGTGATGTCTAACAGCCATGACTGGTTGGAATGGGAGCGGGAGGGGCGATGGGGGACATGGATTGGGAGAGGGCGGTGGCAAGTTGGTGTGGGAGGGATTGGAGGAGGGAGGTGAAGGTGGCGGAAATGGCTGAGGTCAGTGCCTCAACAACAGTGGCGATGAGGTCACCAAGGGGGGTGGGAACAGAGGAAGGGGTGGGGACAGGGAGCTGTTGAGAGTGTACCGGGGTGGGAGAGGGGGACGCAGTGCTTAACGCCTGCCGGGGGGATGGGGAAGGAACAGCGGAGCATGACACCCGCTGGGAGGAGGGGGAAGCAGTGCTTGACACCTGCTGGGTGGGGAGGGGAGGGAAGGCTGTTGGAGGGGGTACGATGGGGAGGGAGAGGAGCGGGGGTGGGTAGGAGCCCAGAGGGGCGGGATGGGAACGAGACGCAAGGTGGGGGTGGGCCCGCGACGCCGAGCCGACCAGCGCACCAGAGTAACTGGTGCCCGGGCGGGCCGCCGCCGATGTCCCTGCAAACCGTTTCTGGCTTGCCTTGAAAGACTTAATTCTGGGGCAGCCCATATAACTGCCAGTGTGATTCCCGCCACAGCGGGCGCAGGTGGGGGGGACGTCTCGGGGTTTAGAGCACTCCGAGGAGGCGTGACCTCCAGCACACTTTACGCAACGCACCTCGCGGGTGCAGTCACCCGCGAAGTGCGCCAATCCCTGGCAGCGGTAGCAGACCAGGGTCATCCTCCTGGAGCGCGGCTTCTCCATCGTCACGCTAACGTGATCGAGGAGCGAGAGGGTGAGGAGGGGGTGGTTCTCCGGCGTGTCAGGAGCGGAGACGAAAAAGAGAGGGGTGGGGCGTCGGGTTCGAGGGGAGATGATCCGGGATATAACTGTAGGGGTAATGTTCAAAGACGCAAGCGCCGTCCGCAGGTCATCATCAGAATACTCCATAGGGAGCCCCCTGACAACAACCCTGATGCGGCGGGCCCGTTTAGGAGGGGTGGAGAAACCGACGTTGAACTTGCTTAGGATAATAAGGGACTTAGCAAGGTCAGCAGGGGACTGTACAAACAGGCGATAGTCATCATTACCCATCCATTTTATACGGAAGGGGAAGTCAGTGTGAGTAGTGAGGAGATCTAAAAGCACCTTGAAGGGCCCCTTGTGTTGGATGGATATGGGTGGGGGGGCAGGAGGGGTGGCCGACGGTGGTGGGGGCGGGGGAGGGGGTGGGGCGTCCGCGGCACCATCAATAGCCGCGAACGCGTTGCTGACGGGCACGTCCGACAAGGACGAGGTGATCTGGCGACGAGGTGCCGTTTTGCGCGGCACCTGGAAGCCCTCCGCGTCAAGAACGGCCTTCTTCTTCTTGGTGTGCCCGCGGTCAGCGGGCGGAGGGGCCTCAGAGTCCGATGAGGAGGCTAACTGCCGCTTCCGGCGCTCAGCGACCGGGCGCCGATGGTCGTCGTCGAACTCCATCCCGCCCCCGGTATCGCTGTCGGCGGCCGCGGCAGTCATGTTGGGGTAGAGGGCGGTCTGACGCCGGACAGGGTCGACCTGTTGGCCCTCTTCCTCTGCAGCGTCACGGAGAGCGGTGAGGTGTTCCTCCAGGCCCTCCGCGATGTCACTGTCATCCATGAAGCAGCCAAGGGAATCGCAGTCCGACTCCTCAGGGACATTGACCGCATCAGAAATGTCCGGCATGTCGAGGGCGGACGAGGGACGAAGGAAATCCTGACTTTGCCTCGGCGCGCGCGGGCTGGTCCCACGTGAAGGGGGCCCTGACGCGCCATGTGCCCTATCTAACCGCCTAAGGGCGGCGGTATCGATTTCTGAATCGATACCACATCGCCCTGAAGAATCTGCAGAAAAGGACGGCGTCGGCGGTAAGCCGCCCGCGGAGGAGACAGTACTTCCAGGCGGAGAATCCAAAGAATGAGCCATCTCAGGGTCCGGGTCAATTGGCCGGGTTGTCGTAGGTGGGGGCCGGATGGGGCCGCCGACGAAGCTAGCTCCGCCAGGCAGCGATCCGCCACACCCTCAGCTCCAGAACACACAACATTCGCAAGAGACATCGCAGCTCGGAATGGGGGCCCGCGCGCCTCCGTGCTGCGCTTATATGCCCTCGGTTGCGCGTGGTGGGGGGAGGGCGGGCCAGAGTCTATATAGGGGGGCGGCGGGCGCGCTGGGCGCAGACCGTAGCCGACTCGCCAGCCGCTGCAGCTGCTGTTTGTGCACGTTTTGCTTTGCCCGAGGAAGGAAGGATGACAGGCCGCGGCAAGGGAGGAAAGGGGCTCGGCAAGGGTGGCGCCAAGCGGCACCGCAAGGTGTTGCGCGACAACATCCAGGGCATCACGAAGCCCGCCATCCGCCGCCTGGCTCGCAGGGGCGGCGTGAAGCGCATCTCTGGTCTGATCTACGAGGAGACCCGCGGGGTGCTGAAGGTGTTCCTGGAGAACGTGATCCGCGACGCGGTGACGTACACTGAGCACGCCAAGCGCAAGACTGTGACGGCCATGGACGTGGTGTACGCCCTGAAGAGGCAGGGGCGCACCCTGTACGGTTTCGGCGGTTAGGCTGCGTCGCAGCGGGCGCTGGCCTTCCCGCGGCCGTGCTTGTGGGTGGGAGAGACTAGAAAACGGCCCTTTTCAGGGCCACCACACTGTTCGGAAGTTGAAAAGTGCGAAAGAGTCTGTGTTGTTGCTGCGTGTGTGCGCTGTGTTGTTTGTTTGTTTCTTTCTTTCTTTCCGTTTGAGCGACGTGATGTGACTGGGAGGGGAGAAGGAAAGGAAACGTGTCATGTGGCTGGCTGTGTGTGGAGCTGCTTCGTTTGTGTTTGTTATTGTGTGTCTTTGTATCGATCGCGAACGGAGATGGCGGGCTGTGTGTTGTTGTGCGAGAGGCGGTGATTATTTGCCTGCGTGGTTTGGCTCTGTGTGTTTGCGGCGGCGTTGGGGTTTCCGAGGCAAGGCGTGTGGGCATAGGCGGCCGGATCAGCTGTTTCGTTCGTGTCGACGGCCGTTGCGCGCGGGAGTGGAGGGCGGTGTGTCGACACGCCTCCCTTTAACAATGGTCATTATTGCTGCCGTTGTCGTTTGGAAGGCGACTGCGACCGTGCAAAAAAAAAAAAAAAAAAAAAAAAAAAATGTGTGTGTTTGTTGGGCCACACGGGCTGTGTGGACGACAAGATGGCGGACGTGCGCCGGCGGCGGCTGTGCTGTGAAAGTGCAAAGTTAAAACAAAACAAGGTGCGGCGAGGACGACTGAAATTTTGCTTTGGACGTAGGTTTGTGTGGTGGCCCTGAAAAGGGCCGATTGTTGTGGGCCGGGCCGAGCCGGCAAAGCGCGTTGCGTGCAGGGGAGCACGCGGCGCTGCGATTGCCTGGCCTCCTTTAGGCCTTCTTCTCGGTCTTCTTTGGCAGCAGGACGGCCTGGATGTTGGGCAGGACACCACCCTGTGCGATGGTGACGCCCGGCAGGAGCTTGTTGAGCTCCTCGTCGTTGCGGATGGCAAGCTGCAGGTGGCGCGGGATGATGCGCGTCTTCTTGTTGTCGCGGGCCGCGTTTCCGGCCAGCTCGAGCACCTCAGCCGCGAGGTACTCCATGACGGCGGCGAGGTAGACGGGCGCCCCGGCGCCGACGCGCTCTGCGTAGTTTCCCTTGCGCAGGAGGCGGTGGATTCTGCCGACCGGGAACTGGAGCCCAGCCCTGCTTGAGCGGGACTTTGACTTGCCCTTGACTTTGCCTCCCTTTCCGCGTCCGGACATGGCGATGGGCTAGCGACGGTGCACACGAAACGGAAACGAAAACGACCGGTGCGAGCGGCAGCGAGTCGAGCAGCGGAGTGCGTGCCGGCGCAGCTCTCTCTCTCGCATATATGACGTACTCGGACGTTGAGTAGTCTTGTGGTGGAGGTTCTTTGTCCTTTGACATTTCCTCCAAGCCTGTACGTTAAATTTTGCATGTAGAATGCACCTTACTTTTAGTTTTGTCCTTGCTTTTTATGCTAGTTTTTCTGAACCACTATTTTGTGTTTATGGTAATTATTTTGTGTTTAATTTAGGATGCATTTTGGCCTCCTGTATTTGAGGTTGTAGGTGTTGTAATTGCCTAAGTGTTTAATTAGCTGGTTTTCAGATTGGCTCGCAGTTTGGTAGAATGCTACCGCGAGTTCTCTGAACCTGTCTTTCAGCATCTTTACTTCCGTTGCCTCGTGGGTGTCGGCAGTGGGGAAGCGCGTCCTGACATGAATTGCCCGTCTGAGTGCCCGATTTTGGACTCTCTGCAGCCTTTGCAGGTGCGTTTTGGCTGCATAGCCCCAGACTGGACAGGCATATTCGATGATGGGGCGGACAAGCGTACAGTACAGCCTCACTCCTGTAGTTGCCGCCAGGCTGCTTTCAGTATTTAGTATGGGGTAAATGTCGTTAAGTCTGGCGCTGGCCTTCCTTCTGATGTCGTCGATATGTGCGCGCCATGTCAGTCTTTTGTCAAGGGTGACACCCAGGTATTTGGCCGTGGCCCTCCATGGGATGTCGCGTCTGTGTAGTCTTAGTTGTCTGTTTTGTCGATGGCGGTGGGCAGGGTTGCGTTTGCCTTTCCTTTGGGTGAGCATTATCGCTTGTGTTTTCTCCCCATTTATTGTAATCCGCCATTTCCTGGCCCAGGCTTCCGTCTGGTGTAGTAGGTTTTGGAGTCTTGTCGTCACTATCCCCCTATTTGTACTAACGGCGAAGAATGCCGTGTCGTCGGCGTATTGGGCTGTCTGAGTCTGTGGGGCAGACGGTGTGTCGGCTGTGTACAGGTTGTACAGTATTGGAACTAACACCGATCCCTGTGGTACTCCAGCTTTGATGGTGCGCTTTGAGGACCTCGCAGTGTCCACTTTGACGCAAAATGTGCGGTTGGCTAGGTAGCTCTTCAGGAGCTTAACGACATGGCCGGGGAATCCTAACGTGTACAATTTGTACAGTAGTCCAGTGTGCCACACACTGTCGAAGGCCTTGGCTACGTCTAGCAGCACTAGTCCACAGTAGCCTTTCCGGTTAAAGGCTTCTGTTGCGGCTTCGACCACTCGCATGAGTTGTTGGGGTGCTGAGTGTTGGTTGCGAAATCCGAACTGGAATTTGGGGAGCATGTTCTCTCTTCTTATGTGCCTGTCTATGTGCACTAAGATGAGGCGCTCGTACAGCTTACTCAGTGTTGGGAGTAGGCTTATGGGGCGATGGTGCTGGGGAAAGATGGGGTCTTTTCCAGGCTTAGCGATCGCGACCACTTCCGCGTGTTTCCACTGTTTCGGGAATTTTTGTGATCGCGTGATTTCGTTGAACGTTTCTGTCAATTTTTCTATCGCTAGCTGGGGCAGGTGCTTAAGCAGTTCGTTGGTGAGGAGATCGTGTCCTGGGGCTTTCTTGTTGGGCAGCGTTTTGATGGCTTTCGCTACCTCCTCCGTGGAGAAGGCAGGTGCATCGTCATCGACGTCGTCATCCGCTGCCAGAAATGCGGTTAGTTGTCTGCGGACCATTCTTTCATGTTCGTGATCCTGCGCCTCTGCTGGTGTGAACTGTTTCTCAAAGACGTCGGCGAGTGCGTTGGCTTTATCTTGGGCGCTGAACACTAGTCCTCTCTCGCCGTGCAGAGGCGGCATTCTTGCGCGTCTTTTAGTGAACTGCTTGGTGGCTTGCCAGAGGCTGTTATCCTGCACTTTGAGAGCTGTAAGGCGGTTTGACCATTGCTGGTTTCTGTGCTCAGTGAGCGCCACCTTAAGTTCTCTCTGTAGCCTATTAAGCAGCTTCCTGGTGTCCGGATTTCGCGTAAGTTTCCATTCCTTCGCGGTCCTGTTTTTGTGCCTAATCTGGGCAAGCAGCTGGGGTGGCAGTCGCTGTGTGTGGGGAGGGGGCGGAGGTAGTTCAGGTGTTGCGCCCTGTGCTGCTTGCAGGACCGCGTCTGTGAAGGTACTCAGCGTTTGTTCTGTGTCCTCTGTCGGGAGCGGGGTGTTGGTGAGTTCTTCCATGACTTGTGTTTTGAATCTTTCCCAGTCGATGCGTTTGTACGAGGTTGTATGCTGGTTGCGCGGTAACCAGCCGCCCATGTCAATCTCGAATGTGACAGGGTTGTGATCGGACGACATTCTATTCAGCGAATGCGCCGTCACAAACCCTGTGAGACCTTTGGTGATAGCTACATCGATTACGTCCGGGTTGTTTCCGTTTCTGGGAAAGTGTGTGGGCTCCTCGGGGGCCCACACGTGCATGTGGTGGATGCGCGCAATGCTTTTTAATTGTCGGCCGGCTTGGTTTGTCCTCCTGGAATTCCAGTCGGAGTGCTTGGAGTTAAGGTCTCCTCCAAGTATCAGCTTGCCTCCAATTTGTCCTAATTTGACGATGTCGTCTTCAACTAACCTGTGGTTTTTGGGTTGTCGATATGCTGACGCCACAGTTACCGGTCCTGTGGATGTCTGTACCTCTAATGCTACTGTTTCCAACTGCGTCATTTCTGGTGTGTGAATCTGGTGGTGCGGAATCCCCCTTTTTATGTAGATTGCTACCCCGCCCCCTGCAGTTGGTCGGTCTCGTCTGTAGCAGAGGTAGTTTGGTGCAGAAACTCTGATTCCCGGTTTCAGGTTGGTCTCCTGCACCATGCATATGTCTATCTCTTCTTCCGCCAGGAATTGTCTAAATTCTAGACCCTGAGGGAAGAGGCTCATGGCGTTAAACGTGCATAGTTTGAAACCCTGAATTGCTGGCCTAGCCATGTTGCGGTGTTGTAGCGCTTGTTGTCGCAGTGGACTGCGAGGGCCTAACTGCCGATGAGATGTCGGCGGAGAGCTGATCAAATTTCTTTGTCATGGTCTGCATCAGCTTGTCCATGAGCTTGATGACTTCCGTCAGGGCTTGGGAGAAGTGGTGTATGGGTGTGTTGCTTGTTTGTGTTGTTGTTGCTGCTGCTGGGTTCGTGTTTTCTGTTGTGGGGGTCTGTGCGGGTGATACTGCTCTTGCGTAAGAGCGTGTGTCGTCCTGTATTCGTGTACTTGGGCTGGAAGTTTGTGTGTTTGTGTTGTCTTCTTTTTCTTTGTTTCGTGGTTTTGTTTTAGTGTCTTCTGTATGCGTTTTTTGAGTGGTGCTGGTTGGTTTGTTTGTATTGTTTCGTGTTAGTGCTTGGTTAGTGTTTTTGTTGTTTGTGATCTGCCCTGTTTGTCGGGCCTTGGCCCTCTTGTGAGCTGGACAGCCTTGGTAACTGGCTGTGTGTGCGCCGCTGCAGTTTGCGCATTTTGGCTTGTCTTGGGGCGTCATTCGACACTCCCTGGACGCGTGGTTGCCAGCGCACTTCACGCAGCGTGGTGGCATATCGCAGTGATAGTTAACATGCCCGATGATTTGGCAATTGAAGCACTGAGGTGCCCTTGCTCTCTGCTTCAGTGGTTCCGTAGTTATTCCAAGGCCCATTAGTCGGGTTTCCTGGAACAGCTTCCGGTGCTGTGGAGTGTCGGTTAGAGTGGCACAGTAGAGCGGGTCTCGGTTGTTTGAGCCCTGTTTGCGTACCGATCTTACGTCGTATCCTTTCGCCGTTATGGCTTCTTTGATATCGACGGGATCGGTGCGTGTGGGAAAGCCTCTCAGAACGACTTTCAGGGTCTTCTGTGCGCCTGTTGGGTAGGTGTAATGTGCTATTTTGTGAGTTTTTAGTGTGTTCTTGACGGTGGTGTAGTCTTCTAGTGTTTTTAGTGTAATTTTTATCTTATCTCCGCCGGCGGATTTTGCGTGGAAGCGCTCTTCGCCTATGGCGGCGGTGATAAGATCGTACATCTTTTTGTATGTGTCAGGGAATGTGGCTACTATGGGTGGCAGTTTCTCGTGTTTTGGGGTGTGTGCGTTTTGTTTTGTCGGTGGTGGTGGTGCTTGTGCTTGTGCGTCTTCATCGAGCGCGGCGAATTTATTTTGTGTGGCGCATGCAGTGCCGGCCGCGGTTGGTGGTGGCGTGGCCTTGGCCGTGCGCCGCGCCAGTTCGAAGGTCCCGTTATCTTCCGGTTCCTCGGCTGTGGCGGGCGAATTCTCTGCTGCTGCGCTGGTGCCTGTGTGTGCCGGCTCTGGGCTCTGGGGTGAGTCCGTGGCCGGTGTGTCGTGTATGGTGTTGTGTGTGTTGTGTATTTGGGCCGGTGTGTCATGTGTGTTGTGTGTTATGGAGGACGTGTCTGCTTTTGGTTCGTCATTTGCAGTCTCGTCTGTCACTAGTGCGTCAGCGGGAGGCGCGTCTGTCGCAGTCGTGCCTGCTTTTGGTTCGTCATTTGCAGTCCCGTCTGTCGCTAGTGCGTCTGCGGAGGGCTCGTCAGTCGCAGTCGGTTCCCTCACGTGTGTGTTGCTTGGGCCTGCCCTGCAACTGTGTCCGCCCTATCTATGTCTGTCTGTGTTTGGAAAGCTAGAGAAGGAAGCACAGGCGCATCTGCTTTGCGCTTTGGTGACTTAGCGCGTTTCCTTTTCTCCCTGACGAGCAGTTTTGCTGTCGCCTTTGGGAGAATTTTCCTTTCTGCTTTCCTCTCTATTTCCCTACTGATTTTTGTGTCTTGTCTTGTCTGTTCCCTCCGTTGTTCCTCTCTCCTCCGTTCCCTACGTTTTTCCGTCCTAATAACTCTCTCCATCAGCCTCTTCTCCTCTTCGGGGTCGAGGTGTGGAAGGACATTCTGAATTAGTGGGCAATTGAGTATCGAGCCTAATCCCCTGCGGTCCCTCCTTTCTATCGTGAAACTCGTCCCTTCTCTCGCCACATGGATCTCCACCGAGTCTTCCATCTCCATGCGCAGGGTGGGGGCGGCAAAGTCAAGGGCTGCCAAGGGATTGCTGAGTGAGGCCTTTGTTGACACCGTTATACGTTTCCGGCCAACACTCAGCCCTAACGTCTGACGTGCGCGGGTATACTGGCCGGCGAGCAGTTCCTGGCGGTTCTGGTCGTCTTCCAGGCCCTGACACGTAAATGCCCTACTTCTCGGGGGAGCAGGGAGATACCCCGCGGCAGCTGGGGCGCCCGAGCCGGGCGGCAGAACAGCCCACGGCAACAAGAAGACGCGCCTCGCGTCGCGGCAGTAATAACTGCAGCGACTCCCAAGGCGCCGCTCCAACTCACCAAACACAACGACAATTTGCCCAACGGCTCCCGCTGACGCTAAAAAGCTCAGGGTGCCGCCTTGCACGATTCTAAATCAAACCGCTGGCCCTACAAGGCCCGTTTGTGCCCTAACAAGAACACAACCGGGACACTTCTCACTCGGGGCTGCACTGGAATTCACCAAATGCCCCCGCAGTGTTCCTCGCAAGCGAAGTTCCTAAGGCTTCACAGTCAGCGCGGTCGGTGGAACTAGCGTAGCCTAACACGCGTGCGTTCGCACCGGCTGCTGCTCAGCGTATGCCGGCGCAGCCGGGGTGGGGGTGCTTTATGGGCTCGGGTGCGGCGGCCGGTTGCGCGCGCGCCCCATTGGTCGGCGGCCGCAACAGGGCGAGCTGGTAAAGGTGCGGCGGCGGCTGGCGGCGGGTGCCACTGTGTGGGGAGACGCTGACTAGAGCGGAGCGCTTGCTACTGGTGTTGCTGCTGCCGTACGTTCGTTCGAGATGCCGCCCAAGACTAGCGGGAAGGCCGCCAAGAAGGCTGGCAAGGCGCAGAAGAACATTTCGAAGGGCGACAAGAAGAAGAAGCGCAAGAGGAAGGAGAGCTATGCCATCTACATCTACAAGGTGCTGAAGCAGGTGCACCCTGACACGGGCATCTCGTCGAAGGCGATGAGCATCATGAACAGCTTCGTGAACGACATTTTCGAGCGCATTGCGGCCGAGGCTTCTCGCCTGGCGCACTACAACAAGCGCTCGACCATCACGTCCCGCGAGATCCAGACCGCTGTGCGGCTGTTGCTGCCTGGCGAGCTGGCCAAGCACGCCGTGAGCGAGGGCACGAAGGCGGTGACCAAGTACACGAGCTCCAAGTAAGGAGGTGGCTCTGGAATGGAAGGAAGGATGGAGAAGGCTCCTCCGTTGCGAGAGCGGCAAAACGGCCCTTTTCAGGGCCACCAACTTGCCTTTTGCGGGAAGGGCGGAATTGTTGTTGTTGTTGTTGTTGTTGTTTGTGTGGACGGCTGTGATGTATGTGTGCATTTTGATTGTGGGTGGGGGGGGGGGCGCGTCAAAGCGTGTTGCGGGGTACGGCCACGAGGTTGGTCGCTGTGGCGTGGAATGGTGGCACGCCTCGTTGGAGTGGTTTTGACCCATTGGTGTTGGTGTGTGTGTGTGTGTTACCTGTCTGCGAGGGGGGACAGTGCGATCGGCGACTTTTGTGTCACCGTAACGACGGCCGTTTGCGGGTTTGTTTTTTTGCACATCATACATGGCGAGGGTGAAATGTGAAATGTGAAATGTTTTTGTTTGGTTTTTTTTGCCGCCCACTATTCCCTTTGCTGTACGCCGAGTTTGACAATGGTGCGACGTAACTGCAGCGTGGAGGTGTGTGAGTGACGTTGAAATGAACGTGCCATTAAGACGCAATGTTGTTGTATTGTACTGTACGTGTACGGCGACACGCACGATGATGTACCATTCGACTCTGATTTTTGATAGCCGTGTCTGACTGATTGCGTACGACGCACGCACACCGATGTCGTCATTCAAGATGCACGCGTGTCCAGTGCAGTACAGTAAGCGCGACGCTAGACGACGACGACGGCGGCGGCGGCGGCGGCGGCGGTCGTTTGTTTGGCGAATGTCTGTACACGTGTTTGTCTGTGTCCATCCGGTATGTATTTGTTTGTTTGCAAGTGTTTTGTGTGTCGGTGACGTGGTCCGATCCGTCGCCCCCTGAGTAACTGTCGATCGGCGCGATAGACCGGCGTCACGCAACTGAACCGAAGTCTTGGGCACACCCGTCATACTGTTGTACACCGTCGCGCTGAGAACGGTAACGAAAGGTTGACTTTGATCGGTCGAATGTCTGGGCAGAACGTGAGGAATGAGGCAAGAGTGCAAGGAGGAAAGGACAGAGGGGGGGCAAAAGAGAGAGGAAGGGAAAAAGGGGAGAAACGCATTCGTAGAGCAACGGAACGTTCCCGTGTCGGAGGCGTATTGGAGCCGCACTGAAATGCGTTTAACGGCGGCGCGGCTGCAAGTGTCTGCCGTGGTGAACGTTACCTTTGACGGCTGCATTGGGCTTTGCCTTTGCTTTTGCTTTTGCTTTTGCTTTTGCTTTCGCTTTCGCTTTCGCTTTCGCTTTCCCGGATGTACGTAACGTTTGTTGATATGGTTCTGAGGAAGAGTGTATGACAGTGCCGTGCCGTCCATGTTCGTGTGCCCTCCCATTGTGTGTATGCTATTGTCTGTGTACTTGAATGATGTATGTAGGTGTTAGTGGACATGTTTTACCAGTGGGGGGAAATGGATCGTCGATAGTTGCCGTCACTCTGTCACGGTCGAGATGACGCACCCTCCGTACAGAAAGGTGTCGAGAAAGTGTGTGTGTGTGTGTGCGTCCGTGAATTGGCAGTGTTTGGAGGTGGGCGTGCCCTGCATGTGGCCCGGAAGGCTGTTCGTTTGGCGGTAGTGTTGTGTGGACAGGGGAGGGGCATGCGTAACGCTGCTGGCATGGCATTTCGGGAGATGGGAGGGGGCAAACGAGGAAACGAGGAGCGGCGGCCAAAGAAAGACGGGACGGGGAGGGGCGCGGTGTGGGTGGCTTGCGCCTGTGCTCGGCGTTGTGGTTTGTGCAAAAGAGGAGGAGAAAAACAATGAGTTGCCAGGGAGGGGAGCGGTGTGGTTGTCGTGGTGTAGCCGCAGACGCGGCTGTCAGTGAACGTGGCGAGACGGACGGATGCGCGGAGGGGCGGGGGCGGCGCATTTCGCCGGTGCCGTGCCGTGCCATGCCTGAAAGCCGCGTGGTCGCTGTGTTGTTGGTGGCGTGGGGGCGAGGAGAGTACCGTACGAGTGTGCTTGTGCGCCGGAAATGGCACACTGCGCCTGCCCGTCTTGGAGGCTGATGGCTGTGGTGTGGAAATGGGGCGCGGTGATGTTGAAGCAGTTGAAGAACAGAAAAGAAACCAAGAAAACGGAAGGCGTGATGCGGCGGTGGTGGTGAGAGCGGGAAAAACGAAACAAAACAAAAAAAACAACAAAAAAAAGAAGGAAAAACAACAAGAAACAAAAAAGAAAACAAAAAGTCTATCAATATTAAAATGTAAATGGAAATGGAAATGGACCCAGGTATAACCTCCCTGCACAAATAGCAGAGAGTCCGATGATAATAAAAATGTGCCAGAATGTTAACGTCCCTACAAAACAAACCCAACGATAATATTAATGAAAGAATGAACCGTATGTAACATTGCAACAGACATAATGAAACCTGATGAATTGTATAAGGGCAGCAGCGTTGACCTTTGGCCCTGTATTCAGAATAAAAAGAGCCAAAGATCGTTACCCCAATGAAAAAGACACTGAAACACGTATGTAACATAGCAGCGATGGCGAGACATTGTAGCATCTGTGACCAGAGAGTTTGCGCTGGACCGCGCGAGTGTTGCGAGCGGTTCTCAGTCAGTCAGTCAGTCAGTCAGTCGTTGCGAGTCTGTAGCTCTGTCTAGTTGAGGCCTGTACTCTGTCAGTAGTCGTCGCGTGCAGTACGCTAATAGTCGTCATGCAGAGCGGTCGGTCAGTAGTAGCAGCCGAGTGCGGTTGTGTGATGTAGGCGGTCGGCAACACTGGTCAAGATGGTGAATAAGGTATACTGTTTAATTAATATAATCATTAGATAATGAAAAATTTCATTTATTGTAATTATTCTCCAACAAGTTCCCCAATAATAATTTTTATTTCAAAAGCATTTGTCAAACATTTAATTTTTTATTGAACTAAAGAGTTCGTTGCACTTCACATTTCATTCCACTTCTTTGAAGAAAAATTTCACTAAAATCACAAAAAAAGAGAATATTATTATTTGCAATGCAGTTCCTCCAAGCGCTGCGCAACAACAAGAGCAGAAATGTGACATCCATTTATTCTGAGGTAAGACTTTAATTCTGATTGTTTTGCACAGGGCCAAAGACCGATATTTCGGTTTAATTGAAGTTTCTTGTCACTGAACGGACTTTAAATGTTGTGAAGAATTTATATTTGAGTCAGATTGCGAATTTCACATTTTTGTTGCCATTTTCAATACCTCACATTGTGGGCGAGGTTACAATTAGCGCAATGTCCATTAGCATCCGTAAATAACATTGTCCATTATTTTAAATTTTGCGGGGAGGTTACAACACACAAAAAAAAAAAAAAAATTGCATTTATATCCGCTCCTCAATTGTAGATACCCCTTACACAGCTGTGTGCAATGAATGAGTGCTGGCTGGTAATTAATTGCACTCCTTGGAGGGAAATGCCATAGGAAGTAGTCTTTAAAAAGTGAATGTTTTTCGTTAAAAGACAAAGGTTACTTTAGAAAAAAGTAATAGTGGGGCTTTTGTTGTTGAACAAAATAAGTACAATGAACATACGTTATCAGATTTGCGCAATGCAGCTTCACACTACCTTTTGATTATAACACAATATACTATACATCGTCCCGAACCGTGACCAGAGTCGCGAGACGAGCAGAGCACGCCGCCGACGCCCGCTCAGTACAACCGTCCACCCGCTACTACTGTCGACCGACTACTACCTCTCCCGACTCGCGCTACAACATATATAACAACTGTTCCTGGCGACCCGGTGCGTGCCACTACTGTCGTCTGGCGCGGTCCAAGCGCCGACTAGCAACGATAAATAACTCTCTGGTCAGACAGAGATGCTGTAATGCCTCGCCATCGCTCTGGTAATGAATACATACGTGTTGCAGCGTGCGTACCACCGGAACACGCAGTGGCGGAGCCAAAGACTGTGTTGTCGAGGTCGAGTGCGAGCGGGAAGAGAGGCAGCGTCGGCACGGAGATGCAAGCGAGCGCGAGACGCACGGGGGCTGCGGCGTGGCGCGTTTGCGGTCGGCGCCTTTGGTGGCAACGGCCGGGACAAGCAGCGGTGTATGGTGTGGTGCGGGGCGGACAGGGGCGGCGGTGGACGGGGAGGAGGAGGCGGCGCGACGACGGCATGGGGGCGAAAACGGGACGGGGGACGGCGGATGTTGAGAGGCGTCACGCGCGGACAGGACACAGACACAGAGACACACACAGATTGGAAAGGGAGGGTGCGCGGTAGTAGTTGGGAATGTGCGTACCGTGCGGGATGGGAGTGGGCGAGGAACACGGTCGTGGCCCCTGTTTTGGGTGCGTGTGATGACGTCGGTGTGTTGTGGGAAGGGAAGGTGCTGTGGCGGCGGCGCGTAATGGGCGTAGGCCGAAAAGAGAAAGGAACGTGGGCAGTGTGTTGGCAAGCGTCGGTTCGACTGCGACGTTGATGGGCAGGGCAGGGCAGGGCAAGGTTAATGGTGGTAGGAGTAGGCGTGTGGGCGCAAAAAATCTGCCGCTGCAGGCGGTGCCGTAACCGCCATGGCGGGAAGGAGAGAGGGCCAAAGAAAGAAAGAAAGAAAGAAAGAAGAAAACAAAAAAAAAAAAAAAAAAAAAAAGAAAAACAAAAAAAGGAGGGAGGGGGGGGGCGAAAGTGGAGAGGCGGTGGTGTGAGAAGGGCGGGGGCGGAAGGAAGGCAGGCAGGAAGGACAAGAGGCGAGGCGACGGCTTGCTTTGTGTATCGGTCGGTCTCTGGCTATGCTTCGTTTTCTGCAGCAGGGTCGGTGCGCGGCGTGGCTCGCGGCAGTGGGAACGCCTGGCGGCTGGACGGCCAGCAATGCGGTTGGATGGGCGGCCACAGCACCGCACCTGTGCCCGAGGAGGAGACGCTGGCGGCGGGCCCTGAGGTGAGGCCGGCTCGGCTGGGGCTGTGGATGTGTAGGTGTGCGCCGCTGCTGCAACAACGAGTAAAACGCGAGAAGAAGGGATGGCGGTAGAGAGAAGAAAAGAAAAAAAAAAAAAAAAAAAGGTCGTGTTGTGTTGATGCGCAGGCAGACGCGTACAGAGAGACGAGCCCGGTCGGCAGCAGGGTGTGGCCGTGCCGAGTGCAGAGCAGCGGCGGCTCGGTTCGGTTCGGTTCGGTTCGGCCCGGCCCGGCGGGCCGCGCTGTTGTCGCGGACGTGAGCGCCCCCTGGCGGGTGGCCGGAGGCGGCGCGGCGTGTTGGACGTGTGGCTGGTGGCAGTGCACAATTTGCGAGTGGCTGGCGGTGTGGTGTGGCGGTTGGCGCGTCGGGCGGCGGAGAGAGAGAGGGAGGAGAGGTATGTGTTGCGGGCGCCCTTTGCTGCGCTGCGTCGTTGCGTGTGCCGTACAGGGCGGGCGCTTGTCGACTGTGTGGGCGGTGTGGCGAATTGGCGTGAATGAAACGGCTGCCGAGAGGTGTGTGGTAGCGAGCCGGTCGGTGTCAGTGCGAAGGGGAATGTGCGTGCGTTTGGCGGTTTCGGTGTGCTTTTTGCGGCGTGAGAGTGGGAATTAGTGGGGCCGGCTGTTGTGTTGGTTCCTTGTGTCTTGTGTCGCGTAGCTTGATGGCAACGTGGAAGGACGCCGGTTTCGTTTCGAGCCTTGCGTGTGGTTGTCGACGTTGACTGGTTGGCGTGTGCCGATGCACGTGCATGTGTGGGTCGCGAGTGCGTTTTTGGCTGGCTGTGTGTGTGTGTGTGTGTGTGTGTGTGTGTGTGTGTGTGTTTGTTTTGGGGGGGAAGGGGGAGGCGGTGGTGAAAGTGCAGTCGTTGCCACGGGCGTCGTCGGGTGGGGCTGGGGCTGGGGCTGGGGCTGGGGCTGGGGCTGGGGCTGTGCGTCGTGGCGGAAAGGTGGTAGGTTGCGGGAAGCGAGCCCGTCGTTGACGGTGTCGCGTGAGTTGTGAATCGAGTGGGGCGCGGGGCGCGGGACAGGAGCAGCGTGCCGCTGCGTCGTGGTCGTCAGCAGAGGCTGTGCGTGTGCTTGTCCTTTTTGTGGGCGGTTCGTGCGAGGCGTTTTTGTTTTGTGTTGCCCTAGTTGTTAGTTTATTTTGTTTGTGTTTGTTATTTTGAGACGACGACGACTGGTTGGTGGCGTGCGCGCGAAGTGGCGGTGTGCGCTTCCCGTGTCGTTTGTGTCGTTTTGTTTTTGTGTGTTTTTTTTTGCACTGGGCCCCGGGGGGTGGGTGGGTGGGTGGGTGGGTGGGTGCGTGTGTGTCGATTGCCGGCTGGCGAAAGGTGCGCCATCGGCGGGGTGGGTCGCCGGCACAAGTAGAGGCGGCGGCGTTGTTGCTGTTGTTGTGTGGTGTTTGTTGTTTTGTTCGGCTGTGTCGGCGAGCTGTGTTGCGGTGCGTGTGAATGGTGGTGCAAAAGTGCTGGCGTTGGGGCTGCGACTGCGACGGCGGCGAGCCGCGGGCGCGCATGATAGTGATGTTGTGAACAGCGGCTGTGTACGGTAGTGGTGTTGTTGTAGCACGACGTGCATCCGGGCCGGCGCGGAAAGCGCAGTTGCGGGCGGTTGCCCTTCGGTGCCAGCCATGTCGCGTGAGCGGCGGGTTGCTCTGGGTTGTTGTGTGGTGCCCTTTGGCCGGTGGGGGTGGTTCGCGTGTGTCTCGTTCGCGCTCGGTATCTGGTCGTGGTCGTGCTGCTCCCCCGTCTGTCGGCGGTTTTCGACGTCGTCTGTACGTTTTTGTTCGTTTGCGGCGTGCCTGCCGACGTCGTCCCGTCGCGACGCGACCGTTCAACCGAAAGTGTGGCGCCCGAAGGTGAACGAACGTAACCCTGACCTCGGCGCTTTACGCTGAGCCGAGCGAACCGAACCTAACCTAACCTGTGGTGTGGCGAGGTGAGCTCAGCCTGTGAGCCCCTAACGTCTACGTAAGGTAAGCTGTCCGGCTCACGCCTCACGTTTGAACGCTTTTTTAACCTACGTTTGACGCTTCTTAACCTAGCACTGACCCCTTAACCTAACGTGTAACCTAACCTAACCTAACCTAACCTGTGACGCCTGACGTGTTTGAATGCTTAACCTAAGTTTGACGCTTAACCTAACCCAAGTCCCCTTAACCTAACCCACGTCCACCTAACCTAACCTAACCTAACCTAACCTAACCTAGACGTGTAAACGTAATGTGTAACGCGTAACGTGTAAGGTCGGCTGTCGTGTGTGCTGACGGCAGATTGGGTTGGTCTGTAGATTCGGATTGCGGTTTGCCTCGGTCGAGGGGTTGGGTCGGAAGCGGCGAGGGGCGGCGGCGCCTGTTGCGCAGGCGGCGTCCGTTTGCGGCGGGCAATTGTTGAGAAACGGCTGTGAATGTTGGCGGGCGAGAGGAGGAGGACGGCGCGCGATGTGGCCCGACGGCTGCGGGCCGATCGGGAAACGGCGGGAGGGCGACGGAAGGCGATGGGGCGGCGGAGGCGCGTTTGCACGGCCGTCATCGCCGCACGCCTCGGCTTGTGTGGCTGTGGCGCCGGCCGCGCTGGCCGGGCTGCCGCGGCGACGGTGTGGGAGTTTTGCCGAAGGTTTGGCCATTGTGGCGGGTCGTCGGCTGGGGCTGTGGGGGCGGCATTTGGGCGGGGGCGGCGATTCTCGGCGGGCCGACCCAGGCTGTAGCGCGTGGTAGCTGCAGTTTGGCCGTGGTTTGCGGCGCTGCCGTGGCGACTGGTTGGCGACTGTGGTGTGGCTGTGTGTAGCCCCATCCTCGGTGGTTTGAAAGGCGCAGGCGGTTGTGGCGCAGGTTTGGGGCTGCTCCGCACAGGCTGTCGGACGTTGGGCGGTAGCAAGCGCGGGAGGCGCGGCGCGGCGGCGCGCAGAGTGGCGGCCGCTCTCTCGGCCGTCCGCGCCCGCCCGCGACACTGGCTGGGCCTTGTGATTCTCTGCTCTGCTGCTGTGCTGTGCTTGCGTGCCTGCCTGCCTGCCGTCCCGCTCGCTCTCGCTCTCGCTCTCGCTGTGTGTTACGCGCGTCGTCGAAATGGCAGATCAGGCGGCTACGAACGAGACTGCTGCGGCACCCGCCGCCACCGGCACTACGAAGAAGGCCAAGTCTGCGTCGTCTGCGAAGAAGCCGCGCGCCAAGCCTGCGCACCCGCGCACCTCTGAGATGGTGACGGCCGCCATCAAGAGTCTGAAGGAGCGCGGCGGGTCGTCGCTGCAGGCGATCAAGAAGTACATAGCCGCGCACTACAAGCTGGACGCGGAGAAGCTGGCGCCGTTTATCAAGAAGTACCTCAAGTCGGCCGTCGTGGCGGGCGAGCTGGTGCAGACGAAGGGGAAGGGCGCGTCCGGCTCGTTCAAGCTTGCCGGCGCCGGCGGCGGGGGGGCGGCCGAGGGCGGCAAGGCTCGTGCTGGCGGTGCCAAGAAGAAGCGCGCCGCTCCGGCCAGCAAGGAGAAGAAGGGCGCCCGTGCGGCCGGCGCAAAGAAGGCTGGTGGCGTGAAGGCGGCGACCGGTCGGAAGGCGGGCGCCGCCAAGAAGGCGTCTGCGGCGTCGGCCGCTCCCGCGGGTGCGAAGAAGGCGGCTGCGGCCAAGCCGGCCAAGGCCAAGTCGCCGTCGAAGGCGAAGAAGGCCGCCAAGGTTCCGACGAAGAAGCCGAAGGCGCCGCGCCCGAAGAAGGCGACGACGCCGTCTAAGGCGAAGGCTTCGCCCAAGAAGAAGAAGTAGAGTAGAGGAGAAAGAGATGGGAGAAAGGAAGGGTTTGGCGCTTGACTCCGTCGTCCCCAACCCCCGTCGTCGTCTAGTGGCGCGCAAGAGACGCGCGGCCCAAAACGGCCCTTCTCAGGGCCATCAAAGCACGTCGGGGAAGGTTTTGATTGTCGTGTTGCGTTTGGTGTGGGTGTCTGTCTGGCGTTTCTGTATGCCCGTGGGGATGCTGTTTGCGTGCCGTGGTGGTTGGATTGCGGGGGTCGGTGGCGGGTGTGGGCGGCGGTAGCGGTGTTGTTGTTGTTGTTGTTGTTGTCGTGGTTTGATTGTCGCCGTGTTTGTGGCGGCGGCCGACGGTTGGTTTTCTGTCACGTTGTTTTGTTTGAATACGTTGGTTGGCTTGCCTGCGTTCGTTCTTCTCGGATGTCTGTCTTGTCGAGTCGTGTCTGGTCTCTGTTTTGTTCCTTTGTGTGTGTGTTATGTTTTGCAACGGGGGGCACGTTGAGATGTGGAAGGAGTCGGCGGGGATTTCGGTGGCGTGTAGAGCGAGCGAGCGAGCGCGCCTGCCTGGCCGTTGGCCGTCGGAGTGGAGTGCGGGTTTTTTTGTTTTCGAAACGAAAGCGGCGGCCGGCCAGCCACCCGTGCGGTGTGACGTCGGCCGTTGGGTATTGTGCGCTTTGAGCGCCGGGGAGGGATGATGTGTGATTGTTGCGCGCTGCTAGCAGGCAGGCAGAGTGAGCGGGTGTGGCGGACGGACGGGAAGTGGTGGTTTTTGTTTTTGGGTTGCGGGGCGAGAGGCAGGCGACCGACAAAGTTTGCTCGCGACGGAGAGATGTTAGTGGCCCTGAAAAGGGCCGTTTTTGTTTGTGCGGTGCGGTGCCGCGGCGCGGTTTAGGCGCGCTCGCCGCGGATGCGGCGCGCGAGCTGGATGTCCTTGGGCATGATGGTGACGCGCTTGGCGTGGATTGCGCACAGGTTGGTGTCTTCGAAGAGGCCGACGAGGTAGGCCTCGCTGGCCTCCTGCAGGGCCATGACTGCGGAGCTCTGGAAGCGCAGGTCGGTCTTGAAGTCCTGGGCGATCTCGCGCACTAGGCGCTGGAATGGCAGCTTGCGGATGAGCAGCTCTGTGCTCTTCTGGTAGCGCCTGATTTCTCGCAGGGCGACGGTGCCCGGCCTGTAGCGGTGGGGCTTCTTGACGCCTCCGGTGGCGGGCGCGCTCTTCCTCGCCGCCTTGGTGGCGAGCTGTTTGCGCGGCGCCTTTCCGCCGGTGGACTTGCGGGCCGTTTGCTTTGTGCGGGCCATAGCGGTAGCGGTAGCGGAGCGGCGTGCGTGGAGGTTAGGTGCGGCGCGGCGTCCGGTGCTGCCTTGACAACGGGCCCGCGCGCCTCCGTGCTGCGCTTATATGCCCTCGGTTGCGCGTGGTGGGGGGAGGGCGGGCCAGAGTCTATATAGGGGGGCGGCGGGCGCGCTGGGCGCAGACCGTAGCCGACTCGCCAGCCGCTGCAGCTGCTGTTTGTGCACGTTTTGCTTTGCCCGAGGAAGGAAGGATGACAGGCCGCGGCAAGGGAGGAAAGGGGCTCGGCAAGGGTGGCGCCAAGCGGCACCGCAAGGTGTTGCGCGACAACATCCAGGGCATCACGAAGCCCGCCATCCGCCGCCTGGCTCGCAGGGGCGGCGTGAAGCGCATCTCTGGTCTGATCTACGAGGAGACCCGCGGGGTGCTGAAGGTGTTCCTGGAGAACGTGATCCGCGACGCGGTGACGTACACTGAGCACGCCAAGCGCAAGACTGTGACGGCCATGGACGTGGTGTACGCCCTGAAGAGGCAGGGGCGCACCCTGTACGGTTTCGGCGGTTAGGCTGCGTCGCAGCGGGCGCTGGCCTTCCCGCGGCCGTGCTTGTGGGTGGGAGAGACTAGAAAACGGCCCTTTTCAGGGCCACCACACTGTTCGGAAGTTGAAAAGTGCGAAAGAGTCTGTGTTGTTGCTGCGTGTGTGCGCTGTGTTGTTTGTTTGTTTCTTTCTTTCTTTCCGTTTGAGCGACGTGATGTGACTGGGAGGGGAGAAGGAAAGGAAACGTGTCATGTGGCTGGCTGTGTGTGGAGCTGCTTCGTTTGTGTTTGTTATTGTGTGTCTTTGTATCGATCGCGAACGGAGATGGCGGGCTGTGTGTTGTTGTGCGAGAGGCGGTGATTATTTGCCTGCGTGGTTTGGCTCTGTGTGTTTGCGGCGGCGTTGGGGTTTCCGAGGCAAGGCGTGTGGGCATAGGCGGCCGGATCAGCTGTTTCGTTCGTGTCGACGGCCGTTGCGCGCGGGAGTGGAGGGCGGTGTGTCGACACGCCTCCCTTTAACAATGGTCATTATTGCTGTCGTTGTCGTTTGGAAGGCGACTGCGACCGTGCAAAAAAAAAAAAAAAAAAAAAAAAAAAAATGTGTGTGTTTGTTGGGCCACACGGGCTGTGTGGACGACAAGATGGCGGACGTGCGCCGGCGGCGGCTGTGCTGTGAAAGTGCAAAGTTAAAACAAAACAAGGTGCGGCGAGGACGACTGAAATTTTGCTTTGGACGTAGGTTTGTGTGGTGGCCCTGAAAAGGGCCGATTGTTGTGGGCCGGGCCGAGCCGGCAAAGCGCGTTGCGTGCAGGGGAGCACGCGGCGCTGCGATTGCCTGGCCTCCTTTAGGCCTTCTTCTCGGTCTTCTTTGGCAGCAGGACGGCCTGGATGTTGGGCAGGACACCACCCTGTGCGATGGTGATGCCCGACAGGAGCTTGTTGAGCTCCTCGTCGTTGCGGATGGCAAGCTGCAGGTGGCGCGGGATGATGCGCGTCTTCTTGTTGTCGCGGGCCGCGTTTCCGGCCAGCTCGAGCACCTCAGCCGCGAGGTACTCCATGACGGCGGCGAGGTAGACGGGCGCCCCGGCGCCGACGCGCTCTGCGTAGTTTCCCTTGCGCAGGAGGCGGTGGATTCTGCCGACCGGGAACTAAAGCCCAGCCCTGCTTGAGCGGGACTTTGACTTGCCCTTGACTTTGCCTCCCTTTCCGCGTCCGGACATGGCGATGGGCTAGCGACGGTGCACACGAAACGGAAACGAAAACGACCGGTGCGAGCGGCAGCGAGTCGAGCAGCGGAGTGCGTGCCGGCGCAGCCGGGGTGGGGGTGCTTTATGGGCTCGGGTGCGGCGGCCGGTTGCGCGCGCGCCCCATTGGTCGGCGGCCGCAACAGGGCGAGCTGGTAAAGGTGCGGCGGCGGCTGGCGGCGGGTGCCACTGTGTGGGGAGACGCTGACTAGAGCGGAGCGCTTGCTACTGGTGTTGCTGCTGCCGTACGTTGGTTCGAGATGCCGCCCAAGACTAGCGGGAAGGCCGCCAAGAAGGCTGGCAAGGCGCAGAAGAACATTTCGAAGGGCGACAAGAAGAAGAAGCGCAAGAGGAAGGAGAGCTATGCCATCTACATCTACAAGGTGCTGAAGCAGGTGCACCCTGACACGGGCATCTCGTCGAAGGCGATGAGCATCATGAACAGCTTCGTGAACGACATTTTCGAGCGCATTGCGGCCGAGGCTTCTCGCCTGGCGCACTACAACAAGCGCTCGACCATCACGTCCCGCGAGATCCAGACCGCTGTGCGGCTGTTGCTGCCTGGCGAGCTGGCCAAGCACGCCGTGAGCGAGGGCACGAAGGCGGTGACCAAGTACACGAGCTCCAAGTAAGGAGGTGGCTCTGGAATGGAAGGAAGGATGGAGAAGGCTCCTCCGTTGCGAGAGCGGCAAAACGGCCCTTTTCAGGGCCACCAACTTGCCTTTTGCGGGAAGGGCGGAATTGTTGTTGTTGTTGTTGTTGTTGTTTGTGTGGACGGCTGTGATGTATGTGTGCATTTTGATTGTGGGTGGGGGGGGGGCGCGTCAAAGCGTGTTGCGGGGTACGGCCACGAGGTTGGTCGCCGTGGCGTGGAATGGTGGCACGCCTCGTTGGAGTGGTTTTGACCCATTGGTGTTGGTGTGTGTGTGTGTGTTACCTGTCTGCGAGGGGGGACAGTGCGATCGGCGACTTTTGTGTCACCGTAACGACGGCCGTTTGCGGGTTTGTTTTTTTGCACATCATACATGGCGAGGGTGAAATGTGAAATGTGAAATGTTTTTGTTTGGTTTTTTTTGCCGCCCACTATTCCCTTTGCTGTACGCCGAGTTTGACAATGGTGCGACGTAACTGCAGCGTGGAGGTGTGTGAGTGACGTTGAAATGAACGTGCCATTAAGACGCAATGTTGTTGTATTGTACTGTACGTGTACGGCGACACGCACGATGATGTACCATTCGACTCTGATTTTTGATAGCCGTGTCTGACTGATTGCGTACGACGCACGCACACCGATGTCGTCATTCAAGATGCACGCGTGTCCAGTGCAGTACAGTAAGCGCGACGCTAGACGACGACGACGGCGGCGGCGGCGGCGGCGGCGGCGGCGGCGGCGGCGGTCGTTTGTTTGGCGAATGTCTGTACACGTGTTTGTCTGTGTCCATCCGGTATGTATTTGTTTGTTTGCAAGTGTTTTGTGTGTCGGTGACGTGGTCCGATCCGTCGCCCCCTGAGTAACTGTCGATCGGCGCGATAGACCGGCGTCACGCAACTGAACCGAAGTCTTGGGCACACCCGTCATACTGTTGTACACCGTCGCGCTGAGAACGGTAACGAAAGGTTGACTTTGATCGGTCGAATGTCTGGGCAGAACGTGAGGAATGAGGCAAGAGTGCAAGGAGGAAAGGACAGAGGGGGGGCAAAAGAGAGAGGAAGGGAAAAAGGGGAGAAACGCATTCGTAGAGCAACGGAACGTTCCCGTGTCGGAGGCGTATTGGAGCCGCACTGAAATGCGTTTAACGGCGGCGCGGCTGCAAGTGTCTGCCGTGGTGAACGTTACCTTTGACGGCTGCATTGGGCTTTGCCTTTGCTTTTGCTTTTGCTTTTGCTTTTGCTTTCGCTTTCGCTTTCGCTTTCGCTTTCCCGGATGTACGTAACGTTTGTTGATATGGTTCTGAGGAAGAGTGTATGACAGTGCCGTGCCGTCCATGTTCGTGTGCCCTCCCATTGTGTGTATGCTATTGTCTGTGTACTTGAATGATGTATGTAGGTGTTAGTGGACATGTTTTACCAGTGGGGGGAAATGGATCGTCGATAGTTGCCGTCACTCTGTCACGGTCGAGATGACGCACCCTCCGTACAGAAAGGTGTCGAGAAAGTGTGTGTGTGTGTGTGCGTCCGTGAATTGGCAGTGTTTGGAGGTGGGCGTGCCCTGCATGTGGCCCGGAAGGCTGTTCGTTTGGCGGTAGTGTTGTGTGGACAGGGGAGGGGCATGCGTAACGCTGCTGGCATGGCATTTCGGGAGATGGGAGGGGGCAAACGAGGAAACGAGGAGCGGCGGCCAAAGAAAGACGGGACGGGGAGGGGCGCGGTGTGGGTGGCTTGCGCCTGTGCTCGGCGTTGTGGTTTGTGCAAAAGAGGAGGAGAAAAACAATGAGTTGCCAGGGAGGGGAGCGGTGTGGTTGTCGTGGTGTAGCCGCAGACGCGGCTGTCAGTGAACGTGGCGAGACGGACGGATGCGCGGAGGGGCGGGGGCGGCGCATTTCGCCGGTGCCGTGCCGTGCCATGCCTGAAAGCCGCGTGGTCGCTGTGTTGTTGGTGGCGTGGGGGCGAGGAGAGTACCGTACGGGTGTGCTTGTGCGCCGGAAATGGCACACTGCGCCTGCCCGTCTTGGAGGCTGATGGCTGTGGTGTGGAAATGGGGCGCGGTGATGTTGAAGCAGTTGAAGAACAGAAAAGAAACCAAGAAAACGGAAGGCGTGATGCGGCGGTGGTGGTGAGAGCGGGAAAAACGAAACAAAACAAAAAAAACAACAAAAAAAAGAAGGAAAAACAACAAGAAACAAAAAAGAAAACAAAAAGTCTATCAATATTAAAATGTAAATGGAAATGGAAATGGACCCAGGTATAACCTCCCTGCACAAATAGCAGAGAGTCCGATGATAATAAAAATGTGCCAGAATGTTAACGTCCCTACAAAACAAACCCAACGATAATATTAATGAAAGAATGAACCGTATGTAACATTGCAACAGACATAATGAAACCTGATGAATTGTATAAGGGCAGCAGCGTTGACCTTTGGCCCTGTATTCAGAATAAAAAGAGCCAAAGATCGTTACCCCAATGAAAAAGACACTGAAACACGTATGTAACATAGCAGCGATGGCGAGACATTGTAGCATCTGTGACCAGAGAGTTTGCGCTGGACCGCGCGAGTGTTGCGAGCGGTTCTCAGTCAGTCAGTCAGTCAGTCAGTCGTTGCGAGTCTGTAGCTCTGTCTAGTTGAGGCCTGTACTCTGTCAGTAGTCGTCGCGTGCAGTACGCTAATAGTCGTCATGCAGAGCGGTCGGTCAGTAGTAGCAGCCGAGTGCGGTTGTGTGATGTAGGCGGTCGGCAACACTGGTCAAGATGGTGAATAAGGTATACTGTTTAATTAATATAATCATTAGATAATGAAAAATTTCATTTATTGTAATTATTCTCCAACAAGTTCCCCAATAATAATTTTTATTTCAAAAGCATTTGTCAAACATTTAATTTTTTATTGAACTAAAGAGTTCGTTGCACTTCACATTTCATTCCACTTCTTTGAAGAAAAATTTCACTAAAATCACAAAAAAAGAGAATATTATTATTTGCAATGCAGTTCCTCCAAGCGCTGCGCAACAACTAGAGCAGAAATGTGACATCCATTTATTCTGAGGTAAGACTTTAATTCTGATTGTTTTGCACAGGGCCAAAGACCGATATTTCGGTTTAATTGAAGTTTCTTGTCACTGAACGGACTTTAAATGTTGTGAAGAATTTATATTTGAGTCAGATTGCGAATTTCACATTTTTGTTGCCATTTTCAATACCTCACATTGTGGGCGAGGTTACAATTAGCGCAATGTCCATTAGCATCCGTAAATAACATTGTCCATTATTTTAAATTTTGCGGGGAGGTTACAACACACAAAAAAAAAAAAAATTGCATTTATATCCGCTCCTCAATTGTAGATACCCCTTACACAGCTGTGTGCAATGAATGAGTGCTGGCTGGTAATTAATTGCACTCCTTGGAGGGAAATGCCATAGGAAGTAGTCGTTAAAAAGTGAATGTTTTTCGTTAAAAGACAAAGGTTACTTTAGAAAAAAGTAATAGTGGGGCTTTTGTTGTTGAACAAAATAAGTACAATGAACATACGTTATCAGATTTGCGCAATGCAGCTTCACACTACCTTTTGATTATAACACAATATACTATACATCGTCCCGAACCGTGACCAGAGTCGCGAGACGAGCAGAGCACGCCGCCGACGCCCGCTCAGTACAACCGTCCACCCGCTACTACTGTCGACCGACTACTACCTCTCCCGACTCGCGCTACAACATATATAACAACTGTTCCTGGCGACCCGGTGCGTGCCACTACTGTCGTCTGGCGCGGTCCAAGCGCCGACTAGCAACGATAAATAACTCTCTGGTCAGACAGAGATGCTGTCATGCCTCGCCATCGCTCTGGTAATGAATACATACGTGTTGCAGCGTGCGTACCACCGGAACACGCAGTGGCGGAGCCAAAGACTGTGTTGTCGAGGTCGAGTGCGAGCGGGAAGAGAGGCAGCGTCGGCACGGAGATGCAAGCGAGCGCGAGACGCACGGGGGCTGCGGCGTGGCGCGTTTGCGGTCGGCGCCTTTGGTGGCAACGGCCGGGACAAGCAGCGGTGTATGGTGTGGTGCGGGGCGGACAGGGGCGGCGGTGGACGGGGAGGAGGAGGCGGCGCGACGACGGCATGGGGGCGAAAACGGGACGGGGGACGGCGGATGTTGAGAGGCGTCACGCGCGGACAGGACACAGACACAGAGACACACACAGATTGGAAAGGGAGGGTGCGCGGTAGTAGTTGGGAATGTGCGTACCGTGCGGGATGGGAGTGGGCGAGGAACACGGTCGTGGCCCCTGTTTTGGGTGCGTGTGATGACGTCGGTGTGTTGTGGGAAGGGAAGGTGCTGTGGCGGCGGCGCGTAATGGGCGTAGGCCGAAAAGAGAAAGGAACGTGGGCAGTGTGTTGGCAAGCGTCGGTTCGACTGCGACGTTGATGGGCAGGGCAGGGCAGGGCAAGGTTAATGGTGGTAGGAGTAGGCGTGTGGGCGCAAAAAATCTGCCGCTGCAGGCGGTGCCGTAACCGCCATGGCGGGAAGGAGAGAGGGCCAAAGAAAGAAAGAAAGAAAGAAAGAAGAAAACAAAAAAAAAAAAAAAAAAAAAGAAAAACAAAAAAAGGAGGGAGGGGGGGGGCGAAAGTGGAGAGGCGGTGGTGTGAGAAGGGCGGGGGCGGAAGGAAGGCAGGCAGGAAGGACAAGAGGCGAGGCGACGGCTTGCTTTGTGTATCGGTCGGTCTCTGGCTATGCTTCGTTTTCTGCAGCAGGGTCGGTGCGCGGCGTGGCTCGCGGCAGTGGGAACGCCTGGCGGCTGGACGGCCAGCAATGCGGTTGGATGGGCGGCCACAGCACCGCACCTGTGCCCGAGGAGGAGACGCTGGCGGCGGGCCCTGAGGTGAGGCTGGCTCGGCTGGGGCTGTGGATGTGTAGGTGTGCGCCGCTGCTGCAACAACGAGTAAAACGCGAGAAGAAGGGATGGCGGTAGAGAGAAGAAAAGAAAAAAAAAAAAAAAAAAAGGTCGTGTTGTGTTGATGCGCAGGCAGACGCGTACAGAGAGACGAGCCCGGTCGGCAGCAGGGTGTGGCCGTGCCGAGTGCAGAGCAGCGGCGGCTCGGTTCGGTTCGGTTCGGTTCGGCCCGGCCCGGCGGGCCGCGCTGTTGTCGCGGACGTGAGCGCCCCCTGGCGGGTGGCCGGAGGCGGCGCGGCGTGTTGGACGTGTGGCTGGTGGCAGTGCACAATTTGCGAGTGGCTGGCGGTGTGGTGTGGCGGTTGGCGCGTCGGGCGGCGGAGAGAGAGAGGGAGGAGAGGTATGTGTTGCGGGCGCCCTTTGCTGCGCTGCGTCGTTGCGTGTGCCGTACAGGGCGGGCGCTTGTCGACTGTGTGGGCGGTGTGGCGAATTGGCGTGAATGAAACGGCTGCCGAGAGGTGTGTGGTAGCGAGCCGGTCGGTGTCAGTGCGAAGGGGAATGTGCGTGCGTTTGGCGGTTTCGGTGTGCTTTTTGCGGCGTGAGAGTGGGAATTAGTGGGGCCGGCTGTTGTGTTGGTTCCTTGTGTCTTGTGTCGCGTAGCTTGATGGCAACGTGGAAGGACGCCGGTTTCGTTTCGAGCCTTGCGTGTGGTTGTCGACGTTGACTGGTTGGCGTGTGCCGATGCACGTGCATGTGTGGGTCGCGAGTGCGTTTTTGGCTGGCTGTGTGTGTGTGTGTGTGTGTGTGTGTGTTTGTTTTGGGGGGGAAGGGGGAGGCGGTGGTGAAAGTGCAGTCGTTGCCACGGGCGTCGTCGGGTGGGGCTGGGGCTGGGGCTGGGGCTGGGGCTGGGGCTGGGGCTGTGCGTCGTGGCGGAAAGGTGGTAGGTTGCGGGAAGCGAGCCCGTCGTTGACGGTGTCGCGTGAGTTGTGAATCGAGTGGGGCGCGGGGCGCGGGACAGGAGCAGCGTGCCGCTGCGTCGTGGTCGTCAGCAGAGGCTGTGCGTGTGCTTGTCCTTTTTGTGGGCGGTTCGTGCGAGGCGTTTTTGTTTTGTGTTGCCCTAGTTGTTAGTTTATTTTGTTTGTGTTTGTTATTTTGAGACGACGACGACTGGTTGGTGGCGTGCGCGCGAAGTGGCGGTGTGCGCTTCCCGTGTCGTTTGTGTCGTTTTGTTTTTGTGTGTTTTTTTTTGCACTGGGCCCCGGAGGGTATGTGGGTGGGTGGGTGGGTGGGTGCGTGTGTGTCGATTGCCGGCTGGCGAAAGGTGCGCCATCGGCGGGGTGGGTCGCCGGCACAAGTAGAGGCGGCGGCGTTGTTGCTGTTGTTGTGTGGTGTTTGTTGTTTTGTTCGGCTGTGTCGGCGAGCTGTGTTGCGGTGCGTGTGAATGGTGGTGCAAAAGTGCTGGCGTTGGGGCTGCGACTGCGACGGCGGCGAGCCGCGGGCGCGCATGATAGTGATGTTGTGAACAGCGGCTGTGTACGGTAGTGGTGTTGTTGTAGCACGACGTGCATCCGGGCCGGCGCGGAAAGCGCAGTTGCGGGCGGTTGCCCTTCGGTGCCAGCCATGTCGCGTGAGCGGCGGGTTGCTCTGGGTTGTTGTGTGGTGCCCTTTGGCCGGTGGGGGTGGTTCGCGTGTGTCTCGTTCGCGCTCGGTATCTGGTCGTGGTCGTGCTGCTCCCCCGTCTGTCGGCGGTTTTCGACGTCGTCTGTACGTTTTTGTTCGTTTGCGGCGTGCCTGCCGACGTCGTCCCGTCGCGACGCGACCGTTCAACCGAAAGTGTGGCGCCCGAAGGTGAACGAACGTAACCCTGACCTCGGCGCTTTACGCTGAGCCGAGCGAACCGAACCTAACCTAACCTGTGGTGTGGCGAGGTGAGCTCAGCCTGTGAGCCCCTAACGTCTACGTAAGGTAAGCTGTCCGGCTCACGCCTCACGTTTGAACGCTTTTTTAACCTACGTTTGACGCTTCTTAACCTAGCACTGACCCCTTAACCTAACGTGTAACCTAACCTAACCTAACCTAACCTGTGACGCCTGACGTGTTTGAATGCTTAACCTAAGTTTGACGCTTAACCTAACCCAAGTCCCCTTAACCTAACCCACGTCCACCTAACCTAACCTAACCTAACCTAACCTAACCTAGACGTGTAAACGTAATGTGTAACGCGTAACGTGTAAGGTCGGCTGTCGTGTGTGCTGACGGCAGATTGGGTTGGTCTGTAGATTCGGATTGCGGTTTGCCTCGGTCGAGGGGTTGGGTCGGAAGCGGCGAGGGGCGGCGGCGCCTGTTGCGCAGGCGGCGTCCGTTTGCGGCGGGCAATTGTTGAGAAACGGCTGTGAATGTTGGCGGGCGAGAGGAGGAGGACGGCGCGCGATGTGGCCCGACGGCTGCGGGCCGATCGGGAAACGGCGGGAGGGCGACGGAAGGCGATGGGGCGGCGGAGGCGCGTTTGCACGGCCGTCATCGCCGCACGCCTCGGCTTGTGTGGCTGTGGCGCCGGCCGCGCTGGCCGGGCTGCCGCGGCGACGGTGTGGGAGTTTTGCCGAAGGTTTGGCCATTGTGGCGGGCCGTCGGCTGGGGCTGTGGGGGCGGCATTTGGGCGGGGGCGGCGATTCTCGGCGGGCCGACCCAGGCTGTAGCGCGCGGTAGCTGCAGTTTGGCCGTGGTTTGCGGCGCTGCCGTGGCGACTGGTTGGCGACTGTGGTGTGGCTGTGTGTAGCCCCATCCTCGGTGGTTTGAAAGGCGCGGGCGGTTGTGGCGCAGGTTTGGGGCTGCTCCGCACAGGCTGTCGGACGTTGGGCGGTAGCAAGCGCCCATCCGCCAGTCGTTATGTACCAAGAAGAGGAGAGCAACACAGGATTTACCTGACGGCATTGCCTGCATTCGTCAGAGGAGAGAGGGTGTGTTGAACTTCTTTATTTGTTGTATGGCATCGGGGTATGCGGGAACATAAAAAGAAAATCATAGGGACGGAGCTGCAAGCAGCGTCCGCTTGGTGCACTCCCGAGTCTCAGCGGTCGAGGAGTGCAACAGGCCGCTGATAGCGGTCACGAACATCTTGAGGTGCGCCAACGTCTCGAATGAGTTGATTGGCAGAGGCGCGCGACCGTCGGTAAAAACGGCTGGCATTCTGCTGTATGCGGGGCATCACTTCCAGTTCATCAGCTGCATGGTGGAGGTATTGATGCGGAAACTGCGGGTGTACATGGAAGACCCGCCGGAGGATCTTATTCTGTTGCGCCTGAAGACGCTGAATATGCGTGGGAGCCGCATTGCACCAGGCCTCACACGCATAGTCCACAATTGGTCGTATAAATAAGCGGAAGATGAGGAGGCCATTCCGGATGGAGAGGTCAGACCCTTCATTAAGGAATGGGTACAGCGCACCCATCCGCTTGTGGACTTTGGTACGGACGGCGTCGATGTGTGGCTTCCACAGTAGGCGATCGTCCATGATAACGCCCAGGTACCGGACGGTCTTCTGCCAGGGGAGGGCGGTCCCATAGAGTCGAAGTGGCGGGGCCGGCATCGTCGTCTTCCTCGTAAAGACGATGGCCTGCGTCTTCAGGGGGTTGAACCGGATGCGCCAGCGAGCTGCCCAGATCGCGAGGTCGTCGCATGCCTGCTGCAACCGGGAATGCATGGCGGCATGCCACCGGCTCCTGGTGTAGAGCATCGTATCGTCGGCGTAGACGGCTTTCTCCACTCGGGGCGACGTCGGAAGGTCCGAGGTAAATATAGTATAAAGGACGGGGCCCAGGACGGAGCCCTGCGGCACCCCGGCGACGATAGGTCTGGCAGTGGAGAGAGCCGCGTCAACGCGGACAGCGAAAGTACGGTGCTGCAGGTACGACGCAATGAGGCGCACGTACGCTCGGGGAAACCCAAGGTGGTCCATCTTCCAGAGAAGTCCAGCATGCCAAACACTGTCAAAGGCCTTCGTGACATCTAGAAGAACCGCTCCACAGTATTCCCGGTTGTTGAAGGCGCGAGTGATGTACTCCACAACACGTACAATCTGCTGGGTCGTGGAGTGGCCGCTGCGGAATCCAAACTGTTCCGGGGGGAGGATTTCCCGAATATCCAGGATGGTCCGGAGTCGCTGAAGAAGAAGCCGCTCAAACAGCTTGCTGATGTGCGGAAGCAAACTGATAGGCCGGTAGGATTTTGGGTCCTTCCGATCCTTGCCCGGCTTAGGAACAGCAATAACGATGGAGTGCTTCCACGCTGCAGGGTAGGTGCGAGTCCGCAGAACCCAATTGAAGATGGCAGTGAGATGAACCACAGCCAGGAGCGGCAGGTTCTTCAGGACCCGGCCGGTAATGTCGTCAACACCTGGAGCCTTGGACGCCGGGAGAGCCTTGATGCTTGCACGGACTTCGGCCACTGAAATAGGTGGTATGTCGTCACGGTCCTCCTCCCCGTCCCCGTGGAGGATGGTCTGCACTGCTGCGTCAACCTGGTCGACGTGTAGCTGGTCCACATCTTCTTGAAGGGGGGTAAAATTCTCCTGAAAGATGTCCGCAAGGAGATTCGCCTTATCCTCATGTAGATAGGCCGTCCCAGTCGGTGTTGCAAGAGGGGGCATCCGTGTCCTGCGCTTCGTAAAAAAGCGGACCGCATTTCAGTGCATGGGGTCAGGGGTGAACACCTGCAGTTTCTCAGCCCAGCGTCGATTCTTATGCTGGACAATTGCGGCCTTGATGTCACGGCGCAGGCTGTTGATGTGGCGCTTCAGCTGTGGGTCCCTGGTCACACGCCATTCCTTGCAGAGGCGATTACGTGTGCGTATGTCCTGGAGGATTTCCGCTGGGAGAACGGAAGATGCGACTGTGCTGGTGCGCGGGCGGGGCGTCGCTCCCACCAGAGCTGCTGTGAGTGTATCAGCAAACTGGGCTGCAGAGGCCTCGTGAACGCCGACGCCATCCACCTGTCGCTGCAGGGCTGCAGTAACTCGACGCTGAAAGCACGGCCAGTCCGTGCGGTTGAGATTGAGCCGGCCTGTACTCTGCACCGGGGCGACGTCCAGTTGAAAGAGAACTGGCAGGTGGTCGGAGTTCAGTTCGTGAAGGACTTCAGCAGTCAGGAACTGATTAAGTCCCCGAGTAATGGCGATGTCAAGAATGTCGGGCCTCCCTCTGCTAGGATAACACGTCGGCTCCTCGGGACCGCAAACATACGCATTCACCTCTTCAGTGGCCTGGAGAAGAAGCCGCCCATTAAGATTGGTGACCAAAGAATTCCAGGCGGCGTGTTTGCAATTGAGGTCACCAGCAATAAAATATTTGCCAGGAGTCCGGAGAAGGCGACGGGCATCATCTAGGAGGAGCTGGCGACGAGGGCTCCGGTAAACAGCCATAAACGTGACTGGTCCAGTGGCCGTTTCAACCTGGACAGCAGTGACTTCTATAGTCCCGATGGCAGGTGGTAGAATTTCACAATGCGGAATGGAGGAGCGGATGAAGATCGCCGTGCCACCCCCCTGCGTCGGCCGGTCGGTCCGAAAGCATCGGTAATTGGCGATGGTGGAGCGGATGCCTGGTTTGAGGAAGGTCTCATTGACCAGGCAAATGTCCACGTCATGTTCAAACAAGAACTGCCGAAGCTCCTCAAGGTCGTAGGTGAGGTTGGCGGCATTATAAGCCACTATGCGGAAATCATCCAAGCGGCGGCGTCTAGGCATGCTGGGCTACTGAAGTGACGGCAGTGGGAGCCCGAAGGCTGCGTGAGATCGTCGCCTCCACTGTGGCGGCGATGGTTGCAGGCAGGTTGACGATGGCGGTGGTCAACTCCGTCACCATCGTGGTCAGATGCTGCAGCAGCTGGAAAACGTCTTGGAGTCCAACAGTAGGCACTGCTGTAGGCGAAGGAGAAGCTGGCTGGCGGTCCTGGCGTGCAGGAGGCGGTGGGACGCTGGGCACCTCGGCAGCCGCGGTCGCCCGTGGTTGAGAGACGCCCTTTAGTGCATCTGCCACTGTGACACCGGGCTGGATCCTCGCGGACCGGCGTTCAAGTAGGGAGGGCCACGTACGCTTGTCATTGGCCGGCTGTGTGGGCGGCGGTTGTCGCCTCCGTCGGGTATCAGCACGTCGGGAGGGCGGGACGGGCGGAAGACCCCGCTGCCGACGGCTAGCCTCCTTATGCTTCGCGCAGGAACGAAAATTGGCAGGATGACTGCCTCCACACAGGCCACAGACGGGCGGCTCATCCTTGCTTCGTGGACAAAGGCGGCTGTCGTGGCCAGCACCACACTTGACGCACATGGGCGGCATAGTGCAGTGACGGGCCACGTGGTTGAACCCTTGGCACCGGAAGCATTGGACCGGGCCACGGGACTTCCGCAGACGTTCCACGGTGATGGAGAGATCGTAAATCCTGGTTAGCTGGAATATTTCCCGATGCCGAGGAGTGTCCTGCAGGACGACGACGCGGTGGCCAGTAAGCTGATTGGTCCCGGGCATACGATGGTAATCCACCACCGTTGCGACGAAGCCGAGGTCCTCCAGTTCTTCCTTCAGGTCGTCATGGGTGAGAGACGCCGGAATGTGCTTCAACAGCGCCTTCAGAGTCGGCGGACGGACCGCTGGATAGGTATACATGGGGATAACCTCTCGCCCAACCATATCCATTACAGTCACATAATCCTCAGTACAGGAGAGGCTAAGTTTGAGGGTATCACCCCCCGTCTGCTTGGCAGTAAATGACTGCTTACAGTGTTCCTTTAACCACGTGTGTAGTTGCTTGTAGGAATTCTTAAACTGCAACACAATGGGCGGCACCTTCCGCTGCAGCTGAGGCTGGGACGGTGGCTGCGGCGCCCCCTGCTGTTGCTGTTGCTGCTGGGGCGGTGGAACGTCGTCCGCGCCGTCTTGGATGACGTCGTAGCGGTTAGACGTTGGCACCGCGTCCGTGTCAGGCCGCCGCTGCGGCTGCTTCGAGACCTTCTTCTTTGGTGGCTTCCGGAAACCGTCATCTGCCCCGGTGGCGGCGTCGCCGGTGCGCTTACGACTATGCTGCTGGTGGCCGTCGTCATCTTCACCCGAAGAATCATTAGTGCAATCCATACCGATATCCAAAGTCCTTGCACAGGTCGTCAACAGATCGTTCTCACGGAGGCGTTGCCTGGTCATCATAGGTGGGGGGCCGGATGAGGCCGCCGACGAAGTATTCTCCGCCGGACGGCGATCCGCCACACCCTCAGCCGGAGTAGCGTCCGTAGACATAACGAGCTCTCGCGCGACACGTCCGCTCTCGTCGGAAGACTAACTCCAAATGTAGCAAGCGCCCATCCGCCAGTCGTTATGTCCCAAGAAGAGGAGAGCAACACAGGATTTACCTGACGGCATTGCCTGCATTCGTCAGAGGAGAAAGGGTGTGTTTAACTTCTTTATTTGTTGTATGGCATCGGGGTATGCGGGATCATAAAAAGAAAATCATAGGGACGGAGCTGCAAGCAGCGTCCGCTTGGTGCACTCCCGAGTTTCAGCGGTCGAGGAGTGCAACAGGCCGCTGATAGCGGTCACGAACATCTTGAGGTGCGCCAACGTCTCGAATGAGGGGATTGGCAGAGGCGCGCGACCGTCGGTAAAAACGGCTGGCATTCTGCTGGATGCGGGGCATCACTTCCAGTTCATCAGCTGCATGGTGGAGGTATTGATGCGGAAACTGCGGGTGGACATGGAAGACCCGCCGGAGTATCTTATTCTGTTGCGCCTGAAGACGCTGAATATGCGTGGGGGCCGCATTGCCCCAGGCCTCACACGCATAGTCCACAATTGGTCGTATAAATAAGCGGAAGATGAGGAGGCCATTCCGGATGGAGAGGTCAGACCCTTCGTTAAGGAACGGGTACAACGCACCCATCCGCTGGTGGATTTTGGCACGGACGGCGTCGATGTGGGGCTTCCACAGTAGGCGATCGTCCAGGATAACGCCCAGGTACCGGACGGTCTTCTGCCAGGGGAGGGCGGTCCCATAGAGTCGAAGTGGCGGGGCCGGCATCGTCGTCTTCCTCGTAAAGACGATGGCCTGCGTCTTCAGGGGGTTGAACCGGATGCGCCAGCGAGCTGCCCAGATCTCGAGGTCGTCGCATGCCTGCTGCAACCGGGAATGCATGGCGGCATGCCACCGGCTCCTGGTGTAGAGCATCGTATCGTCGGCGTAGACGGCTTTCTCCACTCGGGGCGACGTCGGAAGGTCCGAGGTAAATATAGTATAAAGGACGGGGCCCAGGACGGAGCCCTGCGGCACCCCGGCGACGATAGGTCTGGCAGTGGAGAGAGCCGCATCAACGCGGACAGCGAAAGTACGGTGCTGCAGGTACGACGCAATGAGGCGCACGTACGCTCGGGGAAACCCAAGGTGGTCCATCTTCCAGAGAAGTCCAGCATGCCAAACACTGTCAAAGGCCTTCGTGACATCTAGAAGAACCGCTCCACAGTATTCCCGGTTGTTGAAGGCGCGAGTGATGTTCTCCACAACACGTACAATCTGCTGGGTCGTGGAGTGGCCGCTGCGGAATCCAAACTGTTCCGGGGGGAGGATTTCCCGAATATCCAGGATGGTCCGGAGTCGCTGAAGAAGAAGCCGCTCAAACAGCTTGCTGATGTGCGGAAGCAAACTGATAGGCCGGTAGGATTTTGGGTCCTTCCGATCCTTGCCCGGCTTAGGAACAGCAATAACGATGGAGTGCTTCCACGCTGCAGGGTAGGTGCGAGTCCGCAGAACCCAATTGAAGATGGCAGTGAGATGAACCACAGCCAGGAGCGGCAGGTTCTTCAGGACCCGGCCGGTAACGTCGTCAACACCTGGAGCCTTGGACGCCGGGAGAGCCTTGATGCTTGCACGGACTTCGGCCACTGAAATAGGTGGTATGTCGTCACGGTCCTCCTCCCCGTCCCCGTGGAGGATGGTCCGCACTGCTGCGTCAACCTGGTCGACGTGTAGCTGGTCCACATCTTCTTGAAGGGGGGTAAAATTCTCCTGAAAGATGTCCGCAAGGAGATTCGCCTTATCCTCATGTAGATAGGCCGTCCCAGTCGGTGTTGCAAGAGGGGGCATCCGTGTCCTGCGCTTCGTAAAAAAGCGGACCGCATTCCAGTGCATGGGGTCAGGGGTGAACGCCTGCAGTTTCTCAGCCCAGCGTCGATTCTTATGCTGGACAATTGCGGCCTTGATGTCACGGCGCAGGCTGTTGATGTGGCGCTTCAGCTGTGGGTCCCTGGTCACACGCCATTCCTTGCAGAGGCGATTACGTGTGCGTATGTCCTGGAGGATTTCCGCTGGGAGAGCGGAAGATGCGACTGTGCTGGTGCGCGGGCGGGGCGTCGCTCCCACCAGAGCTGCTGTGAGTGTATCAGCAAACTGGGCTGCAGAGGCCTCGTGAACGCCGACGCCATCCACCTGTCGCTGCAGGGCTGCAGTAACTCGACGCTGAAAGCACGGCCAGTCCGTGCGGTTGAGATTGAGCCGGCCCGTACTCTGCACCGGGGCGACGTCCAGTTGAAAGAGAACTGGCAGGTGGTCGGAGTTCAGTTCGTGAAGGACTTCAGCAGTCAGGAACTGATTAAGTCCCCGAGTAATGGCGATGTCAAGAATGTCGGGCCTCCCTCTGCTAGGATAACACGTCGGCTCCACGGGACCGCAGACATACGCGTTCACCTCTTCAGTGGCCTGGAGTAGAAGGCGCCCATTACGATTGGTGACCAATGAATTCCAGGCCGCATGTTTGCAATTAAGGTCACCTGCGATGAAATATTTGCCTGGAGTCCGTAGAAGGAGACGGGCATCATCGATGAGGAGCTGGCGGCGAGGGCTCCGGTAGACAGCCATAAACGTGACCGGTCCAGTGGCTGTTTCAACCTGGACAGCAGTGACTTCTATAGACCCGATGGCAGGCGGTTGAATTTCACAATGCGGGATGGAGGAGCGGATGAAGATCGCCGTGCCACCCCCTTGCGTCGGTCTGTCGGTCCGAAAGCATCGGTAATTTGCGATGTTGGAGCGGATGCCTGGTTTGAGAAACGTCTCATTCACCAGGCATATGTCCACGTCATGTTCAATCAAGAACTGCCGGAGCTCCTCAAGGTCGTAGGTGAGGTTGGCGGCGTTATAAGCCACGATGCGGAAATCATCCAAGTGGCGGCGTCTAGGCATGCTGGGCTACTGAAGTGTCTGCAGTAGGAGCCTGAAGGCTGCGTGAGATCGTCGCCTCCACCGTGGCGGCGATGGTTGCAGGCAGGTTGACGATGGCGTTGGTCAACTCGGTCACCATCGTGGTCAGATGCTGCAGCAGCTGGAAAACGTCGTGGAGCCCAACAGTAGGCACCGTAGTGGGTGAAGGAGTAGCTGGCTGACGGTCCTGGCGCGGAAGAGGCGGCGGGACGCTTGGCACCTCGGCAGCTGCAGTAGCCCGTGGGTGGGAGATGCCCTTCAGTGCATCGGCCACTGTGACACCGGGCTGGATCCTCGCGGACCGGCGTTCCATGAGGGAGGGCCACGTACGGTTGTCATTGGCCGGCCGTGTGGGCGGCGGTTGGCGCCGTCGGCGGGTATCAGCACGTCGGGAAGGCGGGACGGGAGGAAGACCCCGCTGCCGACGGCTAGCCTCCTTATGCTTCGCGCAGGAACGAAAATTGGCAGGATGACTGCCTCCACACAGGCCACAGACGGGCGGCTCATCCTTGCTTCGTGGACAAAGGCGGCTGTCGTGGCCAGCACCACACTTGACGCACATAGGCGGCATAGTGCAGTGACGGGCCACGTGGTTGAACCCTTGGCACCGGAAGCATTGGACCAGGCCACGGGACTTCCGCAGACGTTCCACGGTGACGGAGAGGTCGTAAATCCTGGTTAGCTGGAATATTTCCCGATGCCGAGGAGTGTCCTGCAGGACGACGACGCGGTGGCCAGTAAGCTGATTGGTCCCGGGCATACGATGGTAATCCACCACCGTCGCGACGAAGCCGAGGTCCTCCAGTTCTTCCTTCAGTTCGTCATGGGTGAGAGACGCCGGAATGTGCTTCAACAGCGCCTTCAGAGTCGGCGGACGGACCGCTGGATAGGTATACATGGGGATACCCTCTCGCCCAACCATATCCATTACAGTTACATAATCCTCAGTACAGGAGAGGTTGAGTTTGAGGGTATCACCCCCTGTCTGCTTGGCAGTAAACGACTGCTTACAATGTTCCTTTAACCACGTGTGCAGTTGCTTGTAGGAGTTCTTAAACTGCAACACAATGGGCGGCACCTTCCGCTGCAGCTGAAGCTGGGACGGTTGCTGCTGCGCCCCCTGCTGTTGCTGTTGCTGCTGGGGCGGTGGAACGTCGTCCGCGCCGACTTGGATGACGTCGTAGCGGTTAGACGTTGGCACCGCGTCCGTGTCAGGCCGCCGCTGCGGCTGCTTCGAGACCTTCTTCTTTGGTGGCTTCCGGAAACCGTCATCTGCCCCGGTGGCGGCGTCGCCGGTACGCTTACGACTATGCTGCTGGTGGCCGACGTCATCTTCACCCGAAGAGTCATGAGTGCAATCCATACCGAGATCCAAAGTCCTTGCACAGGTCGTCAACAGATCGTTTTCACGGAGGCGTTGCCTGGTCATCATAGGTGGGGGGCCGGATGAGGCCGCCGACGAAGTATTCTCCGCCGGACGGCGATCCGCCACACCCTCAGCCGGAGTAGCGTCCGTAGACATAACGAGCTCTCGCGCGACACGTCCGCTCTCGTCGGAAGACTAACTCCGAATGTAGCAAGCGCGGGAGGCGCGGCGCGGCGGCGCGCAGAGTGGCGGCCGCTCTCTCGGCCGTCCGCGCCCGCCCGCGACACTGGCTGGGCCTTGTGATTCTCTGCTCTGCTGCTGTGCTGTGCTTGCGTGCCTGCCTGCCTGCCGTCCCGCTCGCTCTCGCTCTCGCTCTCGCTGTGTGTTACGCGCGTCGTCGAAATGGCAGATCAGGCGGCTACGAACGAGACTGCTGCGGCACCCGCCGCCACCGGCACTACGAAGAAGGCCAAGTCTGCGTCGTCTGCGAAGAAGCCGCGCGCCAAGCCTGCGCACCCGCGCACCTCTGAGATGGTGACGGCCGCCATCAAGAGTCTGAAGGAGCGCGGCGGGTCGTCGCTGCAGGCGATCAAGAAGTACATAGCCGCGCACTACAAGCTGGACGCGGAGAAGCTGGCGCCGTTTATCAAGAAGTACCTCAAGTCGGCCGTCGTGGCGGGCGAGCTGGTGCAGACGAAGGGGAAGGGCGCGTCCGGCTCGTTCAAGCTTGCCGGCGCCGGCGGCGGGGGGGCGGCCGAGGGCGGCAAGGCTCGTGCTGGCGGTGCCAAGAAGAAGCGCGCCGCTCCGGCCAGCAAGGAGAAGAAGGGCGCCCGTGCGGCCGGCGCAAAGAAGGCTGGTGGCGTGAAGGCGGCGACCGGTCGGAAGGCGGGCGCCGCCAAGAAGGCGTCTGCGGCGTCGGCCGCTCCCGCGGGTGCGAAGAAGGCGGCTGCGGCCAAGCCGGCCAAGGCCAAGTCGCCGTCGAAGGCGAAGAAGGCCGCCAAGGTTCCGACGAAGAAGCCGAAGGCGCCGCGCCCGAAGAAGGCGACGACGCCGTCTAAGGCGAAGGCTTCGCCCAAGAAGAAGAAGTAGAGTAGAGGAGAAAGAGATGGGAGAAAGGAAGGGTTTGGCGCTTGACTCCGTCGTCCCCACCCCCCGTCGTCGTCTAGTGGCGCGCAAGAGACGCGCGGCCCAAAACGGCCCTTCTCAGGGCCATCAAAGCACGTCGGGGAAGGTTTTGATTGTCGTGTTGCGTTTGGTGTGGGTGTCTGTCTGGCGTTTCTGTATGCCCGTGGGGATGCTGTTTGCGTGCCGTGGTGGTTGGATTGCGGGGGTCGGTGGCGGGTGTGGGCGGCGGTAGCGGTAAGCGGTGTTGTTGTTGTTGTTGTTGTTGTTGTCGTGGTTTGATTGTCGCCGTGTTTGTGGCGGCGGCCGACGGTTGGTTTTCTGTCACGTTGTTTTGTTTGAATACGTTGGTTGGCTTGCCTGCGTTCGTTCTTCTCGGATGTCTGTCTTGTCGAGTCGTGTCTGGTCTCTGTTTTGTTCCTTTGTGTGTGTGTTATGTTTTGCAACGGGGGGCACGTTGAGATGTGGAAGGAGTCGGCGGGGATTTCGGTGGCGTGTAGAGCGAGCGAGCGAGCGCGCCTGCCTGGCCGTTGGCCGTCGGAGTGGAGTGCGGGTTTTTTTGTTTTCGAAACGAAAGCGGCGGCCGGCCAGCCACCCGTGCGGTGTGACGTCGGCCGTTGGGTATTGTGCGCTTTGAGCGCCGGGGAGGGATGATGTGTGATTGTTGCGCGCTGCTAGCAGGCAGGCAGAGTGAGCGGGTGTGGCGGACGGACGGGAAGTGGTGGTTTTTGTTTTTGGGTTGCGGGGCGAGAGGCAGGCGACCGACAAAGTTTGCTCGCGACGGAGAGATGTTAGTGGCCCTGAAAAGGGCCGTTTTTGTTTGTGCGGTGCGGTGCCGCGGCGCGGTTTAGGCGCGCTCGCCGCGGATGCGGCGCGCGAGCTGGATGTCCTTGGGCATGATGGTGACGCGCTTGGCGTGGATTGCGCACAGGTTGGTGTCTTCGAAGAGGCCGACGAGGTAGGCCTCGCTGGCCTCCTGCAGGGCCATGACTGCGGAGCTCTGGAAGCGCAGGTCGGTCTTGAAGTCCTGGGCGATCTCGCGCACTAGGCGCTGGAATGGCAGCTTGCGGATGAGCAGCTCTGTGCTCTTCTGGTAGCGCCTGATTTCTCGCAGGGCGACGGTGCCCGGCCTGTAGCGGTGGGGCTTCTTGACGCCTCCGGTGGCGGGCGCGCTCTTCCTCGCCGCCTTGGTGGCGAGCTGTTTGCGCGGCGCCTTTCCACCGGTGGACTTGCGGGCCGTTTGCTTTGTGCGGGCCATAGCGGTAGCGGTAGCGGAGCGGCGTGCGTGGAGGTTAGGTGCGGCGCGGCGTCCGGTGCTGCCTTGACAACGGGCCCGCGCGCCTCCGTGCTGCGCTTATATGCCCTCGGTTGCGCGTGGTGGGGGGAGGGCGGGCCAGAGTCTATATAGGGGGGCGGCGGGCGCGCTGGGCGCAGACCGTAGCCGACTCGCCAGCCGCTGCAGCTGCTGTTTGTGCACGTTTTGCTTTGCCCGAGGAAGGAAGGATGACAGGCCGCGGCAAGGGAGGAAAGGGGCTCGGCAAGGGTGGCGCCAAGCGGCACCGCAAGGTGTTGCGCGACAACATCCAGGGCATCACGAAGCCCGCCATCCGCCGCCTGGCTCGCAGGGGCGGCGTGAAGCGCATCTCTGGTCTGATCTACGAGGAGACCCGCGGGGTGCTGAAGGTGTTCCTGGAGAACGTGATCCGCGACGCGGTGACGTACACTGAGCACGCCAAGCGCAAGACTGTGACGGCCATGGACGTGGTGTACGCCCTGAAGAGGCAGGGGCGCACCCTGTACGGTTTCGGCGGTTAGGCTGCGTCGCAGCGGGCGCTGGCCTTCCCGCGGCCGTGCTTGTGGGTGGGAGAGACTAGAAAACGGCCCTTTTCAGGGCCACCACACTGTTCGGAAGTTGAAAAGTGCGAAAGAGTCTGTGTTGTTGCTGCGTGTGTGCGCTGTGTTGTTTGTTTCTTTCTTTCTTTCTTTCCGTTTGAGCGACGTGATGTGACTGGGAGGGGAGAAGGAAAGGAAACGTGTCATGTGGCTGGCTGTGTGTGGAGCTGCTTCGTTTGTGTTTGTTATTGTGTGTCTTTGTATCGATCGCGAACGGAGATGGCGGGCTGTGTGTTGTTGTGCGAGAGGCGGTGATTATTTGCCTGCGTGGTTTGGCTCTGTGTGTTTGCGGCGGCGTTGGGGTTTCCGAGGCAAGGCGTGTGGGCATAGGCGGCCGGATCAGCTGTTTCGTTCGTGTCGACGGCCGTTGCGCGCGGGAGTGGAGGGCGGTGTGTCGACACGCCTCCCTTTAACAATGGTCATTATTGCTGCCGTTGTCGTTTGGAAGGCGACTGCGACCGTGCAAAAAAAAAAAAAAAAAAAAAAAAAAATGTGTGTGTTTGTTGGGCCACACGGGCTGTGTGGACGACAAGATGGCGGACGTGCGCCGGCGGCGGCTGTGCTGTGAAAGTGCAAAGTTAAAACAAAACAAGGTGCGGCGAGGACGACTGAAATTTTGCTTTGGACGTAGGTTTGTGTGGTGGCCCTGAAAAGGGCCGATTGTTGTGGGCCGGGCCGAGCCGGCAAAGCGCGTTGCGTGCAGGGGAGCACGCGGCGCTGCGATTGCCTGGCCTCCTTTAGGCCTTCTTCTCGGTCTTCTTTGGCAGCAGGACGGCCTGGATGTTGGGCAGGACACCACCCTGTGCGATGGTGACGCCCGACAGGAGCTTGTTGAGCTCCTCGTCGTTGCGGATGGCAAGCTGCAGGTGGCGCGGGATGATGCGCGTCTTCTTGTTGTCGCGGGCCGCGTTTCCGGCCAGCTCGAGCACCTCAGCCGCGAGGTACTCCATGACGGCGGCGAGGTAGACGGGCGCCCCGGCGCCGACGCGCTCTGCGTAGTTTCCCTTGCGCAGGAGGCGGTGGATTCTGCCGACCGGGAACTGGAGCCCAGCCCTGCTTGAGCGGGACTTTGACTTGCCCTTGACTTTGCCTCCCTTTCCGCGTCCGGACATGGCGATGGGCTAGCGACGGTGCACACGAAACGGAAACGAAAACGACCGGTGCGAGCGGCAGCGAGTCGAGCAGCGGAGTGCGTGCCGGCGCAGCTCTCTCTGCTCTCTTTTTATTCCTCTACCGTTAGAGGGGGGGAATTGGTGGAGGTTGTTGTCGCCTTTGGACATTTCCTCCTCTTATCTGTGTGTTGTTTTTGTTACTGTGCTGTTGTAAGTTGCTGTTTGTTGAGAGTCGTTGTGTGTTCTGTTTGTGTTATGTGTGTTCTGTTTGTGTTACTGCTGGAGTAGCGACTTGGGTCTTGCGTATCTGCCCCTGTGGTTTTCGTATTGCCCAAGGGTGTTTATCAAGTCGTTTTCTGAATTCCGCGCCTTGGCATAGAACGCTTCTGCCAGGGCACGGAATCTTGTTGTGAGTGGCTCTATGTCTGCGCAGCCGGGGTGGGGGTGCTTTATGGGCTCGGGTGCGGCGGCCGGTTGCGCGCGCGCCCCATTGGTCGGCGGCCGCAACAGGGCGAGCTGGTAAAGGTGCGGCGGCGGCTGGCGGCGGGTGCCACTGTGTGGGGAGACGCTGACTAGAGCGGAGCGCTTGCTACTGGTGTTGCTGCCGTCGCGATAGTTTAGTGTGTTTTCCGCGCGATTCTGTGTATTCGGCGTTAGTCGAACGTTCTTTTTCTACGTTTTGCCGCGTCGTCTTTCAGTCGGAGCGGTTATTTTCTGCGTTGGTGTTGGTCGTCGCGCGCGTTGATTTCGTCGTTCGCGGCGGAGTCAAAGGCCACGATGGCCAGTTCTTCAGCCGGTTCTCGAGGTTTGTTTCCCTCGTCTGGCAAGAATATCATGTCATGCGCTGAATTGCTGTCGTATTCATCAGAGTCTTGTCTGCCTATCTCTCGATCAGTCCACCGTCGGCTGTCGGATCCTACAATTCAGTTTACGTCAGAACAAGTCAATCAGGCGACCGATCAGATGCAGCAGGACAGCGTTGAGCTGGGTTCATCCGGCCCAGGGCCGAGTAGCGTGGGGCCAGGCTCCGGCGGGATACCTAACGGTGACAACGATGCCGTCCTGGCCGCCCCTACACCCGGCTCCGCTGACGCTGCACCGCCTGTAACGCGTCGCAAATCGACGAAATCCACGAAGGCGCGGGATGCTCCATACTCGCATGCTTCACGTAAGCATGCGCATCCCCCTTCGCACACCGACTCTGAATCAGCTGAATCCAGGGCGCCTGACAGGAAGAAGCAATCAACCGACCGTCAGGACCCTGTTTCGCCTCAGGACGCCTCCGCTTCCAATGCGGCGACCGACTCCAGTCTGGTCGACATGGCGACTGACTACGAGGTCACAGTTCCAACGTCGAACAGATTTGAAAGTTTAGATGATGTCACACCAGCTGACCAAGACATTCCAGACAATATGCCGGCTCCTACTCCTGTCCAGGCCCCCAAGGTGCCACCTATTATAGTTCACGACACGGTCAACTACCTCAATCGCGTCAGGGAACTGAAGGGGCACCTGAAGGGTTCCTTTTCCTGCCAATATAAAAGAGGTAATATCCGTTACGAGTTTGAACACCCATCAGATTATCGATACATGATCGATTATCTCAAGACTCGTGCCATTCAGTACCACACATATGATCTCGACCCTTTCAAAGTTTTGAAGGTCGTCGTCAGGCACCTTGAGCCCACCACCCCTCCCGCTGACGTTAAGGAAGCGCTGGAGGAGCTGGGCTTCACTGTGCAATCTGTCGCTGTTATGCACCAGCAAGTGCCAGACGCACAGGGAAAACTGACCGACGTCAAGTGGCCTCTATTCGTCGCTGTACTGCATTGTACACCGAATGTCTACGACGTCTACAAAATTAAATTCCTTCTGCACATGAAAGTGGATGTAGAATCCTACCGAAATGAATCTGGCTTGACACAATGCTTTAATTGCCAGCGTTTTGGTCACGGCTCCCGCAACTGCGGCCGTCTGCCGCGTTGCGTCAAGTGTGCCGGAGACCATCTCACCCGACTCTGCCAAAAGAAGACTAATGAACCGCCCAAATGCTGTAATTGCGGTCAGGCTCAAACAGCTAATTATCGTAAATGCTCTGCATATCAAAAAGCACTAGCGAACTCTCGCAGTTCTTCCACTCCGGCAGCCTCGGCGCCTTCGACGCCAGCTGCTCCACCAGCTGATACTACCAACTTTCCAAACCTGCGAGCACGTCGTGCCCCTCCCTCACCTTCTTCCTCTGCTGCCGGCCCGGGGCCCTTGCCTCCGCGTCGTCCAGCTTCACGCCCAGAGACAGCTTCCCACTCTGCTTGGGGAAAAACAAACCCATCCCCAGAGCCTTCTACACCCCCGCCCCCTACCTTCTCCTTCCCATTTTCAAACCATCTTGCAGATCTTGCTGCCTTACTGCAGCAGTTCAACATCCGCAAAATCATTTCTACATTCCGTTCAACTATCCAACAACTCAATTCAGCTTCTGATCCGTTCAGTAAATTAATGATAATTCTGTCTGCCTTCATCTCTTACTTCTCCGATGGACCGTAATCTACACCGCCCATTTCGTATATTCAGTTGGAACGCCGATGGTGTTCTCCGCCAACGCCATTCTCTTGAGGGCTTTCTCGATGACAGGGGGATCGACATTGCCCTTATTTGCGAAACGCACTTAAAACCACATCAACAGTTTTCCGTTCCTAATTATTACGCATACCGATCCGACCGCGCGGATCGGCCACATGGAGGTACTCTTGTCCTAGTCAAACAGTGCCATACGCACAGACTTCGACAGATACCGCAACTACAACACCTGGAGGCCACAGCTATAGATATACAGATATATGGACAGTCGTTGACTCTTGCCGCAGCTTACAACTCCCCCGCTCGAGCTATACTCCCGGCCGACTTGGATATCCTCTTCCACCTGGGCCCCAAGGTCCTCGTGGGAGGGGACTTCAATTCCAAGCACGGGACGTGGGGATGCCGTTCCACAAATGCAAATGGACGTCGGCTATTCCAGTACCTAGAACTGAACGCCGCTATCCGTGTTATTGCACCAGACTCTCCCACACACTATCACAAATCCGGTCTTTACCGTCCTGACATCCTCGACATTTTCCTGGCGCGGGACATTCCGTGGGTCCACCGGATCTCTGTGATTTCGGAACTTGATTCCGATCACAATCCGGTGACCCTCGAATTCCTAGACGCTCGCCCACAAGACCAGCTCCGTCCGGCTTACGTTATCAACACAGACTGGGAGCGCTACCAACAACTTGTTGACCTTCATGTCCTTGAGCTTCAGCCCATTACCCGCCGCAGCCACATCGATCCGTCGGCGGACCGTTTTGCAAAAATCCTCACCGAATGCTACCGCACCTCTTCCCGACGAGTCCTCCAGCCTCCTCGTCGCCTGGACCTTCCGCCAGACGTCCAGGAACTAATTCGTACCAAACGTCGATTTCGTCGCCGGTGGCAACGCCTCCGCGACCCAATCGACAAACGAATTTGGAAGTCACTGGCTCAAGAGCTTCGGGTACGCTTACAAGAAGTCCATGATCAGGCATGGAACCAACGCCTTCGAGAGGCCGCAGACCGTCCTGACCGACTGTGGCGCATAGTCAAGGAGACTACAACCACTCCCCCTCCTTCTCAGCCCCTCCATGGTCCCCAAGGCCTGGTTTACTCGCCTCAGGACAAGGCGGAGGCCCTCGCACACAGCCTTGAGCGGCAATTTCGCCTCAACGAAGTCGACGACGAAGAGGCTGACGCCCACGAGACCCGCGTTCATCGTCGGGTCCGTCAGCTTCTTCGCCGTCGTACAGACACCACCTTTCCACCGGTCACTCTCCCGGTGGTGGCGACTTACATTAGTAGTATTCCAGCCCGAAAGGCCCCTGGTCCTGACGGTATCCGGCCGACCCTTCTTCATCACCTCTCTCCAGTTGCGCTTTCGTACCTGGTTAATCTTTACAATAGCTGCCTTTCCTACAACTACTTCCCTCCCGTATGGAAACTGGCCCGTGTCATTGCCCTCCCAAAACCTCGCAAAGATCCACTCTTCCCACAGAACTACCGTCCCATCTCCCTCCTCAACTTCCTTGGCAAGATTCTAGAACGCATCATCCTCTCCCACCTTCAATCCTTCCTCGATTCTCATTCTACCCTCATTCCCCAACAGTTTGGGTTTCGGGCGGGCCATGGCACGGTCCACCAACTCATCCGCCTCCACGACACCATCCGCAGAGCGCAACTGGAGCGACAAAGCACAGGCATGGTCTTACTAGACATTGAAAAAGCATTTGACCGAGTGTGGCACGAGGGCTTACTATATAAGCTTGACGAATATGGCTGCCCTCTCCACATCATTCACATTCTGCGACGCTTCTTAACTGGGCGTACATTTTATGTCATGCAAGGCCGAAGCCGAAGCTCAATCCGGGCCGTGGAAGCTGGTGTGCCCCAGGGGTCTCTCCTCTCCCCGATTTTGTACGCTATTTACACTAATGATATCCCCTCCCGTGTCCCCAACCATCTGGCCCTCTATGCTGATGATACTGCCGTCTTCACTTCACACCGAAACCTCCAGTTTATCGCTCTGAACCTTACACGCCACCTAGAACAGATCACTCAATGGAGCAACATATGGAAAATAAAAATTAACCCAGACAAGACACAGGCCATCCTCTTTACAAACAAACGAACTCCGCCAGCTCGCCTGGTGGAACTCGAAGGCCGACACATTCCTTGGTCACAGACAGTAACCTACCTAGGTCTCACCTTCGACAGCCGCCTCACGTGGAAACCCCACGTTGATGGCGCCTGCCACAAGGCTTACGGAATGATACACAAACTCTACCCTCTGTTGAAGAGCCCCGGCCTTTCGATACAATCCAAGTTGCTTATCTGGACGTCCTGTGTCCTGTCACTCCTGCTATATGGATGTGAACTATGGGGACTAGCTGCTGACACTCACGTACTCCAGGTCCAAATAGTGCAAAGCAAATCACTCAGGATCATATTAAATGCTCCACGTTATGTCTCCAACTACGACATCCGCCGTCTTCTCCACATTCCACCCTTTGTCCATCAAATCCGCCTTCGCGCCTCAAATACCCTTACCTTCCTACAAAACTCACCTCATGATCACCTCACAGTTCTTAGTCGTGCTGTTGGAGACACACCTTACGCTCATCCGACGCTGATACTCCAGCGCCGGTACCGTCCCAACTGACGGTTTCACTGCAGTTGCGTATCTACTGATCTTTTTAATCTGTCAAACTTTATCATTTCTATCGACCTAGACACATAACAAAGCCATTTCGAACCTAATACTCAATCTGAAGGCAGGCCTAAGGCGATCCTTCGGCACATAAGTGGACGAAAGTCCCGTCAAGTTTGCGGTGGTGGTGGTCGGCGGGTGCCACTGTGTGGGGAGACGCTGACTAGAGCGGAGCGCTTGCTACTGGTGTTGCTGCTGCCGTACGTTGGTTCGAGATGCCGCCCAAGACTAGCGGGAAGGCCGCCAAGAAGGCTGGCAAGGCGCAGAAGAACATTTCGAAGGGCGACAAGAAGAAGAAGCGCAAGAGGAAGGAGAGCTATGCCATCTACATCTACAAGGTGCTGAAGCAGGTGCACCCTGACACGGGCATCTCGTCGAAGGCGATGAGCATCATGAACAGCTTCGTGAACGACATTTTCGAGCGCATTGCGGCCGAGGCTTCTCGCCTGGCGCACTACAACAAGCGCTCGACCATCACGTCCCGCGAGATCCAGACCGCTGTGCGGCTGTTGCTGCCTGGCGAGCTGGCCAAGCACGCCGTGAGCGAGGGCACGAAGGCGGTGACCAAGTACACGAGCTCCAAGTAAGGAGGTGGCTCTGGAATGGAAGGAAGGATGGAGAAGGCTCCTCCGTTGCGAGAGCGGCAAAACGGCCCTTTTCAGGGCCACCAACTTGCCTTTTGCGGGAAGGGCGGAATTGTTGTTGTTGTTGTTGTTGTTGTTTGTGTGGACGGCTGTGATGTATGTGTGCATTTTGATTGTGGGTGGGGGGGGGGGCGCGTCAAAGCGTGTTGCGGGGTACGGCCACGAGGTTGGTCGCCGTGGCGTGGAATGGTGGCACGCCTCGTTGGAGTGGTTTTGACCCATTGGTGTTGGTGTGTGTGTGTGTGTTACCTGTCTGCGAGGGGGGACAGTGCGATCGGCGACTTTTGTGTCACCGTAACGACGGCCGTTTGCGGGTTTGTTTTTTTGCACATCATACATGGCGAGGGTGAAATGTGAAATGTGAAATGTTTTTGTTTGGTTTTTTTTGCCGCCCACTATTCCCTTTGCTGTACGCCGAGTTTGACAATGGTGCGACGTAACTGCAGCGTGGAGGTGTGTGAGTGACGTTGAAATGAACGTGCCATTAAGACGCAATGTTGTTGTATTGTACTGTACGTGTACGGCGACACGCACGATGATGTACCATTCGACTCTGATTTTTGATAGCCGTGTCTGACTGATTGCGTACGACGCACGCACACCGATGTCGTCATTCAAGATGCACGCGTGTCCAGTGCAGTACAGTAAGCGCGACGCTAGACGACGACGGCGGCGGCGGCGGCGGCGGCGGTCGTTTGTTTGGCGAATGTCTGTACACGTGTTTGTCTGTGTCCATCCGGTATGTATTTGTTTGTTTGCAAGTGTTTTGTGTGTCGGTGACGTGGTCCGATCCGTCGCCCCCTGAGTAACTGTCGATCGGCGCGATAGACCGGCGTCACGCAACTGAACCGAAGTCTTGGGCACACCCGTCATACTGTTGTACACCGTCGCGCTGAGAACGGTAACGAAAGGTTGACTTTGATCGGTCGAATGTCTGGGCAGAACGTGAGGAATGAGGCAAGAGTGCAAGGAGGAAAGGACAGAGGGGGGGCAAAAGAGAGAGGAAGGGAAAAGGGGGAGAAACGCATTCGTAGAGCAACGGAACGTTCCCGTGTCGGAGGCGTATTGGAGCCGCACTGAAATGCGTTTAACGGCGGCGCGGCTGCAAGTGTCTGCCGTGGTGAACGTTACCTTTGACGGCTGCATTGGGCTTTGCCTTTGCTTTTGCTTTTGCTTTTGCTTTTGCTTTCGCTTTCGCTTTCGCTTTCGCTTTCCCGGATGTACGTAACGTTTGTTGATATGGTTCTGAGGAAGAGTGTATGACAGTGCCGTGCCGTCCATGTTCGTGTGCCCTCCCATTGTGTGTATGCTATTGTCTGTGTACTTGAATGATGTATGTAGGTGTTAGTGGACATGTTTTACCAGTGGGGGGAAATGGATCGTCGATAGTTGCCGTCACTCTGTCACGGTCGAGATGACGCACCCTCCGTACAGAAAGGTGTCGAGAAAGTGTGTGTGTGTGTGTGCGTCCGTGAATTGGCAGTGTTTGGAGGTGGGCGTGCCCTGCATGTGGCCCGGAAGGCTGTTCGTTTGGCGGTAGTGTTGTGTGGACAGGGGAGGGGCATGCGTAACGCTGCTGGCATGGCATTTCGGGAGATGGGAGGGGGCAAACGAGGAAACGAGGAGCGGCGGCCAAAGAAAGACGGGACGGGGAGGGGCGCGGTGTGGGTGGCTTGCGCCTGTGCTCGGCGTTGTGGTTTGTGCAAAAGAGGAGGAGAAAAACAATGAGTTGCCAGGGAGGGGAGCGGTGTGGTTGTCGTGGTGTAGCCGCAGACGCGGCTGTCAGTGAACGTGGCGAGACGGACGGATGCGCGGAGGGGCGGGGGCGGCGCATTTCGCCGGTGCCGTGCCGTGCCATGCCTGAAAGCCGCGTGGTCGCTGTGTTGTTGGTGGCGTGGGGGCGAGGAGAGTACCGTACGGGTGTGCTTGTGCGCCGGAAATGGCACACTGCGCCTGCCCGTCTTGGAGGCTGATGGCTGTGGTGTGGAAATGGGGCGCGGTGATGTTGAAGCAGTTGAAGAACAGAAAAGAAACCAAGAAAACGGAAGGCGTGATGCGGCGGTGGTGGTGAGAGCGGGAAAAACGAAACAAAACAAAAAAAACAACAAAAAAAAGAAGGAAAAACAACAAGAAACAAAAAAGAAAACAAAAAGTCTATCAATATTAAAATGTAAATGGAAATGGAAATGGACCCAGGTATAACCTCCCTGCACAAATAGCAGAGAGTCCGATGATAATAAAAATGTGCCAGAATGTTAACGTCCCTACAAAACAAACCCAACGATAATATTAATGAAAGAATGAACCGTATGTAACATTGCAACAGACATAATGAAACCTGATGAATTGTATAAGGGCAGCAGCGTTGACCTTTGGCCCTGTATTCAGAATAAAAAGAGCCAAAGATCGTTACCCCAATGAAAAAGACACTGAAACACGTATGTAACATAGCAGCGATGGCGAGACATTGTAGCATCTGTGACCAGAGAGTTTGCGCTGGACCGCGCGAGTGTTGCGAGCGGTTCTCAGTCAGTCAGTCAGTCAGTCAGTCGTTGCGAGTCTGTAGCTCTGTCTAGTTGAGGCCTGTACTCTGTCAGTAGTCGTCGCGTGCAGTACGCTAATAGTCGTCATGCAGAGCGGTCGGTCAGTAGTAGCAGCCGAGTGCGGTTGTGTGATGTAGGCGGTCGGCAACACTGGTCAAGATGGTGAATAAGGTATACTGTTTAATTAATATAATCATTAGATAATGAAAAATTTCATTTATTGTAATTATTCTCCAACAAGTTCCCCAATAATAATTTTTATTTCAAAAGCATTTGTCAAACATTTAATTTTTTATTGAACTGAAGAGTTCGTTGCACTTCACATTTCATTCCACTTCTTTGAAGAAAAATTTCACTAAAATCACAAAAAAAGAGAATATTATTATTTGCAATGCAGTTCCTCCAAGTGCTGCGCAACAACAAGAGCAGAAATGTGACATCCATTTATTCTGAGGTAAGACTTTAATTCTGATTGTTTTGCACAGGGCCAAAGACCGATATTTCGGTTTAATTGAAGTTTCTTGTCACTGAACGGACTTTAAATGTTGTGAAGAATTTATATTTGAGTCAGATTGCGAATTTCACATTTTTGTTGCCATTTTCAATACCTCACATTGTGGGCGAGGTTACAATTAGCGCAATGTCCATTAGCATCCGTAAATAACATTGTCCATTATTTTAAATTTTGCGGGGAGGTTACAACACACAAAAAAAAAAAAAATTGCATTTATATCCGCTCCTCAATTGTAGATACCCCTTACACAGCTGTGTGCAATGAATGAGTGCTGGCTGGTAATTAATTGCACTCCTTGGAGGGAAATGCCATAGGAAGTAGTCTTTAAAAAGTGAATGTTTTTCGTTAAAAGACAAAGGTTACTTTAGAAAAAAGTAATAGTGGGGCTTTTGTTGTTGAACAAAATAAGTACAATGAACATACGTTATCAGATTTGCGCAATGCAGCTTCACACTACCTTTTGATTATAACACAATATACTATACATCGTCCCGAACCGTGACCAGAGTCGCGAGACGAGCAGAGCACGCCGCCGACGCCCGCTCAGTACAACCGTCCACCCGCTACTACTGTCGACCGACTACTACCTCTCCCGACTCGCGCTACAACATATATAACAACTGTTCCTGGCGACCCGGTGCGTGCCACTACTGTCGTCTGGCGCGGTCCAAGCGCCGACTAGCAACGATAAATAACTCTCTGGTCAGACAGAGATGCTGTCATGCCTCGCCATCGCTCTGGTAATGAATACATACGTGTTGCAGCGTGCGTACCACCGGAACACGCAGTGGCGGAGCCAAAGACTGTGTTGTCGAGGTCGAGTGCGAGCGGGAAGAGAGGCAGCGTCGGCACGGAGATGCAAGCGAGCGCGAGACGCACGGGGGCTGCGGCGTGGCGCGTTTGCGGTCGGCGCCTTTGGTGGCAACGGCCGGGACAAGCAGCGGTGTATGGTGTGGTGCGGGGCGGACAGGGGCGGCGGTGGACGGGGAGGAGGAGGCGGCGCGACGACGGCATGGGGGCGAAAACGGGACGGGGGACGGCGGATGTTGAGAGGCGTCACGCGCGGACAGGACACAGACACAGAGACACACACAGATTGGAAAGGGAGGGTGCGCGGTAGTAGTTGGGAATGTGCGTACCGTGCGGGATGGGAGTGGGCGAGGAACACGGTCGTGGCCCCTGTTTTGGGTGCGTGTGATGACGTCGGTGTGTTGTGGGAAGGGAAGGTGCTGTGGCGGCGGCGCGTAATGGGCGTAGGCCGAAAAGAGAAAGGAACGTGGGCAGTGTGTTGGCAAGCGTCGGTTCGACTGCGACGTTGATGGGCAGGGCAGGGCAGGGCAAGGTTAATGGTGGTAGGAGTAGGCGTGTGGGCGCAAAAAATCTGCCGCTGCAGGCGGTGCCGTAACCGCCATGGCGGGAAGGAGAGAGGGCCAAAGAAAGAAAGAAAGAAGAAAACAAAAAAAAAAAAAAAAGAAAAAGAAAAACAAAAAAAGGAGGGAGGGGGGGGGCGAAAGTGGAGAGGCGGTGGTGTGAGAAGGGCGGGGGCGGAAGGAAGGCAGGCAGGAAGGACAAGAGGCGAGGCGACGGCTTGCTTTGTGTATCGGTTGGTCTCTGGCTATGCTTCGTTTTCTGCAGCAGGGTCGGTGCGCGGCGTGGCTCGCGGCAGTGGGAACGCCTGGCGGCTGGACGGCCAGCAATGCGGTTGGATGGGCGGCCACAGCACCGCACCTGTGCCCGAGGAGGAGACGCTGGCGGCGGGCCCTGAGGTGAGGCCGGCTCGGCTGGGGCTGTGGATGTGTAGGTGTGCGCCGCTGCTGCAACAACGAGTAAAACGCGAGAAGAAGGGATGGCGGTAGAGAGAAGAAAAGAAAAAAAAAAAAAAAAAAAAAGGTCGTGTTGTGTTGATGCGCAGGCAGACGCGTACAGAGAGACGAGCCCGGTCGGCAGCAGGGTGTGGCCGTGCCGAGTGCAGAGCAGCGGCGGCTCGGTTCGGTTCGGTTCGGTTCGGCCCGGCCCGGCGGGCCGCGCTGTTGTCGCGGACGTGAGCGCCCCCTGGCGGGTGGCCGGAGGCGGCGCGGCGTGTTGGACGTGTGGCTGGTGGCAGTGCACAATTTGCGAGTGGCTGGCGGTGTGGTGTGGCGGTTGGCGCGTCGGGCGGCGGAGAGAGAGAGGGAGGAGAGGTATGTGTTGCGGGCGCCCTTTGCTGCGCTGCGTCGTTGCGTGTGCCGTACAGGGCGGGCGCTTGTCGACTGTGTGGGCGGTGTGGCGAATTGGCGTGAATGAAACGGCTGCCGAGAGGTGTGTGGTAGCGAGCCGGTCGGTGTCAGTGCGAAGGGGAATGTGCGTGCGTTTGGCGGTTTCGGTGTGCTTTTTGCGGCGTGAGAGTGGGAATTAGTGGGGCCGGCTGTTGTGTTGGTTCCTTGTGTCTTGTGTCGCGTAGCTTGATGGCAACGTGGAAGGACGCCGGTTTCGTTTCGAGCCTTGCGTGTGGTTGTCGACGTTGACTGGTTGGCGTGTGCCGATGCACGTGCATGTGTGGGTCGCGAGTGCGTTTTTGGCTGGCTGTGTGTGTGTGTGTGTGTGTGTGTGTGTTTGTTTTGGGGGGGAAGGGGGAGGCGGTGGTGAAAGTGCAGTCGTTGCCACGGGCGTCGTCGGGTGGGGCTGGGGCTGGGGCTGGGGCTGGGGCTGGGGCTGGGGCTGTGCGTCGTGGCGGAAAGGTGGTAGGTTGCGGGAAGCGAGCCCGTCGTTGACGGTGTCGCGTGAGTTGTGAATCGAGTGGGGCGCGGGGCGCGGGACAGGAGCAGCGTGCCGCTGCGTCGTGGTCGTCAGCAGAGGCTGTGCGTGTGCTTGTCCATTTTGTGGGCGGTTCGTGCGAGGCGTTTTTGTTTTGTGTTGCCCTAGTTGTTAGTTTATTTTGTTTGTGTTTGTTATTTTGAGACGACGACGACTGGTTGGTGGCGTGCGCGCGAAGTGGCGGTGTGCGCTTCCCGTGTCGTTTGTGTCGTTTTGTTTTTGTGTGTTTTTTTTTGCACTGGGCCCCGGGGGGTGGGTGGGTGGGTGGGTGGGTGGGTGCGTGTGTGTCGATTGCCGGCTGGCGAAAGGTGCGCCATCGGCGGGGTGGGTCGCCGGCACAAGTAGAGGCGGCGGCGTTGTTGCTGTTGTTGTGTGGTGTTTGTTGTTTTGTTCGGCTGTGTCGGCGAGCTGTGTTGCGGTGCGTGTGAATGGTGGTGCAAAAGTGCTGGCGTTGGGGCTGCGACTGCGACGGCGGCGAGCCGCGGGCGCGCATGATAGTGATGTTGTGAACAGCGGCTGTGTACGGTAGTGGTGTTGTTGTAGCACGACGTGCATCCGGGCCGGCGCGGAAAGCGCAGTTGCGGGCGGTTGCCCTTCGGTGCCAGCCATGTCGCGTGAGCGGCGGGTTGCTCTGGGTTGTTGTGTGGTGCCCTTTGGCCGGTGGGGGTGGTTCGCGTGTGTCTCGTTCGCGCTCGGTATCTGGTCGTGGTCGTGCTGCTCCCCCGTCTGTCGGCGGTTTTCGACGTCGTCTGTACGTTTTTGTTCGTTTGCGGCGTGCCTGCCGACGTCGTCCCGTCGCGACGCGACCGTTCAACCGAAAGTGTGGCGCCCGAAGGTGAACGAACGTAACCCTGACCTCGGCGCTTTACGCTGAGCCGAGCGAACCGAACCTAACCTAACCTGTGGTGTGGCGAGGTGAGCTCAGCCTGTGAGCCCCTAACGTCTACGTAAGGTAAGCTGTCCGGCTCACGCCTCACGTTTGAACGCTTTTTTAACCTACGTTTGACGCTTCTTAACCTAGCACTGACCCCTTAACCTAACGTGTAACCTAACCTAACCTAACCTAACCTGTGACGCCTGACGTGTTTGAATGCTTAACCTAAGTTTGACGCTTAACCTAACCCAAGTCCCCTTAACCTAACCCACGTCCACCTAACCTAACCTAACCTAACCTAACCTAACCTAGACGTGTAAACGTAATGTGTAACGCGTAACATGTAAGGTCGGCTGTCGTGTGTGCTGACGGCAGATTGGGTTGGTCTGTAGATTCGGATTGCGGTTTGCCTCGGTCGAGGGGTTGGGTCGGAAGCGGCGAGGGGCGGCGGCGCCTGTTGCGCAGGCGGCGTCCGTTTGCGGCGGGCAATTGTTGAGAAACGGCTGTGAATGTTGGCGGGCGAGAGGAGGAGGACGGCGCGCGATGTGGCCCGACGGCTGCGGGCCGATCGGGAAACGGCGGGAGGGCGACGGAAGGCGATGGGGCGGCGGAGGCGCGTTTGCACGGCCGTCATCGCCGCACGCCTCGGCTTGTGTGGCTGTGGCGCCGGCCGCGCTGGCCGGGCTGCCGCGGCGACGGTGTGGGAGTTTTGCCGAAGGTTTGGCCATTGTGGCGGGTCGTCGGCTGGGGCTGTGGGGGCGGCATTTGGGCGGGGGCGGCGATTCTCGGCGGGCCGACCCAGGCTGTAGCGCGCGGTAGCTGCAGTTTGGCCGTGGTTTGCGGCGCTGCCGTGGCGACTGGTTGGCGACTGTGGTGTGGCTGTGTGTAGCCCCATCCTCGGTGGTTTGAAAGGATCGGGCGGTTGTGGCGCAGGTTTGGGGCTGCTCCGCACAGGCTGTCGGACGTTGGGCGGTAGCAAGCGCGGGAGGCGCGGCGCGGCGGCGCGCAGAGTGGCGGCCGCTCTCTCGGCCGTCCGCGCCCGCCCGCGACACTGGCTGGGCCTTGTGATTCTCTGCTCTGCTGCTGTGCTGTGCTTGCGTGCCTGCCTGCCTGCCGTCCCGCTCGCTCTCGCTCTCGCTCTCGCTGTGTGTTACGCGCGTCGTCGAAATGGCAGATCAGGCGGCTACGAACGAGACTGCTGCGGCACCCGCCGCCACCGGCACTACGAAGAAGGCCAAGTCTGCGTCGTCTGCGAAGAAGCCGCGCGCCAAGCCTGCGCACCCGCGCACCTCTGAGATGGTGACGGCCGCCATCAAGAGTCTGAAGGAGCGCGGCGGGTCGTCGCTGCAGGCGATCAAGAAGTACATAGCCGCGCACTACAAGCTGGACGCGGAGAAGCTGGCGCCGTTTATCAAGAAGTACCTCAAGTCGGCCGTCGTGGCGGGCGAGCTGGTGCAGACGAAGGGGAAGGGCGCGTCCGGCTCGTTCAAGCTTGCCGGCGCCGGCGGCGGGGGGGCGGCCGAGGGCGGCAAGGCTCGTGCTGGCGGTGCCAAGAAGAAGCGCGCCGCTCCGGCCAGCAAGGAGAAGAAGGGCGCCCGTGCGGCCGGCGCAAAGAAGGCTGGTGGCGTGAAGGCGGCGACCGGTCGGAAGGCGGGCGCCGCCAAGAAGGCGTCTGCGGCGTCGGCCGCTCCCGCGGGTGCGAAGAAGGCGGCTGCGGCCAAGCCGGCCAAGGCCAAGTCGCCGTCGAAGGCGAAGAAGGCCGCCAAGGTTCCGACGAAGAAGCCGAAGGCGCCGCGCCCGAAGAAGGCGACGACGCCGTCTAAGGCGAAGGCTTCGCCCAAGAAGAAGAAGTAGAGTAGAGGAGAAAGAGATGGGAGAAAGGAAGGGTTTGGCGCTTGACTCCGTCGTCCCCACCCCCCGTCGTCGTCTAGTGGCGCGCAAGAGACGCGCGGCCCAAAACGGCCCTTCTCAGGGCCATCAAAGCACGTCGGGGAAGGTTTTGATTGTCGTGTTGCGTTTGGTGTGGGTGTCTGTCTGGCGTTTCTGTATGCCCGTGGGGATGCTGTTTGCGTGCCGTGGTGGTTGGATTGCGGGGGTCGGTGGCGGGTGTGGGCGGCGGTAGCGGTAAGCGGTGTTGTTGTTGTTGTTGTTGTTGTTGTCGTGGTTTGATTGTCGCCGTGTTTGTGGCGGCGGCCGACGGTTGGTTTTCTGTCACGTTGTTTTGTTTGAATACGTTGGTTGGCTTGCCTGCGTTCGTTCTTCTCGGATGTCTGTCTTGTCGAGTCGTGTCTGGTCTCTGTTTTGTTCCTTTGTGTGTGTGTTATGTTTTGCAACGGGGGGCACGTTGAGATGTGGAAGGAGTCGGCGGGGATTTCGGTGGCGTGTAGAGCGAGCGAGCGAGCGCGCCTGCCTGGCCGTTGGCCGTCGGAGTGGAGTGCGGGTTTTTTTGTTTTCGAAACGAAAGCGGCGGCCGGCCAGCCACCCGTGCGGTGTGACGTCGGCCGTTGGGTATTGTGCGCTTTGAGCGCCGGGGAGGGATGATGTGTGATTGTTGCGCGCTGCTAGCAGGCAGGCAGAGTGAGCGGGTGTGGCGGACGGACGGGAAGTGGTGGTTTTTGTTTTTGGGTTGCGGGGCGAGAGGCAGGCGACCGACAAAGTTTGCTCGCGACGGAGAGATGTTAGTGGCCCTGAAAAGGGCCGTTTTTGTTTGTGCGGTGCGGTGCCGCGGCGCGGTTTAGGCGCGCTCGCCGCGGATGCGGCGCGCGAGCTGGATGTCCTTGGGCATGATGGTGACGCGCTTGGCGTGGATTGCGCACAGGTTGGTGTCTTCGAAGAGGCCGACGAGGTAGGCCTCGCTGGCCTCCTGCAGGGCCATGACTGCGGAGCTCTGGAAGCGCAGGTCGGTCTTGAAGTCCTGGGCGATCTCGCGCACTAGGCGCTGGAATGGCAGCTTGCGGATGAGCAGCTCTGTGCTCTTCTGGTAGCGCCTGATTTCTCGCAGGGCGACGGTGCCCGGCCTGTAGCGGTGGGGCTTCTTGACGCCTCCGGTGGCGGGCGCGCTCTTCCTCGCCGCCTTGGTGGCGAGCTGTTTGCGCGGCGCCTTTCCGCCGGTGGACTTGCGGGCCGTTTGCTTTGTGCGGGCCATAGCGGTAGCGGTAGCGGAGCGGCGTGCGTGGAGGTTAGGTGCGGCGCGGCGTCCGGTGCTGCCTTGACAACGGGCCCGCGCGCCTCCGTGCTGCGCTTATATGCCCTCGGTTGCGCGTGGTGGGGGGAGGGCGGGCCAGAGTCTATATAGGGGGGCGGCGGGCGCGCTGGGCGCAGACCGTAGCCGACTCGCCAGCCGCTGCAGCTGCTGTTTGTGCACGTTTTGCTTTGCCCGAGGAAGGAAGGATGACAGGCCGCGGCAAGGGAGGAAAGGGGCTCGGCAAGGGTGGCGCCAAGCGGCACCGCAAGGTGTTGCGCGACAACATCCAGGGCATCACGAAGCCCGCCATCCGCCGCCTGGCTCGCAGGGGCGGCGTGAAGCGCATCTCTGGTCTGATCTACGAGGAGACCCGCGGGGTGCTGAAGGTGTTCCTGGAGAACGTGATCCGCGACGCGGTGACGTACACTGAGCACGCCAAGCGCAAGACTGTGACGGCCATGGACGTGGTGTACGCCCTGAAGAGGCAGGGGCGCACCCTGTACGGTTTCGGTGGTTAGGCTGCGTCGCAGCGGGCGCTGGCCTTCCCGCGGCTGTGCTTGTGGGTGGGAGAGACTAGAAAACGGCCCTTTTCAGGGCCACCACACTGTTCGGAAGTTGAAAAGTGCGAAAGAGTCTGTGTTGTTGCTGCGTGTGTGCGCTGTGTTGTTTGTTTGTTTCTTTCTTTCTTTCTTTCTTTCCGTTTGAGCGACGTGATGTGACTGGGAGGGGAGAAGGAAAGGAAACGTGTCATGTGGCTGGCTGTGTGTGGAGCTGCTTCGTTTGTGTTTGTTATTGTGTGTCTTTGTATCGATCGCGAACGGAGATGGCGGGCTGTGTGTTGTTGTGCGAGAGGCGGTGATTATTTGCCTGCGTGGTTTGGCTCTGTGTGTTTGCGGCGGCGTTGGGGTTTCCGAGGCAAGGCGTGTGGGCATAGGCGGCCGGATCAGCTGTTTCGTTCGTGTCGACGGCCGTTGCGCGCGGGAGTGGAGGGCGGTGTGTCGACACGCCTCCCTTTAACAATGGTCATTATTGCTGCCGTTGTCGTTTGGAAGGCGACTGCGACCGTGCAAAAAAAAAAAAAAAAAAAAAAAAAATGTGTGTGTTTGTTGGGCCACACGGGCTGTGTGGACGACAAGATGGCGGACGTGCGCCGGCGGCGGCTGTGCTGTGAAAGTGCAAAGTTAAAACAAAACAAGGTGCGGCGAGGACGACTGAAATTTTGCTTTGGACGTAGGTTTGTGTGGTGGCCCTGAAAAGGGCCGATTGTTGTGGGCCGGGCCGAGCCGGCAAAGCGCGTTGCGTGCAGGGGAGCACGCGGCGCTGCGATTGCCTGGCCTCCTTTAGGCCTTCTTCTCGGTCTTCTTTGGCAGCAGGACGGCCTGGATGTTGGGCAGGACACCACCCTGTGCGATGGTGACGCCCGACAGGAGCTTGTTGAGCTCCTCGTCGTTGTGGATGGCAAGCTGCAGGTGGCGCGGGATGATGCGCGTCTTCTTGTTGTCGCGGGCCGCGTTTCCGGCCAGCTCGAGCACCTCAGCCGCGAGGTACTCCATGACGGCGGCGAGGTAGACGGGCGCCCCGGCGCCGACGCGCTCTGCGTAGTTTCCCTTGCGCAGGAGGCGGTGGATTCTGCCGACCGGGAACTGGAGCCCAGCCCTGCTTGAGCGGGACTTTGACTTGCCCTTGACTTTGCCTCCCTTTCCGCGTCCGGACATGGCGATGGGCTAGCGACGGTGCACACGAAACGGAAACGAAAACGACCGGTGCGAGCGGCAGCGAGTCGAGCAGCGGAGTGCGTGCCGGCGCAGCCGGGGTGGGGGTGCTTTATGGGCTCGGGTGCGGCGGCCGGTTGCGCGCGCGCCCCATTGGTCGGCGGCCGCAACAGGGCGAGCTGGTAAAGGTGCGGCGGCGGCTGGCGGCGGGTGCCACTGTGTGGGGAGACGCTGACTAGAGCGGAGCGCTTGCTACTGGTGTTGCTGCTGCCGTACGTTGGTTCGAGATGCCGCCCAAGACTAGCGGGAAGGCCGCCACGAAGGCTGGCAAGGCGCAGAAGAACATTTCGAAGGGCGACAAGAAGAAGAAGCGCAAGAGGAAGGAGAGCTATGCCATCTACATCTACAAGGTGCTGAAGCAGGTGCACCCTGACACGGGCATCTCGTCGAAGGCGATGAGCATCATGAACAGCTTCGTGAACGACATTTTCGAGCGCATTGCGGCCGAGGCTTCTCGCCTGGCGCACTACAACAAGCGCTCGACCATCACGTCCCGCGAGATCCAGACCGCTGTGCGGCTGTTGCTGCCTGGCGAGCTGGCCAAGCACGCCGTGAGCGAGGGCACGAAGGCGGTGACCAAGTACACGAGCTCCAAGTAAGGAGGTGGCTCTGGAATGGAAGGAAGGATGGAGAAGGCTCCTCCGTTGCGAGAGCGGCAAAACGGCCCTTTTCAGGGCCACCAACTTGCCTTTTGCGGGAAGGGCGGAATTGTTGTTGTTGTTGTTGTTGTTGTTTGTGTGGACGGCTGTGATGTATGTGTGCATTTTGATTGTGGGTGGGGGGGGGGGGGGCGCGTCAAAGCGTGTTGCGGGGTACGGCCACGAGGTTGGTCGCCGTGGCGTGGAATGGTGGCACGCCTCGTTGGAGTGGTTTTGACCCATTGGTGTTGGTGTGTGTGTGTGTGTTACCTGTCTGCGAGGGGGGACAGTGCGATCGGCGACTTTTGTGTCACCGTAACGACGGCCGTTTGCGGGTTTGTTTTTTTGCACATCATACATGGCGAGGGTGAAATGTGAAATGTGAAATGTTTTTGTTTGGTTTTTTTTGCCGCCCACTATTCCCTTTGCTGTACGCCGAGTTTGACAATGGTGCGACGTAACTGCAGCGTGGAGGTGTGTGAGTGACGTTGAAATGAACGTGCCATTAAGACGCAATGTTGTTGTATTGTACTGTACGTGTACGGCGACACGCACGATGATGTACCATTCGACTCTGATTTTTGATAGCCGTGTCTGACTGATTGCGTACGACGCACGCACACCGATGTCGTCATTCAAGATGCACGCGTGTCCAGTGCAGTACAGTAAGCGCGACGCTAGACGACGACGACGGCGGCGGCGGCGGCGGCGGTCGTTTGTTTGGCGAATGTCTGTACACGTGTTTGTCTGTGTCCATCCGGTATGTATTTGTTTGTTTGCAAGTGTTTTGTGTGTCGGTGACGTGGTCCGATCCGTCGCCCACTGAGTAACTGTCGATCGGCGCGATAGACCGGCGTCACGCAACTGAACCGAAGTCTTGGGCACACCCGTCATACTGTTGTACACCGTCGCGCTGAGAACGGTAACGAAAGGTTGACTTTGATCGGTCGAATGTCTGGGCAGAACGTGAGGAATGAGGCAAGAGTGCAAGGAGGAAAGGACAGAGGGGGGGCAAAAGAGAGAGGAAGGGAAAAAGGGGAGAAACGCATTCGTAGAGCAACGGAACGTTCCCGTGTCGGAGGCGTATTGGAGCCGCACTGAAATGCGTTTAACGGCGGCGCGGCTGCAAGTGTCTGCCGTGGTGAACGTTACCTTTGACGGCTGCATTGGGCTTTGCCTTTGCTTTTGCTTTTGCTTTTGCTTTTGCTTTCGCTTTCGCTTTCGCTTTCGCTTTCCCGGATGTACGTAACGTTTGTTGATATGGTTCTGAGGAAGAGTGTAAGACAGTGCCGTGCCGTCCATGTTCGTGTGCCCTCCCATTGTGTGTATGCTATTGTCTGTGTACTTGAATGATGTATGTAGGTGTTAGTGGACATGTTTTACCAGTGGGGGGAAATGGATCGTCGATAGTTGCCGTCACTCTGTCACGGTCGAGATGACGCACCCTCCGTACAGAAAGGTGTCGAGAAAGTGTGTGTGTGTGTGTGCGTCCGTGAATTGGCAGTGTTTGGAGGTGGGCGTGCCCTGCATGTGGCCCGGAAGGCTGTTCGTTTGGCGGTAGTGTTGTGTGGACAGGGGAGGGGCATGCGTAACGCTGCTGGCATGGCATTTCGGGAGATGGGAGGGGGCAAACGAGGAAACGAGGAGCGGCGGCCAAAGAAAGACGGGACGGGGAGGGGCGCGGTGTGGGTGGCTTGCGCCTGTGCTCGGCGTTGTGGTTTGTGCAAAAGAGGAGGAGAAAAACAATGAGTTGCCAGGGAGGGGAGCGGTGTGGTTGTCGTGGTGTAGCCGCAGATGCGGCTGTCAGTGAACGTGGCGAGACGGACGGATGCGCGGAGGGGCGGGGGCGGCGCATTTCGCCGGTGCCGTGCCGTGCCATGCCTGAAAGCCGCGTGGTCGCTGTGTTGTTGGTGGCGTGGGGGCGAGGAGAGTACCGTACGGGTGTGCTTGTGCGCCGGAAATGGCACACTGCGCCTGCCCGTCTTGGAGGCTGATGGCTGTGGTGTGGAAATGGGGCGCGGTGATGTTGAAGCAGTTGAAGAACAGAAAAGAAACCAAGAAAACGGAAGGCGTGATGCGGCGGTGGTGGTGAGAGCGGGAAAAACGAAACAAAACAAAAAAACAACAAAAAAAAGAAGGAAAAACAACAAGAAACAAAAAAGAAAACAAAAAGTCTATCAATATTAAAATGTAAATGGAAATGGAAATGGACCCAGGTATAACCTCCCTGCACAAATAGCAGAGAGTCCGATGATAATAAAAATGTGCCAGAATGTTAACGTCCCTACAAAACAAACCCAACGATAATATTAATGAAAGAATGAACCGTATGTAACATTGCAACAGACATAATGAAACCTGATGAATTGTATAAGGGCAGCAGCGTTGACCTTTGGCCCTGTATTCAGAATAAAAAGAGCCAAAGATCGTTACCCCAATGAAAAAGACACTGAAACACGTATGTAACATAGCAGCGATGGCGAGACATTGTAGCATCTGTGACCAGAGAGTTTGCGCTGGACCGCGCGAGTGTTGCGAGCGGTTCTCAGTCAGTCAGTCAGTCAGTCAGTCGTTGCGAGTCTGTAGCTCTGTCTAGTTGAGGCCTGTACTCTGTCAGTAGTCGTCGCGTGCAGTACGCTAATAGTCGTCATGCAGAGCGGTCGGTCAGTAGTAGCAGCCGAGTGCGGTTGTGTGATGTAGGCGGTCGGCAACACTGGTCAAGATGGTGAATAAGGTATACTGTTTAATTAATATAATCATTAGATAATGAAAAATTTCATTTATTGTAATTATTCTCCAACAAGTTCCCCAATAATAATTTTTATTTCAAAAGCATTTGTCAAACATTTAATTTTTTATTGAACTAAAGAGTTCGTTGCACTTCACATTTCATTCCACTTCTTTGAAGAAAAATTTCACTAAAATCACAAAAAAAGAGAATATTATTATTTGCAATGCAGTTCCTCCAAGCGCTGCGCAACAACAAGAGCAGAAATGTGACATCCATTTATTCTGAGGTAAGACTTTAATTCTGATTGTTTTGCACAGGGCCAAAGACCGATATTTCGGTTTAATTGAAGTTTCTTGTCACTGAACGGACTTTAAATGTTGTGAAGAATTTATATTTGAGTCAGATTGCGAATTTCACATTTTTGTTGCCATTTTCAATACCTCACATTGTGGGCGAGGTTACAATTAGCGCAATGTCCATTAGCATCCGTAAATAACATTGTACATTATTTTAAATTTTGCGGGGAGGTTACAACCCAAAAAAAAAAAAAAAAAATTGCATTTATATCCGCTCCTCAATTGTAGATACCCCTTACACAGCTGTGTGCAATGAATGAGTGCTGGCTGGTAATTAATTGCACTCCTTGGAGGGAAATGCCATAGGAAGTAGTCTTTAAAAAGTGAATGTTTTTCGTTAAAAGACAAAGGTTACTTTAGAAAAAAGTAATAGTGGGGCTTTTGTTGTTGAACAAAATAAGTACAATGAACATACGTTATCAGATTTGCGCAATGCAGCTTCACACTACCTTTTGATTATAACACAATATACTATACATCGTCCCGAACCGTGACCAGAGTCGCGAGACGAGCAGAGCACGCCGCCGACGCCCGCTCAGTACAACCGTCCACCCGCTACTACTGTCGACCGACTACTACCTCTCCCGACTCGCGCTACAACATATATAACAACTGTTCCTGGCGACCCGGTGCGTGCCACTACTGTCGTCTGGCGCGGTCCAAGCGCCGACTAGCAACGATAAATAACTCTCTGGTAAGACAGAGATGCTGTCATGCCTCGCCATCGCTCTGGTAATGAATACATACGTGTTGCAGCGTGCGTACCACCGGAACACGCAGTGGCGGAGCCAAAGACTGTGTTGTCGAGGTCGAGTGCGAGCGGGAAGAGAGGCAGCGTCGGCACGGAGATGCAAGCGAGCGCGAGACGCACGGGGGCTGCGGCGTGGCGCGTTTGCGGTCGGCGCCTTTGGTGGCAACGGCCGGGACAAGCAGCGGTGTATGGTGTGGTGCGGGGCGGACAGGGGCGGCGGTGGACGGGGAGGAGGAGGCGGCGCGACGACGGCATGGGGGCGAAAACGGGACGGGGGACGGCGGATGTTGAGAGGCGTCACGCGCGGACAGGACACAGACACAGAGACACACACAGATTGGAAAGGGAGGGTGCGCGGTAGTAGTTGGGAATGTGCGTACCGTGCGGGATGGGAGTGGGCGAGGAACACGGTCGTGGCCCCTGTTTTGGGTGCGTGTGATGACGTCGGTGTGTTGTGGGAAGGGAAGGTGCTGTGGCGGCGGCGCGTAATGGGCGTAGGCCGAAAAGAGAAAGGAACGTGGGCAGTGTGTTGGCAAGCGTCGGTTCGACTGCGACGTTGATGGGCAGGGCAGGGCAGGGCAAGGTTAATGGTGGTAGGAGTAGGCGTGTGGGCGCAAAAAATCTGCCGCTGCAGGCGGTGCCGTAACCGCCATGGCGGGAAGGAGAGAGGGCCAAAGAAAGAAAGAAAGAAAGAAAGAAGAAAACAAAAAAAAAAAAAAAAAGAAAAACAAAAAAAGGAGGGAGGGGGGGGGGCGAAAGTGGAGAGGCGGTGGTGTGAGAAGGGCGGGGGCGGAAGGAAGGCAGGCAGGAAGGACAAGAGGCGAGGCGACGGCTTGCTTTGTGTATCGGTCGGTCTCTGGCTATGCTTCGTTTTCTGCAGCAGGGTCGGTGCGCGGCGTGGCTCGCGGCAGTGGGAACGCCTGGCGGCTGGACGGCCAGCAATGCGGTTGGATGGGCGGCCACAGCACCGCACCTGTGCCCGAGGAGGAGACGCTGGCGGCGGGCCCTGAGGTGAGGCCGGCTCGGCTGGGGCTGTGGATGTGTAGGTGTGCGCCGCTGCTGCAACAACGAGTAAAACGCGAGAAGAAGGGATGGCGGTAGAGAGAAGAAAAGAAAAAAAAAAAAAAAAAAAGGTCGTGTTGTGTTGATGCGCAGGCAGACGCGTACAGAGAGACGAGCCCGGTCGGCAGCAGGGTGTGGCCGTGCCGAGTGCAGAGCAGCGGCGGCTCGGTTCGGTTCGGTTCGGTTCGGCCCGGCCCGGCGGGCCGCGCTGTTGTCGCGGACGTGAGCGCCCCCTGGCGGGTGGCCGGAGGCGGCGCGGCGTGTTGGACGTGTGGCTGGTGGCAGTGCACAATTTGCGAGTGGCTGGCGGTGTGGTGTGGCGGTTGGCGCGTCGGGCGGCGGAGAGAGAGAGGGAGGAGAGGTATGTGTTGCGGGCGCCCTTTGCTGCGCTGCGTCGTTGCGTGTGCCGTACAGGGCGGGCGCTTGTCGACTGTGTGGGCGGTGTGGCGAATTGGCGTGAATGAAACGGCTGCCGAGAGGTGTGTGGTAGCGAGCCGGTCGGTGTCAGTGCGAAGGGGAATGTGCGTGCGTTTGGCGGTTTCGGTGTGCTTTTTGCGGCGTGAGAGTGGGAATTAGTGGGGCCGGCTGTTGTGTTGGTTCCTTGTGCCTTGTGTCGCGTAGCTTGATGGCAACGTGGAAGGACGCCGGTTTCGTTTCGAGCCTTGCGTGTGGTTGTCGACGTTGACTGGTTGGCGTGTGCCGATGCACGTGCATGTGTGGGTCGCGAGTGCGTTTTTGGCTGGCTGTGTGTGTGTGTGTGTGTGTGTGTGTGTTTGTTTTGGGGGGGAAGGGGGAGGCGGTGGTGAAAGTGCAGTCGTTGCCACGGGCGTCGTCGGGTGGGGCTGGGGCTGGGGCTGGGGCTGGGGCTGGGGCTGTGCGTCGTGGCGGAAAGGTGGTAGGTTGCGGGAAGCGAGCCCGTCGTTGACGGTGTCGCGTGAGTTGTGAATCGAGTGGGGCGCGGGGCGCGGGACAGGAGCAGCGTGCCGCTGCGTCGTGGTCGTCAGCAGAGGCTGTGCGTGTGCTTGTCCTTTTTGTGGGCGGTTCGTGCGAGGCGTTTTTGTTTTGTGTTGCCCTAGTTGTTAGTTTATTTTGTTTGTGTTTGTTATTTTGAGACGACGACGACTGGTTGGTGGCGTGCGCGCGAAGTGGCGGTGTGCGCTTCCCGTGTCGTTTGTGTCGTTTTGTTTTTGTGTGTTTTTTTTTGCACTGGGCCCCGGGGGGTGGGTGGGTGGGTGGGTGGGTGGGTGCGTGTGTGTCGATTGCCGGCTGGCGAAAGGTGCGCCATCGGCGGGGTGGGTCGCCGGCACAAGTAGAGGCGGCGGCGTTGTTGCTGTTGTTGTGTGGTGTTTGTTGTTTTGTTCGGCTGTGTCGGCGAGCTGTGTTGCGGTGCGTGTGAATGGTGGTGCAAAAGTGCTGGCGTTGGGGCTGCGACTGCGACGGCGGCGAGCCGCGGGCGCGCATGATAGTGATGTTGTGAACAGCGGCTGTGTACGGTAGTGGTGTTGTTGTAGCACGACGTGCATCCGGGCCGGCGCGGAAAGCGCAGTTGCGGGCGGTTGCCCTTCGGTGCCAGCCATGTCGCGTGAGCGGCGGGTTGCTCTGGGTTGTTGTGTGGTGCCCTTTGGCCGGTGGGGGTGGTTCGCGTGTGTCTCGTTCGCGCTCGGTATCTGGTCGTGGTCGTGCTGCTCCCCCGTCTGTCGGCGGTTTTCGACGTCGTCTGTACGTTTTTGTTCGTTTGCGGCGTGCCTGCCGACGTCGTCCCGTCGCGACGCGACCGTTCAACCGAAAGTGTGGCGCCCGAAGGTGAACGAACGTAACCCTGACCTCGGCGCTTTACGCTGAGCCGAGCGAACCGAACCTAACCTAACCTGTGGTGTGGCGAGGTGAGCTCAGCCTGTGAGCCCCTAACGTCTACGTAAGGTAAGCTGTCCGGCTCACGCCTCACGTTTGAACGCTTTTTTAACCTACGTTTGACGCTTCTTAACCTAGCACTGACCCCTTAACCTAACGTGTAACCTAACCTAACCTAACCTAACCTGTGACACCTGACGTGTTTGAATGCTTAACCTAAGTTTGACGCTTAACCTAACCCAAGTCCCCTTAACCTAACCCACGTCCACCTAACCTAACCTAACCTAACCTAACCTAACCTAGACGTGTAAACGTAATGTGTAACGCGTAACGTGTAAGGTCGGCTGTCGTGTGTGCTGACGGCAGATTGGGTTGGTCTGTAGATTCGGATTGCGGTTTGCCTCGGTCGAGGGGTTGGGTCGGAAGCGGCGAGGGGCGGCGGCGCCTGTTGCGCAGGCGGCGTCCGTTTGCGGCGGGCAATTGTTGAGAAACGGCTGTGAATGTTGGCGGGCGAGAGGAGGAGGACGGCGCGCGATGTGGCCCGACGGCTGCGGGCCGATCGGGAAACGGCGGGAGGGCGACGGAAGGCGATGGGGCGGCGGAGGCGCGTTTGCACGGCCGTCATCGCCGCACGCCTCGGCTTGTGTGGCTGTGGCGCCGGCCGCGCTCGCCGGGCTGCCGCGGCGACGGTGTGGGAGTTTTGCCGAAGGTTTGGCCATTGTGGCGGGTCGTCGGCTGGGGCTGTGGGGGCGGCATTTGGGCGGGGGCGGCGATTCTCGGCGGGCCGACCCAGGCTGTAGCGCGCGGTAGCTGCAGTTTGGCCGTGGTTTGCGGCGCTGCCGTGGCGACTGGTTGGCGACTGTGGTGTGGCTGTGTGTAGCCCCATCCTCGGTGGTTTGAAAGGCGCGGGCGGTTGTGGCGCAGGTTTGGGGCTGCTCCGCACAGGCTGTCGGACGTTGGGCGGTAGCAAGCGCGGGAGGCGCGGCGCGGCGGCGCGCAGAGTGGCGGCCGCTCTCTCGGCCGTCCGCGCCCGCCCGCGACACTGGCTGGGCCTTGTGATTCTCTGCTCTGCTGCTGTGCTGTGCTTGCGTGCCTGCCTGCCTGCCGTCCCGCTCGCTCTCGCTCTCGCTCTCGCTGTGTGTTACGCGCGTCGTCGAAATGGCAGATCAGGCGGCTACGAACGAGACTGCTGCGGCACCCGCCGCCACCGGCACTACGAAGAAGGCCAAGTCTGCGTCGTCTGCGAAGAAGCCGCGCGCCAAGCCTGCGCACCCGCGCACCTCTGAGATGGTGACGGCCGCCATCAAGAGTCTGAAGGAGCGCGGCGGGTCGTCGCTGCAGGCGATCAAGAAGTACATAGCCGCGCACTACAAGCTGGACGCGGAGAAGCTGGCGCCGTTTATCAAGAAGTACCTCAAGTCGGCCGTCGTGGCGGGCGAGCTGGTGCAGACGAAGGGGAAGGGCGCGTCCGGCTCGTTCAAGCTTGCCGGCGCCGGCGGCGGGGGGGCGGCCGAGGGCGGCAAGGCTCGTGCTGGCGGTGCCAAGAAGAAGCGCGCCGCTCCGGCCAGCAAGGAGAAGAAGGGCGCCCGTGCGGCCGGCGCAAAGAAGGCTGGTGGCGTGAAGGCGGCGACCGGTCGGAAGGCGGGCGCCGCCAAGAAGGCGTCTGCGGCGTCGGCCGCTCCCGCGGGTGCGAAGAAGGCGGCTGCGGCCAAGCCGGCCAAGGCCAAGTCGCCGTCGAAGGCGAAGAAGGCCGCCAAGGTTCCGACGAAGAAGCCGAAGGCGCCGCGCCCGAAGAAGGCGACGACGCCGTCTAAGGCGAAGGCTTCGCCCAAGAAGAAGAAGTAGAGTAGAGGAGAAAGAGATGGGAGAAAGGAAGGGTTTGGCGCTTGACTCCGTCGTCCCCACCCCCCGTCGTCGTCTAGTGGCGCGCAAGAGACGCGCGGCCCAAAACGGCCCTTCTCAGGGCCATCAAAGCACGTCGGGGAAGGTTTTGATTGTCGTGTTGCGTTTGGTGTGGGTGTCTGTCTGGCGTTTCTGTATGCCCGTGGGGATGCTGTTTGCGTGCCGTGGTGGTTGGATTGCGGGGGTCGGTGGCGGGTGTGGGCGGCGGTAGCGGTAAGCGGTGTTGTTATTGTTGTTGTTGTTGTCGTGGTTTGATTGTCGCCGTGTTTGTGGCGGCGGCCGACGGTTGGTTTTCTGTCACGTTGTTTTGTTTGAATACGTTGGTTGGCATGCCTGCGTTCGTTCTTCTCGGATGTCTGTCTTGTCGAGTCGTGTCTGGTCTCTGTTTTGTTCCTTTGTGTGTGTGTTATGTTTTGCAACGGGGGGCACGTTGAGATGTGGAAGGAGTCGGCGGGGATTTCGGTGGCGTGTAGAGCGAGCGAGCGAGCGTGCCTGCCTGGCCGTTGGCCGTCGGAGTGGAGTGCGGGTTTTTTTGTTTTCGAAACGAAAGCGGCGGCCGGCCAGCCACCCGTGCGGTGTGACGTCGGCCGTTGGGTATTGTGCGCTTTGAGCGCCGGGGAGGGATGATGTGTGATTGTTGCGCGCTGCTAGCAGGCAGGCAGAGTGAGCGGGTGTGGCGGACGGACGGGAAGTGGTGGTTTTTGTTTTTGGGTTGCGGGGCGAGAGGCAGGCGACCGACAAAGTTTGCTCGCGACGGAGAGATGTTAGTGGCCCTGAAAAGGGCCGTTTTTGTTTGTGCGGTGCGGTGCCGCGGCGCGGTTTAGGCGCGCTCGCCGCGGATGCGGCGCGCGAGCTGGATGTCCTTGGGCATGATGGTGACGCGCTTGGCGTGGATTGCGCACAGGTTGGTGTCTTCGAAGAGGCCGACGAGGTAGGCCTCGCTGGCCTCCTGCAGGGCCATGACTGCGGAGCTCTGGAAGCGCAGGTCGGTCTTGAAGTCCTGGGCGATCTCGCGCACTAGGCGCTGGAATGGCAGCTTGCGGATGAGCAGCTCTGTGCTCTTCTGGTAGCGCCTGATTTCTCGCAGGGCGACGGTGCCCGGCCTGTAGCGGTGGGGCTTCTTGACGCCTCCGGTGGCGGGCGCGCTCTTCCTCGCCGCCTTGGTGGCGAGCTGTTTGCGCGGCGCCTTTCCGCCGGTGGACTTGCGGGCCGTTTGCTTTGTGCGGGCCATAGCGGTAGCGGTAGCGGAGCGGCGTGCGTGGAGGTTAGGTGCGGCGCGGCGTCCGGTGCTGCCTTGACAACGGGCCCGCGCGCCTCCGTGCTGCGCTTATATGCCCTCGGTTGCGCGTGGTGGGGGGAGGGCGGGCCAGAGTCTATATAGGGGGGCGGCGGGCGCGCTGGGCGCAGACCGTAGCCGACTCGCCAGCCGCTGCAGCTGCTGTTTGTGCACGTTTTGCTTTGCCCGAGGAAGGAAGGATGACAGGCCGCGGCAAGGGAGGAAAGGGGCTCGGCAAGGGTGGCGCCAAGCGGCACCGCAAGGTGTTGCGCGACAACATCCAGGGCATCACGAAGCCCGCCATCCGCCGCCTGGCTCGCAGGGGCGGCGTGAAGCGCATCTCTGGTCTGATCTACGAGGAGACCCGCGGGGTGCTGAAGGTGTTCCTGGAGAACGTGATCCGCGACGCGGTGACGTACACTGAGCACGCCAAGCGCAAGACTGTGACGGCCATGGACGTGGTGTACGCCCTGAAGAGGCAGGGGCGCACCCTGTACGGTTTCGGCGGTTAGGCTGCGTCGCAGCGGGCGCTGGCCTTCCCGCGGCCGTGCTTGTGGGTGGGAGAGACTAGAAAACGGCCCTTTTCAGGGCCACCACACTGTTCGGAAGTTGAAAAGTGCGAAAGAGTCTGTGTTGTTGCTGCGTGTGTGCGCTGTGTTGTTTGTTTGTTTCTTTCTTTCTTTCTTTCTTTCCGTTTGAGCGACGTGATGTGACTGGGAGGGGAGAAGGAAAGGAAACGTGTCATGTGGCTGGCTGTGTGTGGAGCTGCTTCGTTTGTGTTTGTTATTGTGTGTCTTTGTATCGATCGCGAACGGAGATGGCAGGCTGTGTGTTGTTGTGCGAGAGGCGGTGATTATTTGCCTGCGTGGTTTGGCTCTGTGTGTTTGCGGCGGCGTTGGGGTTTCCGAGGCAAGGCGTGTGGGCATAGGCGGCCGGATCAGCTGTTTCGTTCGTGTCGACGGCCGTTGCGCGCGGGAGTGGAGGGCGGTGTGTCGACACGCCTCCCTTTAACAATGGTCATTATTGCTGCCGTTGTCGTTTGGAAGGCGACTGCGACCGTGCAAAAAAAAAAAAAAAAAAAAAAAAAAATGTGTGTGTTTGTTGGGCCACACGGGCTGTGTGGACGACAAGATGGCGGACGTGCGCCGGCGGCGGCTGTGCTGTGACAGTGCAAAGTTAAAACAAAACAAGGTGCGGCGAGGACGACTGAAATTTTGCTTTGGACGTAGGTTTGTGTGGTGGCCCTGAAAAGGGCCGATTGTTGTGGGCCGAGCCGGCAAAGCGCGTTGCGTGCAGGGGAGCACGCGGCGCTGCGATTGCCTGGCCTCCTTTAGGCCTTCTTCTCGGTCTTCTTTGGCAGCAGGACGGCCTGGATGTTGGGCAGGACACCACCCTGTGCGATGGTGACGCCCGACAGGAGCTTGTTGAGCTCCTCGTCGTTGCGGATGGCAAGCTGCAGGTGGCGCGGGATGATGCGCGTCTTCTTGTTGTCGCGGGCCGCGTTTCCGGCCAGCTCGAGCACCTCAGCCGCGAGGTACTCCATGACGGCGGCGAGGTAGACGGGCGCCCCGGCGCCGACGCGCTCTGCGTAGTTTCCCTTGCGCAGGAGGCGGTGGATTCTGCCGACCGGGAACTGGAGCCCAGCCCTGCTTGAGCGGGACTTTGACTTGCCCTTGACTTTGCCTCCCTTTCCGCGTCCGGACATGGCGATGGGCTAGCGACGGTGCACACGAAACGGAAACGAAAACGACCGGTGCGAGCGGCAGCGAGTCGAGCAGCGGAGTGCGTGCCGGCGCAGCCTGCTGCTGCACTCATCTTTTGCTTTCCCCTCTTTGGGGAAGTGTGAGGGGGAGTCTGTAGCCTTTCGGCTTTTACTCCCCTGTGAACGTGTGTGTGTGATTTTTCTATAGTTTTTGGTGTCTGTGATTTGTGATGATTGTTGTGAGTGTGTCTGGTACTTGCCTGAGGTAGGCGAGAGTTTGGTGTTATATGGGATGGAACAGGATGATGGATTGTGTGTTGGGATTTTCTCTTCGACTTAGTCGTCGAAGATCGTCATAGGGCGCTTGTGTTTATCGCGGGACATGTCATACCGACCTAGGGAGTGGATGAGTGCGTTTCCGGATCTGGAAGAACCCTCGTAGAAGGCCCTTGCCAGATCCTGGAAACGCTCTCTCAGGAGTGGGATTTCGGCTGCGGCGTGCAGGTCTTCTGTAGGGAACCCAAGAGGTAAGTGTAGTGCCCTTCTGAGGGCGCGGTTCTGCAGCCTCTGGAGTTTGTCCAGGTGCTGCTTTGCCGCGTATCCCCAGACAGGGCACGCATACTCCATTACTGGCCGGATCAGGGCCTGGTAGACATTTACTGCTACTGGGTAGGGAAGGGAGCTGGTTGTGTTCAGGATAGGATATAGGATGGACATTCTGGCGCAGGCCTTCCTGTGGACCTCGTCTATGTGGGGTTTCCACGTAAGACGAGAGTCCAAGGTTACGCCAAGGTACTTGGCGGTTCTGCGCCAGGGGAGTTGGGTTCCATTTAGGTGGAGGTGGAGGGGGGGACGTTGAGGAGGTTCGCGCCTTCCGAGCCTGCGGGTAATCAGCATTGCCTGCGTCTTCTCCGAGTTGATGGTGATGCGCCAGCGACGGGCCCAGGTTTCTGTGTCATCTAAAACCCTTTGTAGCCTACGAATGACCAGGTCCTTGTTCGCATTTCTCGTGTAGAAGGCTGTGTCGTCTGCGTACTGCGCGGTGTGCACCAGGGGGGCCGTCGGAGTGTCCGCAGTGTACAAGCTGTACAATACGGGCCCCAGGACCGATCCCTGTGGCACCCCAGCACGAATACGCCTTCTGGTGGAGGTGGCAGTTTCTACTTTGACGGAGAAAGTCCTATTCGCGAGGTAGCTCTTGATTAGCTGAACAATGCTCCCTGGAAACCCTTGTGAGTACAACTTGTAGAGTAGCCCTCTATGCCATACTGAATCAAAGGCTTTGGCTACGTCTAGTAGCACTATCCCGCAGTAGCCTCTGTGGTTGAAGCCCTCTGTGGCTGCTTCAACCATTCTCATGACCTGTTGTGGGGCAGAGTGGTTCTGCCGGAATCCAAATTGGAAATCCGGCAGAATTTGCTCTCTGGTAATATGTTCTTGTATGGGTTTTAGCAGGAGGCGCTCATAGATCTTGCTGAGTGTTGGCAAGAGGCTAATCGGCCTGTAGTGCTGCGGGAATAGAGGGTCTTTTCCTGGTTTGTGTATCGCGACCACTTCCGCATGTTTCCAGCAAGCTGGGAACTCGCGGGAACGAGTAATCTCGTTGAGGACGTTCGCGAGGTGTGTGATCGCTGTGGGTGGGAGTTTTTTGACTAACTGGTTTGTGACACTGTCGTGCCCTGGCGCCTTTTTTGTAGGGAGGGACCTGATTACTCTTGCCACGTCCTCGGGGGCAAAAAGTATGGGTTCGTCCTCTGGGTCCTCCTCAGCATTGAGGAAGACGGCCAGTTGACGACTGACTACCTCTTCATGCTCTTCATCCTCGGGTTCTGCCGTTTGAAACTGCTTCTCGAAGGAGTCGGCGAGGGCGTTGGCCTTCTCAGCATTGCTGTAGACCAGTCCCCGCTCGCCGTGCAGTGGCGGCATCCTAGCGCGTCTTTTTGTGAATTGTTTGGTTGCTTGCCAAAGTGTATGATCGTCTACTTTGAGAGCTGTGAGGCGGTTTTGCCATTGCTGGTTTCTGTGCTCATTGAGCGCTACCTTCAGTTCTCTCTGTAGACGATTGAGCAGCCTCCTGGTGGCCTGATTTCTGGTGATCTTCCACTCTTTTGCCACCCTGTTCTTGTGTCGAATTTGAGCTAACAAGTGTTCCGGGAGCTGTATTTGTGGCGGTGGGCCATCCCTTTGTGGAGGGGTGGCTTCTTCCGCTGCCTGCAAGATGGTGCCTGTTAGGTCTTGTAGCGCTTGTTCTACTGTTTCGGCAGTAGGTGGCGGAGCGCGAGCGATATCAGAGGCGACAGTTTCTTGGTATCGCTCCCAGTCTGTACGTTTGTACGACGTCTGGTACCGTGGGAGTGCTACCCATTCTCCCACATCGACTTCTAGAATCACTGGGTTGTGGTCGGAGGACATTCTGTTGATTGTCCTTGCGGTCACAAATCCTGCGATCCTCCTGGTGAGAGCTATATCTAACACATCGGGCCTGCTTCCGTTTTTCGGAAAATGTGTGGGCTCGACGGGACCCCATGTTTCGAAGTGGTGGGTGCGCGCTAGTTGTTGCAGTTTGGCGCCTGCTCTGGAGGTTACTCTAGAATTCCAGTCAGGGTGTTTGGCATTGAAGTCTCCCCCTATTACGAGTTTGCCTTCAATTTGCTCTAGAGCAGCTATGTCTCCCTCATCTATCTGGTCATGTGGGGGTCGGTAGACTGCAACAATTGTTAGGGGTCCAGTGGCAGTGGTTACTTCCACCGCCACTGCTTCGATTTTGTTGGTAGCTGGTAAGAATACCTGGTGGTGGGGGATCCCTCTTTTTACATATATGGCCACTCCTCCGCCTTGGGTTGGCCTGTCTTTACGGTAGCTAACGTAATTGGGAACTGTCGCTTTTACTCCCGGTTTTAGGTGGGTTTCCCCCATCATGCATATGTCGATGGAGAACTCCTTCGTGAGTTCTCGGAACTCGACCTCTTGATTAACAATGCCGTCTGCGTTAAAGACGCACATTGTCAGGCCTTGGATGTTTGGTCGTCTATCCATGATGGGGTTTTGATATTACTGAGGAAGTCGCAGAGGGGAGCGACTGCTGGACTGTTGCCTGAAGGGCAGCGAGGACCTGTGTGTTCTGCTTTTGGGCCTCCCTGAATTCCTTCATCATTTCCATGACGAGGTTCATGGTCTGCACCATTACGCCTAACAACTGATCCATGGGGGGGAAGTGTGTCTGGGGTTTCCTAGGGCCTTCTCCGTCAAGTTGGACCTGGTCGTTGTTGCTGTGTTTTACCCGGTGTTGTTCTTGTGTTGGTGTCTGCTGTTGTGGTGGTTGGGCAATGCTTTCGTGGTTCCTCGGGGGAGAAACCACTTCCGCATATGTTGCCCTTGGTGTGTCTGGCCTTGGTTTTACCCAGGCCTTGTCTGTGTGTGTTGTCATGTTTTGGTTTCTTGTGTGTCTGGGTGGGTTCATGGTGTTTTCTTTTCGTGTGTGGGGGGCGGCCTTTGCGCCCTTTGCCTGCTGTGTGTGTCTTTTATGGACCTCGCAGCCTTGGTAACCCGCTGTGTGGTTTTTGCCACACAGCGCGCACCTTATTTGCGGGTCCGTGTGTTTAATGTTGCACGTCCGTGTGTCATGGGCCTCGGCGCATTTTCTGCACCTCACTGCCATTGAGCAGTGTGCCGCAATATGGTTGAGGCCCTGACATCTGAAGCACTGCACCGTCCTGTTTTTGCGGCGCAGTGGTTCAGTGGTCACAGGGACCGCCAGAATCGTCTTAATGTCCCTTTTGTTCTGTGGGACGTCTGGCAGTGTGACCTGATACAGGGGCCATTTGCTGCCTATGTGTCCCATCTGTTGGACCGCCTTGACGATGTACCCCTGGGCAGTCAGGTCTGTTTTGATCGCCTGGGGGGCCACTCGTCTCGGCAGGTCCCTGATGACAATGTTTCTATTGCGTGTTTTCGTTGTGGGGAAAGTGTAGTGGGGTATGTTTTTGCTGTTGAGTAGTGTTTTTATTGTGGTGTAGTGCTCGAGTGTGAATAATGTTATTTTTATATTGTCACCACCAGCAGGTTTTGCTTTGAAATTGCCTCCCCCGATTGCTGTTTTTAGCATCTCGAAGAGTTCCTCATAATTCCGAGTGAACTCCGCGACGATCGGAGGGAGGTGGTGGGTGACCTGGTTTTGTGTTTGCGTTGTTGTGTCTTGTGGTGTCTCAGGCTCATCGGCCACCGCCTGGAACCTGTTCGGGGTGGGTTCCACTCCCCGGGCCGGCGGGAGCCTCGGCTGGCGGAAGGTTTTCCTCGCCAGCACGAAACCATCCGCATCCTGCCCGGTTACGCGGTTCCCTTCCAGTGCCAGCGTTTCCTGGTCCCCTCCTAGGACGACGACAGGTGCTGTCGGGGGCGCTTGCTCCTCAGAGGGTGTTGAAGTGGTTGGGGTGGTGGAGTGCTTTTTCCCCTTGGAGTGCTTCTCCTTTTTGTCCTTCCTGACACGCCGCTGCTTGGAAGTGGTGGACTTGAGTGGGGGGGATTTAAGGAACTGGGATCGGGTAGGGGGTTGGGTGGCAGTTGTGGGTTTGGGAAGGATTTTTGTCGGTTGACTGGGCTTCTGCTTGCCATTTAGGTTGCGGATATGGTCAGCGAGGAGGCCACAGCTGCTGGCAAGCAGGAGAGGGCTGAGGAGAGGGGAGGGAGGGGCGGGATCGCAAATACTGACTACGTATTTGTTTGTTTGTGTGTTGTGTGGTTTTGCCATGTCGGTTGCGGAAAGGGGGCTTGCTGCCAGGTTGTTGTCAGTTGCAACCTTTGTTGGCACCGTTAGGTTTTCCGGTTGCAGAGCTGACCCTAGTAACACGATGGCAGACGCGGAATTCTGGACGGGGGCGGCGGAAAACCTCTCTGTGGTTCCGCGGCCCGCTTCCAGGTCCTGGCCTACTTTTTCCCTATTCTTGGGGGGGCCAGAGACTGACTCTGCGGCAGCTGAGGTGCTCGAGATGGCCGGCCGCGCGGCCCGCGGCAACAAGAAAGCGCGCCTCGTGTCGTCGGCGGAAAGAGACCGCCGCGACCCCAAGGCGCCACCCAAGCTCGACATTCCACAACGGCGAGAAGACACGACAACTCTGCCAGGCGACGCCATGCAAAATTTTCTCCAAGTGCCGTCCGTGCTAAGACCTAGGCGCAAGTGCCCGTCAATGTTTTAATAAAAACAGAGCCGGAGAACACTTCTGTTTGTACTCCCGTACTAGCGGGGGCCTATGGCTGACAGTACGCGAGTGAGAGTAGCGGTGCTCAACCCTCGACTGCTACTCAGCGAGTGCCGGCGCAGCCGGGGTGGGGGTGCTTTATGGGCTCGGGTGCGGCGGCCGGTTGCGCGCGCGCCCCATTGGTCGGCGGCCGCAACAGGGCGAGCTGGTAAAGGTGCGGCGGCGGCTGGCGGCGGGTGCCACTGTGTGGGGAGACGCTGACTAGAGCGGAGCGCTTGCTACTGGTGTTGCTGCTGCCGTACGTTGGTTCGAGATGCCGCCCAAGACTAGCGGGAAGGCCGCCAAGAAGGCTGGCAAGGCGCAGAAGAACATTTCGAAGGGCGACAAGAAGAAGAAGCGCAAGAGGAAGGAGAGCTATGCCATCTACATCTACAAGGTGCTGAAGCAGGTGCACCCTGACACGGGCATCTCGTCGAAGGCGATGAGCATCATGAACAGCTTCGTGAACGACATTTTCGAGCGCATTGCGGCCGAGGCTTCTCGCCTGGCGCACTACAACAAGCGCTCGACCATCACGTCCCGCGAGATCCAGACCGCTGTGCGGCTGTTGCTGCCTGGCGAGCTGGCCAAGCACGCCGTGAGCGAGGGCACGAAGGCGGTGACCAAGTACACGAGCTCCAAGTAAGGAGGTGGCTCTGGAATGGAAGGAAGGATGGAGAAGGCTCCTCCGTTGCGAGAGCGGCAAAACGGCCCTTTTCAGGGCCACCAACTTGCCTTTTGCGGGAAGGGCGGAATTGTTGTTGTTGTTGTTGTTGTTGTTTGTGTGGACGGCTGTGATGTATGTGTGCATTTTGATTGTGGGTGGGGGGGGGGGGGCGCGTCAAAGCGTGTTGCGGGGTACGGCCACGAGGTTGGTCGCCGTGGCGTGGAATGGTGGCACGCCTCGTTGGAGTGGTTTTGACCCATTGGTGTTGGTGTGTGTGTGTGTGTTACCTGTCTGCGAGGGGGGACAGTGCGATCGGCGACTTTTGTGTCACCGTAACGACGGCCGTTTGCGGGTTTGTTTTTTTGCACATCATACATGGCGAGGGTGAAATGTGAAATGTGAAATGTTTTTGTTTGGTTTTTTTTTGCCGCCCACTATTCCCTTTGCTGTACGCCGAGTTTGACAATGGTGCGACGTAACTGCAGCGTGGAGGTGTGTGAGTGACGTTGAAATGAACGTGCCATTAAGACGCAATGTTGTTGTATTGTACTGTACGTGTACGGCGACACGCACGATGATGTACCATTCGACTCTGATTTTTGATAGCCGTGTCTGACTGATTGCGTACGACGCACGCACACCGATGTCGTCATTCAAGATGCACGCGTGTCCAGTGCAGTACAGTAAGCGCGACGCTAGACGACGACGACGGCGGCGGCGGCGGCGGCGGTCGTTTGTTTGGCGAATGTCTGTACACGTGTTTGTCTGTGTCCATCCGGTATGTATTTGTTTGTTTGCAAGTGTTTTGTGTGTCGGTGACGTGGTCCGATCCGTCGCCCCCTGAGTAACTGTCGATCGGCGCGATAGACCGGCGTCACGCAACTGAACCGAAGTCTTGGGCACACCCGTCATACTGTTGTACACCGTCGCGCTGAGAACGGTAACGAAAGGTTGACTTTGATCGGTCGAATGTCTGGGCAGAACGTGAGGAATGAGGCAAGAGTGCAAGGAGGAAAGGACAGAGGGGGGGCAAAAGAGAGAGGAAGGGAAAAAGGGGAGAAACGCATTCGTAGAGCAACGGAACGTTCCCGTGTCGGAGGCGTATTGGAGCCGCACTGAAATGCGTTTAACGGCGGCGCGGCTGCAAGTGCATGCCGTGGTGAACGTTACCTTTGACGGCTGCATTGGGCTTTGCCTTTGCTTTTGCTTTTGCTTTTGCTTTTGCTTTCGCTTTCGCTTTCGCTTTCGCTTTCCCGGATGTACGTAACGTTTGTTGATATGGTTCTGAGGAAGAGTGTATGACAGTGCCGTGCCGTCCATGTTCGTGTGCCCTCCCATTGTGTGTATGCTATTGTCTGTGTACTTGAATGATGTATGTAGGTGTTAGTGGACATGTTTTACCAGTGGGGGGAAATGGATCGTCGATAGTTGCCGTCACTCTGTCACGGTCGAGATGACGCACCCTCCGTACAGAAAGGTGTCGAGAAAGTGTGTGTGTGTGTGTGCGTCCGTGAATTGGCAGTGTTTGGAGGTGGGCGTGCCCTGCATGTGGCCCGGAAGGCTGTTCGTTTGGCGGTAGTGTTGTGTGGACAGGGGAGGGGCATGCGTAACGCTGCTGGCATGGCATTTCGGGAGATGGGAGGGGGCAAACGAGGAAACGAGGAGCGGCGGCCAAAGAAAGACGGGACGGGGAGGGGCGCGGTGTGGGTGGCTTGCGCCTGTGCTCGGCGTTGTGGTTTGTGCAAAAGAGGAGGAGAAAAACAATGAGTTGCCAGGGAGGGGAGCGGTGTGGTTGTCGTGGTGTAGCCGCAGACGCGGCTGTCAGTGAACGTGGCGAGACGGACGGATGCGCGGAGGGGCGGGGGCGGCGCATTTCGCCGGTGCCGTGCCGTGCCATGCCTGAAAGCCGCGTGGTCGCTGTGTTGTTGGTGGCGTGGGGGCGAGGAGAGTACCGTACGGGTGTGCTTGTGCGCCGGAAATGGCACACTGCGCCTGCCCGTCTTGGAGGCTGATGGCTGTGGTGTGGAAATGGGGCGCGGTGATGTTGAAGCAGTTGAAGAACAGAAAAGAAACCAAGAAAACGGAAGGCGTGATGCGGCGGTGGTGGTGAGAGCGGGAAAAACGAAACAAAACAAAAAAAACAACAAAAAAAAGAAGGAAAAACAACAAGAAACAAAAAAGAAAACAAAAAGTCTATCAATATTAAAATGTAAATGGAAATGGAAATGGACCCAGGTATAACCTCCCTGCACAAATAGCAGAGAGTCCGATGATAATAAAAATGTGCCAGAATGTTAACGTCCCTACAAAACAAACCCAACGATAATATTAATGAAAGAATGAACCGTATGTAACATTGCAACAGACATAATGAAACCTGATGAATTGTATAAGGGCAGCAGCGTTGACCTTTGGCCCTGTATTCAGAATAAAAAGAGCCAAAGATCGTTACCCCAATGAAAAAGACACTGAAACACGTATGTAACATAGCAGCGATGGCGAGACATTGTAGCATCTGTGACCAGAGAGTTTGCGCTGGACCGCGCGAGTGTTGCGAGCGGTTCTCAGTCAGTCAGTCAGTCAGTCAGTCGTTGCGAGTCTGTAGCTCTGTCTAGTTGAGGCCTGTACTCTGTCAGTAGTCGTCGCGTGCAGTACGCTAATAGTCGTCATGCAGAGCGGTCGGTCAGTAGTAGCAGCCGAGTGCGGTTGTGTGATGTAGGCGGTCGGCAACACTGGTCAAGATGGTGAATAAGGTATACTGTTTAATTAATATAATCATTAGATAATGAAAAATTTCATTTATTGTAATTATTCTCCAACAAGTTCCCCAATAATAATTTTTATTTCAAAAGCATTTGTCAAACATTTAATTTTTTATTGAACTAAAGAGTTCGTTGCACTTCACATTTCATTCCACTTCTTTGAAGAAAAATTTCACTAAAATCACAAAAAAAGAGAATATTATTATTTGCAATGCAGTTCCTCCAAGCGCTGCGCAACAACAAGAGCAGAAATGTGACATCCATTTATTCTGAGGTAAGACTTTAATTCTGATTGTTTTGCACAGGGCCAAAGACCGATATTTCGGTTTAATTGAAGTTTCTTGTCACTGAACGGACTTTAAATGTTGTGAAGAATTTATATTTGAGTCAGATTGCGAATTTCACATTTTTGTTGCCATTTTCAATACCTCACATTGTGGGCGAGGTTACAATTAGCGCAATGTCCATTAGCATCCGTAAATAACATTGTCCATTATTTTAAATTTTGCGGGGAGGTTACAACACACAAAAAAAAAAAAAAAATTGCATTTATATCCGCTCCTCAATTGTAGATACCCCTTACACAGCTGTGTGCAATGAATGAGTGCTGGCTGGTAATTAATTGCACTCCTTGGAGGGAAATGCCATAGGAAGTAGTCTTTAAAAAGTGAATGTTTTTCGTTAAAAGACAAAGGTTACTTTAGAAAAAAGTAATAGTGGGGCTTTTGTTGTTGAACAAAATAAGTACAATGAACATACGTTATCAGATTTGCGCAATGCAGCTTCACACTACCTTTTGATTATAACACAATATACTATACATCGTCCCGAACCGTGACCAGAGTCGCGAGACGAGCAGAGCACGCCGCCGACGCCCGCTCAGTACAACCGTCCACCCGCTACTACTGTCGACCGACTACTACCTCTCCCGACTCGCGCTACAACATATATAACAACTGTTCCTGGCGACCCGGTGCGTGCCACTACTGTCGTCTGGCGCGGTCCAAGCGCCGACTAGCAACGATAAATAACTCTCTGGTCAGACAGAGATGCTGTCATGCCTCGCCATCGCTCTGGTAATGAATACATACGTGTTGCAGCGTGCGTACCACCGGAACACGCAGTGGCGGAGCCAAAGACTGTGTTGTCGAGGTCGAGTGCGAGCGGGAAGAGAGGCAGCGTCGGCACGGAGATGCAAGCGAGCGCGAGACGCACGGGGGCTGCGGCGTGGCGCGTTTGCGGTCGGCGCCTTTGGTGGCAACGGCCGGGACAAGCAGCGGTGTATGGTGTGGTGCGGGGCGGACAGGGGCGGCGGTGGACGGGGAGGAGGCGGCGCGACGACGGCATGGGGGCGAAAACGGGACGGGGGACGGCGGATGTTGAGAGGCGTCACGCGCGGACAGGACACAGACACAGAGACACACACAGATTGGAAAGGGAGGGTGCGCGGTAGTAGTTGGGAATGTGCGTACCGTGCGGGATGGGAGTGGGCGAGGAACACGGTCGTGGCCCCTGTTTTGGGTGCGTGTGATGACGTCGGTGTGTTGTGGGAAGGGAAGGTGCTGTGGCGGCGGCGCGTAATGGGCGTAGGCCGAAAAGAGAAAGGAACGTGGGCAGTGTGTTGGCAAGCGTCGGTTCGACTGCGACTTTGATGGGCAGGGCAGGGCAGGGCAAGGTTAATGGTGGTAGGAGTAGGCGTGTGGGCGCAAAAGATCTGCCGCTGCAGGCGGTGCCGTAACCGCCATGGCGGGAAGGAGAGAGGGCCAAAGAAAGAAAGAAAGAAGAAAACAAAAAAAAAAAAAAAAAAAAAAAAGAAAAACAAAAAAAGGAGGGAGGGGGGGGGGCGAAAGTGGAGAGGCGGTGGTGTGAGAAGGGCGGGGGCGGAAGGAAGGCAGGCAGGAAGGACAAGAGGCGAGGCGACGGCTTGCTTTGTGTATCGGTCGGTCTCTGGCTATGCTTCGTTTTCTGCAGCAGGGTCGGTGCGCGGCGTGGCTCGCGGCAGTGGGAACGCCTGGCGGCTGGACGGCCAGCAATGCGGTTGGATGGGCGGCCACAGCACCGCACCTGTGCCCGAGGAGGAGACGCTGGCGGCGGGCCCTGAGGTGAGGCCGGCTCGGCTGGGGCTGTGGATGTGTAGGTGTGCGCCGCTGCTGCAACAACGAGTAAAACGCGAGAAGAAGGGATGGCGGTAGAGAGAAGAAAAGAAAAAAAAAAAAAAAAAAAAGGTCGTGCCGAGTGCAGAGCAGCGGCGGCTCGGTTCGGTTCGGTTCGGTTCGGCCCGGCCCGGCGGGCCGCGCTGTTGTCGCGGACGTGAGCGCCCCCTGGCGGGTGGCCGGAGGCGGCGCGGCGTGTTGGACGTGTGGCTGGTGGCAGTGCACAATTTGCGAGTGGCTGGCGGTGTGGTGTGGCGGTTGGCGCGTCGGGCGGCGGAGAGAGAGAGGGAGGAGAGGTATGTGTTGCGGGCGCCCTTTGCTGCGCTGCGTCGTTGCGTGTGCCGTACAGGGCGGGCGCTTGTCGACTGTGTGGGCGGTGTGGCGAATTGGCGTGAATGAAACGGCTGCCGAGAGGTGTGTGGTAGCGAGCCGGTCGGTGTCAGTGCGAAGGGGAATGTGCGTGCGTTTGGCGGTTTCGGTGTGCTTTTTGCGGCGTGAGAGTGGGAATTAGTGGGGCCGGCTGTTGTGTTGGTTCCTTGTGTCTTGTGTCGCGTAGCTTGATGGCAACGTGGAAGGACGCCGGTTTCGTTTCGAGCCTTGCGTGTGGTTGTCGACGTTGACTGGTTGGCGTGTGCCGATGCACGTGCATGTGTGGGTCGCGAGTGCGTTTTTGGCTGGCTGTGTGTGTGTGTGTGTGTGTGTGTGTGTTTGTTTTGGGGGGGAAGGGGGAGGCGGTGGTGAAAGTGCAGTCGTTGCCACGGGCGTCGTCGGGTGGGGCTGGGGCTGGGGCTGGGGCTGGGGCTGGGGCTGTGCGTCGTGGCGGAAAGGTGGTAGGTTGCGGGAAGCGAGCCCGTCGTTGACGGTGTCGCGTGAGTTGTGAATCGAGTGGGGCGCGGGGCGCGGGACAGGAGCAGCGTGCCGCTGCGTCGTGGTCGTCAGCAGAGGCTGTGCGTGTGCTTGTCCTTTTTGTGGGCGGTTCGTGCGAGGCGTTTTTGTTTTGTGTTGCCCTAGTTGTTAGTTTATTTTGTTTGTGTTTGTTATTTTGAGACGACGACGACTGGTTGGTGGCGTGCGCGCGCAGTGGCGGTGTGCGCTTCCCGTGTCGTTTGTGTCGTTTTGTTTTTGTGTGTTTTTTTTTGCACTGGGCCCCGGGGGGTGGGTGGGTGGGTGGGTGGGTGGGTGCGTGTGTGTCGATTGCCGGCTGGCGAAAGGTGCGCCATCGGCGGGGTGGGTCGCCGGCACAAGTAGAGGCGGCGGCGTTGTTGCTGTTGTTGTGTGGTGTTTGTTGTTTTGTTCGGCTGTGTCGGCGAGCTGTGTTGCGGTGCGTGTGAATGGTGGTGCAAAAGTGCTGGCGTTGGGGCTGCGACTGCGACGGCGGCGAGCCGCGGGCGCGCATGATAGTGATGTTGTGAACAGCGGCTGTGTACGGTAGTGGTGTTGTTGTAGCACGACGTGCATCCGGGCCGGCGCGGAAAGCGCAGTTGCGGGCGGTTGCCCTTCGGTGCCAGCCATGTCGCGTGAGCGGCGGGTTGCTCTGGGTTGTTGTGTGGTGCCCTTTGGCCGGTGGGGGTGGTTCGCGTGTGTCTCGTTCGCGCTCGGTATCTGGTCGTGGTCGTGCTGCTCCCCCGTCTGTCGGCGGTTTTCGACGTCGTCTGTACGTTTTTGTTCGTTTGCGGCGTGCCTGCCGACGTCGTCCCGTCGCGACGCGACCGTTCAACCGAAAGTGTGGCGCCCGAAGGTGAACGAACGTAACCCTGACCTCGGCGCTTTACGCTGAGCCGAGCGAACCGAACCTAACCTAACCTGTGGTGTGGCGAGGTGAGCTCAGCCTGTGAGCCCCTAACGTCTACGTAAGGTAAGCTGTCCGGCTCACGCCTCACGTTTGAACGCTTTTTTAACCTACGTTTGACGCTTCTTTACCTAGCACTGACCCCTTAACCTAACGTGTAACCTAACCTAACCTAACGTAACCTGTGACGCCTGACGTGTTTGAATGCTTAACCTAAGTTTGACGCTTAACCTAACCCAAGTCCCCTTAACCTAACCCACGTCCACCTAACCTAACCTAACCTAACCTAACCTAACCTAGACGTGTAAACGTAATGTGTAACGCGTAACGTGTAAGGTCGGCTGTCGTGTGTGCTGACGGCAGATTGGGTTGGTCTGTAGATTCGGATTGCGGTTTGCCTCGGTCGAGGGGTTGGGTCGGAAGCGGCGAGGGGCGGCGGCGCCTGTTGCGCAGGCGGCGTCCGTTTGCGGCGGGCAATTGTTGAGAAACGGCTGTGAATGTTGGCGGGCGAGAGGAGGAGGACGGCGCGCGATGTGGCCCGACGGCTGCGGGCCGATCGGGAAACGGCGGGAGGGCGACGGAAGGCGATGGGGCGGCGGAGGCGCGTTTGCACGGCCGTCATCGCCGCACGCCTCGGCTTGTGTGGCTGTGGCGCCGGCCGCGCTGGCCGGGCTGCCGCGGCGGCGGTGTGGGAGTTTTGCCGAAGGTTTGGCCATTGTGGCGGGTCGTCGGCTGGGGCTGTGGGGGTGGCATTTGGGCGGGGGCGGCGATTCTCGGCGGGCCGACCCAGGCTGTAGCGCGCGGTAGCTGCAGTTTGGCCGTGGTTTGCGGCGCTGCCGTGGCGACTGGTTGGCGACTGTGGTGTGGCTGTGTGTAGCCCCATCCTCGGTGGTTTGAAAGGCGCGGGCGGTTGTGGCGCAGGTTTGGGGCTGCTCCGCACAGGCTGTCGGACGTTGGGCGGTAGCAAGCGCGGGAGGCGCGGCGCGGCGGCGCGCAGAGTGGCGGCCGCTCTCTCGGCCGTCCGCGCCCGCCCGCGACACTGGCTGGGCCTTGTGATTCTCTGCTCTGCTGCTGTGCTGTGCTTGCGTGCCTGCCTGCCTGCCGTCCCGCTCGCTCTCGCTCTCGCTCTCGCTGTGTGTTACGCGCGTCGTCGAAATGGCAGATCAGGCGGCTACGAACGAGACTGCTGCGGCACCCGCCGCCACCGGCACTATGAAGAAGGCCAAGTCTGCGTCGTCTGCGAAGAAGCCGCGCGCCAAGCCTGCGCACCCGCGCACCTCTGAGATGGTGACGGCCGCCATCAAGAGTCTGAAGGAGTGCGGCGGGTCGTCGCTGCAGGCGATCAAGAAGTACATAGCCGCGCACTACAAGCTGGACGCGGAGAAGCTGGCGCCGTTTATCAAGAAGTACCTCAAGTTGGCCGTCGTGGCGGGCGAGCTGGTGCAGACGAAGGGGAAGGGCGCGTCCGGCTCGTTCAAGCTTGCCGGCGCCGGCGGCGGGGGGGCGGCCGAGGGCGGCAAGGCTCGTGCTGGCGGTGCCAAGAAGAAGCGCGCCGCTCCGGCCAGCAAGGAGAAGAAGGGCGCCCGTGCGGCCGGCGCAAAGAAGGCTGGTGGCGTGAAGGCGGCGACCGGTCGGAAGGCGGGCGCCGCCAAGAAGGCGTCTGCGGCGTCGGCCGCTCCCGCGGGTGCGAAGAAGGCGGCTGCGGCCAAGCCGGCCAAGGCCAAGTCGCCGTCGAAGGCGAAGAAGGCCGCCAAGGTTCCGACGAAGAAGCCGAAGGCGCCGCGCCCGAAGAAGGCGACGACGCCGTCTAAGGCGAAGGCTTCGCCCAAGAAGAAGAAGTAGAGTAGAGGAGAAAGAGATGGGAGAAAGGAAGGGTTTGGCGCTTGACTCCGTCGTCCCCACCCCCCGTCGTCGTCTAGTGGCGCGCAAGAGACGCGCGGCCCAAAACGGCCCTTCTCAGGGCCATCAAAGCACGTCGGGGGAGGTTTTGATTGTCGTGTTGCGTTTGGTGTGGGTGTCTGTCTGGCGTTTCTGTATGCCCGTGGGGATGCTGTTTGCGTGCCGTGGTGGTTGGATTGCGGGGGTCGGTGGCGGGTGTGGGCGGCGGTAGCGGTAAGCGGTGTTGTTGTTGTTGTTGTTGTTGTCGTGGTTTGATTGTCGCCGTGTTTGTGGCGGCGGCCGACGGTTGGTTTTCTGTCACGTTGTTTTGTTTGAATACGTTGGTTGGCTTGCCTGCGTTCGTTCTTCTCGGATGTCTGTCTTGTCGAGTCGTGTCTGGTCTCTGTTTTGTTCCTTTGTGTGTGTGTTATGTTTTGCAACGGGGGGCACGTTGAGATGTGGAAGGAGTCGGCGGGGATTTCGGTGGCGTGTAGAGCGAGCGAGCGAGCGCGCCTGCCTGGCCGTTGGCCGTCGGAGTGGAGTGCGGGTTTTTTTGTTTTCGAAACGAAAGCGGCGGCCGGCCAGCCACCCGTGCGGTGTGACGTCGGCCGTTGGGTATTGTGCGCTTTGAGCGCCGGGGAGGGATGATGTGTGATTGTTGCGCGCTGCTAGCAGGCAGGCAGAGTGAGCGGGTGTGGCGGACGGACGGGAAGTGGTGGTTTTTGTTTTTGGGTTGCGGGGCGAGAGGCAGGCGACCGACAAAGTTTGCTCGCGACGGAGAGATGTTAGTGGCCCTGAAAAGGGCCGTTTTTGTTTGTGCGGTGCGGTGCCGCGGCGCGGTTTAGGCGCGCTCGCCGCGGATGCGGCGCGCGAGCTGGATGTCCTTGGGCATGATGGTGACGCGCTTGGCGTGGATTGCGCACAGGTTGGTGTCTTCGAAGAGGCCGACGAGGTAGGCCTCGCTGGCCTCCTGCAGGGCCATGACTGCGGAGCTCTGGAAGCGCAGGTCGGTCTTGAAGTCCTGGGCGATCTCGCGCACTAGGCGCTGGAATGGCAGCTTGCGGATGAGCAGCTCTGTGCTCTTCTGGTAGCGCCTGATTTCTCGCAGGGCGACGGTGCCCGGCCTGTAGCGGTGGGGCTCCTTGACGCCTCCGGTGGCGGGCGCGCTCTTCCTCGCCGCCTTGGTGGCGAGCTGTTTGCGCGGCGCCTTTCCGCCGGTGGACTTGCGGGCCGTTTGCTTTGTGCGGGCCATAGCGGTAGCGGTAGCGGAGCGGCGTGCGTGGAGGTTAGGTGCGGCGCGGCGTCCGGTGCTGCCTTGACAACGGGCCCGCGCGCCTCCGTGCTACGCTTATATGCCCTCGGTTGCGCGTGGTGGGGGGAGGGCGGGCCAGAGTCTATATAGGGGGGCGGCGGGCGCGCTGGGCGCAGAGGTTGCACTCGAGTTAGCGATGCCGAGCGAGACGGACGCACGCGCCGAGCGCTCCGCTCCCGAGGCAGCTAATGCGCTTCCGACAGCTCCAGCGGACAGGGCCGCGTCCCTGTACGCTAACGGGGTCGAGTTGAGTACATCAGTTTCACTACCGAGTGTTTCTGATAGTACTCCTCCCCCAACGAGCGTCGACCGTGCTCACGCCTATCGCGTCACTCGCGAAAGTGAAACCGCGATTTCGATCTCTCGCGAGTGTTGTGCGTCGTTGCAGCAGCCGCTGGAGACGCCCGTGGACGCCCCCACAGCGCAGCAAGACAGCGACGAAGCACTCCAGCTTCTGGTGAGTCTCATGCCGCACGCAGCCGCCGCACCCCTCGGAGTCGATTCCGACAACGACGAAGAGGAAATGCAGACAGAGCAGACGCCGGCAGGCTCACAAGCGTCAACGTCACGTGCCTCGAGGAAGAGGCAGAAGTCCGACGACGACTCCTCAGCCCCGGACACGCGCAAGTTCCGCAAGGAATACGCGCAAAACGGCACCAAAACCGGGACAAAAACTCTCCGGCGCACGCCAAAATCCAAAGTGGACAATGACGGCTTCGTAACTGCAACGAAGACCGCAAGAGCCACACGACAACCCACAGCAGCACCAGTAGGCACGAGCAACAGCTTCCTAGCACTTAGTGACTCGGAAGACGAGGAGCTGACACTGCCACCGCCGCAGCAGCGTCGCGCACTGCCGCCGCTTATAGTAAAGTTCGATGGCCACTTTCGTGAGCTGCAGAACGCTCTGAACTTGCTGATTGGCAAGGACAGCTACACCATCAGCGCGACAGGCGATGACCTTCACAAAGTGAAGGTGAAAACCACCGAACACTTCGTAAAGGTCAGCGAGGAATGCACCAGACGGGGCTGGAACTTCTACACCTTCAGCTCCAACAGGAAGAAGCCCCTGAAGGTTGTATTCCGCAAAATACCGCGCACCATGAAACCAGAAGAGTTGAAGGAAGATCTGGAACAAATGGGCTACTGCGTTGAAGAAGTCATAAGAATGAAACTTCATCGCACCAAGGGACGCAACCCGCTCTTCCTGGTAATTGCAAACAACACGGCGGAAAACCGGAAGCTTTTCCAACTCAAGCGGATAGGCAACTTGGAAGTGTGCGCAGAAGTGCTTCGCAACAAAGCTGCATACGCTCAGTGCTATCGCTGCCTGGAACTCGGCCACTCGACTAAGTACTGTGGAATGCCCGAGTATTGTGTTAAGTGCGGTGAGCAACACGCCACCGAAGCGTGTGCTAAAAATGGTATACCACACCAAGACTTTACGCCTAAGTGCAAACTCTGTGGTGAAGAGCACTGCGCAAATTACAGAGGTTGCACAAAACACAAAACGTTTGCGGCTCGCGCCCGCGGAAACGAAGCGCAGCAGCGAAGAGTTTCGGCGGGAACATCGCACCCACGTGGAGCCCCAACGCACAGCCACAGCCAGACAAAGAGGAAACGCGGCCGCCGAGGCCGCGCATCCGGCCGAGCACATACCGAGGCGGTCGTCAACCTCGCCCAGCAGCGCGGGAACTCCGACGCCCGGAACAAAGAGCGGCAGCCACCTCGCAGGCGGCCGCAGAACACGCCACCAGCAACGGAGCGCGATGGCGGACAGGCTCCGCCCGCCGCCTCACAGCAGGTACAAGCACGCCATCACGCAGCACCGGCCGCAGCCAACCAGGCCGCAGGCCCGCCTCCCCCGCCGCAGCGCGCCGCGCCAGTGGCGGCCCAGCCGCAGGCAGTTCCCCCGCCTGCGCCCCTACCTCGGCAAGCAGCTCCTACCACCGCGCCTCGCCGTAACGGAGCGGACCAATCAGCGCCGCCCGTCCCGGACCGGTCCAGCATGGCCGACTTCCCCGAACCGCGATGGCGCCGGCAGCGGCCAATCACCGGCCAGCAGCCTGCTGCAGCAGCCCACACCAACGGCGGCCAGCAGCCCAGCGGAAACCAGGCCACGCACGACGGCCATTCTGTCGGGCCCCGACAAAATGGCGTACACACCGTCCACCATGATGTCGGCCCCCGACAAGATGGCGACCGCATCGACCGTCTCCTTGACACGATGCAACTAATGATGGCTCGCGTGACCGAGCTGATGGCCGCAGTACAGCAAGTACTCGCCGTAACCTCGTCCACCGCCCGTCATGCCTGAAAACCCAAGAAGCCTCAAGGTATGCGTATTCAACGCCAATGGCTTGAAAACGCAGGACGGAGAATTCCGGCAGTTTCTGCGCGACGAGGACATAGACATCTGCCTCGTCGCGGAAACTCACCTAAAGCCTGGCGTACGAGTCGGCGTCGCTAATTACGTCTGCCACCGCTACGACAGGCCGACGGCAGGAGGTGGGACGGCCGTTTACGTCCGGCGTTCCATCAGACACCATCGGGTTCCCGTGCCAGAACTGACGTCGACTGAAGCAGCCGCAGTCGCAGTCGACACTGTGCACGGCAGAATAACCTTCTGCGCTGTCTACAGGCCGCCGCGCGGACAACTGGACGTCGCGGACGCCAACAAACTCCTGTCCCTCCAAGGAAACCTCATACTTGGGGAGACTGGAACGCGAAGCACGCGGCATGGAATAGCCGCCTTACGAACACCAGCGGCAGACGGCTACAACGCGTAATAGAGCGCCACGACGCGATCTCAGTAGGACCGCACGACGCCACCATCTATCCAACACGCGGACGGGAGGACGTGTTGGACTTCATCATAATGAAAGGCATACGGCAGCACGTGGCGGCCAGTACCCGAACGGCACTCGCGTCCGATCACTTGCCAGTCATCTTCGTGCTCGACGCCGACGTCACTCCGTTGCAACGCAGAGGACTCGACCTAAGAGGCATAAATTGGGAAGAGTACCGAGCAAATGTCACGGAAGCCCTGACGACACTCCCCGACGTCGACGCCGATGGCGCCGACGCCGCACTTCAGCACCTGTCGCAAGCCATCACAGATGCAGCCACAGCCGCAACTCCCGCGAGGCGTCCAGCGGAGGAAGTTCACCTCCCTCTCCAGCTCCCGCAACGCATCCGTGACGCCATAGCTGCCAAAAACAGGCTGCAGCGGGAATGGCAGCTCACGCGTAACCCGCGTACCAAGCGGGAACTAAATCGTATGCGCCGCCACATCAGGGCGGACGTGGATGCGCATCGAAACGCTGAGTGGGCTGCGAAAATAGGGCAACTTGACATCGAGGACGGGTCGGCGTGGAAGTCCATGAAAAGCTTCCTACGCCGCACGCAGCCCATACCGCCTCTGCTAGTGGGTAACAGGTTTGTTAGCGAACCAGACGCCAAGGCTAATGCACTGGCTGATGCCTTCGCTGCAAACTTTACCCCCATGGAGGACCCTATCGACGAAGAACACGTCCGCCTCGTAGCAGACCGTCTTCCAGTCTTCTTACGTGAACGCGCAGAGGACGACGAGATTCAGCCTGTCTCGTCGGACGAAGTGCAACTACAGCTTCGCCACCTTCAGCGCAAGAAAGCAGGCGGAGCAGACAACATCTCAAACCTGATGCTGAAGCAGCTTCCCGACGCCGCAGCACAACATCTTGCGGCCATTTTTAACGGGATTCTGCGCTCCAGCGAGTATCCAGCCTGTTGGAAGCATGCTGAGGTAGTCGCCTTGCCGAAGCCGGGGAAGGACGCGCGCATTGCGAAGAACTACCGGCCCATCAGTCTTCTACCAGCAACTTCCAAGGTCTTCGAAAGGTTGTACCTGGTCCGCCTGCTGGCGCATGTAAACGCCGAAGGACTTCTCCCCGACGAGCAGTTCGGGTTCCGTCGGGAACACGCGACGACGCACCAGCTGCTCCGCCTGACGGAGGAAGCGTTTGGAGCCGTTGACCGACGTAAGTATTTCGGCGCTCTCTTGCTGGACGTGTCTCGTGCCTTTGACTCCGTGTGGCATGACGGCCTCCTGTACAAGCTTCTTGTGCAGGGGGTACCTGTGTCGCACGTGAGGCTCCTGCAGAGCTATCTGCAGGATAGGACGTTTCACGTCCGTGCTTCCAGTGGAATTTCCACGGAGCGCCGTATACTTGCGGGTGTACCTCAAGGCTCGGTCATCGGTCCGACGCTGTACTCCCTCTATACCGCCGACCTGCCACGCACGAACCGCGTCCAGACGGCACTCTATGCTGACGACACGGCGATCTACAGCAGCAGCTGGAGCGTCGACGTCTTGCAGCGGCGTCTACAGGCAGCCACCGACGAGCTCTCGGAGTGGGCAAGAAAGTGGCGCCTCGCCTACAACGGAGACAAGAGCCAGGCGATAATCATCACAAATCGCCCCCTCCGTCAAGACGCGCCGACAGTCTCGGTGTGTGGTGTGCCAGTACCTTGGAGCCACACCGCCAAGTACTTAGGCGTTACTTTAGACCGGCGTCTCACATGGCAGCAACATATAGAAGCAACCAGAGGAAAGGCACTGGGTAGATTGAGGCTGCTCTACCCAGTGCTCAACCCCACGACAACGCTGCCAGAAGACGTCGGTCTTACGCTGTACAAGGCCGCCATTCGACCGCTGCTGGAGTACGCCGCAGTCGTGTGGGGCAACACGGCTGAAACCAACCTCAAACGCCTTCAAACAATACAAAACAGGGCGTTGCGTCTTGCACTGCATCTACCCAAGGACTTCCCAACTGAGGAGCTCCACCACGTCGCTGGAATCAAGCCGCTGCGGCAACGATTCAGAGATACAGCGACGACCTTCTATGAAAAGGCCGAGAGGTCAGCCAACCAACTGGTTAGAGGACTCGGCCACCGGCCACACTGGCGAGCGTCCCTTCGCTGGCCAGACTTGCTGCGGCAGTAATCACGCAGCATACCCTAACACAAAGTCCGCAGTGCAGGACAGCATAGAAAAACATAAGCCTACCCCATAAAGAAGACACTGCTTATTGTAGGAAAAATAGCGATAGGCTATTATAACCTACGACTACATCACGTGGAACAAACACGCATGTTCCACACATTTGCACACACGGCTGGGTGCAGACCGTAGCCGACTCGCCAGCCGCTGCAGCTGCTGTTTGTGCACGTTTTGCTTTGCCCGAGGAAGGAAGGATGACAGGCCGCGGCAAGGGAGGAAAGGGGCTCGGCAAGGGTGGCGCCAAGCGGCACCGCAAGGTGTTGCGCGACAACATCCAGGGCATCACGAAGCCCGCCATCCGCCGCCTGGCTCGCAGGGGCGGCGTGAAGCGCATCTCTGGTCTGATCTACGAGGAGACCCGCGGGGTGCTGAAGGTGTTCCTGGAGAACGTGATCCGCGACGCGGTGACGTACACTGAGCACGCCAAGCGCAAGACTGTGACGGCCATGGACGTGGTGTACGCCCTGAAGAGGCAGGGGCGCACCCTGTACGGTTTCGGCGGTTAGGCTGCGTCGCAGCGGGCGCTGGCCTTCCCGCGGCTGTGCTTGTGGGTGGGAGAGACTAGAAAACGGCCCTTTTCAGGGCCACCACACTGTTCGGAAGTTGAAAAGTGCGAAAGAGTCTGTGTTGTTGCTGCGTGTGTGCGCTGTGTTGTTTGTTTGTTTCTTTCTTTCTTTCTTTCTTTCCGTTTGAGCGACGTGATGTGACTGGGAGGGGAGAAGGAAAGGAAACGTGTCATGTGGCTGGCTGTGTGTGGAGCTGCTTCGTTTGTGTTTGTTATTGTGTGTCTTTGTATCGATCGCGAACGGAGATGGCGGGCTGTGTGTTGTTGTGCGAGAGGCGGTGATTATTTGCCTGCGTGGTTTGGCTCTGTGTGTTTGCGGCGGCGTTGGGGTTTCCGAGGCAAGGCGTGTGGGCATAGGCGGCCGGATCAGCTGTTTCGTTCGTGTCGACGGCCGTTGCGCGCGGGAGTGGAGGGCGGTGTGTCGACACGCCTCCCTTTAACAATGGTCATTATTGCTGCCGTTGTCGTTTGGAAGGCGACTGCGACCGTGCAAAAAAAAAAAAAAAAAAAAAAAAATGTGTGTGTTTGTTGGGCCACACGGGCTGTGTGGACGACAAGATGGCGGACGTGCGCCGGCGGCGGCTGTGCTGTGAAAGTGCAAAGTTAAAACAAAACAAGGTGCGGCGAGGACGACTGAAATTTTGCTTTGGACGTAGGTTTGTGTGGTGGCCCTGAAAAGGGCCGATTGTTGTGGGCCGGGCCGAGCCGGCAAAGCGCGTTGCGTGCAGGGGAGCACGCGGCGCTGCGATTGCCTGGCCTCCTTTAGGCCTTCTTCTCGGTCTTCTTTGGCAGCAGGACGGCCTGGATGTTGGGCAGGACACCACCCTGTGCGATGGTGACGCCCGACAGGAGCTTGTTGAGCTCCTCGTCGTTGCGGATGGCAAGCTGCAGGTGGCGCGGGATGATGCGCGTCTTCTTGTTGTCGCGGGCCGCGTTTCCGGCCAGCTCGAGCACCTCAGCCGCGAGGTACTCCATGACGGCGGCGAGGTAGACGGGCGCCCCGGCGCCGACGCGCTCTGCGTAGTTTCCCTTGCGCAGGAGGCGGTGGATTCTGCCGACCGGGAACTGGAGCCCAGCCCTGCTTGAGCGGGACTTTGACTTGCCCTTGACTTTGCCTCCCTTTCCGCGTCCGGACATGGCGATGGGCTAGCGACGGTGCACACGAAACGGAAACGAAAACGACCGGTGCGAGCGGCAGCGAGTCGAGCAGCGGAGTGCGTGCCGGCGCGCGCGGCCTCCTTTCATCTGGACTGGGTGTGGAACATCCCAGGCTATCGTGAATGTAGGGTTTACCGAGAGGCATTTCCTACCAAGGCTGCAGGGTGTGGTTGGCGGTGGTCAGCGCGTATGATAACTGGAAATCGCTGAGAGGAAGAAGTGGTGGTGAGTCTTCTGGGCTGACCTGATTATTCGATCAGGGCAACGGGCCGCCTGTAGTGGTCGTGATGGTCATTATGTCGTCCTAACCTCCGGACGAGGGGATTGTCTGAAGTGCGGGTGGCATTATAAAACCGGCGCGCTGCGTCTTGAAATCTTTCCCGGACGAGGGGTTCCGCAGCCGCCTGATGGAGGGGGCGATGAGGGAAATCACGCGGAACATGGTAAACTCGGCGCAAGAGCTTGTTTTGTAGTTGCTGGAGCCTCTGAATGTGGGAGGGGGCAGCATTGCCCCAGACTTCACAGGCATAGTCCATGACCGGACGAATGCACGTACGATAGATATGCAGTCCGTTGGCGACAGGGAGCGAGGAAGTTTCGTTGAGCATGGGGTACAATGCCCCAGCCCTCTGAGATGTCTTCCGGTGTACAGCGGTGACGTGAGCCTTCCATGTCAGGGTGCGATCGAGAATGACCCCGAGGTAGGTGGCAGTCGTGGTCCAGGTGATGGCCTGATTACAAAGCACCAGTGGTGGCACTTCAGGTGGGAGACGGCGAGTGAGGAGCATCGCCTGAGATTTGGCGGCGTTGAAGCCGATCCGCCAGTCGGCGGCCCAGCGCTCGAGGTCCTGCAGAGCAGCTTGCAGACGTCGGAGGACGGCGTCGATGTTGCGATGGCGCGAGAAGAGGGCCGTGTCATCAGCATAGATGGCACGACCAACCCTCGGGGAAATCGGCAGGTCAGAGGTGTAGACAGCATACAATATCGGGCCCAGAACGCTCCCTTGGGGCACTCCAGCAAGGACTGGGCGAACAGAGGAAGACGTGCTGCCAACTCGGACGACAAAAGTACGGCCCTCAAGGTAGTTGCCGAGTAGGCGGACGAAGCACGAAGGGATGCCGAGATGGAACAACTTGAAGAGCAGGCCGTGGTGCCAGACGGTGTCAAAGGCCTTGGACACATCGAGCAGGACAAGGCCGCAAAACTCCCGATTGTTGAACGCCAGTGTCGCCTCCTCGACGACGCGGAGCAACTGTTGAGTGGTGGAGTGGTGCTGGCGGAAGCCAAACTGTTCCCGAGGAATGATATTGTCCTGGTGGAGCAGCCGGCCGAACCTAGAGAGGAGGATTCTCTCGAAAACTTTACTCAACGTCGGGAGGAGACTGATGGGGCGATAATGCTCTGGTACTGTCCTGTTTTTGCCCGGCTTCGGGACCGCCACGACGACAGCCTTCTTCCAAGCGTCTGGGTACTGCAGCTGGTGAAAGATGGCGTTGAAGAGAGCGACCACATACAGGATGGCAATCCTGGGCAGCATGCGGAGGACTCTCCCGTCAACGTTGTCGTGCCCCGGGGCCTTCGTCTGGGGAAGTCGGCGAAGATGGTCAGTGACCTCCCTTTCCGATGTTGGGACAATGGTGGCGTCACCGTGATCGCCGTGGAGGAAGGCAGCAAGTCTGGTCTCCACTGTGCGGACGTTCTCGTTGTCGACCGGCGCCGCAAGGGGCCGGAAGTTGGCCTCAAAAGTCGACGCCAGGGCCTCGGCTTTAGCGGCGGGCGTGTAAGCAGGTCCATCGGCAGTTGTGAGCGGCGGCATGTGTGGGCGGTGCCGTGTGAGGGAACGGACCAACTCCCACGTGTCGGCCCCAGGATCAACTGAGGCAAGCTTCTCCTCCCACCGGCGGATACGGTGAGCAGCAAGGGCAGCCTTGATGACGCGGCGGAGATGATTGATGCGCCGCTTCAGCACGGGCTGGCGTGTTTCATGCCAAACTCTGTTCAGACGGTTTCGTTCTCGGATAAGGTCCCGTAAGTCTGCAGGGAGTGCTGGAGCTGCCACTGAAGAAACCCGTGGAGGCGTATTGGAGTCAGCAACAGCCGTGGTGAGAGCCGCAGTCAGCGTGTGAAGAGCAGCATTGACATCCGTGTCCAGTGGAGGTGGCTCATCCGGGAGGCGTTGCAGAACAAGCTGCCGGAAGCGCGGCCAGTCGGTCTTCCGGGTGTCGAGCTTCGCCGCTGGTGGAAGCGGAGTGACATGTAGTCGAAAGAGCACCGGCAAGTGGTCGGAGCTCAAGGCGTGGAGAACGTCCGGGGTGACAAACCAGTCGACACCCTTGACGAGACAAATGTCCAAAACGTCGGGAGCAGAGCCGTTCGAAGGGTAGTGCGTCGGCTCAGCAGGTCCATACACAGAAGCTCGTGCCCTCTCTGCAGCATGATAGAGCCGCCTCCCACTGACGTTCAGCGTCCGAGAATTCCAGAGCTGGTGCTTGGCATTCAGGTCGCCAGCGAGGAAGAGCTTGACCCCAGCACGAAGGAGAGTGTCAGCATCATGGACGGTGAGGTGGCCTCGTGGCGGCCGGTACACGGAGAGAAAGATGACCGTTCCAAGGGACGTCTCCACTGCGACGGCCGTAGCTTCACAGGAGTCCAACCTCGGCAGAGGGACACGATAGTGCCGGAGTGTCCGCTTGACATAGATGGCTGTCCCACCGCCAGCCGTCAGCCTGTCGTCGCGATAGCAGACGTAATTCGGGGCGTTCGCTCGAAGTCCAGGTTTGAGGTGCGTCTCGGTAAGGAGACACACATCCACGCTGTAATCCTGGAGGAACTGCCGGAATTCGAGAAGCGCAGGGAAGAGGCCATTCGCGTTCCACGTTACAGCCGTGAAGGTCTGGTGGCGCCTAAGGTTGTGAGCCATGGCCAGCGGATGCGATCGCCGTGGCAGCGGGGAAACTTCGGAGGGCTGCATGGACTGCAGCAGTGATGGCGGTCGGCAGCTGGGCCAGAGCGGCAGAGACAGCCACGAGGGTGGCCTGGACTTCTTGCAAGACCGCGATGAAATCAGCAGCTGCAGCAGGTGGAGCAGGCCCATCTTCAGAGCGTCGCAGAGGCTGGACAGCAGGGGCAGAAGGAGGCGTCGTCCGGCCCTGGAGGACGTCAGCGTAACCAAGGTCCGCCCGAGCAGCAAGCAGGCGCCGCTGGGCGGGTTGTCGTGGAGGAGTAGCAGGTGGAGCAGGTGGTGGCGCAGCTCGGCGCCGCTGCTGTTGGCCATCGGAGCGGGACGTCTGCCGCAAGGGAGGTAGTCCACGCTGGCGGCGGCTGGCTGCCTTGTGGACAGCGCAACCGCGGTAGCTCGCAGGATGAGCCCGCTTGCACAGGGCACAGGTGGCTGGTTCGTCCCGGGACCGGGTACACTGCTGGCTGAGGTGACCCTCGCCACACTTGACACATCGTGGCCTCATGCGACAGAGGCGGGAAGTGTGGCCCGGCTCCTGACAATTGTAGCATTGGACGAGGCCCTTCCGTGCGCGTAACTTCTCGACTGTCACCGAGAGGTCATAAAACCTGGTGACTTGGTAGATTTGCCTGTTATCAGGCGTATCAGGCAACACGATCTCCATCAAAGGGATGGGGCGCTGGGTACCAGGCATCTTCATCCGGGTGGCTGCAGTGGGCGCGAAACCCATAGTGATGAGGCCGTCCTTAAAGGCGTCCGCCTTCATCTTCAGCGGTATGCCTCGCATGGCAACCTTGAGAACTTTGGGTCGTACAGTGGGGAAGGTGTAGTTTGGGATCCCACGTGCACCAACCATGTCCATGACAGCCACGTAATCTTCAGTAGTGGCGACTGTCAGCTTCAGACGGTCTTCGCCGCAGTGTTTGGCGGTAAAAGCGTTCTTGAGGTTGGCCTGGAGCCAGTCCCGAAGCGTCAGATAATCGTCAGGGTAGTCGATAACAATCGGCGGCAGCTTAGGGCCGGAGCGAGGTGTAGCATCGTCGGCGGCCGCCGGTGGAGGCTCGTCAGGATCTTCAGAGTCGGCGCCATCCTGTAGGGCGTCGTACTGATTGGCAGTAGGCACAGGGACAACGGCCGGGCGCCGTCGTGGAGCCGCCCTCTTCTTAGGTGGCGGTTTCTTGAATCCAGCGTCACTCGTACCAGAAGTGTGTGGGTCGTCACTGGCGGACGTGACAGCCGATCGCTTGCGCTGAAGCACCCTCTGCGGGGCGCCGGCAGCGCAGTCCTCACGGGGAGGGTCGGTAGAGTAGTCCATCTCATCGTCCTGGTCGCGCGTAGTCGTCATATACTCTTGGTCCTCCTGGGGTTGCCGGGTCGTCATAAGTGGAGCGTCCGATGGGGCCGCCGACGGCGCAGGCGCCGCCGGACGGCGATCAGACAGCTCCGGCGCGGCGGCGGCAGCTGCCGCGACCGCGCGCGCGTCACAAACGTCTTGCTCGCTCGCCATCTCGAACACGAGTGCGTCGCGTGCGTGCGTGCGTGCGTGCCGGCGCAGCCGGGGTGGGGGTGCTTTATGGGCTCGGGTGCGGCGGCCGGTTGCGCGCGCGCCCCATTGGTCGGCGGCCGCAACAGGGCGAGCTGGTAAAGGTGCGGCGGCGGCTGGCGGCGGGTGCCACTGTGTGGGGAGACGCTGACTAGAGCGGAGCGCTTGCTACTGGTGTTGCTGCTGCCGTACGTTGGTTCGAGATGCCGCCCAAGACTAGCGGGAAGGCCGCCAAGAAGGCTGGCAAGGCGCAGAAGAACATTTCGAAGGGCGACAAGAAGAAGAAGCGCAAGAGGAAGGAGAGCTATGCCATCTACATCTACAAGGTGCTGAAGCAGGTGCACCCTGACACGGGCATCTCGTCGAAGGCGATGAGCATCATGAACAGCTTCGTGAACGACATTTTCGAGCGCATTGCGGCCGAGGCTTCTCGCCTGGCGCACTACAACAAGCGCTCGACCATCACGTCCCGCGAGATCCAGACCGCTGTGCGGTTGTTGCTGCCTGGCGAGCTGGCCAAGCACGCCGTGAGCGAGGGCACGAAGGCGGTGACCAAGTACACGAGCTCCAAGTAAGGAGGTGGCTCTGGAATGGAAGGAAGGATGGAGAAGGCTCCTCCGTTGCGAGAGCGGCAAAACGGCCCTTTTCAGGGCCACCAACTTGCCTTTTGCGGGAAGGGCGGAATTGTTGTTGTTGTTGTTGTTGTTGTTTGTGTGGACGGCTGTGATGTATGTGTGCATTTTGATTGTGGGTGGGGGGGGGGGGCGCGTCAAAGCGTGTTGCGGGGTACGGCCACGAGGTTGGTCGCCGTGGCGTGGAATGGTGGCACGCCTCGTTGGAGTGGTTTTGACCCATTGGTGTTGGTGTGTGTGTGTGTGTTACCTGTCTGCGAGGGGGGACAGTGCGATCGGCGACTTTTGTGTCACCGTAACGACGGCCGTTTGCGGGTTTGTTTTTTTGCACATCATACATGGCGAGGGTGAAATGTGAAATGTTTTTGTTTGGTTTTTTTTGCCGCCCACTATTCCCTTTGCTGTACGCCGAGTTTGACAATGGTGCGACGTAACTGCAGCGTGGAGGTGTGTGAGTGACGTTGAAATGAACGTGCCATTAAGACGCAATGTTGTTGTATTGTACTGTACGTGTACGGCGACACGCACGATGATGTACCATTCGACTCTGATTTTTGATAGCCGTGTCTGACTGATTGCGTACGACGCACGCACACCGATGTCGTCATTCAAGATGCACGCGTGTCCAGTGCAGTACAGTAAGCGCGACGCTAGACGACGACGACGGCGGCGGCGGCGGCGGCGGTCGTTTGTTTGGCGAATGTCTGTACACGTGTTTGTCTGTGTCCATCCGGTATGTATTTGTTTGTTTGCAAGTGTTTTGTGTGTCGGTGACGTGGTCCGATCCGTCGCCCCCTGAGTAACTGTCGATCGGCGCGATAGACCGGCGTCACGCAACTGAACCGAAGTCTTGGGCACACCCGTCATACTGTTGTACACCGTCGCGCTGAGAACGGTAACGAAAGGTTGACTTTGATCGGTCGAATGTCTGGGCAGAACGTGAGGAATGAGGCAAGAGTGCAAGGAGGAAAGGACAGAGGGGGGGCAAAAGAGAGAGGAAGGGAAAAAGGGGAGAAACGCATTCGTAGAGCAACGGAACGTTCCCGTGTCGGAGGCGTATTGGAGCCGCACTGAAATGCGTTTAACGGCGGCGCGGCTGCAAGTGTCTGCCGTGGTGAACGTTACCTTTGACGGCTGCATTGGGCTTTGCCTTTGCTTTTGCTTTTGCTTTTGCTTTTGCTTTCGCTTTCGCTTTCGCTTTCGCTTTCCCGGATGTACGTAACGTTTGTTGATATGGTTCTGAGGAAGAGTGTATGACAGTGCCGTGCCGTCCATGTTCGTGTGCCCTCCCATTGTGTGTATGCTATTGTCTGTGTACTTGAATGATGTATGTAGGTGTTAGTGGACATGTTTTACCAGTGGGGGGAAATGGATCGTCGATAGTTGCCGTCACTCTGTCACGGTCGAGATGACGCACCCTCCGTACAGAAAGGTGTCGAGAAAGTGTGTGTGTGTGTGTGCGTCCGTGAATTGGCAGTGTTTGGAGGTGGGCGTGCCCTGCATGTGGCCCGGAAGGCTGTTCGTTTGGCGGTAGTGTTGTGTGGACAGGGGAGGGGCATGCGTAACGCTGCTGGCATGGCATTTCGGGAGATGGGAGGGGGCAAACGAGGAAGCGAGGAGCGGCGGCCAAAGAAAGACGGGACGGGGAGGGGTGCGGTGTGGGTGGCTTGCGCCTGTGCTCGGCGTTGTGGTTTGTGCAAAAGAGGAGGAGAAAAACAATGAGTTGCCAGGGAGGGGAGCGGTGTGGTTGTCGTGGTGTAGCCGCAGACGCGGCTGTCAGTGAACGTGGCGAGACGGACGGATGCGCGGAGGGGCGGGGGCGGCGCATTTCGCCGGTGCCGTGCCGTGCCATGCCTGAAAGCCGCGTGGTCGCTGTGTTGTTGGTGGCGTGGGGGCGAGGAGAGTACCGTACGGGTGTGCTTGTGCGCCGGAAATGGCACACTGCGCCTGCCCGTCTTGGAGGCTGATGGCTGTGGTGTGGAAATGGGGCGCGGTGATGTTGAAGCAGTTGAAGAACAGAAAAGAAACCAAGAAAACGGAAGGCGTGATGCGGCGGTGGTGGTGAGAGCGGGAAAAACGAAACAAAACAAAAAAAACAACAAAAAAAAGAAGGAAAAACAACAAGAAACAAAAAAGAAAACAAAAAGTCTATCAATATTAAAATGTAAATGGAAATGGAAATGGACCCAGGTATAACCTCCCTGCACAAATAGCAGAGAGTCCGATGATAATAAAAATGTGCCAGAATGTTAACGTCCCTACAAAACAAACCCAACGATAATATTAATGAAAGAATGAACCGTATGTAACATTGCAACAGACATAATGAAACCTGATGAATTGTATAAGGGCAGCAGCGTTGACCTTTGGCCCTGTATTCAGAATAAAAAGAGCCAAAGATCGTTACCCCAATGAAAAAGACACTGAAACACGTATGTAACATAGCAGCGATGGCGAGACATTGTAGCATCTGTGACCAGAGAGTTTGCGCTGGACCGCGCGAGTGTTGCGAGCGGTTCTCAGTCAGTCAGTCAGTCAGTCAGTCGTTGCGAGTCTGTAGCTCTGTCTAGTTGAGGCCTGTACTCTGTCAGTAGTCGTCGCGTGCAGTACGCTAATAGTCGTCATGCAGAGCGGTCGGTCAGTAGTAGCAGCCGAGTGCGGTTGTGTGATGTAGGCGGTCGGCAACACTGGTCAAGATGGTGAATAAGGTATACTGTTTAATTAATATAATCATTAGATAATGAAAAATTTCATTTATTGTAATTATTCTCCAACAAGTTCCCCAATAATAATTTTTATTTCAAAAGCATTTGTCAAACATTTAATTTTTTATTGAACTAAAGAGTTCGTTGCACTTCACATTTCATTCCACTTCTTTGAAGAAAAATTTCACTAAAATCACAAAAAAAGAGAATATTATTATTTGCAATGCAGTTCCTCCAAGCGCTGCGCAACAACAAGAGCAGAAATGTGACATCCATTTATTCTGAGGTAAGACTTTAATTCTGATTGTTTTGCACAGGGCCAAAGACCGATATTTCGGTTTAATTGAAGTTTCTTGTCACTGAACGGACTTTAAATGTTGTGAAGAATTTATATTTGAGTGAGATTGCGAATTTCACATTTTTGTTGCCATTTTCAATACCTCACATTGTGGGCGAGGTTACAATTAGCGCAATGTCCATTAGCATCCGTAAATAACATTGTCCATTATTTTAAATTTTGCGGGGAGGTTACAACACACAAAAAAAAAAAAAAAAATTGCATTTATATCCGCTCCTCAATTGTAGATACCCCTTACACAGCTGTGTGCAATGAATGAGTGCTGGCTGGTAATTAATTGCACTCCTTGGAGGGAAATGCCATAGGAAGTAGTCTTTAAAAAGTGAATGTTTTTCGTTAAAAGACAAAGGTTACTTTAGAAAAAAGTAATAGTGGGGCTTTTGTTGTTGAACAAAATAAGTACAATGAACATACGTTATCAGATTTGCGCAATGCAGCTTCACACTACCTTTTGATTATAACACAATATACTATACATCGTCCCGAACCGTGACCAGAGTCGCGAGACGAGCAGAGCACGCCGCCGACGCCCGCTCAGTACAACCGTCCACCCGCTACTACTGTCGACCGACTACTACCTCTCCCGACTCGCGCTACAACATATATAACAACTGTTCCTGGCGACCCGGTGCGTGCCACTACTGTCGTCTGGCGCGGTCCAAGCGCCGACTAGCAACGATAAATAACTCTCTGGTCAGACAGAGATGCTGTCATGCCTCGCCATCGCTCTGGTAATGAATACATACGTGTTGCAGCGTGCGTACCACCGGAACACGCAGTGGCGGAGCCAAAGACTGTGTTGTCGAGGTCGAGTGCGAGCGGGAAGAGAGGCAGCGTCGGCACGGAGATGCAAGCGAGCGCGAGACGCACGGGGGCTGCGGCGTGGCGCGTTTGCGGTCGGCGCCTTTGGTGGCAACGGCCGGGACAAGCAGCGGTGTATGGTGTGGTGCGGGGCGGACAGTGGCGGCGGTGGACGGGGAGGAGGAGGCGGCGCGACGACGGCATGGGGGCGAAAACGGGACGGGGGACGGCGGATGTTGAGAGGCGTCACGCGCGGACAGGACACAGACACAGAGACACACACAGATTGGAAAGGGAGGGTGCGCGGTAGTAGTTGGGAATGTGCGTACCGTGCGGGATGGGAGTGGGCGAGGAACACGGTCGTGGCCCCTGTTTTGGGTGCGTGTGATGACGTCGGTGTGTTGTGGGAAGGGAAGGTGCTGTGGCGGCGGCGCGTAATGGGCGTAGGCCGAAAAGAGAAAGGAACGTGGGCAGTGTGTTGGCAAGCGTCGGTTCGACTGCGACGTTGATGGGCAGGGCAGGGCAGGGCAAGGTTAATGGTGGTAGGAGTAGGCGTGTGGGCGCAAAAGATCTGCCGCTGCAGGCGGTGCCGTAACCGCCATGGCGGGAAGGAGAGAGGGCCAAAGAAAGAAAGAAAGAAAGAAAGAAGAAAACAAAAAAAAAAAAAAAGAAAAAAGAAAAACAAAAAAAGGAGGGAGGGGGGGGCGAAAGTGGAGAGGCGGTGGTGTGAGAAGGGCGGGGGCGGAAGGAAGGCAGGCAGGAAGGACAAGAGGCGAGGCGACGGCTTGCTTTGTGTATCGGTCGGTCTCTGGCTATGCTTCGTTTTCTGCAGCAGGGTCGGTGCGCGGCGTGGCTCGCGGCAGTGGGAACGCCTGGCGGCTGGACGGCCAGCAATGCGGTTGGATGGGCGGCCACAGCACCGCACCTGTGCCCGAGGAGGAGACGCTGGCGGCGGGCCCTGAGGTGAGGCCGGCTCGGCTGGGGCTGTGGATGTGTAGGTGTGCGCCGCTGCTGCAACAACGAGTAAAACGCGAGAAGAAGGGATGGCGGTAGAGAGAAGAAAAGAAAAAAAAAAAAAAAAAAAAGGTCGTGTTGTGTTGATGCGCAGGCAGACGCGTACAGAGAGACGAGCCCGGTCGGCAGCAGGGTGTGGCCGTGCCGAGTGCAGAGCAGCGGCGGCTCGGTTCGGTTCGGTTCGGTTCGGCCCGGCCCGGCGGGCCGCGCTGTTGTCGCGGACGTGAGCGCCCCCTGGCGGGTGGCCGGAGGCGGCGCGGCGTGTTGGACGTGTGGCTGGTGGCAGTGCACAATTTGCGAGTGGCTGGCGGTGTGGTGTGGCGGTTGGCGCGTCGGGCGGCGGAGAGAGAGAGGGAGGAGAGGTATGTGTTGCGGACGCCCTTTGCTGCGCTGCGTCGTTGCGTGTGCCGTACAGGGCGGGCGCTTGTCGACTGTGTGGGCGGTGTGGCGAATTGGCGTGAATGAAACGGCTGCCGAGAGGTGTGTGGTAGCGAGCCGGTCGGTGTCAGTGCGAAGGGGAATGTGCGTGCGTTTGGCGGTTTCGGTGTGCTTTTTGCGGCGTGAGAGTGGGAATTAGTGGGGCCGGCTGTTGTGTTGGTTCCTTGTGTCTTGTGTCGCGTAGCTTGATGGCAACGTGGAAGGACGCCGGTTTCGTTTCGAGCCTTGCGTGTGGTTGTCGACGTTGACTGGTTGGCGTGTGCCGATGCACGTGCATGTGTGGGTCGCGAGTGCGTTTTTGGCTGGCTGTGTGTGTGTGTGTGTGTGTGTGTGTGTTTGTTTTGGGGGGGAAGGGGGAGGCGGTGGTGAAAGTGCAGTCGTTGCCACGGGCGTCGTCGGGTGGGGCTGGGGCTGGGGCTGGGGCTGGGGCTGGGGCTGGGGCTGGGGCTGTGCGTCGTGGCGGAAAGGTGGTAGGTTGCGGGAAGCGAGCCCGTCGTTGACGGTGTCGCGTGAGTTGTGAATCGAGTGGGGCGCGGGGCGCGGGACAGGAGCAGCGTGCCGCTGCGTCGTGGTCGTCAGCAGAGGCTGTGCGTGTGCTTGTCCTTTTTGTGGGCGGTTCGTGCGAGGCGTTTTTGTTTTGTGTTGCCCTAGTTGTTAGTTTATTTTGTTTGTGTTTGTTATTTTGAGACGACGACGACTGGTTGGTGGCGTGCGCGCGAAGTGGCGGTGTGCGCTTCCCGTGTCGTTTGTGTCGTTTTGTTTTTGTGTGTTTTTTTTTGCACTGGGCCCCGGGGGGTGGGTGGGTGGGTGGGTGGGTGGGTGCGTGTGTGTCGATTGCCGGCTGGCGAAAGGTGCGCCATCGGCGGGGTGGGTCGCCGGCACAAGTAGAGGCGGCGGCGTTGTTGCTGTTGTTGTGTGGTGTTTGTTGTTTTGTTCGGCTGTGTCGGCGAGCTGTGTTGCGGTGCGTGTGAATGGTGGTGCAAAAGTGCTGGCGTTGGGGCTGCGACTGCGACGGCGGCGAGCCGCGGGCGCGCATGATAGTGATGTTGTGAACAGCGGCTGTGTACGGTAGTGGTGTTGTTGTAGCACGACGTGCATCCGGGCCGGCGCGGAAAGCGCAGTTGCGGGCGGTTGCCCTTCGGTGCCAGCCATGTCGCGTGAGCGGCGGGTTGCTCTGGGTTGTTGTGTGGTGCCCTTTGGCCGGTGGGGGTGGTTCGCGTGTGTCTCGTTCGCGCTCGGTATCTGGTCGTGGTCGTGCTGCTCCCCCGTCTGTCGGCGGTTTTCGACGTCGTCTGTACGTTTTTGTTCGTTTGCGGCGTGCCTGCCGACGTCGTCCCGTCGCGACGCGACCGTTCAACCGAAAGTGTGGCGCCCGAAGGTGAACGAACGTAACCCTGACCTCGGCGCTTTACGCTGAGCCGAGCGAACCGAACCTAACCTAACCTGTGGTGTGGCGAGGTGAGCTCAGCCTGTGAGCCCCTAACGTCTACGTAAGGTAAGCTGTCCGGCTCACGCCTCACGTTTGAACGCTTTTTTAACCTACGTTTGACGCTTCTTAACCTAGCACTGACCCCTTAACCTAACGTGTAACCTAACCTAACCTAACCTAACCTGTGACGCCTGACGTGTTTGAATGCTTAACCTAAGTTTGACGCTTAACCTAACCCAAGTCCCCTTAACCTAACCCACGTCCACCTAACCTAACCTAACCTAACCTAACCTAACCTAGACGTGTAAACGTAATGTGTAACGCGTAACGTGTAAGGTCGGCTGTCGTGTGTGCTGACGGCAGATTGGGTTGGTCTGTAGATTCGGATTGCGGTTTGCCTCGGTCGAGGGGTTGGGTCGGAAGCGGCGAGGGGCGGCGGCGCCTGTTGCGCAGGCGGCGTCCGTTTGCGGCGGGCAATTGTTGAGAAACGGCTGTGAATGTTGGCGGGCGAGAGGAGGAGGACGGCGCGCGATGTGGCCCGACGGCTGCGGGCCGATCGGGAAACGGCGGGAGGGCGACGGAAGGCGATGGGGCGGCGGAGGCGCGTTTGCACGGCCGTCATCGCCGCACGCCTCGGCTTGTGTGGCTGTGGCGCCGGCCGCGCTGGCCGGGCTGCCGCGGCGACGGTGTGGGAGTTTTGCCGAAGGTTTGGCCATTGTGGCGGGTCGTCGGCTGGGGCTGTGGGGGCGGCATTTGGGCGGGGGCGGCGATTCTCGGCGGGCCGACCCAGGCTGTAGCGCGCGGTAGCTGCAGTTTGGCCGTGGTTTGCGGCGCTGCCGTGGCGACTGGTTGGCGACTGTGGTGTGGCTGTGTGTAGCCCCATCCTCGGTGGTTTGAAAGGCGCGGGCGGTTGTGGCGCAGGTTTGGGGCTGCTCCGCACAGGCTGTCGGACGTTGGGCGGTAGCAAGCGCGCCCATCCGCCAGTCGTTATGTCCCAAGAAGAGGAGAGCAACACAGGATTTACCTGACGGCATTGCCTGCATTCGTCAGAGGGGAAAGGGTGTGTTTAACTTCTTTATTTGTTGTATGGCATCGGGGTATGCGGGATCATAAAAAGAAAATCATAGGGACGGAGCTGCAAGCAGCGTCCGCTTGGTGCACTCCCGAGTTTCAGCGGTCGAGGAGTGCAACAGGCCGCTGATAGCGGTCACGAACATCTTGAGGTGCGCCAACGTCTCGAATGAGGGGATTGGCAGAGGCGCGCGACCGTCGGTAAAAACGGCTGGCATTCTGCTGGATGCGGGGCATCACTTCCAGTTCATCAGCTGCATGGTGGAGGTATTGATGCGGAAACTGCGGGTGGACATGGAAGACCCGCCGGAGTATCTTATTCTGTTGCGCCTGAAGACGCTGAATATGCGTGGGGGCCGCATTGCCCCAGGCCTCACACGCATAGTCCACAATTGGTCGTATAAATAAGCGGAAGATGAGGAGGCCATTCCGGATGGAGAGGTCAGACCCTTCGTTAAGGAACGGGTACAACGCACCCATCCGCTGGTGGATTTTGGCACGGACGGCGTCGATGTGGGGCTTCCACAGTAGGCGATCGTCCATGATAACGCCCAGGTACCGGACGGTCTTCTGCCAGGGGAGGGCGGTCCCATAGAGTCGAAGTGGCGGGGCCGGCATCGTCGTCTTCCTCGTAAAGACGATGGCCTGCGTCTTCAGGGGGTTGAACCGGATGCGCCAGCGAGCTGCCCAGATCTCGAGGTCGTCGCATGCCTGCTGCAACCAGGAATGCATGGCGGCATGCCACCGGCTCCTGGTGTAGAGCATCGTATCGTCGGCGTAGACGGCTTTCTCCACTCGGGGCGACGTCGGAAGGTCCGAGGTAAATATAGTATAAAGGACGGGGCCCAGGACGGAGCCCTGCGGCACCCCGGCGACGATAGGTCTGGCAGTGGAGAGAGCCACATCAACGCGGACAGCGAAAGTACGGTGCTGCAGGTACGACGCAATGAGGCGCACGTACGCTCGGGGAAACCCAAGGTGGTCCATCTTCCAGAGAAGTCCAGCATGCCAAACACTGTCAAAGGCCTTCGTGACATCTAGAAGAACCGCTCCACAGTATTCCCGGTTGTTGAAGGCGCGAGTGATGTACTCCACAACACGTACAATCTGCTGGGTCGCAGAGTGGCCGCTGCGGAATCCAAACTGTTCCGGGGGGAGGATTTCCCGAATATCCAGGATGGTCCGGAGTCGCTGAAGAAGAAGCCGCTCAAACAGCTTGCTGATGTGCGGAAGCAAACTGATAGGCCGGTAGGATTTTGGGTCCTTCCGATCCTTGCCCGGCTTAGGAACAGCAATAACGATGGAGTGCTTCCACGCTGCAGGGTAGGTGCGAGTCCGCAGAACCCAATTGAAGATGGCAGTGAGATGAACCACAGCCAGGAGCGGCAGGTTTTTCAGGACCCGGCCGGTAATGTCGTCAACACCTGGAGCCTTGGACGCCGGGAGAGCCTTGATGCTTGCACGGACTTCGGCCACTGAAATAGGTGGTATGTCGTCACGGTCCTCCTCCCCGTCCCCGTGGAGGATGGTCTGCACTGCTGCGTCAACCTGGTCGACGTGTAGCTGGTCCACATCTTCTTGAAGGGGGGTAAAATTCTCCTGAAAGATATCCGCAAGGAGATTCGCCTTATCCTCATGTAGATAGGCCGTCCCAGTCGGTGTTGCAAGAGGGGGCATCCGTGTCCTGCGCTTCGTAAAAAAGCGGACCGCATTCCAGTGCATGGGGTCAGGGGTGAACGCCTGCAGTTTCTCAGCCCAGCGTCGATTCTTATGCTGGACAATTGCGGCCTTGATGTCACGGCGCAGGCTGTTGATGTGGCGCTGCAGCTGTGGGTCCCTGGTCACACGCCATTCCTTGCAGAGGCGATTACGTGTGCGTATGTCCTGGAGGATTTCCGCTGGGAGAGCGGAAGATGCGACTGTGCTGGTGCGCGGGCGGGGCGTCGCTCCCACCAGAGCTGCTGTGAGTGTATCAGCAAACTGGGCTGCAGAGGCCTCGTGAATGCCGACGCCATCCACCTGTCGCTGCAGGGCTGCAGTAACTCGACGCTGAAAGCACGGCCAGTCCGTGCGGTTGAGATTGAGCCGGCCCGTACTCTGCACCGGGGCGACGTCCAGTTGAAAGAGAACTGGCAGGTGGTCGGAGTTCAGTTCGTGAAGGACTTCAGCAGTCAGGAACTGATTAAGTCCCCGAGTAATGGCGATGTCAAGAATGTCGGGCATCCCTCTGCTAGGATAACACGTCGGCTCCACGGGACCGCAGACATACGCGTTCACCTCTTCAGTGGCCTGGAGTAGAAGGCGCCCATTACGATTGGTGACCAATGAATTCCAGGCCGCATGTTTGCAATTAAGGTCACCTGCGATGAAATATTTGCCTGGAGTCTGTAGAAGGAGACGGGCATCATCGATGAGGAGCTGGCGGCGAGGGCTCCGGTAGACAGCCATAAACGTGACCGGTCCAGTGGCTGTTTCAACCTGGACAGCAGTGACTTCTATAGACCCGATGGCAGGCGGTTGAATTTCACAATGCGGGATGGAGGAGCGGATGAAGATCGCCGTGCCACCCCCTTGCGTCGGTCTGTCGGTCCGAAAGCATCGGTAATTTGCGATGTTGGAGCGGATGCCTGGTTTGAGAAACGTCTCATTCACCAGGCATATGTCCACGTCATGTTCAATCGGTAGCAAGCGCGGGAGGCGCGGCGCGGCGGCGCGCAGAGTGGCGGCCGCTCTCTCGGCCGTCCGCGCCCGCCCGCGACACTGGCTGGGCCTTGTGATTCTCTGCTCTGCTGCTGTGCTGTGCTTGCGTGCCTGCCTGCCTGCCGTCCCGCTCGCTCTCGCTCTCGCTCTCGCTGTGTGTTACGCGCGTCGTCGAAATGGCAGATCAGGCGGCTACGAACGAGACTGCTGCGGCACCCGCCGCCACCGGCACTACGAAGAAGGCCAAGTCTGCGTCGTCTGCGAAGAAGCCGCGCGCCAAGCCTGCGCACCCGCGCACCTCTGAGATGGTGACGGCCGCCATCAAGAGTCTGAAGGAGCGCGGCGGGTCGTCGCTGCAGGCGATCAAGAAGTACATAGCCGCGCACTACAAGCTGGACGCGGAGAAGCTGGCGCCGTTTATCAAGAAGTACCTCAAGTCGGCCGTCGTGGCGGGCGAGCTGGTGCAGACGAAGGGGAAGGGCGCGTCCGGCTCGTTCAAGCTTGCCGGCGCCGGCGGCGGGGGGGCGGCCGAGGGCGGCAAGGCTCGTGCTGGCGGTGCCAAGAAGAAGCGCGCCGCTCCGGCCAGCAAGGAGAAGAAGGGCGCCCGTGCGGCCGGCGCAAAGAAGGCTGGTGGCGTGAAGGCGGCGACCGGTCGGAAGGCGGGCGCCGCCAAGAAGGCGTCTGCGGCGTCGGCCGCTCCCGCGGGTGCGAAGAAGGCGGCTGCGGCCAAGCCGGCCAAGGCCAAGTCGCCGTCGAAGGCGAAGAAGGCCGCCAAGGTTCCGACGAAGAAGCCGAAGGCGCCGCGCCCGAAGAAGGCGACGACGCCGTCTAAGGCGAAGGCTTCGCCCAAGAAGAAGAAGTAGAGTAGAGGAGAAAGAGATGGGAGAAAGGAAGGGTTTGGCGCTTGACTCCGTCGTCCCCACCCCCCGTCGTCGTCTAGTGGCGCGCAAGAGACGCGCGGCCCAAAACGGCCCTTCTCAGGGCCATCAAAGCACGTCGGGGAAGGTTTTGATTGTCGTGTTGCGTTTGGTGTGGGTGTCTGTCTGGCGTTTCTGTATGCCCGTGGGGATGCTGTTTGCGTGCCGTGGTGGTTGGATTGCGGGGGTCGGTGGCGGGTGTGGGCGGCGGTAGCGGTGTTGTTGTTGTTGTTGTTGTTGTCGTGGTTTGATTGTCGCCGTGTTTGTGGCGGCGGCCGACGGTTGGTTTTCTGTCACGTTGTTTTGTTTGAATACGTTGGTTGGCTTGCCTGCGTTCGTTCTTCTCGGATGTCTGTCTTGTCGAGTCGTGTCTGGTCTCTGTTTTGTTCCTTTGTGTGTGTGTTATGTTTTGCAACGGGGGGCACGTTGAGATGTGGAAGGAGTCGGCGGGGATTTCGGTGGCGTGTAGAGCGAGCGAGCGAGCGCGCCTGCCTGGCCGTTGGCCGTCGGAGTGGAGTGCGGGTTTTTTTGTTTTCGAAACGAAAGCGGCGGCCGGCCAGCCACCCGTGTGGTGTGACGTCGGCCGTTGGGTATTGTGCGCTTTGAGCGCCGGGGAGGGATGATGTGTGATTGTTGCGCGCTGCTAGCAGGCAGGCAGAGTGAGCGGGTGTGGCGGACGGACGGGAAGTGGTGGTTTTTGTTTTTGGGTTGCGGGGCGAGAGGCAGGCGACCGACAAAGTTTGCTCGCGACGGAGAGATGTTAGTGGCCCTGAAAAGGGCCGTTTTTGTTTGTGCGGTGCGATGCCGCGGCGCGGTTTAGGCGCGCTCGCCGCGGATGCGGCGCGCGAGCTGGATGTCCTTGGGCATGATGGTGACGCGCTTGGCGTGGATTGCGCACAGGTTGGTGTCTTCGAAGAGGCCGACGAGGTAGGCCTCGCTGGCCTCCTGCAGGGCCATGACTGCGGAGCTCTGGAAGCGCAGGTCGGTCTTGAAGTCCTGGGCGATCTCGCGCACTAGGCGCTGGAATGGCAGCTTGCGGATGAGCAGCTCTGTGCTCTTCTGGTAGCGCCTGATTTCTCGCAGGGCGACGGTGCCCGGCCTGTAGCGGTGGGGCTTCTTGACGCCTCCGGTGGCGGGCGCGCTCTTCCTCGCCGCCTTGGTGGCGAGCTGTTTGCGCGGCGCCTTTCCGCCGGTGGACTTGCGGGCCGTTTGCTTTGTGCGGGCCATAGCGGTAGCGGTAGCGGAGCGGCGTGCGTGGAGGTTAGGTGCGGCGCGGCGTCCGGTGCTGCCTTGACAACGGGCCCGCGCGCCTCCGTGCTGCGCTTATATGCCCTCGGTTGCGCGTGGTGGGGGGAGGGCGGGCCAGAGTCTATATAGGGGGGCGGCGGGCGCGCTGGGCGCAGACCGTAGCCGACTCGCCAGCCGCTGCAGCTGCTGTTTGTGCACGTTTTGCTTTGCCCGAGGAAGGAAGGATGACAGGCCGCGGCAAGGGAGGAAAGGGGCTCGGCAAGGGTGGCGCCAAGCGGCACCGCAAGGTGTTGCGCGACAACATCCAGGGCATCACGAAGCCCGCCATCCGCCGCCTGGCTCGCAGGGGCGGCGTGAAGCGCATCTCTGGTCTGATCTACGAGGAGACCCGCGGGGTGCTGAAGGTGTTCCTGGAGAACGTGATCCGCGACGCGGTGACGTACACTGAGCACGCCAAGCGCAAGACTGTGACGGCCATGGACGTGGTGTACGCCCTGAAGAGGCAGGGGCGCACCCTGTACGGTTTCGGCGGTTAGGCTGCGTCGCAGCGGGCGCTGGCCTTCCCGCGGCCGTGCTTGTGGGTGGGAGAGACTAGAAAACGGCCCTTTTCAGGGCCACCACACTGTTCGGAAGTTGAAAAGTGCGAAAGAGTCTGTCTTGTTGCTGCGTGTGTGCGCTGTGTTGTTTGTTTGTTTCTTTCTTTCTTTCTTTCTTTCCGTTTGAGCGACGTGATGTGACTGGGAGGGGAGAAGGAAAGGAAACGTGTCATGTGGCTGGCTGTGTGTGGAGCTGCTTCGTTTGTGTTTGTTATTGTGTGTCTTTGTATCGATCGCGAACGGAGATGGCGGGCTGTGTGTTGTTGTGCGAGAGGCGGTGATTATTTGCCTGCGTGGTTTGGCTCTGTGTGTTTGCGGCGGCGTTGGGGTTTCCGAGGCAAGGCGTGTGGGCATAGGCGGCCGGATCAGCTGTTTCGTTCGTGTCGACGGCCGTTGCGCGCGGGAGTGGAGGGCGGTGTGTCGACACGCCTCCCTTTAACAATGGTCATTATTGCTGCCGTTGTCGTTTGGAAGGCGACTGCGACCGTGCAAAAAAAAAAAAAAAAAAAAAAAAAAAAATGTGTGTATTTGTTGGGCCACACGGGCTGTGTGGACGACAAGATGGCGGACGTGCGCCGGCGGCGGCTGTGCTGTGAAAGTGCAAAGTTAAAACAAAACAAGGTGCGGCGAGGACGACTGAAATTTTTCTTTGGACGTAGGTTTGTGTGGTGGCCCTGAAAAGGGCCGATTGTTGTGGGCCGGGCCGAGCCGGCAAAGCGCGTTGCGTGCAGGGGAGCACGCGGCGCTGCGATTGCCTGGCCTCCTTTAGGCCTTCTTCTCGATCTTCTTTGGCAGCAGGACGGCCTGGATGTTGGGCAGGACACCACCCTGTGCGATGGTGACGCCCGACAGGAGCTTGTTGAGCTCCTCGTCGTTGCGGATGGCAAGCTGCAGGTGGCGCGGGATGATGCGCGTCTTCTTGTTGTCGCGGGCCGCGTTTCCGGCCAGCTCGAGCACCTCAGCCGCGAGGTACTCCATGACGGCGGCGAGGTAGACGGGCGCCCCGGCGCCGACGCGCTCTGCGTAGTTTCCCTTGCGCAGGAGGCGGTGGATTCTGCCGACCGGGAACTGGAGCCCAGCCCTGCTTGAGCGGGACTTTGACTTGCCCTTGACTTTGCCTCCCTTTCCGCGTCCGGACATGGCGATGGGCTAGCGACGGTGCACACGAAACGGAAACGAAAACGACCGGTGCGAGCGGCAGCGAGTCGAGCAGCGGAGTGCGTGCCGGCGCATTCATTCGCATTCGCATTAAAACTCTGGCTACATAAGCCAGGTGTAAAGGCAGTCTAAGCAGCGGAGCTGCTGTTCCTGCGGTGACCTCGTTAGTGGGTGCAGTGGACCTAACAGGGTGAGCTGTCCTCACTGGGCGTCGTTCATTGTGACGCCCTCTGTTGCGACATCGGGCGGCGAGAGATAATTACACTCGCAGTAGATATGGCCAACGAGACGTTGGCCTGTGGTGGACCTGGCGGCCCAGACCACGAATCAAGCGGCTGCCAGACCGTTCTGCATTGCTGTAGAACTGCCGGGCGATTTGCCGGAAGCGATCCCGGAGGAAGGGGATCCCAGCTTCTTCATGGAGCAGCCTCGTCGGATAGCGAGGTGGCTTGTGGAGCGCTAGTCGCAGCGCCCTGTTTTGCAGTCGTTGGAGCGTCGCAATGTGCGTCGCGGCCGCGTTACCCCACACCACAGCCGCGTATTCCAGTACCGGCCGAACAAGGGACAGGTACATGGTGAGGCCATGGCGTGGAGGGAGAGTCGATGACGGGTTGAGCAGTGGGTAAAGCGCACGAAGGCGCCCCACTGCCCGCCCTCGGACGTCACGGATGTGTGGCAGCCACGTCAGGTGTCTGTCCAACGTCACCCCGAGGTAGTTGCCGGTCCGCGACCAGGGGATGGGGCCCCCCATGATCGTGACCGGCGGTAGGTCCGGTGGCAGCCTCTTTCTGCTGAAGATGACAGCCTGACTCTTCGCAGCGTTGAACTTCAAGCGCCATTTCGTGGACCAGGCGCCCAGGACGTCACATCCGAGCTGGAGGCGACGGCGCATCTCGGCCGCATTCATGCTGCGGGTGAACAACGCCGTGTCGTCGGCATAAAGTGCCAACTCCACGCGTGCCACCCGCGGGGGCGTGCCGGCGCAGCCGGGGTGGGGGTGCTTTATGGGCTCGGGTGCGGCGGCCGGTTGCGCGCGCGCCCCATTGGTCGGCGGCCGCAACAGGGCGAGCTGGTAAAGGTGCGGCGGCGGCTGGCGGCGGGTGCCACTGTGTGGGGAGACGCTGACTAGAGCGGAGCGCTTGCTACTGGTGTTGCTGCTGCCGTACGTTGGTTCGAGATGCCGCCCAAGACTAGCGGGAAGGCCGCCAAGAAGGCTGGCAAGGCGCAGAAGAACATTTCGAAGGGCGACAAGAAGAAGAAGCGCAAGAGGAAGGAGAGCTATGCCATCTACATCTACAAGGTGCTGAAGCAGGTGCACCCTGACACGGGCATCTCGTCGAAGGCGATGAGCATCATGAACAGCTTCGTGAACGACATTTTCGAGCGCATTGCGGCCGAGGCTTCTCGCCTGGCGCACTACAACAAGCGCTCGACCATCACGTCCCGCGAGATCCAGACCGCTGTGCGACTGTTGCTGCCTGGCGAGCTGGCCAAGCACGCCGTGAGCGAGGGCACGAAGGCGGTGACCAAGTACACGAGCTCCAAGTAAGGAGGTGGCTCTGGAATGGAAGGAAGGATGGAGAAGGCTCCTCCGTTGCGAGAGCGGCAAAACGGCCCTTTTCAGGGCCACCAACTTGCCTTTTGCGGGAAGGGCGGAATTGTTGTTGCTGTTGTTGTTGTTGTTTGTGTGGACGGCTGTGATCTATGTGTGCATTTTGATTGTGGGTGGGGGGGGGGCGCGTCAAAGCGTGTTGCGGGGTACGGCCACGAGGTTGGTCGCCGTGGCGTGGAATGGTGGCACGCCTCGTTGGAGTGGTTTTGACCCATTGGTGTTGGTGTGTGTGTGTGTGTTACCTGTCTGCGAGGGGGGACAGTGCGATCGGCAACTTTTGTGTCACCGTAACGACGGCCGTTTGCGGGTTTGTTTTTTTGCACATCATACATGGCGAGGGTGAAATGTGAAATGTTTTTGTTTGGTTTTTTTTGCCGCCCACTATTCCCTTTGCTGTACGCCGAGTTTGACAATGGTGCGACGTAACTGCAGCGTGGAGGTGTGTGAGTGACGTTGAAATGAACGTGCCATTAAGACGCAATGTTGTTGTATTGTACTGTACGTGTACGGCGACACGCACGATGATGTACCATTCGACTCTGATTTTTGATAGCCGTGTCTGACTGATTGCGTACGACGCACGCACACCGATGTCGTCATTCAAGATGCACGCGTGTCCAGTGCAGTACAGTAAGCGCGACGCTAGACGACGACGACGGCGGCGGCGGCGGCGGCGGTCGTTTGTTTGGCGAATGTCTGTACACGTGTTTGTCTGTGTCCATCCGGTATGTATTTGTTTGTTTGCAAGTGTTTTGTGTGTCGGTGACGTGGTCCGATCCGTCGCCCCCTGAGTAACTGTCGATCGGCGCGATAGACCGGCGTCACGCAACTGAACCGAAGTCTTGGGCACACCCGTCATACTGTTGTACACCGTCGCGCTGAGAACGGTAACGAAAGGTTGACTTTGATCGGTCGAATGTCTGGGCAGAACGTGAGGAATGAGGCAAGAGTGCAAGGAGGAAAGGACAGAGGGGGGGCAAAAGAGAGAGGAAGGGAAAAAGGGGAGAAACGCATTCGTAGAGCAACGGAACGTTCCCGTGTCGGAGGCGTATTGGAGCCGCACTGAAATGCGTTTAACGGCGGCGCGGCTGCAAGTGTCTGCCGTGGTGAACGTTACCTTTGACGGCTGCATTGGGCTTTGCCTTTGCTTTTGCTTTTGCTTTTGCTTTTGCTTTCGCTTTCGCTTTCCCGGATGTACGTAACGTTTGTTGATATGGTTCTGAGGAAGAGTGTATGACAGTGCCGTGCCGTCCATGTTCGTGTGCCCTCCCATTGTGTGTATGCTATTGTCTGTGTACTTGAATGATGTATGTAGGTGTTAGTGGACATGTTTTACCAGTGGGGGGAATTGGATCGTCGATAGTTGCCGTCACTCTGTCACGGTCGAGATGACGCACCCTCCGTACAGAAAGGTGTCGAGAAAGTGTGTGTGTGTGTGTGCGTCCGTGAATTGGCAGTGTTTGGAGGTGGGCGTGCCCTGCATGTGGCCCGGAAGGCTGTTCGTTTGGCGGTAGTGTTGTGTGGACAGGGGAGGGGCATGCGTAACGCTGCTGGCATGGCATTTCGGGAGATGGGAGGGGGCAAACGAGGAAACGAGGAGCGGCGGCCAAAGAAAGACGGGACGGGGAGGGGCGCGGTGTGGGTGGCTTGCGCCTGTGCTCGGCGTTGTGGTTTGTGCAAAAGAGGAGGAGAAAAACAATGAGTTGCCAGGGAGGGGAGCGGTGTGGTTGTCGTGGTGTAGCCGCAGACGCGGCTGTCAGTGAACGTGGCGAGACGGACGGATGCGCGGAGGGGCGGGGGCGGCGCATTTCGCCGGTGCCGTGCCGTGCCATGCCTGAAAGCCGCGTGGTCGCTGTGTTGTTGGTGGCGTGGGGGCGAGGAGAGTACCGTACGGGTGTGCTTGTGCGCCGGAAATGGCACACTGCGCCTGCCCGTCTTGGAGGCTGATGGCTGTGGTGTGGAAATGGGGCGCGGTGATGTTGAAGCAGTTGAAGAACAGAAAAGAAACCAAGAAAACGGAAGGCGTGATGCGGCGGTGGTGGTGAGAGCGGGAAAAACGAAACAAAACAAAAAAAACAACAAAAAAAAAAGAAGGAAAAACAACAAGAAACAAAAAAGAAAACAAAAAGTCTATCAATATTAAAATGTAAATGGAAATGGAAATGGACCCAGGTATAACCTCCCTGCACAAATAGCAGAGAGTCCGATGATAATAAAAATGTGCCAGAATGTTAACGTCCCTACAAAACAAACCCAACGATAATATTAATGAAAGAATGAACCGTATGTAACATTGCAACAGACATAATGAAACCTGATGAATTGTATAATGGCAGCAGCGTTGACCTTTGGCCCTGTATTCAGAATAAAAAGAGCCAAAGATCGTTACCCCAATGAAAAAGACACTGAAACACGTATGTAACATAGCAGCGATGGCGAGACATTGTAGCATCTGTGACCAGAGAGTTTGCGCTGGACCGCGCGAGTGTTGCGAGCGGTTCTCAGTCAGTCAGTCAGTCAGTCAGTCGTTGCGAGTCTGTAGCTCTGTCTAGTTGAGGCCTGTACTCTGTCAGTAGTCGTCGCGTGCAGTACGCTAATAGTCGTCATGCAGAGCGGTCGGTCAGTAGTAGCAGTCGAGTGCGGTTGTGTGATGTAGGCGGTCGGCAACACTGGTCAAGATGGTGAATAAGGTATACTGTTTAATTAATATAATCATTAGATAATGAAATATTTCATTTATTGTAATTATTCTCCAACAAGTTCCCCAATAATAATTTTTATTTCAAAAGCATTTGTCAAACATTTAATTTTTTATTGAACTAAAGAGTTCGTTGCACTTCACATTTCATTCCACTTCTTTGAAGAAAAATTTCACTAAAATCACAAAAAAAGAGAATATTATTATTTGCAATGCAGTTCCTCCAAGCGCTGCGCAACAACAAGAGCAGAAATGTGACATCCATTTATTCTGAGGTAAGACTTTAATTCTGATTGTTTTGCACAGGGCCAAAGACCGATATTTCGGTTTAATTGAAGTTTCTTGTCACTGAACGGACTTTAAATGTTGTGAAGAATTTATATTTGAGTGAGATTGCGAATTTCACATTTTTGTTGCCATTTTCAATACCTCTCATTGTGGGCGAGGTTACAATTAGCGCAATGTCCATTAGCATCCGTAAATAACATTGTCCATTATTTTAAATTTTGCGGGGAGGTTACAACACACACAAAAAAAAAAAATTGCATTTATATCCGCTCCTCAATTGTAGATACCCCTTACACAGCTGTGTGCAATGAATGAGTGCTGGCTGGTAATTAATTGCACTCCTTGGAGGGAAATGCCATAGGAAGTAGTCTTTAAAAAGTGAATGTTTTTCGTTAAAAGACAAAGGTTACTTTAGAAAAAAGTAATAGTGGGGCTTTTGTTGTTGAACAAAATAAGTACAATGAACATACGTTATCAGATTTGCGCAATGCAGCTTCACACTACCTTTTGATTATAACACAATATACTATACATCGTCCCGAACCGTGACCAGAGTCGCGAGACGAGCAGAGCACGCCGCCGACGCCCGCTCAGTACAACCGTCCACCCGCTACTACTGTCGACCGACTACTACCTCTCCCGACTCGCGCTACAACATATATAACAACTGTTCCTGGCGACCCGGTGCGTGCCACTACTGTCGTCTGGCGCGGTCCAAGCGCCGACTAGCAACGATAAATAACTCTCTGGTCAGACAGAGATGCTGTCATGCCTCGCCATCGCTCTGGTAATGAATACATACGTGTTGCAGCGTGCGTACCACCGGAACACGCAGTGGCGGAGCCAAAGACTGTGTTGTCGAGGTCGAGTGCGAGCGGGAAGAGAGGCAGCGTCGGCACGGAGATGCAAGCGAGCGCGAGACGCACGGGGGCTGCGGCGTGGCGCGTTTGCGGTCGGCGCCTTTGGTGGCAACGGCCGGGACAAGCAGCGGTGTATGGTGTGGTGCGGGGCGGACAGGGGCGGCGGTGGACGGGGAGGAGGAGGCGGCGCGACGACGGCATGGGGGCGAAAACGGGACGGGGGACGGCGGATGTTGAGAGGCGTCACGCGCGGACAGGACACAGACACAGAGACACACACAGATTGGAAAGGGAGGGTGCGCGGTAGTAGTTGGGAATGTGCGTACCGTGCGGGATGGGAGTGGGCGAGGAACACGGTCGTGGCCCCTGTTTTGGGTGCGTGTGATGACGTCGGTGTGTTGTGGGAAGGGAAGGTGCTGTGGCGGCGGCGCGTAATGGGCGTAGGCCGAAAAGAGAAAGGAACGTGGGCAGTGTGTTGGCAAGCGTCGGTTCGACTGCGACGTTGATGGGCAGGGCAGGGCAGGGCAAGGTTAATGGTGGTAGGAGTAGGCGTGTGGGCGCAAAAAATCTGCCGCTGCAGGCGGTGCCGTAACCGCCATGGCGGGAAGGAGAGAGGGCCAAAGAAAGAAAGAAAGAAGAAAACAAAAAAAAAAAAAAAAAAAAAAAAAGAAAAACAAAAAAAGGAGGGAGGGGGGGGCGAAAGTGGAGAGGCGGTGGTGTGAGAAGGGCGGGGGCGGAAGGAAGGCAGGCAGGAAGGACAAGAGGCGAGGCGACGGCTTGCTTTGTGTATCGGTCAGTCTCAGGCTATGCTTCGTTTTCTGCAGCAGGGTCGGTGCGCGGCGTGGCTCGCGGCAGTGGGAACGCCTGGCGGCTGGACGGCCAGCAATGCGGTTGGATGGGCGGCCACAGCACCGCACCTGTGCCCGAGGAGGAGACGCTGGCGGCGGGCCCTGAGGTGAGGCCGGCTCGGCTGGGGCTGTGGATGTGTAGGTGTGCGCCGCTGCTGCAACAACGAGTAAAACGCGAGAAGAAGGGATGGCGGTAGAGAGAAGAAAAGAAAAAAAAAAAAAAAAAAAAAGGTCGTGTTGTGTTGATGCGCAGGCAGACGCGTATGGAGAGACGAGCCCGGTCGGCAGCAGGGTGTGGCCGTGCCGAGTGCAGAGCAGCGGCGGCTCGGTTCGGTTCGGTTCGGTTCGGCCCGGCCCGGCGGGCCGCGCTGTTGTCGCGGACGTGAGCGCCCCCTGGCGGGTGGCCGGAGGCGGCGCGGCGTGTTGGACGTGTGGCTGGTGGCAGTGCACAATTTGCGAGTGGCTGGCGGTGTGGTGTGGCGGTTGGCGCGTCGGGCGGCGGAGAGAGAGAGGGAGGAGAGGTATGTGTTGCGGGCGCCCTTTGCTGCGCTGCGTCGTTGCGTGTGCCGTACAGGGCGGGCGCTTGTCGACTGTGTGGGCGGTGTGGCGAATTGGCGTGAATGAAACGGCTGCCGAGAGGTGTGTGGTAGCGAGCCGGTCGGTGTCAGTGCGAAGGGGAATGTGCGTGCGTTTGGCGGTTTCGGTGTGCTTTTTGCGGCGTGAGAGTGGGAATTAGTGGGGCCGGCTGTTGTGTTGGTTCCTTGTGTCTTGTGTCGCGTAGCTTGATGGCAACGTGGAAGGACGCCGGTTTCGTTTCGAGCCTTGCGTGTGGTTGTCGACGTTGACTGGTTGGCGTGTGCCGATGCACGTGCATGTGTGGGTCGCGAGTGCGTTTTTGGCTGGCTGTGTGTGTGTGTGTGTGTGTGTGTGTGTGTGTGTTTGTTTTGGGGGGGAAGGGGGAGGCGGTGGTGAAAGTGCAGTCGTTGCCACGGGCGTCGTCGGGTGGGGCTGGGGCTGGGGCTGGGGCTGGGGCTGGGGCTGGGGCTGGGGCTGTGCGTCGTGGCGGAAAGGTGGTAGGTTGCGGGAAGCGAGCCCGTCGTTGACGGTGTCGCGTGAGTTGTGAATCGAGTGGGGCGCGGGGCGCGGGACAGGAGCAGCGTGCCGCTGCGTCGTGGTCGTCAGCAGAGGCTGTGCGTGTGCTTGTCCTTTTTGTGGGCGGTTCGTGCGAGGCGTTTTTGTTTTGTGTTGCCCTAGTTGTTAGTTTATTTTGTTTGTGTTTGTTATTTTGAGACGACGACGACTGGTTGGTGGCGTGCGCGCGAAGTGGCGGTGTGCGCTTCCCGTGTCGTTTGTGTCGTTTTGTTTTTGTGTGTTTTTTTTTGCACTGGGCCCCGGGGGGTGGGTGGGTGGGTGGGTGGGTGGGTGCGTGTGTGTCGATTGCCGGCTGGCGAAAGGTGCGCCATCGGCGGGGTGGGTCGCCGGCACAAGTAGAGGCGGCGGCGTTGTTGCTGTTGTTGTGTGGTGTTTGTTGTTTTGTTCGGCTGTGTCGGCGAGCTGTGTTGCGGTGCGTGTGAATGGTGGTGCAAAAGTGCTGGCGTTGGGGCTGCGACTGCGACGGCGGCGAGCCGCGGGCGCGCATGATAGTGATGTTGTGAACAGCGGCTGTGTACGGTAGTGGTGTTGTTGTAGCACGACGTGCATCCGGGCCGGCGCGGAAAGTTGCGGGCGGTTGCCCTTCGGTGCCAGCCATGTCGCGTGAGCGGCGGGTTGCTCTGGGTTGTTGTGTGGTGCCCTTTGGCCGGTGGGGGTGGTTCGCGTGTGTCTCGTTCGCGCTCGGTATCTGGTCGTGGTCGTGCTGCTCCCCCGTCTGTCGGCGGTTTTCGACGTCGTCTGTACGTTTTTGTTCGTTTGCGGCGTGCCTGCCGACGTCGTCCCGTCGCGACGCGACCGTTCAACCGAAAGTGTGGCGCCCGAAGGTGAACGAACGTAACCCTGACCTCGGCGCTTTACGCTGAGCCGAGCGAACCGAACCTAACCTAACCTGTGGTGTGGCGAGGTGAGCTCAGCCTGTGAGCCCCTAACGTCTACGTAAGGTAAGCTGTCCGGCTCACGCCTCACGTTTGAACGCTTTTTTAACCTACGTTTGACGCTTCTTAACCTAGCACTGACCCCTTAACCTAACGTGTAACCTAACCTAACCTAACCTAACCTGTGACGCCTGACGTGTTTGAATGCTTAACCTAAGTTTGACGCTTAACCTAACCCAAGTCCCCTTAACCTAACCCACGTCCACCTAACCTAACCTAACCTAACCTAACCTAACCTAGACGTGTAAACGTAATGTGTAACGCGTAACGTGTAAGGTCGGCTGTCGTGTGTGCTGACGGCAGATTGGGTTGGTCTGTAGATTCGGATTGCGGTTTGCCTCGGTCGAGGGGTTGGGTCGGAAGCGGCGAGGGGCGGCGGCGCCTGTTGCGCAGGCGGCGTCCGTTTGCGGCGGGCAATTGTTGAGAAACGGCTGTGAATGTTGGCGGGCGAGAGGAGGAGGACGGCGCGCGATGTGGCCCGACGGCTGCGGGCCGATCGGGAAACGGCGGGAGGGCGACGGAAGGCGATGGGGCGGCGGAGGCGCGTTTGCACGGCCGTCATCGCCGCACGCCTCGGCTTGTGTGGCTGTGGCGCCGGCCGCGCTGGCCGGGCTGCCGCGGCGACGGTGTGGGAGTTTTGCCGAAGGTTTGGCCATTGTGGCGGGTCGTCGGATGGGGCTGTGGGGGCGGCATTTGGGCGGGGGCGGCGATTCTCGGCGGGCCGACCCAGGCTGTAGCGCGCGGTAGCTGCAGTTTGGCCGTGGTTTGCGGCGCTGCCGTGGCGACTGGTTGGCGACTGTGGTGTGGCTGTGTGTAGCCCCATCCTCGGTGGTTTGAAAGGCGCGGGCGGTTGTGGCGCAGGTTTGGGGCTGCTCCGCACAGGCTGTCGGACGTTGGGCGGTAGCAAGCGCGGGAGGCGCGGCGCGGCGGCGCGCAGAGTGGCGGCCGCTCTCTCGGCCGTCCGCGCCCGCCCGCGACACTGGCTGGGCCTTGTGATTCTCTGCTCTGCTGCTGTGCTGTGCTTGCGTGCCTGCCTGCCTGCCGTCCCGCTCGCTCTCGCTCTCGCTCTCGCTGTGTGTTACGCGCGTCGTCGAAATGGCAGATCAGGCGGCTACGAACGAGACTGCTGCGGCACCCGCCGCCACCGGCACTACGAAGAAGGCCAAGTCTGCGTCGTCTGCGAAGAAGCCGCGCGCCAAGCCTGCGCACCCGCGCACCTCTGAGATGGTGACGGCCGCCATCAAGAGTCTGAAGGAGCGCGGCGGGTCGTCGCTGCAGGCGATCAAGAAGTACATAGCCGCGCACTACAAGCTGGACGCGGAGAAGCTGGCGCCGTTTATCAAGAAGTACCTCAAGTCGGCCGTCGTGGCGGGCGAGCTGGTGCAGACGAAGGGGAAGGGCGCGTCCGGCTCGTTCAAGCTTGCCGGCGCCGGCGGCGGGGGGGCGGCCGAGGGCGGCAAGGCTCGTGCTGGCGGTGCCAAGAAGAAGCGCGCCGCTCCGGCCAGCAAGGAGAAGAAGGGCGCCCGTGCGGCCGGCGCAAAGAAGGCTGGTGGCGTGAAGGCGGCGACCGGTCGGAAGGCGGGCGCCGCCAAGAAGGCGTCTGCGGCGTCGGCCGCTCCCGCGGGTGCGAAGAAGGCGGCTGCGGCCAAGCCGGCCAAGGCCAAGTCGCCGTCGAAGGCGAAGAAGGCCGCCAAGGTTCCGACGAAGAAGCCGAAGGCGCCGCGCCCGAAGAAGGCGACGACGCCGTCTAAGGCGAAGGCTTCGCCCAAGAAGAAGAAGTAGAGTAGAGGAGAAAGAGATGGGAGAAAGGAAGGGTTTGGCGCTTGACTCCGTCGTCCCCACCCCCCGTCGTCGTCTAGTGGCGCGCAAGAGACGCGCGGCCCAAAACGGCCCTTCTCAGGGCCATCAAAGCACGTCGGGGAAGGTTTTGATTGTCGTGTTGCGTTTGGTGTGGGTGTCTGTCTGGCGTTTCTGTATGCCCGTGGGGATGCTGTTTGCGTGCCGTGGTGGTTGGATTGCGGGGGTCGGTGGCGGGTGTGGGCGGCGGTAGCGGTGTTGTTGTTGTTGTTGTTGTTGTCGTGGTTTGATTGTCGCCGTGTTTGTGGCGGCGGCCGACGGTTGGTTTTCTGTCACGTTGTTTTGTTTGAATACGTTGGTTGGCTTGCCTGCGTTCGTTCTTCTCGGATGTCTGTCTTGTCGAGTCGTGTCTGGTCTCTGTTTTGTTCCTTTGTGTGTGTGTTATGTTTTGCAACGGGGGGCACGTTGAGATGTGGAAGGAGTCGGCGGGGATTTCGGTGGCGTGTAGAGCGAGCGAGCGAGCGCGCCTGCCTGGCCGTTGGCCGTCGGAGTGGAGTGCGGGTTTTTTTGTTTTCGAAACGAAAGCGGCGGCCGGCCAGCCACCCGTGTGGTGTGACGTCGGCCGTTGGGTATTGTGCGCTTTGAGCGCCGGGGAGGGATGATGTGTGATTGTTGCGCGCTGCTAGCAGGCAGGCAGAGTGAGCGGGTGTGGCGGACGGACGGGAAGTGGTGGTTTTTGTTTTTGGGTTGCGGGGCGAGAGGCAGGCGACCGACAAAGTTTGCTCGCGACGGAGAGATGTTAGTGGCCCTGAAAAGGGCCGTTTTTGTTTGTGCGGTGCGGTGCCGCGGCGCGGTTTAGGCGCGCTCGCCGCGGATGCGGCGCGCGAGCTGGATGTCCTTGGGCATGATGGTGACGCGCTTGGCGTGGATTGCGCACAGGTTGGTGTCTTCGAAGAGGCCGACGAGGTAGGCCTCGCTGGCCTCCTGCAGGGCCATGACTGCGGAGCTCTGGAAGCGCAGGTCGGTCTTGAAGTCCTGGGCGATCTCGCGCACTAGGCGCTGGAATGGCAGCTTGCGGATGAGCAGCTCTGTGCTCTTCTGGTAGCGCCTGATTTCTCGCAGGGCGACGGTGCCCGGCCTGTAGCGGTGGGGCTTCTTGACGCCTCCGGTGGCGGGCGCGCTCTTCCTCGCCGCCTTGGTGGCGAGCTGTTTGCGCGGCGCCTTTCCGCCGGTGGACTTGCGGGCCATTTGCTTTGTGCGGGCCATAGCGGTAGCGGTAGCGGAGCGGCGTGCGTGGAGGTTAGGTGCGGCGCGGCGTCCGGTGCTGCCTTGACAACGGGCCCGCGCGACGACGACGCACATGATGGAGGGTTGAACCCTCAGCCGGGAACGAAGTTCTAGCGCGTTTAATGCGCTTCTCCTTCTTCATTGATGAGGTGAAAATGTGGTTGTGACATGACGCGTGGTATTGTCCTTGACTGTTGTGCTGGTTTTTTTTTTTTTTTTTTTTTTTTTTTTTTATATAAAAGAAAGATGAAAGGATAGTAAGAGAGACAGTGAGAGAAATGGAAAACGAAGGGCCGAAGTGACTGGCCGGTGGTTTAAGCTGATGGCTCCGCTACTGCTGTAATGTCTGCACGTGGTGTCCATTACTGAACCTGGCGATGTTTACTGTCAATGTCCATGGCTTCCATAGCTTCCATAGCTTCGCTGTCCATCTTCCGCCGACCAGACCGGTACTCTTCCTTCAGGAATACATCGATAACGTCGACTAAGGCATCCCATTGAGAGGGGGTGAAGATGGGGTGCGAATTGAGCAGGGCTATTTCCTTCTTCGTGAGCACTTCCATAAACGCGTCACGGTATCGGTAGGTGCGCATGTGGAGCGGCCGATGGGGAAGGGAAGGGATGGGCTGGTCTGGCGGAGTGAAGGGATATGGTTGGTCGGCATAGGGGTAGGACCCATTCTTCAGTGCCGCGGCAATGTCCTTCAGGACGACCTGCACGTTGGTCACGTCAGGAAAAGGTAGGCGAATCCTCCTCTTCTTCGTTGGCTTCTCGGCTTGCGAGGAGACAGGAGGCGCCTTAGCGCCCTTGCTGGCGGCTGCCACCGCGGAGGGGGGCAGCCCAGGCGGCACTTCATCCGTGTCCATGGGCGCCACCTCCTGCATTGTTGCGGGAGGGGGAGCGGCTGCCGTTTGCGTGGCCACGTCGACCACCACTGGACGACTCACAGCGGCGGGTGTTTGCGTGGCCACAGCGACCCCCACCGGACGATTCACAGCGGGGGCGGCGGCGGGAACTGGCGGCTTCTTCTTGAGAACCCGCAGCTCATCGCGCAGCTGTTGGAGCTGGCGATGGACAGCTGCGAGCTCCTCCTTCAGTGCGGCCCGTTCGGCCGTAAAGGCGGCCTGGAAGCCGGCCAGAGCGTCATCGGTGGCGGCCTCACGGCGGCGTGGCCAGCACCCCTCGCCGGAGCGGGGGGGCAGGGCGGCCGTCGTGGCGCTCGACGCCGCCGCAGGCCGTGGTGCGGCGGACAGACGGCGGAAGTCCCGAAGGTAGGCGCAGCTACGCGAGTTTGCGGCGTGGGACCCGCCACAGTTCGCGCATCTGCTGGCCATACCACGAGGCTTTGTACAACTGCGGGTGTCGTGAGCCGCCGCGCACTTCAAGCACGCGACGGCGTTCGTGCACTCCCGCGCGGCATGCCCCAGCTGCTGGCAATTGTAGCACTGGAGTCCCTTCCGGCGCTGCTGCGTTTGCCTGTGCTTTGGCGGACGTGGACGGCGGCCGGTGAACCCCATCGCGTGGATGAGAGCTTCGAGTGCGGCGGCAAACTGCTTCACAGCCATAGCGATACGTGCGCGGTGACAAGAGCAAATGTGTCGCAGCGAGTCGAGCAGCGAATACTAACTCGGAATGGGCCCGCGCGCCTCCGTGCTGCGCTTATATGCCCTCGGTTGCGCGTGGTGGGGGGAGGGCGGGCCAGAGTCTATATAGGGGGGCGGCGGGCGCGCTGGGCGCAGACCGTAGCCGACTCGCCAGCCGCTGCAGCTGCTGTTTGTGCACGTTTTGCTTTGCCCGAGGAAGGAAGGATGACAGGCCGCGGCAAGGGAGGAAAGGGGCTCGGCAAGGGTGGCGCCAAGCGGCACCGCAAGGTGTTGCGCGACAACATCCAGGGCATCACGAAGCCCGCCATCCGCCGCCTGGCTCGCAGGGGCGGCGTGAAGCGCATCTCTGGTCTGATCTACGAGGAGACCCGCGGGGTGCTGAAGGTGTTCCTGGAGAACGTGATCCGCGACGCGGTGACGTACACTGAGCACGCCAAGCGCAAGACTGTGACGGCCATGGACGTGGTGTACGCCCTGAAGAGGCAGGGGCGCACCCTGTACGGTTTCGGCGGTTAGGCTGCGTCGCAGCGGGCGCTGGCCTTCCCGCGGCCGTGCTTGTGGGTGGGAGAGACTAGAAAACGGCCCTTTTCAGGGCCACCACACTGTTCGGAAGTTGAAAAGTGCGAAAGAGTCTGTGTTGTTGCTGCGTGTGTGGGCTGTGTTGTTTGTTTGTTTCTTTCTTTCTTTCTTTCTTTCCGTTTGAGCGACGTGATGTGACTGGGAGGGGAGAAGGAAAGGAAACGTGTCATGTGGCTGGCTGTGTGTGGAGCTGCTTCGTTTGTGTTTGTTATTGTGTGTCTTTGTATCGATTGCGAACGGAGATGGCGGGCTGTGTGTTGTTGTGCGAGAGGCGGTGATTATTTGCCTGCGTGGTTTGGCTCTGTGTGTTTGCGGCGGCGTTGGGGTTTCCGAGGCAAGGCGTGTGGGCATAGGCGGCCGGATCAGCTGTTTCGTTCGTGTCGACGGCCGTTGCGCGCGGGAGTGGAGGGCGGTGTGTCGACACGCCTCCCTTTAACAATGGTCATTATTGCTGCCGTTGTCGTTTGGAAGGCGACTGCGACCGTGCAAAAAAAAAAAAAAAAAAAAAAAAAATGTGTGTGTTTGTTGGGCCACACGGGCTGTGTGGACGACAAGATGGCGGACGTGCGCCGGCGGCGGCTGTGCTGTGAAAGTGCAAAGTTAAAACAAAACAAGGTGCGGCGAGGACGACTGAAATTTTGCTTTGGACGTAGGTTTGTGTGGTGGCCCTGAAAAGGGCCGATTGTTGTGGGCCGGGCCGAGCCGGCAAAGCGCGTTGCGTGCAGGCGAGCACGCGGCGCTGCGATTGCCTGGCCTCCTTTAGGCCTTCTTCTCGGTCTTCTTTGGCAGCAGGACGGCCTGGATGTTGGGCAGGACACCACCCTGTGCGATGGTGACGCCCGACAGGAGCTTGTTGAGCTCCTCGTCGTTGCGGATGGCAAGCTGCAGGTGGCGCGGGATGATGCGCGTCTTCTTGTTGTCGCGGGCCGCGTTTCCGGCCAGCTCGAGCACCTCAGCCGCGAGGTACTCCATGACGGCGGCGAGGTAGACGGGCGCCCCGGCGCCGACGCGCTCTGCGTAGTTTCCCTTGCGCAGGAGGCGGTGGATTCTGCCGACCGGGAACTGGAGCCCAGCCCTGCTTGAGCGGGACTTTGACTTGCCCTTGACTTTGCCTCCCTTTCCGCGTCCGGACATGGCGATGGGCTAGCGACGGTGCACACGAAACGGAAACGAAAACGACCGGTGCGAGCGGCAGCGAGTCGAGCAGCGGAGTGCGTGCCGGCGCGCGCGGCCTCCTTTCGTCTGGACTGGGTGTTGAACATCCCAGGCTATCGTGAATGTAGGGTTTACCGAGAGGCATTTCCTACCAAGGCTCTAGGGTGTGGTTGGCGGTGGTCAGCGCGTATGATAACTGGAAATCGCTGAGAGGAAGAAGTGGTGGTGAGTCTTCTGGGCTGACCTGATTATTCGATCAGGGCAACGGGCCGCCTGTAGTGGTCGTGATGGTCATTATGTCGTCCTAACCTCCGGACGAGGGGATTGTCTGAAGTGCGGGTGGCAGTATAAAACCGGCGCGCTGCGTCTTGAAATCTCTCCCGGACGAGGGGTTCCTCAGCCGCCTGATGGAGGGGGCGATGAGGGAAATCACGCGGCACATGGTAAACTCGGCGCAAGAGCTTGTTTTGTAGTTGCTGGAGCCTCTGAATGTGGGAGGGGGCAGCATTGCCCCAGACTTCACAGGCATAGTCCATGACCGGACGAATGCACGTGCAATAGATATGCAGTCCGTTGGCGACAGGGAGCGAGGAAGTTTCGTTGAGCATGGGGTACAATGCCCCAGCCCTCTGAGATGTCTTCCGGTGTACAGCGGTGACGTGAGCCTTCCATGTCAGGGTGCGATCGAGAATGACCCCAAGGTAGGTAGCAGTCGTGGTCCAGGTGATGGCCTGATTACAAAGCACCAGTGGCGGCACGTCAGGTGGGAGACGGCGAGTGAGGAGCATCGCCTGAGATTTGGTGGCGTTGAAGCCGATCCGCCAGTCGGCGGCCCAGCGCTCGAGGTCCTGCAGAGCAGCTTGCAGACGTCGGAGGACGGCGTCGATGTTGCGATGGCGCGAGAAGAGGGCCGTGTCATCAGCATAGATGGCACGACCAACCCTCGGGGAAATCGGCAGGTCAGAGGTGTAGACAGCATACAATATCGGGCCCAGAACGCTCCCTTGTGGCACTCCAGCAAGGACTGGGCGAACAGAGGAAGACGTGCTGCCAACTCGGACGACAAATGTACGGCCCTCAAGGTAGTTGCCAAGTAGGCGGACGAAGCACGAAGGGATGCCGAGATGGAACAACTTGAAGAGCAGGCCGTGGTGCCAGACGGTGTCAAAGGCCTTGGACACATCAAGCAAGACAAGGCCGCAAAACTCCCGATTGTTGAACGCCAGGGTCGCCTCCTCGACGACGCGGAGCAACTGTTGAGTGGTGGAGTGGTGCTGGCGGAAGCCAAACTGTTCCCGAGGAATGATGTTGTCCTGGTGAAGCAGCCGGCCGAACCTAGAGAGGAGGATCCTCTCGAAAACTTTACTCAGCGTCGGGAGGAGACTGATGGGGCGATAATGCTCCGGTACTGTCCTGTTTTTGCCCGGCTTCGGGACTGCCACAACGACAGCCTTCTTCCAAGCTTCTGGGTACTGCAGTTGGTGAAAGATGGCGTTGAAGAGAGCGACCACATACAGGATGGCAATCCTGGGCAGCATGCGGAGGACTCTCCCGTCAACGTTGTCGTGCCCCGGGGCCTTCGTCTGGGGAAGTCGGCGAAGATGGTCAGTGACCTCCCTTTCCGATGTTGGGACAATGGTGGCGTCACCGTGATCGCCGTGGAGGAAGGCAGCAAGTCTGGTTTCAACTGTGCGGACGTTCTCGTTGTCGACCGGCGCCGCAAGGGGCCGGAAGTTGGCCTCAAAAGTCGTCGCCAGGGCCTCGGCTTTAGCGGCGGGCGTGTAAGCAGGTCCATCGGTAGTTGTGAGCGGCGGCATGTGTGGGCGGTGCCGTGTGAGGGAACGGACCAACTCCCACGTGTCAGCCCCAGGATCAACGGAGGCAAGCTTCTCCTCCCACCGGCGGATACGGTGAGCAGCAAGGGCAGCCTTGATGACGCGGCGGAGATGATTGATACGCCGCTTCAGCACGGGCTGGCGTGTTTCATGCCAAACTCTGTTGAGACGGTTTCGTTCTCGGATAAGGTCCCGTAAGTCTGCAGGGAGTGCTGGAGCTGCCACTGAAGAAACCCGTGGAGGCGTAGTGGAGTCAGCAACAGCCGTGGTGAGAGCCGCAGTCAGCGTGTTAAGAGCAGCATTGACATCCGTGTCCAGTGGAGGTGGCTCATCCGGGAGGCGTTGCAGAACAAGCTGCCGGAAGCGCGGCCAGTCGGTCTTCCGGGTGTCGAGCTTCGCCGCTGGCGGAAGCGGAGTGACATGTAGTCGAAAGAGCACCGGCAAGTGGTCGGAGCTCAAGGCGTGGAGAACGTCGGGGGTGACGAACCAGTCGACACCCTTGACGAGACAAATGTCCAAAACGTCGGGAGCAGAGCCGTTCGAAGGGTAGTGCGTCGGCTCAGCAGGTCCATACACAGAAGCTCGTGCCCTCTCAGCAGCATGATAGAGCCGCCTCCCACTGACGTTCAGCGTCCGAGAATTCCAGAGCTGGTGCTTGGCATTCAGGTCTCCAGCGAGGAAGAGCTTGACCCCAGCACGAAGGAGAGTGTCGGCATCATGGACGGTGAGGTGGCCTCGTGGCGGCCGGTACACGGAGAGAAAGATGACCGTTCCAAGGGACGTCTCCACTGCAACGGCCGTGGCTTCACAGGAGTCCAACCTCGGCAGAGGGACACGATAGTGCCGGAGTGTCCGCTTGACATAGATGGCTGTCCCACCGCCAGCCGTCAGCCTGTCGTCGCGATAGCAGACGTAATTCGGGGCGTTCGCGTGAAGTCCAGGTTTGAGGTGTGTCTCGGTGAGGAGACACACATCCACGCTGTAATCCTGGAGGAACTGCCGGAATTCGAGAAGCGCAGGGAAGAGGCCATTCGCGTTCCACGTTACAGCCGTGAAGGTCTGGTGGCGCCTAAGGTTGTGAGCCATGGCCAGCGGATGCGATCGCCGTGGCAGTGGGGAAACTTCGGAGGGCTGCATGGACTGCAGCAGTGATGGCGGTCGGCAGCTGGGCCAGAGCGGCAGAGACAGCCACGAGGGTGGCCTGGACTTCTTGCAAGACCGCGATGAAATCAGCAGCTGCAGCAGGTGGAGCAGGCCCATCTTCAGAGCGTCGCAGAGGCTGGACAGCAGGGGCAGAAGGAGGCGTCGTCCGGTCCTGGAGGACGTCGGCGTAGCCAAGGTCCGCCCGAGCAGCAAGCAGGCGCCGCTGGGCGGGTTGTCGCGGAGGAGTAGCAGGTGGAGCAGGTGGTGGCGCAGCTCGGCGCCGCTGCTGTTGACCATCGGAGCGGGACGTCTGCCGCAAGGGAGGTAGTCCACGCTGGCGGCGGCTGGCTGCCTTGTGGACAGCGCAACCGCGATAGCTCGCAGGATGAGCCCGCTTGCACAGGGCACAGGTGGCTGGTTCGTCCCGGGACCGGGTACACTGCTGGCTGAGGTGACCCTCGCCACACTTGACACATCGGGGCCTCATGCGACAGAGGCGGGAAGTGTGGCCCGGCTCCTGACAATTGTAGCATTGGACGAGGCCCTTCCGTGCGCGTAACTTCTCGACGGTCACCGAGAGGTCATAAAACCTGGTGACTTGGTAGATTTGCCTGTTATCAGGCGTATCAGGTAACACGATCTCCATCAAAGGGATGGGGCGCTGGGTACCAGGCATCTTCATCCGGGTGACTGCAGTGGGCGCGAAACCCATAGTGATGAGGCCGTCCTTAAAGGCGTCCGCCTTCATCTTCAGCGGTATGCCTCGCATGGCAACCTTGAGAACTTTGGGTCGGACAGTGGGGAAGGTGTAGTTGGGGATCCCACATGCACCAACCATGTCCATGACAGCCACATAATCTTCAGTAGTGGCGACTGTCAGCTTCAGACGGTCTTCGCCGCAGTGTTTGGCGGTAAAAGCGTTCTTGAGGTTGGCCTGGAGCCAGTCCCGAAGCGTCAGATAATCGTCAGGGTAGTCGATAACAATCGGCGGCAGCTTAGGGCCGGAGCGATGCGTAGCATCGTCGGCGGCCGCCGGTTGAGGCTCGTCAGGATCTTCAGAGTCGGCGCCATCCTGGAGGGCGTCGTACTGATTGGCAGTAGGCACAGGGACAACGGCCGGGCGCCGTCGTGGAGCCGCCCTCTTCTTAGGTGGCGGTTTCTTGAATCCAGCGTCACTCGTACCAGAAGTGTGTGGATCGTCACTGGCGGACGTGACAGCCGATCGCTTGCGCTGAAGCACCCTCTGCGGGGCGCCGGCAGCGCAGTCCTCACGGGGAGGGTCGGTAGAGTAGTCCATCTCATCGTCCTGGTCGCGCGTAGTCGTCATATACTCTTGGTCCTCCTGGGGTTGCCGGGTCGTCATAAGTGGAGCGTCCGATGGGGCCGCCGACGGCGCAGGCGCCGCCGGACGGCGATCAGACAGCTCCGGCGCGGCGGCGGCAGCTGCCGCGACCGCGCGCGCGTCACAAACGTCTTGCTCACTCGCCATCTCGAACTCGAGTGCGTGCGTGCGTGCGTACGTGCGTCGCGTCGCGTCGCGTGCGTGCGTGCCGGCGCAGCCGGGGTGGGGGTGCTTTATGGGCTCGGGTGCGGCGGCCGGTTGCGCGCGCGCCCCATTGGTCGGCGGCCGCAACAGGGCGAGCTGGTAAAGGTGCGGCGGCGGCTGGCGGCGGGTGCCACTGTGTGGGGAGACGCTGACTAGAGCGGAGCGCTTGCTACTGGTGTTGCTGCCGTCGCGATAGTTTAGTGTGTTTTCCGCGCGATTCTGTGTATTCGGCGTTAGTCGAACGTTCTTTTTCTACGTTTTGCCGCGTCGTCTTTCAGTCGGAGCGGTTATTTTCTGCGTTGGTGTTGGTCGTCGCGCGCGTTGATTTCGTCGTTCGCGGCGGAGTCAAAGGCCACGATGGCCAGTTCTTCAGCCGGTTCTCGAGGTTTGTTTCCCTCGTCTGGCAAGAATATCATGTCATGCGCTGAATTGCTGTCGTATTCATCAGAGTCTTGTCTGCCTATCTCTCGATCAGTCCACCGTCGGCTGTCGGATCCTACAATTCAGTTTACGTCAGAACAAGTCAATCAGGCGACCGATCAGATGCAGCAGGACAGCGTTGAGCTGGGTTCATCCGGCCCAGGGCCGAGTAGCGTGGGGCCAGGCTCCGGCAGGATACCTAACGGTGACAACGATGCCGTCCTGGCCGCCCCTACACCCGGCTCCGCTGACGCTGCACCGCCTGTAACGCGTCGAAAATCGACGAAATCCACGAAGGCGCGGGATGCTCCATACTCGCATGCTTCACGTAAGCATGCGCATCCCCCTTCGCATACCGACTCTGAATCAGCTGAATCCAGGGCGCCTGACAGGAAGAAGCAATCAACCGACCGTCAGGACCCTGTTTCGCCTCAGGACGCCTCCGCTTCCCATGCGGCGACCGACTCCAGTCTGGTCGACATGGCGACTGACTACGAGGTCACAGTTCCAACGTCGAACAGATTTGAAAGTTTAGATGATGTCACACCAGCTGACCAAGACATTCCAGCCAATATGCCGGCTCCTACTCCTGTCAAGGCCCCCAAGGTGCCACCTATTATAGTTCACGACACGGTCAACTACCTCGATCGCGTCAGGGAACTGAAGGGGCACCTGAAGGGTTCCTTTTCCTGCCAATATAAAAGAGGTAATATCCGTTACGAGTTTGAACACCCATCAGATTATCGATACATGATCGATTATCTCAAGACTCGTGCCATTCAGTACCACACATATGATCTCGACCCTTTCAAAGTTTTGAAGGTCGTCGTCAGGCACCTTGAGCCCACCACCCCTCCCGCTGACGTTAAGGAAGCGCTGGAGGAGCTGGGCTTCACCGTGCAATCTGTCGCTGTTATGCACCAGCAAGTGCCAGACGCACAGGGAAAACTGACCGACGTCAAGTGGCCTCTATTCGTCGCTGTACTGCATTGTACACCGAATGTCTACGACGTCTACAAAATTAGATTCCTCCTGCACATGAAAGTGGATGTAGAATCCTACCGAAATGAATCTGGCTTGACACAATGCTTTAATTGCCAGCGTTTTGGTCACGGCTCCCGCAACTGCGGCCGTCTGCCGCGTTGCGTCAAGTGTGCCGGAGACCATCTCACCCGACTCTGCCAAAAGAAGACTAATGAACCGCCCAAATGCTGTAATTGCGGTCAGGCTCACCCTGCTAATTATCGTAAATGCTCTGCATATCAAAAAGCACTAGCGAACTCTCGCAGTTCTTCCACTCCGGCAGCCTCGGCGCCTTCGACGCCAGCTGCTCCACCAGCTGATACTACCAACTTTCCAAACCTGCGAGCACGTCGTGCCCCTCCCTCACCTTCTTCCTCTGCTGCCGGCCCGGGGCCCATGCCTCCGCGTCGTCCAGCTTCACGCCCAGAGACAGCTTCCCACTCTGCTTGGGGAAAAACAAACCCATCCCCAGAGCCTTCTACACCCCCACCCCCTACCTTCTCCTTCCCATTTTCAAACCATCTTGCAGATCTTGCTGCCTTACTGCAGCAGTTCAACATCCGCAAAATCATTTCTACTTTCCGTTCAACTATCCAACAACTCAATTCAGCTTCTGATCCGTTCAGTAAATTAATGATAATTCTGTCTGCCTTCATCTCTTACTTCTCCGATGGACCGTAATCTACACCGCCCATTTCGTATATTCAGTTGGAACGCCGATGGTGTTCTCCGCCAACGCCATTCTCTCGAGGGCTTTCTCGATGACAGGGGGATCGACATTGCCCTTATTTGCGAAACGCACTTAAAACCACATCAACAGTTTTCCGTTCCTAATTATTACGCATACCGATCCGACCGCGCGGATCGGCCACATGGAGGTACTCTTGTCCTAGTCAAACAGTGCCATACGCACAGACTTCGACAGATACCGCAACTACAACACCTGGAGGCCACAGCTATAGATATACAGCTATATGGACAGTCGTTGACTCTTGCCGCAGCTTACAACTCCCCCGCTCGAGCTATACTCCCGGCCGACTTGGATATCCTCTTCCACCTGGGCCCCAAGGTCCTCGTGGGAGGGGACTTCAATTCCAAGCACGGGACGTGGGGATGCCGCTCCACAAATGCAAATGGACGTCGGCTATTCCAGTACCTAGAACTGAACGCCGCTATCCGTGTTATTGCACCAGACTCTCCCACACACTATCACAAAACCGGTCTTTACCGTCCTGACATCCTCGACATTTTCCTGGCGCGGGACATTCCGTGGGTCCACCGGATCTCTGTGATTTCGGAACTTGATTCCGACCACAATCCGGTGACCCTCGAATTCCTAGACGCTCGCCCACAAGACCAGCTCCGTCCGGCTTACGTTATCAACACAGACTGGGAGCGCTACCAACAACTTGTTGACCTTCATGTCCTTGAGCTTCCGCCCATTACCCGCCGCAGCCACATCGATCCGTCGGCGGACCGTTTTGCAAAAATCCTCACCGAATGCTACAGCACCTCTTCCCGACGAGTCCTCCAGCCTCCTCGTCGCCTGGACCTTCCGCCAGACGTCCAGGAACTAATTCGTACCAAACGTCGATTTCGTCGCCGGTGGCAACGCCTCCGCGACCCAATCGACAAACGAATTTGGAAGTCACTGGCTCAAGAGCTTCGGGTACGCTTACAAGAAGTCCATGATCAGGCATGGAACCAACGCCTTCGAGAGGCCGCAGACCGTCCTGACCGACTGTGGCGCATAGTCAAGGAGACTACAACCACTCCCCCTCCTTCTCAGCCCCTCCATGGTCCCCAAGGCCTGGTTTACTCGCCTCAGGACAAGGCGGAGGCCCTCGCACACAGCCTTGAGCGGCAATTTCGCCTCAACGAAGTCGACGACGACGAGGCTGACGCCCACGAGACCCGCGTTCATCGTCGGGTCCGTCAGCTTCTTCGCCGTCGTACAGACACCATCTTTCCACCGGTCACTCTCCCGGTGGTGGCGACTTACATTAGTAGTATTCCAGCCCGAAAGGCCCCTGGTCCTGACGGTATCCGGCCGACCCTTCTTCATCACCTCTCTCCAGTTGCACTTTCGTACCTGGTTAATCTTTACAATAGCTGCCTTTCCTACAACTACTTCCCTCCCGTATGGAAACTGGCCCGTGTCATTGCCCTCCCGAAACCTCGCAAAGATCCACTCTTCCCACAGAACTACCGTCCCATCTCCCTCCTCAACTTCCTCGGCAAGATTCTAGAACGCATCATCCTCTCCCACCTTCAATCCTTCCTCGATTCTCATTCTACCCTCATTCCCCAACAGTTTGGGTTTCGGGCGGGCCATGGCACGGTCCACCAACTCATCCGCCTCCACGACACCATCCGCAGAGCGCAACTGGAGCGACAAAGCACAGGCATGGTCTTACTAGACATTGAAAAAGCATTTGACCGAGTGTGGCACGAGGGCTTACTATATAAGCTTGACGAATATGGTTGCCCTCTCCACATCATTCACATTCTCAGACGCTTCTTAACTGGGCGTACATTTTATGTCATGCAAGGCCGAAGCCGAAGCTCAATCCGGGCCGTGGAAGCTGGTGTGCCCCAGGGGTCTCTCCTCTCCCCGATTTTGTACGCTATTTACACTAATGATATCCCCTCCCGTGTCCCCAACCATCTGGCCCTCTATGCTGATGATACTGCCGTCTTCACTTCACACCGAAACCTCCAGTTTATCGCTCTGAACCTTACACGCCACCTAGAACAAATCACTCAATGGAGCAACATATGGAAAATAAAAATTAACGCAGACAAGACACAGGCCATCCTCTTTACAAACAAACGAACTCCGCCAGCTCGCCTGGTGGAACTCGAAGGCCGACACATTCCCTGGTCACAGACAGTAACCTACCTAGGTCTCACCTTCGACAGCCGCCTCACGTGGAAACCCCACGTTGATGGCGCCTGCCACAAGGCTTACGGAATGATACACAAACTCTACCCTCTGTTGAAGAGCCCCGGCCTTTCGATACAATCCAAGTTGCTTATCTGGACGTCCTGTGTCCTGTCACTCCTGCTATATGGATGTGAACTATGGGGACTAGCTGCTGACACTCACGTACTCCAGGTCCAAATAGTGCAAAGCAAATCACTCAGGATCATATTAAACGCTCCGCGTTATGTCTCCAACTACGACATCCGCCGTCTTCTCCACATTCCACCCCTTGTCCATCAAATCCGCCTTCGCGCCTCAAATACCCTTACCTTCCTACAAAACTCACCTTATGATCACCTCACAGTTCTTAGTCGTGCTGTTGGAGACACACCTTACGCTCATCCGACGCTGATACTCCAGCGCCGGTACCGTCCCAACTGACGGTTTCACTGCAGTTGCGTATCTACTGATCTTTTTAATCTGTCAAACTTTATCATTTCTATCGACCTAGACACATAACAAAGCCATTTCGAACCTAATACTCAATCTGAAGGCAGGCCTAAGGCGATCCTTCGGCACATAAGTGGACGAAAGTCCCGTCAAGTTTGCGGTGGTGGTGGTGGTGGTGGCGGCGGGTGCCACTGTGTGGGGAGACGCTGACTAGAGCGGAGCGCTTGCTACTGGTGTTGCTGCTGCCGTACGTTGGTTCGAGATGCCGCCCAAGACTAGCGGGAAGGCCGCCAAGAAGGCTGGCAAGGCGCAGAAGAACATTTCGAAGGGCGACAAGAAGAAGAAGCGCAAGAGGAAGGAGAGCTATGCCATCTACATCTACAAGGTGCTGAAGCAGGTGCACCCTGACACGGGCATCTCGTCGAAGGCGATGAGCATCATGAACAGCTTCGTGAACGACATTTTCGAGCGCATTGCGGCCGAGGCTTCTCGCCTGGCGCACTACAACAAGCGCTCGACCATCACGTCCCGCGAGATCCAGACCGCTGTGCGGCTGTTGCTGCCTGGCGAGCTGGCCAAGCACGCCGTGAGCGAGGGCACGAAGGCGGTGACCAAGTACACGAGCTCCAAGTAAGGAGGTGGCTCTGGAATGGAAGGAAGGATGGAGAAGGCTCCTCCGTTGCGAGAGCGGCAAAACGGCCCTTTTCAGGGCCACCAACTTGCCTTTTGCGGGAAGGGCGGAATTGTTGTTGTTGTTGTTGTTGTTGTTTGTGTGGACGGCTGTGATGTATGTGTGCATTTTGATTGTGGGTGGGGGGGGGGGCGCGTCAAAGCGTGTTGCGGGGTACGGCCACGAGGTTGGTCGCCGTGGCGTGGAATGGTGGCACGCCTCGTTGGAGTGGTTTTGACCCATTGGTGTTGGTGTGTGTGTGTGTGTTACCTGTCTGCGAGGGGGGACAGTGCGATCGGCGACTTTTGTGTCACCGTAACGACGGCCGTTTGCGGGTTTGTTTTTTTGCACATCATACATGGCGAGGGTGAAATGTGAAATGTGAAATGTTTTTGTTTGGTTTTTTTTGCCGCCCACTATTCCCTTTGCTGTACGCCGAGTTTGACAATGGTGCGACGTAACTGCAGCGTGGAGGTGTGTGAGTGACGTTGAAATGAACGTGCCATTAAGACGCAATGTTGTTGTATTGTACTGTACGTGTACGGCGACACGCACGATGATGTACCATTCGACTCTGATTTTTGATAGCCGTGTCTGACTGATTGCGTACGACGCACGCACACCGATGTCGTCATTCAAGATGCACGCGTGTCCAGTGCAGTACAGTAAGCGCGACGCTAGACGACGACGACGGCGGCGGCGGCGGCGGCGGCGGCGGCGGCGGCGGCGGCGGCGGTCGTTTGTTTGGCGAATGTCTGTACACGTGTTTGTCTGTGTCCATCCGGTATGTATTTGTTTGTTTGCAAGTGTTTTGTGTGTCGGTGACGTGGTCCGATCCGTCGCCCCCTGAGTAACTGTCGATCGGCGCGATAGACCGGCGTCACGCAACTGAACCGAAGTCTTGGGCACACCCGTCATACTGTTGTACACCGTCGCGCTGAGAACGGTAACGAAAGGTTGACTTTGATCGGTCGAATGTCTGGGCAGAACGTGAGGAATGAGGCAAGAGTGCAAGGAGGAAAGGACAGAGGGGGGGCAAAAGAGAGAGGAAGGGAAAAAGGGGAGAAACGCATTCGTAGAGCAACGGAACGTTCCCGTGTCGGAGGCGTATTGGAGCCGCACTGAAATGCGTTTAACGGCGGCGCGGCTGCAAGTGTCTGCCGTGGTGAACGTTACCTTTGACGGCTGCATTGGGCTTTGCCTTTGCTTTTGCTTTTGCTTTTGCTTTTGCTTTCGCTTTCGCTTTCGCTTTCGCTTTCCCGGATGTACGTAACGTTTGTTGATATGGTTCTGAGGAAGAGTGTATGACAGTGCCGTGCCGTCCATGTTCGTGTGCCCTCCCATTGTGTGTATGCTATTGTCTGTGTACTTGAATGATGTATGTAGGTGTTAGTGGACATGTTTTACCAGTGGGGGGAAATGGATCGTCGATAGTTGCCGTCACTCTGTCACGGTCGAGATGACGCACCCTCCGTACAGAAAGGTGTCGAGAAAGTGTGTGTGTGTGTGTGCGTCTGTGAATTGGCAGTGTTTGGAGGTGGGCGTGCCCTGCATGTGGCCCGGAAGGCTGTTCGTTTGGCGGTAGTGTTGTGTGGACAGGGGAGGGGCATGCGTAACGCTGCTGGCATGGCATTTCGGGAGATGGGAGGGGGCAAACGAGGAAACGAGGAGCGGCGGCCAAAGAAAGACGGGACGGGGAGGGGCGCGGTGTGGGTGGCTTGCGCCTGTGCTCGGCGTTGTGGTTTGTGCAAAAGAGGAGGAGAAAAACAATGAGTTGCCAGGGAGGGGAGCGGTGTGGTTGTCGTGGTGTAGCCGCAGACGCGGCTGTCAGTGAACGTGGCGAGACGGACGGATGCGCGGAGGGGCGGGGGCGGCGCATTTCGCCGGTGCCGTGCCGTGCCATGCCTGAAAGCCGCGTGGTCGCTGTGTTGTTGGTGGCGTGGGGGCGAGGAGAGTACCGTACGGGTGTGCTTGTGCGCCGGAAATGGCACACTGCGCCTGCCCGTCTTGGAGGCTGATGGCTGTGGTGTGGAAATGGGGCGCGGTGATGTTGAAGCAGTTGAAGAACAGAAAAGAAACCAAGAAAACGGAAGGCGTGATGCGGCGGTGGTGGTGAGAGCGGGAAAAACGAAACAAAACAAAAAAAACAACAAAAAAAAGAAGGAAAAACAACAAGAAACAAAAAAGAAAACAAAAAGTCTATCAATATTAAAATGTAAATGGAAATGGAAATGGACCCAGGTATAACCTCCCTGCACAAATAGCAGAGAGTCCAATGATAATAAAAATGTGCCAGAATGTTAACGTCCCTACAAAACAAACCCAACGATAATATTAATGAAAGAATGAACCGTATGTAACATTGCAACAGACATAATGAAACCTGATGAATTGTATAAGGGCAGCAGCGTTGACCTTTGGCCCTGTATTCAGAATAAAAAGAGCCAAAGATCGTTACCCCAATGAAAAAGACACTGAAACACGTATGTAACATAGCAGCGATGGCGAGACATTGTAGCATCTGTGACCAGAGAGTTTGCGCTGGACCGCGCGAGTGTTGCGAGCGGTTCTCAGTCAGTCAGTCAGTCAGTCAGTCGTTGCGAGTCTGTAGCTCTGTCTAGTTGAGGCCTGTACTCTGTCAGTAGTCGTCGCGTGCAGTACGCTAATAGTCGTCATGCAGAGCGGTCGGTCAGTAGTAGCAGCCGAGTGCGGTTGTGTGATGTAGGCGGTCGGCAACACTGGTCAAGATGGTGAATAAGGTATACTGTTTAATTAATATAATCATTAGATAATGAAAAATTTCATTTATTGTAATTATTCTCCAACAAGTTCCCCAATAATAATTTTTATTTCAAAAGCATTTGTCAAACATTTAATTTTTTATTGAACTAAAGAGTTCGTTGCACTTCACATTTCATTCCACTTCTTTGAAGAAAAATTTCACTAAAATCACAAAAAAAGAGAATATTATTATTTGCAATGCAGTTCCTCCAAGCGCTGCGCAACAACAAGAGCAGAAATGTGACATCCATTTATTCTGAGGTAAGACTTTAATTCTGATTGTTTTGCACAGGGCCAAAGACCGATATTTCGGTTTAATTGAAGTTTCTTGTCACTGAACGGACTTTAAATGTTGTGAAGAATTTATATTTGAGTCAGATTGCGAATTTCACATTTTTGTTGCCATTTTCAATACCTCACATTGTGGGCGAGGTTACAATTAGCGCAATGTCCATTAGCATCCGTAAATAACATTGTCCATTATTTTAAATTTTGCGGGGAGGTTACAACACACAAAAAAAAAAAAAAAAATTGCATTTATATCCGCTCCTCAATTGTAGATACCCCTTACACAGCTGTGTGCAATGAATGAGTGCTGGCTGGTAATTAATTGCACTCCTTGGAGGGAAATGCCATAGGAAGTAGTCTTTAAAAAGTGAATGTTTTTCGTTAAAAGACAAAGGTTACTTTAGAAAAAAGTAATAGTGGGGCTTTTGTTGTTGAACAAAATAAGTACAATGAACATACGTTATCAGATTTGCGCAATGCAGCTTCACACTACCTTTTGATTATAACACAATATACTATACATCGTCCCGAACCGTGACCAGAGTCGCGAGACGAGCAGAGCACGCCGCCGACGCCCGCTCAGTACAACCGTCCACCCGCTACTACTGTCGACCGACTACTACCTCTCCCGACTCGCGCTACAACATATATAACAACTGTTCCTGGCGACCCGGTGCGTGCCACTACTGTCGTCTGGCGCGGTCCAAGCGCCGACTAGCAACGATAAATAACTCTCTGGTCAGACAGAGATGCTGTCATGCCTCGCCATCGCTCTGGTAATGAATACATACGTGTTGCAGCGTGCGTACCACCGGAACACGCAGTGGCGGAGCCAAAGACTGTGTTGTCGAGGTCGAGTGCGAGCGGGAAGAGAGGCAGCGTCGGCACGGAGATGCAAGCGAGCGCGAGACGCACGGGGGCTGCGGCGTGGCGCGTTTGCGGTCGGCGCCTTTGGTGGCAACGGCCGGGACAAGCAGCGGTGTATGGTGTGGTGCGGGGCGGACAGGGGCGGCGGTGGACGGGGAGGAGGAGGCGGCGCGACGACGGCATGGGGGCGAAAACGGGACGGGGGACGGCGGATGTTGAGAGGCGTCACGCGCGGACAGGACACAGACACAGAGACACACAGATTGGAAAGGGAGGGTGCGCGGTAGTAGTTGGGAATGTGCGTACCGTGCGGGATGGGAGTGGGCGAGGAACACGGTCGTGGCCCCTGTTTTGGGTGCGTGTGATGACGTCGGTGTGTTGTGGGAAGGGAAGGTGCTGTGGCGGCGGCGCGTAATGGGCGTAGGCCGAAAAGAGAAAGGAACGTGGGCAGTGTGTTGGCAAGCGTCGGTTCGACTGCGACGTTGATGGGCAGGGCAGGGCAGGGCAAGGTTAATGGTGGTAGGAGTAGGCGTGTGGGCGCAAAAAATCTGCCGCTGCAGGCGGTGCCGTAACCGCCATGGCGGGAAGGAGAGAGGGCCAAAGAAAGAAAGAAAGAAGAAAACAAAAAAAAAAAAAAAAAAAAAGAAAAACAAAAAAAGGAGGGAGGGGGGGGGGCGAAAGTGGAGAGGCGGTGGTGTGAGAAGGGCGGGGGCGGAAGGAAGGCAGGCAGGAAGGACAAGAGGCGAGGCGACGGCTTGCTTTGTGTATCGGTCGGTCTCTGGCTATGCTTCGTTTTCTGCAGCAGGGTCGGTGCGCGGCGTGGCTCGCGGCAGTGGGAACGCCTGGCGGCTGGACGGCCAGCAATGCGGTTGGATGGGCGGCCACAGCACCGCACCTGTGCCCGAGGAGGAGACGCTGGCGGCGGGCCCTGAGGTGAGGCCGGCTCGGCTGGGGCTGTGGATGTGTAGGTGTGCGCCGCTGCTGCAACAACGAGTAAAACGCGAGAAGAAGGGATGGCGGTAGAGAGAAGAAAAGAAAAAAAAAAAAAAAAAAAAGGTCGTGTTGTGTTGATTTGCAGGCAGACGCGTACAGAGAGACGAGCCCGGTCGGCAGCAGGGTGTGGCCGTGCCGAGTGCAGAGCAGCGGCGGCTCGGTTCGGTTCGGTTCGGCCCGGCCCGGCGGGCCGCGCTGTTGTCGCGGACGTGAGCGCCCCCTGGCGGGTGGCCGGAGGCGGCGCGGCGTGTTGGACGTGTGGCTGGTGGCAGTGCACAATTTGCGAGTGGCTGGCGGTGTGGTGTGGCGGTTGGCGCGTCGGGCGGCGGAGAGAGAGAGGGAGGAGAGGTATGTGTTGCGGGCGCCCTTTGCTGCGCTGCGTCGTTGCGTGTGCCGTACAGGGCGGGCGCTTGTCGACTGTGTGGGCGGTGTGGCGAATTGGCGTGAATGAAACGGCTGCCGAGAGGTGTGTGGTAGCGAGCCGGTCGGTGTCAGTGCGAAGGGGAATGTGCGTGCGTTTGGCGGTTTCGGTGTGCTTTTTGCGGCGTGAGAGTGGGAATTAGTGGGGCCGGCTGTTGTGTTGGTTCCTTGTGTCTTGTGTCGCGTAGCTTGATGGCAACGTGGAAGGACGCCGGTTTCGTTTCGAGCCTTGCGTGTGGTTGTCGACGTTGACTGGTTGGCGTGTGCCGATGCACGTGCATGTGTGGGTCGCGAGTGCGTTTTTGGCTGGCTGTGTGTGTGTGTGTGTGTGTGTGTGTGTTTGTTTTGGGGGGGAAGGGGGAGGCGGTGGTGAAAGTGCAGTCGCTGCCACGGGCGTCGTCGGGTGGGGCTGGGGCTGGGGCTGGGGCTGGGGCTGGGGCTGGGGCTGTGCGTCGTGGCGGAAAGGTAGTAGGTTGCGGGAAGCGAGCCCGTCGTTGACGGTGTCGCGTGAGTTGTGAATCGAGTGGGGCGCGGGGCGCGGGACAGGAGCAGCGTGCCGCTGCGTCGTGGTCGTCAGCAGAGGCTGTGCGTGTGCTTGTCCTTTTTGTGGGCGGTTCGTGCGAGGCGTTTTTGTTTTGTGTTGCCCTAGTTGTTAGTTTATTTTGTTTGTGTTTGTTATTTTGAGACGACGACGACTGGTTGGTGGCGTGCGCGCGAAGTGGCGGTGTGCGCTTCCCGTGTCGTTTGTGTCGTTTTGTTTTTGTGTGTTTTTTTTTTGCACTGGGCCCCGGGGGGTGGGTGGGTGGGTGGGTGGGTGGGTGCGTGTGTGTCGATTGCCGGCTGGCGAAAGGTGCGCCATCGGCGGGGTGGGTCGCCGGCACAAGTAGAGGCGGCGGCGTTGTTGCTGTTGTTGTGTGGTGTTTGTTGTTTTGTTCGGCTGTGTCGGCGAGCTGTGTTGCGGTGCGTGTGAATGGTGGTGCAAAAGTGCTGGCGTTGGGGCTGCGACTGCGACGGCGGCGAGCCGCGGGCGCGCATGATAGTGATGTTGTGAACAGCGGCTGTGTACGGTAGTGGTGTTGTTGTAGCACGACGTGCATCCGGGCCGGCGCGGAAAGCGCAGTTGCGGGCGGTTGCCCTTCGGTGCCAGCCATGTCGCGTGAGCGGCGGGTTGCTCTGGGTTGTTGTGTGGTGCCCTTTGGCCGGTGGGGGTGGTTCGCGTGTGTCTCGTTCGCGCTCGGTATCTGGTCGTGGTCGTGCTGCTCCCCCGTCTGTCGGCGGTTTTCGACGTCGTCTGTACGTTTTTGTTCGTTTGCGGCGTGCCTGCCGACGTCGTCCCGTCGCGACGCGACCGTTCAACCGAAAGTGTGGCGCCCGAAGGTGAACGAACGTAACCCTGACCTCGGCGCTTTACGCTGAGCCGAGCGAACCGAACCTAACCTAACCTGTGGTGTGGCGAGGTGAGCTCAGCCTGTGAGCCCCTAACGTCTACGTAAGGTAAGCTGTCCGGCTCACGCCTCACGTTTGAACGCTTTTTTAACCTACGTTTGACGCTTCTTAACCTAGCACTGACCCCTTAACCTAACGTGTAACCTAACCTAACCTAACCTAACCTGTGACGCCTGACGTGTTTGAATGCTTAACCTAAGTTTGACGCTTAACCTAACCCAAGTCCCCTTAACCTAACCCACGTCCACCTAACCTAACCTAACCTAACCTAACCTAACCTAGACGTGTAAACGTAATGTGTAACGCGTAACGTGTAAGGTCGGCTGTCGTGTGTGCTGACGGCAGATTGGGTTGGTCTGTAGATTCGGATTGCGGTTTGCCTCGGTCGAGGGGTTGGGTCGGAAGCGGCGAGGGGCGGCGGCGCCTGTTGCGCAGGCGGCGTCCGTTTGCGGCGGGCAATTGTTGAGAAACGGCTGTGAATGTTGGCGGGCGAGAGGAGGAGGACGGCGCGCGATGTGGCCCGACGGCTGCGGGCCGATCGGGAAACGGCGGGAGGGCGACGGAAGGCGATGGGGCGGCGGAGGCGCGTTTGCACGGCCGTCATCGCCGCACGCCTCGGCTTGTGTGGCTGTGGCGCTGGCCGCGCTGGCCGGGCTGCCGCGGCGACGGTGTGGGAGTTTTGCCGAAGGTTTGGCCATTGTGGCGGGTCGTCGGCTGGGGCTGTGGGGGCGGCATTTGGGCGGGGGCGGCGATTCTCGGCGGGCCGACCCAGGCTGTAGCGCGCGGTAGCTGCAGTTTGGCCGTGGTTTGCGGCGCTGCCGTTGCGACTGGTTGGCGACTGTGGTGTGGCTGTGTGTAGCCCCATCCTCGGTGGTTTGAAAGGCGCGGGCGGTTGTGGCGCAGGTTTGGGGCTGCTCCGCACAGGCTGTCGGACGTTGGGCGGTAGCAAGCGCGGGAGGCGCGGCGCGGCGGCGCGCAGAGTGGCGGCCGCTCTCTCGGCCGTCCGCGCCCGCCCGCGACACTGGCTGGGCCTTGTGATTCTCTGCTCTGCTGCTGTGCTGTGCTTGCGTGCCTGCCTGCCTGCCGTCCCGCTCGCTCTCGCTCTCGCTCTCGCTGTGTGTTACGCGCGTCGTCGAAATGGCAGATCAGGCGGCTACGAACGAGACTGCTGCGGCACCCGCCGCCACCGGCACTACGAAGAAGGCCAAGTCTGCGTCGTCTGCGAAGAAGCCGCGCGCCAAGCCTGCGCACCCGCGCACCTCTGAGATGGTGACGGCCGCCATCAAGAGTCTGAAGGAGCGCGGCGGGTCGTCGCTGCAGGCGATCAAGAAGTACATAGCCGCGCACTACAAGCTGGACGCGGAGAAGCTGGCGCCGTTTATCAAGAAGTACCTCAAGTCGGCCGTCGTGGCGGGCGAGCTGGTGCAGACGAAGGGGAAGGGCGCGTCCGGCTCGTTCAAGCTTGCCGGCGCCGGCGGCGGGGGGGCGGCCGAGGGCGGCAAGGCTCGTGCTGGCGGTGCCAAGAAGAAGCGCGCCGCTCCGGCCAGCAAGGAGAAGAAGGGCGCCCGTGCGGCCGGCGCAAAGAAGGCTGGTGGCGTGAAGGCGGCGACCGGTCGGAAGGCGGGCGCCGCCAAGAAGGCGTCTGCGGCGTCGGCCGCTCCCGCGGGTGCGAAGAAGGCGGCTGCGGCCAAGCCGGCCAAGGCCAAGTCGCCGTCGAAGGCGAAGAAGGCCGCCAAGGTTCCGACGAAGAAGCCGAAGGCGCCGCGCCCGAAGAAGGCGACGACGCCGTCTAAGGCGAAGGCTTCGCCCAAGAAGAAGAAGTAGAGTAGAGGAGAAAGAGATGGGAGAAAGGAAGGGTTTGGCGCTTGACTCCGTCGTCCCCACCCCCCGTCGTCGTCTAGTGGCGCGCAAGAGACGCGCGGCCCAAAACGGCCCTTCTCAGGGCCATCAAAGCACGTCGGGGAAGGTTTTGATTGTCGTGTTGCGTTTGGTGTGGGTGTCTGTCTGGCGTTTCTGTATGCCCGTGGGGATGCTGTTTGCGTGCCGTGGTGGTTGGATTGCGGGGGTCGGTGGCGGGTGTGGGCGGCGGTAGCGGTGTTGTTGTTGTTGTTGTTGTTGTCGTGGTTTGATTGTCGCCGTGTTTGTGGCGGCGGCCGACGGTTGGTTTTCTGTCACGTTGTTTTGTTTGAATACGTTGGTTGGCTTGCCTGCGTTCGTTCTTCTCGGATGTCTGTCTTGTCGAGTCGTGTCTGGTCTCTGTTTTGTTCCTTTGTGTGTGTGTTATGTTTTGCAACGGGGGGCACGTTGAGATGTGGAAGGAGTCGGCGGGGATTTCGGTGGCGTGTAGAGCGAGCGAGCGAGCGCGCCTGCCTGGCCGTTGGCCGTCGGAGTGGAGTGCGGGTTTTTTTGTTTTCGAAACGAAAGCGGCGGCCGGCCAGCCACCCGTGCGGTGTGACGTCGGCCGTTGGGTATTGTGCGCTTTGAGCGCCGGGGAGGGATGATGTGTGATTGTTGCGCGCTGCTAGCAGGCAGGCAGAGTGAGCGGGTGTGGCGGACGGACGGGAAGTGGTGGTTTTTGTTTTTGGGTTGCGGGGTTAGAGGCAGGCGACCGACAAAGTTTGCTCGCGACGGAGAGATGTTAGTGGCCCTGAAAAGGGCCGTTTTTGTTTGTGCGGTGCGGTGCCGCGGCGCGGTTTAGGCGCGCTCGCCGCGGATGCGGCGCGCGAGCTGGATGTCCTTGGGCATGATGGTGACGCGCTTGGCGTGGATTGCGCACAGGTTGGTGTCTTCGAAGAGGCCGACGAGGTAGGCCTCGCTGGCCTCCTGCAGGGCCATGACTGCGGAGCTCTGGAAGCGCAGGTCGGTCTTGAAGTCCTGGGCGATCTCGCGCACTAGGCGCTGGAATGGCAGCTTGCGGATGAGCAGCTCTGTGCTCTTCTGGTAGCGCCTGATTTCTCGCAGGGCGACGGTGCCCGGCCTGTAGCGGTGGGGCTTCTTGACGCCTCCGGTGGCGGGCGCGCTCTTCCTCGCCGCCTTGGTGGCGAGCTGTTTGCGCGGCGCCTTTCCGCCGGTGGACTTGCGGGCCGTTTGCTTTGTGCGGGCCATAGCGGTAGCGGTAGCGGAGCGGCGTGCGTGGAGGTTAGGTGCGGCGCGGCGTCCGGTGCTGCCTTGACAACGGGCCCGCGCGCCTCCGTGCTGCGCTTATATGCCCTCGGTTGCGCGTGGTGGGGGGAGGGCGGGCCAGAGTCTATATAGGGGGGCGGCGGGCGCGCTGGGCGCAGACCGTAGCCGACTCGCCACCCGCTGCAGCTGCTGTTTGTGCACGTTTTGCTTTGCCCGAGGAAGGAAGGATGACAGGCCGCGGCAAGGGAGGAAAGGGGCTCGGCAAGGGTGGCGCCAAGCGGCACCGCAAGGTGTTGCGCGACAACATCCAGGGCATCACGAAGCCCGCCATCCGCCGCCTGGCTCGCAGGGGCGGCGTGAAGCGCATCTCTGGTCTGATCTACGAGGAGACCCGCGGGGTGCTGAAGGTGTTCCTGGAGAACGTGATCCGCGACGCGGTGACGTACACTGAGCACGCCAAGCGCAAGACTGTGACGGCCATGGACGTGGTGTACGCCCTGAAGAGGCAGGGGCGCACCCTGTACGGTTTCGGCGGTTAGGCTGCGTCGCAGCGGGCGCTGGCCTTCCCGCGGCCGTGCTTGTGGGTGGGAGAGACTAGAAAACGGCCCTTTTCAGGGCCACCACACTGTTCGGAAGTTGAAAAGTGCGAAAGAGTCTGTGTTGTTGCTGCGTGTGTGCGCTGTGTTGTTTGTTTGTTTCTTTCTTTCTTTCTTTCTTTCCGTTTGAGCGACGTGATGTGACTGGGAGGGGAGAAGGAAAGGAAACGTGTCATGTGGCTGGCTGTGTGTGGAGCTGCTTCGTTTGTGTTTGTTATTGTGTGTCTTTGTATCGATCGCGAACGGAGATGGCGGGCTGTGTGTTGTTGTGCGAGAGGCGGTGATTATTTGCCTGCGTGGTTTGGCTCTGTGTGTTTGCGGCGGCGTTGGGGTTTTCGAGGCAAGGCGTGTGGGCATAGGCGGCCGGATCAGCTGTTTCGTTCGTGTCGACGGCCGTTGCGCGCGGGAGTGGAGGGCGGTGTGTCGACACGCCTCCCTTTAACAATGGTCATTATTGCTGCCGTTGTCGTTTGGAAGGCGACTGCGACCGTGCAAAAAAAAAAAAAAAAAAAAAAAAAAAAATGTGTGTGTTTGTTGGGCCACACGGGCTGTGTGGACGACAAGATGGCGGACGTGCGCCGGCGGCGGCTGTGCTGTGAAAGTGCAAAGTTAAAACAAAACAAGGTGCGGCGAGGACGACTGAAATTTTGCTTTGGACGTAGGTTTGTGTGGTGGCCCTGAAAAGGGCCGATTGTTGTGGGCCGGGCCGAGCCGGCAAAGCGCGTTGCGTGCAGGGGAGCACGCGGCGCTGCGATTGCCTGGCCTCCTTTAGGCCTTCTTCTCGGTCTTCTTTGGCAGCAGGACGGCCTGGATGTTGGGCAGGACACCACCCTGTGCGATGGTGACGCCCGACAGGAGCTTGTTGAGCTCCTCGTCGTTGCGGATGGCAAGCTGCAGGTGGCGCGGGATGATGCGCGTCTTCTTGTTGTCGCGGGCCGCGTTTCCGGCCAGCTCGAGCACCTCAGCCGCGAGGTACTCCATGACGGCGGCGAGGTAGACGGGCGCCCCGGCGCCGACGCGCTCTGCGTAGTTTCCCTTGCGCAGGAGGCGGTGGATTCTGCCGACCGGGAACTGGAGCCCAGCCCTGCTTGAGCGGGACTTTGACTTGCCCTTGACTTTGCCTCCCTTTCCGCGTCCGGACATGGCGATGGGCTAGCGACGGTGCACACGAAACGGAAACGAAAACGACCGGTGCGAGCGGCAGCGAGTCGAGCAGCGGAGTGCGTGCCGGCGCGCGCGCGGCCTCCTTTCATCTGGACTGGGTGTGGAACATCCCAGGCTATCGTGAATGTAGGGTTTACCGAGAGGCATTTCCTACCAAGGCTGCAGGGTGTGGTTGGCGGTGGTCAGCGCGTATGATAACTGGAAATCGCTGAGAGGAAGAAGTGGTGGTGAGTCTTCTGGGCTGACCTGATTATGCGATCAGGGCAACGGGCCGCCTGTAGTGGTCGTGATGGTCATTATGTCGTCCTAACCTCCGGACGAGGGGATTGTCTGAAGTGCGGGTGGCATTATAAAACCGGCGCGCTGCGTCTTGAAATCTCTCCCGGACGAGGGGTTCCTCAGCCGCCTGATGGAGGGGGCGATGAGGGAAATCACGCGGAACATGGTAAACTCGGCGCAAGAGCTTGTTTTGTAGTTGCTGGAGCCTCTGAATGTGGGAGGGGGCAGCATTGCCCCAGACTTCACAGGCATAGTCCATGACCGGACGAATGCACGTACGATAGATATGCAGTCCGTTGGCGACAGGGAGCGAGGAAGTTTCGTTGAGCATGGGGTACAATGCCCCAGCCCTCTGAGATGTCTTCCGGTGTACAGCGGTGACGTGAGCCTTCCATGTCAGGGTGCGATCGAGAATGACCCCGAGGTAGGTGGCAGTCGTGGTCCAGGTGATGGCCTGATTACAAAGCACCAGTGGTGGCACTTCAGGTGGGAGACGGCGAGTGAGGAGCATCGCCTGAGATTTGGCGGCGTTGAAGCCGATCCGCCAGTCGGCGGCCCAGCGCTCGAGGTCCTGCAGAGCAGCTTGCAGACGTCGGAGGACGGCGTCGATGTTGCGATGGCGCGAGAAGAGGGCCGTGTCATCAGCATAGATGGCACGACCAACCCTCGGGGAAATCGGCAGGTCAGAGGTGTAGACAGCATACAATATCGGGCCCAGAACGCTCCCTTGGGGCACTCCAGCAAGGACTGGGCGAACAGAGGAAGACGTGCTGCCAACTCGGACGACAAAAGTACGGCCCTCAAGGTAGTTGCCGAGTAGGCGGACGAAGCACGAAGGGATGCCGAGATGGAACAACTTGAAGAGCAGGCCGTGGTGCCAGACGGTGTCAAAGGCCTTGGACACATCGAGCAGGACAAGGCCGCAAAACTCCCGATTGTTGAACGCCAGTGTCGCCTCCTCGACGACGCGGAGCAACTGTTGAGTGGTGGAGTGGTGCTGGCGGAAGCCAAACTGTTCCCGAGGAATGATATTGTCCTGGTGGAGCAGCCGGCCGAACCTAGAGAGGAGGATTCTCTCGAAAACTTTACTCAACGTCGGGAGGAGACTGATGGGGCGATAATGCTCTGGTACTGTCCTGTTTTTGCCCGGCTTCGGGACCGCCACGACGACAGCCTTCTTCCAAGCGTCTGGGTACTGCAGCTGGTGAAAGATGGCGTTGAAGAGAGCGACCACATACAGGATGGCAATCCTGGGCAGCATGCGGAGGACTCTCCCGTCAACGTTGTCGTGCCCCGGGGCCTTCGTCTGGGGAAGTCGGCGAAGATGGTCAGTGACCTCCCTTTCCGATGTTGGGACAATGGTGGCGTCACCGTGATCGCCGTGGAGGAAGGCAGCAAGTCTGGTCTCCACTGTGCGGACGTTCTCGTTGTCGACCGGCGCCGCAAGGGGCCGGAAGTTGGCCTCAAAAGTCGACGCCAGGGCCTCGGCTTTAGCGGCGGGCGTGTAAGCAGGTCCATCGGTAGTTGTGAGCGGCGGCATGTGTGGGCGGTGCCGTGTGAGGGAACGGACCAACTCCCACGTGTCGGCCCCAGGATCAACTGAGGCAAGCTTCTCCTCCCACCGGCGGATACGGTGAGCAGCAAGGGCAGCCTTGATGACGCGGCGGAGATGATTGATGCGCCGCTTCAGCACGGGCTGGCGTGTTTCATGCCAAACTCTGTTCAGACGGTTTCGTTCTCGGATAAGGTCCCGTAAGTCTGCAGGGAGTGCTGGAGCTGCCACTGAAGAAACCCGTGGAGGCGTAGTGGAGTCAGCAACAGCCGTGGTGAGAGCCGCAGTCAGCGTGTGAAGAGCAGCATTGACATCCGTGTCCAGTGGAGGTGGCTCATCCGGGAGGCGTTGCAGAACAAGCTGCCGGAAGCGCGGCCAGTCGGTCTTCCGGGTGTCGAGCTTCGCCGCTGGTGGAAGCGGAGTGACATGTAGTCGAAAGAGCACCGGCAAGTGGTCGGAGCTCAAGGCGTGGAGAACGTCCGGGGTGACAAACCAGTCGACACCCTTGACGAGACAAATGTCCAAAACGTCGGGAGCAGAGCCGTTCGAAGGGTAATGCGTCGGCTCAGCAGGTCCATACACAGAAGCTCGTGCCCTCTCTGCAGCATGATAGAGCCGCCTCCCACTGACGTTCAGCGTCCGAGAATTCCAGAGCTGGTGCTTGGCATTCAGGTCTCCAGCGAGGAAGAGCTTGACCCCAGCACGAAGGAGAGTGTCAGCATCATGGACGGTGAGGTGGCCTCGTGGCGGCCGGTACACGGAGAGAAAGATGACCGTTCCAAGGGACGTCTCCACTGCGACGGCCGTAGCTTCACAGGAGTCCAACCTCGGCAGAGGGACACGATAGTGCCGGAGTGTCCGCTTGACATAGATGGCTGTCCCACCGCCAGCCGTCAGCCTGTCGTCGCGATAGCAGACGTAATTCGGGGCGTTCGCTCGAAGTCCAGGTTTGAGGTGCGTCTCGGTAAGGAGACACACATCCACGCTGTAATCCTGGAGGAACTGCCGGAATTCGAGAAGCGCAGGGAAGAGGCCATTCGCGTTCCACGTTACAGCCGTGAAGGTCTGGTGGCGCCTAAGGTTGTGAGCCATGGCCAGCGGATGCGATCGCCGTGGCAGCGGGGAAACTTCGGAGGGCTGCATGGACTGCAGCAGTGATGGCGGTCGGCAGCTGGGCCAGAGCGGCAGAGACAGCCACGAGGGTGGCCTGGACTTCTTGCAAGACCGCGATGAAATCAGCAGCTGCAGCAGGTGGAGCAGGCCCATCTTCAGAGCGTCGCAGAGGCTGGACAGCAGGGGCAGAAGGAGGCGTCGTCCGGCCCTGGAGGACGTCGGCGTAACCAAGGTCCGCCCGAGCAGCAAGCAGGCGCCGCTGGGCGGGTTGTCGCGGAGGAGTAGCAGGTGGAGCAGGTGGTGGCGCAGCTCGGCGCCGCTGCTGTTGGCCATCGGAGCGGGACGTCTGCCGCAAGGGAGGTAGTCCACGCTGGCGGCGGCTGGCTGCCTTGTGGACAGCGCAACCGCGGTAGCTCGCAGGATGAGCCCGCTTGCACAGGGCACAGGTGGCTGGTTCGTCCCGGGACCGGGTACACTGCTGGCTGAGGTGACCCTCGCCACACTTGACACATCGTGGCCTCATGCGACAGAGGCGGGAAGTGTGGCCCGGCTCCTGACAATTGTAGCATTGGACGAGGCCCTTCCGTGCGCGTAACTTCTCGACTGTCACCGAGAGGTCATAAAACCTGGTGACTTGGTAGATTTGCCTGTTATCAGGCGTATCAGGCAACACGATCTCCATCAAAGGGATGGGGCGCTGGGTACCAGGCATCTTCATCCGGGTGGCTGCAGTGGGCGCGAAACCCATAGTGATGAGGCCGTCCTTAAAGGCGTCCGCCTTCATCTTCAGCGGTATGCCTCGCATGGCAACCTTGAGAACTTTGGGTCGTACGGTGGGGAAGGTGTAGTTTGGGATCCCACGTGCACCAACCATGTCCATGACAGCCACGTAATCTTCAGTAGTGGCGACTGTCAGCTTCAGACGGTCTTCGCCGCAGTGTTTGGCGGTAAAAGCGTTCTTGAGGTTGGCCTGGAGCCAGTCCCGAAGCGTCAGATAATCGTCAGGGTAGTCGATAACAATCGGCGGCAGCTTAGGGCCGGAGCGAGGTGTAGCATCGTCGGCGGCCGCCGGTGGAGGCTCGTCAGGATCTTCAGAGTCGGCGCCATCCTGTAGGGCGTCGTACTGATTGGCAGTAGGCACAGGGACAACGGCCGGGCGCCGTCGTGGAGCCGCCCTCTTCTTAGGTGGCGGTTTCTTGAATCCAGCGTCACTCGTACCAGAAGTGTGTGGGTCGTCACTGGCGGACGTGACAGCCGATCGCTTGCGCTGAAGCACCCTCTGCGGGGCGCCGGCAGCGCAGTCCTCACGGGGAGGGTCGGTAGAGTAGTCCATCTCATCGTCCTGGTCGCGCGTAGTCGTCATATACTCTTGGTCCTCCTGGGGTTGCCGGGTCGTCATAAGTGGAGCGTCCGATGGGGCCGCCGACGGCGCAGGCGCCGCCGGACGGCGATCAGACAGCTCCGGCGCGGCGGCGGCAGCTGCCGCGACCGCGCGCGCGTCACAAACGTCTTGCTCGCTCGCCATCTCGAACACGAGTCGCGTGCGTGCGTGCGTGCCGGCGCACTCGCACTCGCACTCGCATTAAAACTCTGGCAACATAAGCCAGGTGTGAAGGCAGTCTAAGCAGCGGAGCTGCTGTTCCTGCGGGGACCTCGTTAGTGGGTGCAGTGGACCTAACAGGGTGAGCTGTCCTCACTGGGCGTCGTTCATTGTGACGCCCTCTGTTTCGACATCGGGCGGCGAGAGATAATTACTCTCGCAGTAGATCTGGCCAACGAGTCGTTGGCCTGTGGTGGACCTGGCGGCCCAGACCACGAATCAAGCGGCTGCCAGACCGTTCTGCATTGCTGTAGAACTGCCGGGCGATTTGCCGGAAGCGATCCCGGAGGAAGGGGATCCCAGCTTCTTCATGGAGCAGCCTCGTCGGATATCGAGGTGGCTTGTGGAGCGCTAGTCGCAGCGCCCTGTTTTGCAGTCGTTGGAGCGTCGCAATGTGCGTCGCGGCCGCGTTACCCCACACCACAGCCGCGTATTCCAGTACCGGCCGAACAAGGGACAGGTACATGGTGAGGCCATGGCGTGGAGGGAGAGTCGATGACGGGTTGAGCAGTGGGTAAAGCGCACGAAGGCGCCCCACTGCCCGCCCTCGGACGTCACGGATGTGTGGCAGCCACGTCAGGTGTCTGTCCAATGTCACCCCGAGGTAGGTGCCGGTCCGCGACCAGGGGATGGGGCCCCCCATGATCGTGACCGGCGGTAGGTCCGGTGGCAGCCTCTTTCTGCTGAAGATGACAGCCTGACTCTTCGCAGCGTTGAACTTCAAGCGCCATTTCGTGGACCAGGCGCCCAGGACGTCACATCCGAGCTGGAGGCGACGGCGCATCTCGGCCGCATTCATGCTGCGGGTGAACAACGCCGTGTCGTCGGCATAAAGTGCCAACTCCACGCGTGCCACCCGCGGGGCGTCGGCGGTGTACAGGGAGTACAGCAGGGGGCCGAGGACCGACCCCTGCGGCACCCCCGCTCGAATCTGCCGGTCGGTGGAAGTGCCTCCATCTGCTCGGACGTGGAAAGTGCGTCCCGAGAGATACGAGCGCAGCAGGACTACGTGCGACGTCGGTACCCCGTGCGCAAAAAGTTTGTACACGAGGCCGTCGTGCCACACGCAGTCGAAGGCCTTGGAGACGTCGAGAAGCACCGCCCCTAGGTACTCCCGCGTCTCCAGCGCTCGCATCGCCTGCTCCACGAGGCGCAGCAACTGCTGCGTGGTAGAGTGGCCGCACCGGAAACCAAACTGCTCCTCGGGAATGAGTTGCTGTTCCGTCACGTGGCGCAGCAGCCGCTCCGCGTACAACCTCTCAAACACTTTTGAGAGGGACGGGAGCAGACTGATCGGCCGGTAGTTCGCGGCCTGACGTGGATCCTTGCCGCTCTTGGGGATGGCAACCACTTCCGCGTGTTTCCACGCGGAAGGGAAGGTCCCAGAGCGGAGGATACTGTTAAAGATGTCCGCCAGAGATTGGTGTACCTCCGGCGGAAGCATCCGCAACAGGCAGTTGGTGACACCATCCGTGCCACCCGCCTTCTTCGGGTTGAGACGACGGAGCTGCAGGTCCACTTCCTCGGCTGTGATTTGCTCGATCACGTCGTCTTCCTGTCGCGCAGCGAGAAAAACCGGCAGGCGCTCTGCCACCAGACGGACGTGATCGGGATCGACCACGCCATCAGCAGGTTGAAAGTTTTCTGCGAACGTGTCCGCGAGGATGCCTGCTTTCGCATCTGGTTCGCAGACAACGTCCGCACCCACATGGAGAGGTGGGACTCGCTGACGACGACGAAGGAAACGCTTAGCGGTCCGCCAAGCGCTGCCGTCCGTCGTTGTAAGAGTGGCCACAAGACCCGCCCAGTCCCGATGACGATGGTCGTCGATGGCGGCCCGAATCTCGCGCCGCGCCCTGTTGAGGCGGCGCTTCGTGTCAGGCAGCCGTGTGAGCTGCCACTCCCGAAAGAGGCGATTCTTGTTTGTCATCGCCTCGAGGATGTGTGGCGGGAGTTGGCGCGACATCTCTCGCGGCCGTCCTGGCCGCCTGGGGGTGGCCGCCTCCGCTGCAGCCAGTGTGTGCCGCGTGAAGAAGGCCAACGCTTCGTCAGCCCCTTGCACAGCGGGATCGGGCGCGCCCTCGAGGCGGTCGAGGACCTCGACACGAAAGCGCGCCTCGTCTATGCCTCGGAAGTTGTGGCGGTCGGACGGCATAGATGCACCGATGACGTCCATGTCGAAGACCACCGGGAGGTGATCGGACGACATGGCACATCTAACGGTGGCGGACGTGAAGTGCCCAACACCTTTGAGCACGGCGATGTCGAGCACGTCAGACTGGCCGCGATGGGGGAAGACGGTGTGCTCATAAGGCCCCAGTACTATCGCACCATGCCGTTGCGTGACGCGAAGGAGGCGGCGGCCGCTGGCGTTAGTGATGCGGGAGTTCCACTGAGGGTGCTTGGCGTTCAAGTCACCCGCAATGAAGACTTTCCCGCGCAGTGCCAGCAGGGCGTCGACGTCAGCCTCCTGAAGCAGTCCCCTCGGCGGCCTGTAGGCCGCAACGAAGGTGATGACCCCCGCCGTCGTGGTGACAGCCACCCCAGTGGCCTCCATTGCAGCGAGGGGCGGAAGCTGGACTTCGTGATGTTTGAGGGACGCCTTGATGTAGATGGCCGTCCCTCCGCCGTGGGTCAGCCTGTCGGTGCGGTAGCACCGATAGTTGGCCACCCTCACGTGTATTCCCGGCTTCAGGAAGGTCTCGCACACGAGGCAGATGTCAATTGCCTCGTCGCGCAAGAACTCCCTGAATTCCCCTTGTTGGGGGACCAAGCTGTTTGCGTTGAAGGCGCAAACGGTGAGGCCATGGATATGGCGATTATCCATGGCACGGCGGAGTTGCAACGCCGGCCTGAAGGGCCGACGTGACCGCGGTGACGAGCACCGGGAGCTGCTCGAGCAGCTGGCTCAACGACCGCAAGAGCGATCGGAGCTCAGCTGCGTCGGTGGCCATGGGGGCGGTGGGGGCCGCTGGGGCGGCCTCCGCCACTGGGCGGCCGGTGGCGGCCGCTCCGTACTAGGCGACTGCCGCGGAGCATCGGCAGCCGGTCGCGGCGCAGCACGAGGTGTCGTCCTCTGCGGCGGCAGAGTGTCTTCGACAGTCCGTCGTGCAGCGGCAGGGGTGGCCCGGCCCGCACGCCGGCGACGCCTGCGCGGGGCGGCAGCCCGCGCGCCCTGCGTGGGCGCGGGGGCTGCCACCCCCACGGGCGAAGCCGTGGACGGCGCGGTCGGTGGCCGCGTCTCACGCTCCACCTGCGCCGAACTTCGGGTGGCGGAAGCTGGTCCTCCCTTGGTGGCGGCAGCAAAGCTGGTGGACGGGTGCACCTTACGAGAAGGAGCGGTCCCTCCCCTCGGTTGATTTCGGCCCCGTTTGAAGGCCGAGCAGCCTCGATAGCTGGCAACGTGCGTGCCGCCGCAATTGCAGCACGTCGGTTTGTCTTCCCTGGCAAGCCCGCAAGACTTGCTCTCGTGCCCGCCCGCGCACTTAACGCAGCGGGGCGACATGGAGCAGTAGCGGGAGACATGGTCGAGCCTTTGGCAGGAAAAGCACTGGGCCCTCTTGCCTTTGGCCCGGAGAGGTTCCACTGCGACCTTGACACGGCCGACCCGCTGCACCTGGAAAATCTTCCGATTTTCCAGGTTGTCAACGAGGACAACCTGGTACAGTGGCATGTCGCGATGCGTACGTGGAGACTTCATTAGTCCGGTGGACCGGACGCCGAAGCCCAGGTCCTCGAGCTCCTCGCGAAGGTAGTCCGCACCAAACTTGAGGGGAAGGTGGCGGAATACCACCTTCAGAAGTTTGAGCGGCTCGGAGGGGTGCGTGTAGCACGGGAGGCCATCTTTGCAGATGGCGTCCATCACCGCGCGGTACTCCTCGTTGGTCGACACTGTGACCTTGTAAAGGTCACGGCCAGCGTTCTTGACAGTGGCGGACGTGGCCACCCTGTCCAGTTTTTGCTGGAACTCCTTGTATTCGCCAGCCCACTGGATGACTATAGGCGGCGGCTTCTTTTGGGCCGGCGCCGGAGGCGCGGCGCCATCCTCCATCGCATCGTCGCTGACGCCCGCAAACGTGTTGGCGGTCGGCAGCGGGGTCGGTAGCTGCAGCGCAGCAGCCCTGGCAGTGTGCCGCCGGGGCGGGGCGACAAAACCATCCTCGTCCGGCTGTCGGGAAGCAGCAGGTGAACGAGTGGGCCGCCGCGTGGTCTTCGTCGATTTCTGCGCGGCGGTGCTCCGGGAGGAGCCCGCGAGAGTCAGCCCAGACTCGGTGGTGGAGGTGCGGGAGGCCCTGGTGGCCTTCTTCCGCGGCCTCGCTCCGTCAGATGTCTGAGAGGGAGTGTCAGAGTCGTCATGCGTCACAGCCCGGCGCTTTCTGGGCGCGCGGGGAGCGTCAAGGTCGGTGTCACGGCGCTCCGACTCGGCAATCGCCTCAGCCAGATTTGCGTCCGGCAGGTCCATGTCCTCCATCTCGGTAGCTGCAGCTAGCGCAGCCACGGGCTCTTCTCGTGTCTCCGGGGCCAGGGGGGCAACCGGGGGCACATCGACCTCTTCAGTGGTCGAGGCCAGCGGCGCAACTCCCGCCGAGGCCGCCACCGCCGGGACCGCAAAATCGTGCGATGCGACCGGCGGGGCTCTCGGTGGCACACCCGACACATGCTGCCTCGTGTGCGGTAGAGCGGCAGCCTTCTGAATGTTGCAGAAGGCGAGAATAGCCGCCTCATCGTCCTCTCGACCAGGGTAGGGGCCCCCGTGGGCGAGTTTGTTCATGAGAATGAACACTCGATCACGAGGGTGCGCGTCAAAATCCGATGAGTCAAACCCGTCAGCGTCAGTTGTCGAAAGCCGGTTCGTCATAAGTGGGGGGCCGGATGGGGCCGCCACCGGGATCAACTCAGTCGCCTGAGCTGGCCCCGACGGACGGCGATCCGCCACACCCTTCGCAAGTAAAGCATCCTCTCTCATCGACATCTCGAACCGCAATGCGTGCGTGCGTGCGTGCCGGCGCAGCCGGGGTGGGGGTGCTTTATGGGCTCGGGTGCGGCGGCCGGTTGCGCGCGCGCCCCATTGGTCGGCGGCCGCAACAGGGCGAGCTGGTAAAGGTGCGGCGGCGGCTGGCGGCGGGTGCCACTGTGTGGGGAGACGCTGACTAGAGCGGAGCGCTTGCTACTGGTGTTGCTGCCGTCGCGATAGTTTAGTGTGTTTTCCGCGCGATTCTGTGTATTCGGCGTTAGTCGAACGTTCTTTTTCTACGTTTTGCCGCGTCGTCTTTCAGTCGGAGCGGTTATTTTCTGCGTTGGTGTTGGTCGTCGCGCGCGTTGATTTCGTCGTTCGCGGCGGAGTCAAAGGCCACGATGGCCAGTTCTTCAGCCGGTTCTCGAGGTTTGTTTCCCTCGTCTGGCAAGAATATCATGTCATGCGCTGAATTGCTGTCGTATTCATCAGAGTCTTGTCTGCCTATCTCTCGATCAGTCCACCGTCGGCTGTCGGATCCTACAATTCAGTTTACGTCAGAACAAGTCAATCAGGCGACCGATCAGATGCAGCAGGACAGCGTTGAGCTGGGTTCATCCGGCCCAGGGCCGAGTAGCGTGGGGCCAGGCTCCGGCGGGATACCTAACGGTGACAACGATGCCGTCCTGGCCGCCCCTACACCCGGCTCCGCTGACGCTGCACCGCCTGTAACGCGTCGCAAATCGACGAAATCCACGAAGGCGCGGGATGCTCCATACTCGCATGCTTCACGTAAGCATGCGCATCCCCCTTCGCACACCGACTCTGAATCAGCTGAATCCAGGGCGCCTGACAGGAAGAAGCAATCAACCGACCGTCAGGACCCTGTTTCGCCTCAGGACGCCTCCGCTTCCAATGCGGCGACCGACTCCAGTCTGGTCGACATGGCGACTGACTACGAGGTCACAGTTCCAACGTCGAACAGATTTGAAAGTTTAGATGATGTCACACCAGCTGACCAAGACATTCCAGACAATATGCCGGCTCCTACTCCTGTCAAGGCCCCCAAGGTGCCACCTATTATAGTTCACGACACGGTCAACTACCTCGATCGCGTCAGGGAACTGAAGGGGCACCTGAAGGGTTCCTTTTCCTGCCAATATAAAAGAGGTAATATCCGTTACGAGTTTGAACACCCATCAGATTATCGATACATGATCGATTATCTCAAGACTCGTGCCATTCAGTACCACACATATGATCTCGACCCTTTCAAAGTTTTGAAGGTCGTCGTCAGGCACCTTGAGCCCACCACCCCTCCCGCTGACGTTAAGGAAGCGCTGGAGGAGCTGGGCTTCACTGTGCAATCTGTCGCTGTTATGCACCAGCAAGTGCCAGACGCACAGGGAAAACTGACCGACGTCAAGTGGCCTCTATTCGTCGCTGTACTGCATTGTACACCGAATGTCTATGACGTCTACAAAATTAAATTCCTTCTGCACATGAAAGTGGATGTAGAATCCTACCGAAATGAATCTGGCTTGACACAATGCTTTAATTGCCAGCGTTTTGGTCACGGCTCCCGCAACTGCGGCCGTCTGCCGCGTTGCGTCAAGTGTGCCGGAGACCATCTCACCCGACTCTGCCAAAAGAAGACTAATGAACCGCCCAAATGCTGTAATTGCGGTCAGGCTCAAACAGCTAATTATCGTAAATGCTCTGCATATCAAAAAGCACTAGCGAACTCTCGCAGTTCTTCCACTCCGGCAGCCTCGGCGCCTTCGACGCCAGCTGCTCCACCAGCTGATACTACCAACTTTCCAAACCTGCGAGCACGTCGTGCCCCTCCCTCACCTTCTTCCTCTGCTGCCGGCCCGGGGCCCTTGCCTCCGCGTCGTCCAGCTTCACGCCCAGAGACAGCTTCCCACTCTGCTTGGGGAAAAACAAACCCATCCCCAGAGCCTTCTACACCCCCACCCCCTACCTTCTCCTTCCCATTTTCAAACCATCTTGCAGATCTTGCTGCCTTACTGCAGCAGTTCAACATCCGCAAAATCATTTCTACATTCCGTTCAACTATCCAACAACTCAATTCAGCTTCTGATCCGTTCAGTAAATTAATGATAATTCTGTCTGCCTTCATCTCTTACTTCTCCGATGGACCGTAATCTACACCGCCCATTTCGTATATTCAGTTGGAACGCCGATGGTGTTCTCCGCCAACGCCATTCTCTTGAGGGCTTTCTCGATGACAGGGGGATCGACATTGCCCTTATTTGCGAAACGCACTTAAAACCACATCAACAGTTTTCCGTTCCTAATTATTACGCATACCGATCCGACCGCGCGGATCGGCCACATGGAGGTACTCTTGTCCTAGTCAAACAGTGCCATACGCACAGACTTCGACAGATACCGCAACTACAACACCTGGAGGCCACAGCTATAGATATACAGATATATGGACAGTCGTTGACTCTTGCCGCAGCTTACAACTCCCCCGCTCGAGCTATACTCCCGGCCGACTTGGATATCCTCTTCCACCTGGGCCCCAAGGTCCTCGTGGGAGGGGACTTCAATTCCAAGCACGGGACGTGGGGATGCCGTTCCACAAATGCAAATGGACGTCGGCTATTCCAGTACCTAGAACTGAACGCCGCTATCCGTGTTATTGCACCAGACTCTCCCACACACTATCACAAAACCGGTCTTTACCGTCCTGACATCCTCGACATTTTCCTGGCGCGGGACATTCCGTGGGTCCACCGGATCTCTGTGATTTCGGAACTTGATTCCGACCACAATCCGGTGACCCTCGAGTTCCTAGACGCTCGCCCACAAGACCAGCTCCGTCCGGCTTACGTTATCAACACAGACTGGGAGCGCTACCAACAACTTGTTGACCTTCATGTCCTTGAGCTTCCGCCCATTACCCGCCGCAGCCACATCGATCCGTCGGCGGACCGTTTTGCAAAAATCCTCACCGAATGCTACCGCACCTCTTCCCGACGAGTCCTCCAGCCTCCTCGTCGCCTGGACCTTCCGCCAGACGTCCAGGAACTAATTCGTACCAAACGTCGATTTCGTCGCCGGTGGCAACGCCTCCGCGACCCAATCGACAAGCGAATTTGGAAGTCACTGGCTCAAGAGCTTCGGGTACGCTTACAAGAGGTCCATGATCAGGCATGGAACCAACGCCTTCGAGAGGCCGCAGACCGTCCTGACCGACTGTGGCGCATAGTCAAGGAGACTACAACCACTCCCCCTCCTTCTCAGCCCCTCCATGGTCCCCAAGGCCTGGTTTACTCGCCTCAAGACAAGGCGGAGGCCCTCGCACACAGCCTTGAGCGGCAATTTCGCCTCAACGAAGTCGACGACGACGAGGCTGACGCTCACGAGACCCGCGTTCATCGTCGGGTCCGTCAGCTTCTTCGCCGTCGTACAGACACCACCTTTCCACCGGTCACTCTCCCGGTGGTGGCGACTTACATTAGTAGTATTCCAGCCCGAAAGGCCCCTGGTCCCGACGGTATCTGGCCGACCCTTCTTCATCACCTCTCTCCAGCTGCGCTTTCGTACCTGGTTAATCTTTACAATCGCTGCCTTTCCTACAACTACTTCCCTCCCGTATGGAAACTGGCCCGTGTCATTGCCCTCCCGAAACCTCGCAAAGATCCACTCTTCCCACAGAACTACCGTCCCATCTCCCTCCTCAACTTCCTCGGCAAGATTCTAGAACGCATCATCCTCTCCCACCTTCAATCCTTCCTCGATTCTCATTCTACCCTCATTCCCCAACAGTTTGGGTTTCGGGCGGGCCATGGCACGGTCCACCAACTCATCCGCCTCCACGACACCATCCGCAGAGCGCAACTGGAGCGACAAAGCACAGGCATGGTCTTACTAGACATTGAAAAAGCATTTGACCGAGTGTGGCACGAGGGCTTACTATATAAGCTTGACGAATATGGTTGCCCTCTCCACATCATTCACATTCTCCGACGCTTCTTAACTGGGCGCACATTTTATGTCATGCAAGGCCGAAGCCGAAGCTCAATCCGGGCCGTGGAAGCTGGTGTGCCCCAGGGGTCTCTCCTCTCCCCGATTTTGTACGCTATCTACACAAATGATATCCCCTCCCGTGTCCCCAACCATCTGGCCCTCTATGCTGACGATACTGCCGTCTTCACTTCACACCGAAACCTCCAGTTTATCGCTCTGAACCTTACACGCCACCTAGAACAGATCACTCAATGGAGCAACATATGGAAAATAAAAATTAACGCAGACAAGACACAGGCCATCCTCTTTACAAACAAACGAACTCCGCCAGCTCGCCTGGTGGAACTCGAAGGCCGACACATTCCTTGGTCACAGACAGTAACCTACCTAGGTCTCACCTTCGACAGCCGCCTCACGTGGAAACCCCACGTTGATGGCGCCTGCCATAAGGCTTACGGAATGATACACAAACTCTACCCTCTGCTGAAGAGCCCCGGCCTTTCGATACAATCCAAGTTGCTTATCTGGACGTCCTGTGTCCTGTCACTCCTGCTATATGGATGTGAACTATGGGGACTAGCTGCTGACACTCACGTACTCCAGGTCCAAATAGTGCAAAGCAAATCACTCAGGATCATATTAAATGCTCCACGTTATGTCTCCAACTACGACATCCGCCGTCTTCTCCACATTCCACCCCTTGTCCATCAAATCCGCCTTCGCGCCTCAAATACCCTTACCTTCCTACAAAACTCACCTCATGATCACCTCACAGTTCTTAGTCGTGCTGTTGGAGACACACCTTACGCTCATCCGACGCTGATACTCCAGCACCGGTACCGTCCCAACTGACGGTTTCACTGCAGTTGCGTATCTACTGATCTTTTTAATCTGTCAAACTTTATCATTTCTATCGACCTAGACACATAACAAAGCCATTTCGAACCTAATACTCAATCTGAAGGCAGGCCTAAGGCGATCCTTCGGCACATAAGTGGACGAAAGTCCCGTCAAGTTTGCGGTGGTGGTGGTGGTGGTGGCGGCGGGTGCCACTGTGTGGGGAGACGCTGACTAGAGCGGAGCGCTTGCTACTGGTGTTGCTGCTGCCGTACGTTGGTTCGAGATGCCGCCCAAGACTAGCGGGAAGGCCGCCAAGAAGGCTGGCAAGGCGCAGAAGAACATTTCGAAGGGCGACAAGAAGAAGAAGCGCAAGAGGAAGGAGAGCTATGCCATCTACATCTACAAGGTGCTGAAGCAGGTGCACCCTGACACGGGCATCTCGTCGAAGGCGATGAGCATCATGAACAGCTTCGTGAACGACATTTTCGAGCGCATTGCGGCCGAGGCTTCTCGCCTGGCGCACTACAACAAGCGCTCGACCATCACGTCCCGCGAGATCCAGACCGCTGTGCGGCTGTTGCTGCCTGGCGAGCTGGCCAAGCACGCCGTGAGCGAGGGCACGAAGGCGGTGACCAAGTACACGAGCTCCAAGTAAGGAGGTGGCTCTGGAATGGAAGGAAGGATGGAGAAGGCTCCTCCGTTGCGAGAGCGGCAAAACGGCCCTTTTCAGGGCCACCAACTTGCCTTTTGCGGGAAGGGCGGAATTGTTGTTGTTGTTGTTGTTGTTGTTTGTGTGGACGGCTGTGATGTATGTGTGCATTTTGATTGTGGGTGGGGGGGGGGGCGCGTCAAAGCGTGTTGCGGGGTACGGCCACGAGGTTGGTCGCCGTGGCGTGGAATGGTGGCACGCCTCGTTGGAGTGGTTTTGACCCATTGGTGTTGGTGTGTGTGTGTGTGTTACCTGTCTGCGAGGGGGGACAGTGCGATCGGCGACTTTTGTGTCACCGTAACGACGGCCGTTTGCGGGTTTGTTTTTTTGCACATCATACATGGCGAGGGTGAAATGTGAAATGTGAAATGTTTTTGTTTGGTTTTTTTTGCCGCCCACTATTCCCTTTGCTGTACGCCGAGTTTGACAATGGTGCGACGTAACTGCAGCGTGGAGGTGTGTGAGTGACGTTGAAATGAACGTGCCATTAAGACGCAATGTTGTTGTATTGTACTGTACGTGTACGGCGACACGCACGATGATGTACCATTCGACTCTGATTTTTGATAGCCGTGTCTGACTGATTGCGTACGACGCACGCACACCGATGTCGTCATTCAAGATGCACGCGTGTCCAGTGCAGTACAGTAAGCGCGACGCTAGACGACGACGACGGCGGCGGCGGCGGCGGCGGCGGCGGCGGCGGCGGCGGTCGTTTGTTTGGCGAATGTCTGTACACGTGTTTGTCTGTGTCCATCCGGTATGTATTTGTTTGTTTGCAAGTGTTTTGTGTGTCGGTGACGTGGTCCGATCCGTCGCCCCCTGAGTAACTGTCGATCGGCGCGATAGACCGGCGTCACGCAACTGAACCGAAGTCTTGGGCACACCCGTCATACTGTTGTACACCGTCGCGCTGAGAACGGTAACGAAAGGTTGACTTTGATCGGTCGAATGTCTGGGCAGAACGTGAGGAATGAGGCAAGAGTGCAAGGAGGAAAGGACAGAGGGGGGGCAAAAGAGAGAGGAAGGGAAAAAGGGGAGAAACGCATTCGTAGAGCAACGGAACGTTCCCGTGTCGGAGGCGTATTGGAGCCGCACTGAAATGCGTTTAACGGCGGCGCGGCTGCAAGTGTCTGCCGTGGTGAACGTTACCTTTGACGGCTGCATTGGGCTTTGCCTTTGCTTTTGCTTTTGCTTTTGCTTTTGCTTTTGCTTTTGCTTTCGCTTTCGCTTTCGCTTTCGCTTTCCCGGATGTACGTAACGTTTGTTGATATGGTTCTGAGGAAGAGTGTATGACAGTGCCGTGCCGTCCATGTTCGTGTGCCCTCCCATTGTGTGTATGCTATTGTCTGTGTACTTGAATGATGTATGTAGGTGTTAGTGGACATGTTTTACCAGTGGGGGGAAATGGATCGTCGATAGCTGCCGTCACTCTGTCACGGTCGAGATGACGCACCCTCCGTACAGAAAGGTGTCGAGAAAGTGTGTGTGTGTGTGTGCGTCCGTGAATTGGCAGTGTTTGGAGGTGGGCGTGCCCTGCATGTGGCCCGGAAGGCTGTTCGTTTGGCGGTAGTGTTGTGTGGACAGGGGAGGGGCATGCGTAACGCTGCTGGCATGGCATTTCGGGAGATGGGAGGGGGCAAACGAGGAAACGAGGAGCGGCGGCCAAAGAAAGACGGGACGGGGAGGGGCGCGGTGTGGGTGGCTTGCGCCTGTGCTCGGCGTTGTGGTTTGTGCAAAAGAGGAGGAGAAAAACAATGAGTTGCCAGGGAGGGGAGCGGTGTGGTTGTCGTGGTGTAGCCGCAGACGCGGCTGTCAGTGAACGTGGCGAGACGGACGGATGCGCGGAGGGGCGGGGGCGGCGCATTTCGCCGGTGCCGTGCCGTGCCATGCCTGAAAGCCGCGTGGTCGCTGTGTTGTTGGTGGCGTGGGGGCGAGGAGAGTACCGTACGGGTGTGCTTGTGCGCCGGAAATGGCACACTGCGCCTGCCCGTCTTGGAGGCTGATGGCTGTGGTGTGGAAATGGGGCGCGGTGATGTTGAAGCAGTTGAAGAACAGAAAAGAAACCAAGAAAACGGAAGGCGTGATGCGGCGGTGGTGGTGAGAGCGGGAAAAACGAAACAAAACAAAAAAAAACAACAAAAAAAAGAAGGAAAAACAACAAGAAACAAAAAAGAAAACAAAAAGTCTATCAATATTAAAATGTAAATGGAAATGGAAATGGACCCAGGTATAACCTCCCTGCACAAATAGCAGAGAGTCCGATGATAATAAAAATGTGCCAGAATGTTAACGTCCCTACAAAACAAACCCAACGATAATATTAATGAAAGAATGAACCGTATGTAACATTGCAACAGACATAATGAAACCTGATGAGTTGTATAAGGGCAGCAGCGTTGACCTTTGGCCCTGTATTCAGAATAAAAAGAGAGAAAGATCGTTACCCCAATGAAAAAGACACTGAAACACGTATGTAACATAGCAGCGATGGCGAGACATTGTAGCATCTGTGACCAGAGAGTTTGCGCTGGACCGCGCGAGTGTTGCGAGCGGTTCTCAGTCAGTCAGTCAGTCAGTCAGTCGTTGCGAGTCTGTAGCTCTGTCTAGTTGAGGCCTGTACTCTGTCAGTAGTCGTCGCGTGCAGTACGCTAATAGTCGTCATGCAGAGCGGTCGGTCAGTAGTAGCAGCCGAGTGCGGTTGTGTGATGTAGGCGGTCGGCAACACTGGTCAAGATGGTGAATAAGGTATACTGTTTAATTAATATAATCATTAGATAATGAAAAATTTCATTTATTGTAATTATTCTCCAACAAGTTCCCCAATAATAATTTTTATTTCAAAAGCATTTGTCAAACATTTAATTTTTTATTGAACTAAAGAGTTCGTTGCACTTCACATTTCATTCCACTTCTTTGAAGAAAAATTTCACTAAAATCACAAAAAAAGAGAATATTATTATTTGCAATGCAGTTCCTCCAAGCGCTGCGCAACAACAAGAGCAGAAATGTGACATCCATTTATTCTGAGGTAAGACTTTAATTCTGATTGTTTTGCACAGGGCCAAAGACCGATATTTCGGTTTAATTGAAGTTTCTTGTCACTGAACGGACTTTAAATGTTGTGAAGAATTTATATTTGAGTCAGATTGCGAATTTCACATTTTTGTTGCCATTTTCAATACCTCACATTGTGGGCGAGGTTACAATTAGCGCAATGTCCATTAGCATCCGTAAATAACATTGTCCATTATTTTAAATTTTGCGGGGAGGTTACAACACACAAAAAAAAAAAAAAATTGCATTTATATCCGCTCCTCAATTGTAGATACCCCTTACACAGCTGTGTGCAATGAATGAGTGCTGGCTGGTAATTAATTGCACTCCTTGGAGGGAAATGCCATAGGAAGTAGTCTTTAAAAAGTGAATGTTTTTCGTTAAAAGACAAAGGTTACTTTAGAAAAAAGTAATAGTGGGGCTTTTGTTGTTGAACAAAATAAGTACAATGAACATACGTTATCAGATTTGCGCAATGCAGCTTCACACTACCTTTTGATTATAACACAATATACTATACATCGTCCCGAACCGTGACCAGAGTCGCGAGACGAGCAGAGCACGCCGCCGACGCCCGCTCAGTACAACCGTCCACCCGCTACTACTGTCGACCGACTACTACCTCTCCCGACTCGCGCTACAACATATATAACAACTGTTCCTGGCGACCCGGTGCGTGCCACTACTGTCGTCTGGCGCGGTCCAAGCGCCGACTAGCAACGATAAATAACTCTCTGGTCAGACAGAGATGCTGTCATGCCTCGCCATCGCTCTGGTAATGAATACATACGTGTTGCAGCGTGCGTACCACCGGAACACGCAGTGGCGGAGCCAAAGACTGTGTTGTCGAGGTCGAGTGCGAGCGGGAAGAGAGGCAGCGTCGGCACGGAGATGCAAGCGAGCGCGAGACGCACGGGGGCTGCGGCGTGGCGCGTTTGCGGTCGGCGCCTTTGGTGGCAACGGCCGGGACAAGCAGCGGTGTATGGTGTGGTGCGGGGCGGACAGGGGCGGCGGTGGACGGGGAGGAGGAGGCGGCGCGACGACGGCATGGGGGCGAAAACGGGACGGGGGACGGCGGATGTTGAGAGGCGTCACGCGCGGACAGGACACAGACACAGAGACACACAGATTGGAAAGGGAGGGTGCGCGGTAGTAGTTGGGAATGTGCGTACCGTGCGGGATGGGAGTGGGCGAGGAACACGGTCGTGGCCCCTGTTTTGGGTGCGTGTGATGACGTCGGTGTGTTGTGGGAAGGGAAGGTGCTGTGGCGGCGGCGCGTAATGGGCGTAGGCCGAAAAGAGAAAGGAACGTGGGCAGTGTGTTGGCAAGCGTCGGTTCGACTGCGACGTTGATGGGCAGGGCAGGGCAGGGCAAGGTTAATGGTGGTAGGAGTAGGCGTGTGGGCGCAAAAAATCTGCCGCTGCAGGCGGTGCCGTAACCGCCATGGCGGGAAGGAGAGAGGGCCAAAGAAAGAAAGAAAGAAAGAAAGAAGAAAACAAAAAAAAAAAAAAAAAAAAAAAAAAAAAACAAAAAAAGGAGGGAGGGGGGGGGGCGAAAGTGGAGAGGCGGTGGTGTGAGAAGGGCGGGGGCGGAAGGAAGGCAGGCAGGAAGGACAAGAGGCGAGGCGACGGCTTGCTTTGTGTATCGGTCGGTCTCTGGCTATGCTTCGTTTTCTGCAGCAGGGTCGGTGCGCGGCGTGGCTCGCGGCAGTGGGAACGCCTGGCGGCTGGACGGCCAGCAATGCGGTTGGATGGGCGGCCACAGCACCGCACCTGTGCCCGAGGAGGAGACGCTGGCGGCGGGCCCTGAGGTGAGGCCGGCTCGGCTGGGGCTGTGGATGTGTAGGTGTGCGCCGCTGCTGCAACAACGAGTAAAACGCGAGAAGAAGGGATGGCGGTAGAGAGAAGAAAAGAAAAAAAAAAAAAAAAAAGGTCGTGTTGTGTTGATTTGCAGGCAGACGCGTACACAGAGACGAGCCCGGTCGGCAGCAGGGTGTGGCCGTGCCGAGTGCAGAGCAGCGGCGGCTCGGTTCGGTTCGGTTCGGCCCGGCCCGGCGGGCCGCGCTGTTGTCGCGGACGTGAGCGCCCCCTGGCGGGTGGCCGGAGGCGGCGCGGCGTGTTGGACGTGTGGCTGGTGGCAGTGCACAATTTGCGAGTGGCTGGCGGTGTGGTGTGGCGGTTGGCGCGTCGGGCGGCGGAGAGAGAGAGGGAGGAGAGGTATGTGTTGCGGGCGCCCTTTGCTGCGCTGCGTCGTTGCGTGTGCCGTACAGGGCGGGCGCTTGTCGACTGTGTGGGCGGTGTGGCGAATTGGCGTGAATGAAACGGCTGCCGAGAGGTGTGTGGTAGCGAGCCGGTCGGTGTCAGTGCGAAGGGGAATGTGCGTGCGTTTGGCGGTTTCGGTGTGCTTTTTGCGGCGTGAGAGTGGGAATTAGTGGGGCCGGCTGTTGTGTTGGTTACTTGTGTCTTGTGTCGCGTAGCTTGATGGCAACGTGGAAGGACGCCGGTTTCGTTTCGAGCCTTGCGTGTGGTTGTCGACGTTGACTGGTTGGCGTGTGCCGATGCACGTGCATGTGTGGGTCGCGAGTGCGTTTTTGGCTGGCTGTGTGTGTGTGTGTGTGTGTGTGTGTGTGTGTGTGTGTTTGTTTTGGGGGGGAAGGGGGAGGCGGTGGTGAAAGTGCAGTCGTTGCCACGGGCGTCGTCTGGTGGGGCTGGGGCTGGGGCTGGGGCTGGGGCTGGGGCTGGGGCTGGGGCTGTGCGTCGTGGCGGAAAGGTGGTAGGTTGCGGGAAGCGAGCCCGTCGTTGACGGTGTCGCGTGAGTTGTGAATCGAGTGGGGCGCGGGGCGCGGGACAGGAGCAGCGTGCCGCTGCGTCGTGGTCGTCAGCAGAGGCTGTGCGTGTGCTTGTCCTTTTTGTGGGCGGTTCGTGCGAGGCGTTTTTGTTTTGTGTTGCCCTAGTTGTTAGTTTATTTTGTTTGTGTTTGTTATTTTGAGACGACGACGACTGGTTGGTGGCGTGCGCGCGAAGTGGCGGTGTGCGCTTCCCGTGTCGTTTGTGTCGTTTTGTTTTTGTGTGTTTTTTTTTTGCACTGGGCCCCGGGGGGTGGGTGGGTGGGTGGGTGGGTGGGTGCGTGTGTGTCGATTGCCGGCTGGCGAAAGGTGCGCCATCGGCGGGGTGGGTCGCCGGCACAAGTAGAGGCGGCGGCGTTGTTGCTGTTGTTGTGTGGTGTTTGTTGTTTTGTTCGGCTGTGTCGGCGAGCTGTGTTGCGGTGCGTGTGAATGGTGGTGCAAAAGTGCTGGCGTTGGGGCTGCGACTGCGACGGCGGCGAGCCGCGGGCGCGCATGATAGTGATGTTGTGAACAGCAGCTGTGTACGGTAGTGGTGTTGTTGTAGCACGACGTGCATCCTGGCCGGCGCGGAAAGCGCAGTTGCGGGCGGTTGCCCTTCGGTGCCAGCCATGTCGCGTGAGCGGCGGGTTGCTCTGGGTTGTTGTGTGGTGCCCTTTGGCCGGTGGGGGTGGTTCGCGTGTGTCTCGTTCGCGCTCGGTATCTGGTCGTGGTCGTGCTGCTCCCCCGTCTGTCGGCGGTTTTCGACGTCGTCTGTACGTTTTTGTTCGTTTGCGGCGTGCCTGCCGACGTCGTCCCGTCGCGACGCGACCGTTCAACCGAAAGTGTGGCGCCCGAAGGTGAACGAACGTAACCCTGACCTCGGCGCTTTACGCTGAGCCGAGCGAACCGAACCTAACCTAACCTGTGGTGTGGCGAGGTGAGCTCAGCATGTGAGCCCCTAACGTCTACGTAAGGTAAGCTGTCCGGCTCACGCCTCACGTTTGAACGCTTTTTTAACCTACGTTTGACGCTTCTTAACCTAGCACTGACCCCTTAACCTAACGTGTAACCTAACCTAACCTAACCTAACCTGTGACGCCTGACGTGTTTGAATGCTTAACCTAAGTTTGACGCTTAACCTAACCCAAGTCCCCTTAACCTAACCCACGTCCACCTAACCTAACCTAACCTAACCTAACCTAACCTAGACGTGTAAACGTAATGTGTAACGCGTAACGTGTAAGGTCGGCTGTCGTGTGTGCTGACGGCAGATTGGGTTGGTCTGTAGATTCGGATTGCGGTTTGCCTCGGTCGAGGGGTTGGGTCGGAAGCGGCGAGGGGCGGCGGCGCCTGTTGCGCAGGCGGCGTCCGTTTGCGGCGGGCAATTGTTGAGAAACGGCTGTGAATGTTGGCGGGCGAGAGGAGGAGGACGGCGCGCGATGTGGCCCGACGGCTGCGGGCCGATCGGGAAACGGCGGGAGGGCGACGGAAGGCGATGGGGCGGCGGAGGCGCGTTTGCACGGCCGTCATCGCCGCACGCCTCGGCTTGTGTGGCTGTGGCGCCGGCCGCGCTGGCCGGGCTGCCGCGGCGACGGTGTGGGAGTTTTGCCGAAGGTTTGGCCATTGTGGCGGGTCGTCGGCTGGGGCTGTGGGGGCGGCATTTGGGCGGGGGCGGCGATTCTCGGCGGGCCGACCCAGGCTGTAGCGCGCGGTAGCTGCAGTTTGGCCGTGGTTTGCGGCGCTGCCGTGGCGACTGGTTGGCGACTGTGGTGTGGCTGTGTGTAGCCCCATCCTCGGTGGTTTGAAAGGCGCGGGCGGTTGTGGCGCAGGTTTGGGGCTGCTCCGCACAGGCTGTCGGACGTTGGGCGGTAGCAAGCGCGGGAGGCGCGGCGCGGCGGCGCGCAGAGTGGCGGCCGCTCTCTCGGCCGTCCGCGCCCGCCCGCGACACTGGCTGGGCCTTGTGATTCTCTGCTCTGGCTTGATTCGAGTCAGCGATGCCGTGCGAGACGGACGTACGCGCCGAGCGCTCCGCCACGCCGCAAGCTGAAGCGACAGTGCCGACTCCCGCGGACAGGGCCGCGTCCCTGCACGCAAGGGTCGAGTCGAGTACGTCGGCGGCACAATCGTGTGCCACCGATAGTACTCCTCCCCTAAGGAGCGACACTAGTTTATGCGAAATTTCCGGTGTGTCCGCGTCATTAAGTGATAGTGCCGTTACCGCAGTGCCGTGTGCTACCGCGACCGTGACGCCGACATCTGTGGATACGTCGCATCCAGGTGTTACATCCACACCAAGTGACTCTGACGCAGCCCTTCAGCTGCTTGTGGGGATGCTACCCCACGCTCTGGCTACTCCACTTCCGGATAGCGACGAGGAGGAGGAGGCCATGGAGCACGACGCACCGCAGCAAAAGCAGCCTACCTCAAGGAAACGCGCCCTGACTGGCGACATACCGTCAGTCAACAAATACAGGAGGGAAAGCAACACTCCACCGCTCCCCTCCAAGCAGAACCACAGGCGCGGCCGCACCAACACGACCGACAAAGACGGCTTCACCACCGCGAGAAAAACTGCAAAGGCTGTGCTCACAAAGGACACCACACCTGTAAACGTAACAGCTTTGGCGCCCTTAGTGATGCGGAGGAGGAGGACATTGAAATCCCCAAGGCGCAACAGCGTCGCAAGCCGCCACCAATTGTCATAAAATTTGACGAGCATTTTAGAGAGCTGCAAAACGCTATCAGCCTCTGCATTGGTAAAGACAACTATACAGTGCGCGTGACTGGTGACGAACTTTTCAAAATATGCACCAAAACATCTGAAGAATATCAAAAAGTGTCTCAGCTGGTGCAGGACAAGAAGTGGTCGCACTATACGTTCAGCCCCTTAAGAACAAAGCCGCTCAAAGTAGTATTTCGGCACTTGCCACGCACAATCCTGCCTTCAGAAGTAAAGGAGGACCTGGAGAACATGGGATTCGTGGTCGAAGAGGTCGTAAGAATGCGTCCTTTTCGCACACGCAGGCGTGGCCCACTTATGCTGGTAATAGCCAGCAATACAACTCATAACAGGCAGCTCTTCAGCCTCACAAAAATAGGCAATGTGGAAGTGAAAGCTGAAGAACTGCGCAACAAGGCGGCCTACGCACAATGTTACCGCTGCCTTGAACCTGGTCACGTCAGTAAGTACTGTGCAATGCCAGACTACTGCGTGAAGTGCGGCGAGCAACACTCAACTGAGTCGTGCGCGCTTAAAGGGGTGCCACACAAAGATTTCACCCCGACTTGCAAGCTCTGCCAAGGCAAACACGTGGCAAGTTACCGTGGCTGCCCAGTGCTCCTCGACTTCGCTGATCGCGCGCGCGGGAACGAAGACAATGGAACACAAAGGCAGAGTTCCCGCCAACGCAGTACCCAGCCCCGGAAGAAGCGGAACAACAGGAGAGGCGGCCGCCGAGGCAGGGCAACGACCGAAAAAGCGCGCCAAGTCGCAGACAATGCGGCGCCACAAAATGGAGCCCCCGCTCCGCACGCATCGACGAGAAATGGCGGACAGACTCCGCCTACCGCAGCCCAGCCGGCAGCTGGCCCATCTGCAGGACAAAGCGCCGCTGCCCCGCCCACAGCGCTGCCGCGCAGGCAGGTAGTCCCGGCCGCTGCACCCCTGCAGCGCCAGGCTCCCCTCCCTGCAGCGACCCAACGCGCCGCGGGCCAATCAGCGCGAGCCTTCCCGGCCCCGCCGGCACACGCAGCGGACCAACCACCGACAGCCGCGCCTGACCTTGCGAGCCCGAAGGACTTCCCGGAGCCAAGATGGCGGCGTCCCACGGCGCCCCGCCATACTGTCGGCGCCCGACAAGATGGCGGACAAATGGAGACCAACGCGCGCCATGTTGTCGGCGGCAACGCTGCCAATGAAGCCCGCGTGGAACGGATGCTCAGCTGCATGGAAATAATGATGCAGCAGATGACTGAGCTCCTGGCCGTGGTGCAGAAAGTTGCATCCGCCATCCAGCCATGCAGCCATCATGCCTGAAGCGCTAAGGAGTTTAACAGCCTGCGTCTTCAACGCCGAGGGACTCCTTAAGCAGGCAGGCGAATTCCGGCAGCTTATACGGGACGAAAACATCGACGTATGTCTCGTCACCGAAACGTGGCTTAAGCCTGGCGTCCGAGTCGGCGTAGCGAACTACGAATGCTACAGGGACGACAGGCAAACACACGGAGGCGGCACAGCGGTATATGTACGGAGGACGCTACGACACCACCGCGTCCAAATACCGGAACTGGCGAAGACAGAAGCGACTGCCGTATCAGTGGAGACGGCACACGGCGCCATAACGTTCGTCGCTGTCTACAGACCGCCTAGAGGAGCGCTCCTACCGGGAGACTACAACAAGTTGCTGGCTCTCCCCGGAAAAATCATACTGGGGGGAGACTTCAACGCGAAGCATGCGGTCTGGAACAGCAGGACGACCAACACAAGCGGGCGGCGCTTACTCCATGTCGCGGAACGCCACGAAGCTGTCGTCATCGGTCCTCACGAACCGACAATATATCCACGGAACCGGGGCCACCCGGATATCCTGGATATCATGATCATCAAGGGCGCTCGCCTGCACGTCACGGCCGGTACGCGGCCAAAGATGTCCTCCGACCACGTACCAGTCATATTTGACCTCGACGCCGACGCTCTCCCAAGACAGCGGAGAGGGCTCGACATACGAGACATCAGTTGGGACGAGTTCCGCAACGCCGTCGCCGATTCCCTTGAGGCCACACCGGACGCGGCGGAACACGGAGCAGACGCAGCACTTCAACACATCAGGCAGTCGATAGTTGACGCCGCGGCAGCGGCCACGCCTGTCAGAGACGACGCCAACATCGACTGCCGCCCACACCCTCTGCCACGACACATCCGGGAGGCTATAGCGCAAAAGAACCGCCTACAGCGCGAGTGGCAGAGGACAAGAAATCGAGCCACTAAGCGAGAATTAAATAGACTGTGCCGGCACATCAAGGCTGATGTAGACACGCACCGCAATCAGGAGTGGGCGCGCAAGGTGGCGCAACTAAACATCGAAGACGGCTCGGCGTGGAAAGCCGTAAAAGGCTACCTGCGCCGTACGCAACGGATTCCGCCGCTGCAAGTGGGAGCCGAATTCGTGAGCGAGCCGAACGCGAAGGCAGAAGCCCTAGCGGACGCGTTCGCCGCGAATTTCACTCCGGTCGACGACCCGATAGACGCCGCCCACATCCAGATGGTAGAAGAACGCCTCCCCGTCTTCCTCGATGCGGAGTATGACGAGGTAGAAGACGCCATTCCGCCGATATCAGCAGACGAAGTCAAGCTGCAACTTCGCCACCTAAATGCTAAAAAAGCAGGTGGACCAGATGACGTAACGAACTTAATGCTGAAGCAGCTACCAGACACGGCAGCCGACGTCCTCGCGTCAACCTTCAACCAGGTGCTGCTCAGCAAACAGTTCCCGTCGTGCTGGAAGCATGCTGAAATAGTAGCCCTTCCCAAGCCAGGGAAGGACATTCGAAGGGCGAAGAACTACAGGCCAATCAGCCTGCTTCCAGCACTTTCGAAAATATTCGAACGCCTGTATCTGGTCCGCCTGCGGGCGCTCATCGAGGCAGAACAACTCCTACCAAACGAACAGTTTGGCTTCAGGAGTCAACACGCCACGACACACCAGCTGCTGCGCCTAACAGAGGAGGCGTTCGGTGCCATCGACCGACGCGAGTATTTCGGCGCTCTCCTGCTCGACGTGTCGCGTGCCTTCGACTCCGTGTGGCATCGGGGCCTCCTGTTCAAACTATTTGACCTGGGCGTCCCGGCGTCGCACGTGAAGCTCTTACAGAGCTACCTCGAGGGCAGAACGTTCCACGTCAGAGCGGATAGTGGAATCTCCACGGAGCGTCGTATACTCGCGGGTGTACCTCAAGGCTCGGTCGTTGGGCCGACGCTCTACTCTCTGTACACGGCCGACCCACCGCGCACAGCCCACGTCAACCTGGCGCTGTATGCGGACGACACAGCCGTGTACAGCCGCAGCAGATGCGTCGAGGCGTTGCAGCGGAAACTTCAGACGGCCACCGACGCCCTCACTGACTGGGCGAAAAAATGGCGCCTGGCTTACAATGGGGAGAAGTCCCAGGCCATCATCATTGCGATGAGACACGTCAAGGACGACGCGCCCACAGTCTCGGTCCGAGGCGTCCCGGTCCCGTGGAACGGTACTGCGAAGTACCTGGGCGTCACACTGGACCGGCACCTCACCTGGAGGCCACACGTGGAGAGCATCAGGGGCAAAGCACTGGGTAGACTAAGACTCCTCTACCCACTGCTAAACCCCACTACGACGCTGCCTGCCTGCGTCGGCCTCACACTATATAAGTCCGTAATTCGACCTCTCCTCGAATACGCGGCGGTAGTGTGGGGCAACACGGCGCAAACTAACCTGGAGCGGCTGCAAAAACTGCAGAACAGGGCTCTCAGGTTAGCTCTTCACCTCCCAAGGGACTTCCCGACGGAGGACACTCACGTGGTCGCAGACATCGTACCGCTACGCAGGCGGTTCGAAGAAGCGGCCACAAACTTCTACAACAAAGCGGGTACATCCACCAACCCGCTTATAAGGAACCTGGGACAACGTCCACACTGGCGACGCACACTCCGCTGGCCGGACCTGCTGAGACGGCCAGCAGACGTTGCCGCCTTGCCAGATTAGAAGACATTGCTACGTAACAAGTAGCGCCTAGCCACATCTGCTGCGGAGGGGAAAAAAAAAAAAAAAAAAAAAAAAAAAAAAAAAAAAAAAAAAAAAAAAAAATCCGCAGCAAGCATCAATTATCAAATTGCCCACGAAGCAGGGCAGCATAGACACCCAAAAGCTTCTCTCTAAGAAAAACCTGGAGGGACACTGATGTCCCACTTGTTGAAGGAAGGGTAGAGCGATTCTACCAGAACTTCACCCACACACCAGTAGTGTCAACCTGTAGGACACTACACCATGATGCGACAGCTGAGCATTCTCTGCTCTGCTGCTGTGCTGTGCTTGCGTGCCTGCCTGCCTGCCGTCCCGCTCGCTCTCGCTCTCGCTCTCGCTGTGTGTTACGCGCGTCGTCGAAATGGCAGATCAGGCGGCTACGAACGAGACTGCTGCGGCACCCGCCGCCACCGGCACTACGAAGAAGGCCAAGTCTGCGTCGTCTGCGAAGAAGCCGCGCGCCAAGCCTGCGCACCCGCGCACCTCTGAGATGGTGACGGCCGCCATCAAGAGTCTGAAGGAGCGCGGCGGGTCGTCGCTGCAGGCGATCAAGAAGTACATAGCCGCGCACTACAAGCTGGACGCGGAGAAGCTGGCGCCGTTTATCAAGAAGTACCTCAAGTCGGCCGTCGTGGCGGGCGAGCTGGTGCAGACGAAGGGGAAGGGCGCGTCCGGCTCGTTCAAGCTTGCCGGCGCCGGCGGCGGGGGGGCGGCCGAGGGCGGCAAGGCTCGTGCTGGCGGTGCCAAGAAGAAGCGCGCCGCTCCGGCCAGCAAGGAGAAGAAGGGCGCCCGTGCGGCCGGCGCAAAGAAGGCTGGTGGCGTGAAGGCGGCGACCGGTCGGAAGGCGGGCGCCGCCAAGAAGGCGTCTGCGGCGTCGGCCGCTCCCGCGGGTGCGAAGAAGGCGGCTGCGGCCAAGCCGGCCAAGGCCAAGTCGCCGTCGAAGGCGAAGAAGGCCGCCAAGGTTCCGACGAAGAAGCCGAAGGCGCCGCGCCCGAAGAAGGCGACGACGCCGTCTAAGGCGAAGGCTTCGCCCAAGAAGAAGAAGTAGAGTAGAGGAGAAAGAGATGGGAGAAAGGAAGGGTTTGGCGCTTGACTCCGTCGTCCCCACCCCCCGTCGTCGTCTAGTGGCGCGCAAGAGACGCGCGGCCCAAAACGGCCCTTCTCAGGGCCATCAAAGCACGTCGGGGGAGGTTTTGATTGTCGTGTTGCGTTTGGTGTGGGTGTCTGTCTGGCGTTTCTGTATGCCCGTGGGGATGCTGTTTGCGTGCCGTGGTGGTTGGATTGCGGGGGTCGGTGGCGGGTGTGGGCGGCGGTAGCGGTAAGCGGTGTTGTTGTTGTTGTTGTTGTTGTCGTGGTTTGATTGTCGCCGTGTTTGTGGCGGCGGCCGACGGTTGGTTTTCTGTCACGTTGTTTTGTTTGAATACGTTGGTTGGCTTGCCTGCGTTCGTTCTTCTCGGATGTCTGTCTTGTCGAGTCGTGTCTGGTCTCTGTTTTGTTCCTTTGTGTGTGTGTTATGTTTTGCAACGGGGGGCACGTTGAGATGTGGAAGGAGTCGGCGGGGATTTCGGTGGCGTGTAGAGCGAGCGAGCGAGCGCGCCTGCCTGGCCGTTGGCCGTCGGAGTGGAGTGCGGGTTTTTTTGTTTTCGAAACGAAAGCGGCGGCCGGCCAGCCACCCGTGCGGTGTGACGTCGGCCGTTGGGTATTGTGCGCTTTGAGCGCCGGGGAGGGATGATGTGTGATTGTTGCGCGCTGCTAGCAGGCAGGCAGAGTGAGCGGGTGTGGCGGACGGACGGGAAGTGGTGGTTTTTGTTTTTGGGTTGCGGGGCGAGAGGCAGGCGACCGACAAAGTTTGCTCGCGACGGAGAGATGTTAGTGGCCCTGAAAAGGGCCGTTTTTGTTTGTGCGGTGCGGTGCCGCGGCGCGGTTTAGGCGCGCTCGCCGCGGATGCGGCGCGCGAGCTGGATGTCCTTGGGCATGATGGTGACGCGCTTGGCGTGGATTGCGCACAGGTTGGTGTCTTCGAAGAGGCCGACGAGGTAGGCCTCGCTGGCCTCCTGCAGGGCCATGACTGCGGAGCTCTGGAAGCGCAGGTCGGTCTTGAAGTCCTGGGCGATCTCGCGCACTAGGCGCTGGAATGGCAGCTTGCGGATGAGCAGCTCTGTGCTCTTCTGGTAGCGCCTGATTTCTCGCAGGGCGACGGTGCCCGGCCTGTAGCGGTGGGGCTTCTTGACGCCTCCGGTGGCGGGCGCGCTCTTCCTCGCCGCCTTGGTGGCGAGCTGTTTGCGCGGCGCCTTTCCGCCGGTGGACTTGCGGGCCGTTTGCTTTGTGCGGGCCATAGCGGTAGCGGTAGCGGAGCGGCGTGCGTGGAGGTTAGGTGCGGCGCGGCGTCCGGTGCTGCCTTGACAACGGGCCCGCGCGCGCGCAGCAGTCTGATGGCTGGAAATTCCTGGTTTCCTGCTGTGATCGAAGTATTAGCCTGTTGGCTTCGCCTTCGAGCTTGGCTTGTACTGGAAAGGTTTGTGATACATATCTGTTAAGGTTGTCATGACTATTAACTGCGGTAATGGTGGATTTTTATTTTATTTTTTTTTTTTTTATTTTTTTTTATTTTTTTTTTTTTTGAAATATAGTTGGAGACGAGACAGAACGATGATGATGTGCATGAGTGTGAGTTGGTGTTGGATGAGGTGTGGAGATGCTTGAGATGATTATGGAGATAGAGAGAGAGACAGAGACAGAGACAAATACATTTCAGTTATTGGTGGTACATTTACAATCATATTGCCCATATGTGCTAGTTCCCCCAAAAGTATTACATCTAGTCATACATATCCATATTTATTGTGCCTATCATCTATGATTTAGTAGGTAGAGAGACAAAATTACTAGGTTGCTCTAGGTTATTATAGTGTAGTTTAGTATATATATCTTATTCTAGTCTTAGTTTCTTCACTACGTCTGATATCTGATTAACAATATATAATTTTTGTTTTTGTGTGTTTTGGTTTTTCTTTTTTCTTTTTTTTTTTTTTTTTAATTATATATATATATATATATATATATATTTTTTTTTTTTTTAATATATAGTTCCTATCACTCTGGGGGATACTTAGCTTAATATTATGTTATGTGGTGTTCTATTATGTTTACTTTATAATTGTTTATCTTTTCAGTGTGATACATGCGACTGAAGCCTTCGTTTGTTAAGTTACAGACTGGTTTTTAGGTTAGTTGACAAGTTTGGGGTGTTGTCTTTTTTCAGTTTCTCAGTAGATCTGGCCATCTTGTAGTGGCCAGTCTGTGTATTCTCTGACCTAGGTTTCTTATTAGTGTATTTTGCGAGTTCTGTGTTTTTTCGTAGAAAATCCGTGCTGACTGGCGGATTCTCTCTTGTAGCGGCTGGACTTGGGCGAGGTGGTGCAGCTCGGCTGTCGGGAAGTCCGCTGGCAGGTGTAGGGCTCGTCGGAGAGTGCGGTTTTGCACCCGTTGTAGTCTTCTTGTGTGGGTGATGGCCGCATTACCCCACACGACCGCGGCGTACTCGAGGACTGGTCTCACCAGGGTGAGGTACAGCACGACCCCCAGCCGTGGTGGTAGAGATGAGTTCTGGTTCAGGACTGGGTAGAGTTGCCTTAGTCTTCCTAGTGCTTTGGCACGTATTGCCTCGATGTGTGGCTTCCATGTCAGACTTTTATCCAATGTCAGGCCCAGGTATTTAGCTGTTTTCGTCCATGGTACCGGTGTGCCTGTGATGGTTATTTGCCGATACCTGGCTGGTAGTTTTCGACGGCAAATAGCAATAGCCTGGGTCTTGGTTGGGTTAAAGGACAGTCGCCACTTCTTTGCCCATTCCGTTAGTGTGTCGCAGGCTCCCTGTAGTCGTGCTTGTAGGTGGTTGGCACTTCTGCTCCGCGAGTACACGGCGGTATCGTCCGCGTATAGGGCGAACTGTACTCTGTTTACTGTCGGGAGGTCTGCTGTGAACAAGATGTAGAGCAGGGGGCCGAGTACACTACCCTGTGGTACCCCTGCTTGGATTCCTCTTACTCCGGATGTGCCGTCCTGCGCCCTCACGTGAAAAGTTCGTCCTTCCAGGTAGCTCTGGATCAGCCGTACGTGCGGCACTGGTACCCCCTGTACGAGTAGTTTGTATAGGAGGCCCTTGTGCCAAACGCAGTCGAATGCGCGGGAGACATCTAGTAGTACTGCTCCAAAGTACTCCTTGCGCTCGATGGCGTCCAGGGCTTCTTCGACGACCCTCAGCAGTTGGTGTGTAGTAGCATGCCCTCGTCGGAAGCCAAACTGTTCTTCTGGCAGCACTCGTTCGACTTCTATATGTCGGAGGAGTCGTTTAGCGTATATCCGTTCGAATATTTTTGAGACCGCTGGCAGGAGACTGATCGGGCGGTAGCTGTTTGGTGACCTGGGGTCTTTTCCTGGTTTGGGCAGTGCTATGATTTCTGCATGTTTCCACGCCAGTGGGTACTGTGCAGATGTCAGGATGTTATTGAATGCTGCGGCGAGTAATGAGCTTGCAATTGGCGGCATTTGTTGTATCAGTTTGTTCGTTACTAGGTCTGGGCCTCCTGCCTTTCTTGGGTTGAGGGCTTTAATTTCTAGCTCCACTTCTTCGATTGATATGGGTTCTATGATATCATCAGCTTGTTGCTGTAGGAACATTGGTAGTCGCTCTTCAACTAGCTGAATATGGGCATCGTCTACTGGGTCTTCGACTGGTTTAAAATTTTCTGCGAATACGTCCGCTAGGGCATTTGCCTTTGCGTCCGGTTCGCAGATGTATTCATTGTTCACTTCTATCGGCGGTATTCTGCTTCCTTTTCGCAGCAGGCTCTTCGTGAGTTTCCACACTGATTGGTCGCTTGTGTTTATTTGCGCGACTTTTTCTTCCCATTCTTGGTATCTGTGAGCTTGTATATCTGCTTTTATTTGTCTCTGGAGTCTGTTGACCGTTCGTTTGGTGGTTGGCAGTCTGGTGTACAGCCACTCCCGGTTAAGGCGGTTCTTCTCCGCGATCATGGCGAGGATTGTGGGTGGCAGTTGCCTTGAGTTGTCCCTCTGATGTTGCGGTCTGTGTCGGGTCGCTGCTGTTGCTGCGTCTAGTGCTTTTGAGGTGAAGTGTAGTAGTGTGGCGTCCACCCCTGCTTCTGTAGGATCTGGGTATGCCACTAGTTCATGCTCCAAGTTGTGGTGGTACATTTCCCAGTTAATTCCGCGAGTGTTTATTCCTCTGTGTGCGGGTGCTTGAACTCCATCTAGGTCTAGGTCAATGATGACAGGGAGATGATCCGAGGACAGAGCCCTTCGTGTAGTGGCGTCGATGGCGTGTGGCACTCCTTTGACGACTGCAATATCTAGCACGTCGTGACGTCCTCTGGATGGGATGCTGGTAGGATCATGTGGCCCAATGACTATGGCATTATGTCTGTCTGCTGTGCGCAGGAGTCGTCGTCCGCTGTTGTTCGTGATCCTGCTATTCCAGGCAGTATTCTTGGCGTTAAAGTCTCCGCCTAGAAAGGTGTTCCCTCTCATTGAAAGCATTGCGTCAAAGTCTGCTTCCTCAAGGGTGCCTCTGGGCGGCCTGTATACTGCCACGAATTGGATGCGTCCCCTTGATGTGTCTATTGCCACTCCTGTTGCTTCTGCTGTCGCGAGTGGTGGTAGTTGTATTGGGTGATGCCGTAGAGACTTGCGGACGTAAACTGCTGTACCCCCTCCAGCTGTTGGTCTGTCCGTCCTGAAGCAGGTGTAATTAGGGACCTTCACATTTACCCCCGTTTTCAGATGTGTCTCAACAACTAGACACACGTCAACTCCCTCCTCTTTTAAGAAGTGGCGAAATTCACCTTCCTGTCTTGTTATGCCATTGGCATTCCATATACATATGGTCAAGCCGTAGTGTCTAATGGCCATATTTTTGTTGGCTGCTGGCTGATGGTGTTGCCGCGAGAGCGGCTTGGATTGCCGTGGCTATTTGTTCTGGGATAGCCATGGCAATAGTTTCCATTGCTGTTGCGACGGCGGCGGTCACTGCTTTCAGGAGAGGCGCCATCACCTCAGTTAGCTGTGGCGTATGCTGTTGAGTATTGGCGTCTGCCTTGGCTGTGCTGTAGGTGCTTGTTGCGGGGAGACTCGTGTTGTCGTTCTTCGGTTGATAGGATCGCGTCCCTTGGCCGTTTCCTCTTCTGACGACTGCCGATGCGTAGCTGGAACCTGGGCGTGCTGCCGATGCAGTTCGTTGCTTGGCAACATGGTCTTTTATCACTTTGCAGCCCATATAGCTTCCGGGGTGTGCCTCTGAGCATCGGGCGCATTTCGGTGCTTCGTCTGTCGGTTTTTGACATTTATCACTTGGGTGGTCCCCGGCACATCTAACACACTTCGGCTGCATCATGCAGTGTCGGGCTACATGATCGAGCCCTTGGCATCTGAAGCAAAGCCGCGGTCCGCGTTTTCGGCGTGGCTTCTCCATAGTCACGCTCATATTGGCGATGTTTGTGACATTACGGAGTTGACGGTTGTCTGCTGTGTCAGGGGCTATAATCATAAACAGGGGTGTCTCTTTTCCCGTCTTAGGTGACTTTATCTTCGTTACAGAGCTCGGGACAATCTTCAGCACAAGTAATTCCTTCTGCAAATCTTGTATACTGAACTTATAAGGAAGACCTCTCATTACCAAGCTGATGGGTTTTTCGTGATCTGTGGCGTAGGTGTAGTAGCCCCAGTTTTTACTTGTCAACTCCTTGGTGACATTCTCAAAGTCGGACATTGACCGCGTGTGTAGCCTGTATAGATCCTTTCCAGCAGGTTTGAACTGGAACGGATCCTTGGCTATGTTCCTGACTACTTCGAGGAGTGTCATATACGCTTCTTCAAAGCAGATTATGATCGGAGGAGGCGTCTTTGATTTGGGAGGGGGCGGCTGTGGGGGTGGTGGCCCGGGGTCGGGCTGAGCTGCGTCCTCGGGCAGCTGCTGGAAGGTGTTCTGCATCTGCATCTGGACGCCCGCGTTGACGAGTTGGCGCGCCCTTGCTGTCTTCTTGGGCTGTATCCAGCCCTCTGCGTCCGGCGCGGTGCTTTTGCGGCTCTTCCGTTTTCTGCTCTTGGGCGGCGCTGCGTTCTTCCTCCCACTCCGCGATGGGCCGGCTGCGTCTGCGCTGCCTGTGAAGATGCGGACATCGGGGGGTGTGGTGCTTTCAGGAGGAGAGGGGACACCTAAGTTGGGGTACATTCCTTGAATGAATCTGACTTTGTTGGGGGCTTTATATGCGACTGCGGCTTCGGTGACCACAGGCAATATTCCGCCGCTGTCTGTCACGGCGTTCGTGGTCATCAGCTTATCTGTGGTGTCTTCCGCCGTCGCCTGATTGGCGGACGTTGGAGCGTCCATCGTGGTGGAGGGGGGGCGAGGGGGCCCTACTTTCATAGATGGGGGTGAAGAGGAAGAAGGGGAGAAAGATGATAGAATAGATAGGCTAATCTCTGTGAACGCGGGCTGATCCAACGCGAATGGGGCCCTGGCTCACTGTTTCCCTAACAGGTCCCTAGGGCTCCTATTTATTATTCCTGAAGAATAAATAGGAGAACCGGAAGAGTAAGAAGTGCCCAGATGGCAGTTAATCCTCTACTCCGTGGAGTAGAGGCGAAAGCAACAGCTGATAAGAACCTGGCTCCTTTCGGATACACAGGTGCCTCGTCACCGCTGCTACACGACAATTATGCTTTTTATTTCCGTGAGAACACGACGTGCAGCGGTGAAACTTGGCGGCTATGGCAGCGTGTACAGCAACTTCGGTTGTTGTCCTCCTTCCGCTTGGATGTCCACGTGTTATTCTCCACTGCAACACGACAATTCTGCTCTTCAACTGTGATGACACGGCGTGCAGTGGATAAAACGTTGGTGGCTGTGGCGGTAGCGGCTGCAGCAGCTTCTGCTCGGAAATGGCGGCAGCGTACGCGGCTTCTCAGCTGCAGTAAGGCTGGATGGTGAGAGCGGAAGATCCACTCTAGACCGTCTGCGGCTTCTTCGCGACCATCGCTAGGCGACTATCCTCTGGGAGCAACCCCGATGTGGACCGCTTGGAGTCAAGCGGCCGTCTCGGGCCCGCGCGACGACGACGACGACGCACATGATGGAGGGTTGAACCCTCAGCCGGGAACGAAGTTCTAGCGCGTTTAAAGCGCTTCTCCTTCTTCATTGATGAGGTGAAAATGTGGTTGTGACATGACGCGTGGTATTGTCCTTGACTGTTGTGCTGGTTTTTTTTTTTTTTTTTTTTTTTTTTGTTAATACAAGAAAGATGAAAGGATAGTAAGAGAGACAGTGAGAGAAATGGAAAACGAAGGGCCGAAGTGACTGGCCGGTGGTTTAAGCTGATGGCTCCGCTACTGCTGTAATGTCCGCACGTGGTGTCCATTACTGAACCTGGCGATGTTTACTGTCAATGTCCATGGCTTCCATAGCTTCGCTGTCCATCTTCCGCCGACCAGACCGGTACTCTTCCTTCAGGAATACATCGATAACGTCGACTAAGGCATCCCATTGAGAGGGGGTGAAGATGGGGTGCGAATTGAGCAGGGCTATTTCCTTCTTCGTGAGCACTTCCATAAACGCGTCACGGTATCGGTAGGTGCGCATGTGGAGCGGCCGATGGGGAAGGGAAGGGATGGGCTGGTCTGGCGGAGTGAAGGGATATGGTTGGTCGGCATAGGGGTAGGACCCATTCTTCAGTGCCGCGGCAATGTCCTTCAGGACGACCTGCACGTTGGTCACGTCAGGAAAAGGTAGGCGAATCCTCCTCTTCTTCGTTGGCTTCTCGGCTTGCGAGGAGACAGGAGGCGCCTTAGCGCCCTTGCTGGCGGCTGCCACCGCGGAGGGGGGCAGCCTAGGCGGCACATCATCCGTGTCCATGGGCGCCACCTCCTGCATTGCTGTGGGAGGGGGAGCGGCTGCCGTTGGCGTGGCCACGTCGACCACCACTGGACGACTCACAGCGGCGGGTGTTTGCGTGGCCACGGCGACCCCCACCGGACGATTCACAGCGGGGGCGGCGGCGGGAACTGGCGGCTTCTTCTTGAGAACCCGCAGCTCATCGCGCAGCTGTTGGAGCTGGCGATGGACAGCTGCGAGCTCCTCCTTCAGTGCGGCCCGTTCGGCCGTAAAGGCGGCCTGGAAGCCGGCCAGAGCGTCATCGGTGGCGGCCTCACGGCGGCGTGGCAAGCACCCCTCGCCGGAGCGGGGGGGCAGGGCGGCCGTCGTGGCGCTCGACGCCGCCGCAGGACGTGGTGCGGCGGACAGACGGCGGAAGTCCCGAAGGAAGGCGCAGCTACGCGAGTTTGCGGCGTGGGACCCGCCACAGTTCGCGCATCTGCTGGCCATACCACGAGGCTTTGTACAACTGCGGGTGTCGTGAGCCGCCGCGCACTTCAAGCACGCGACGGCGTTCGTGCACTCCCGCGCGGCATGCCCCAGCTGCTGGCAATTGAAGCACTGGAGGCCCTTCCGGCGCTGCTGCGTTTGCCTGCGCTTTGGCGGACGTGGACGGCGGCCGGTGAACCCCATCGCGTGGATGAGAGCTTCGAGTGCGGCGGCAAACTGCTTCACAGCCATAGCGATACGTGCGCGGTGACAAGAGCAAATGTGTCGCAGCGAGACGAGCAGCGAATACTAACTCGGAATGGGCCCGCGCGCCTCCGTGCTGCGCTTATATGCCCTCGGTTGCGCGTGGTGGGGGGAGGGCGGGCCAGAGTCTATATAGGGGGGCGGCGGGCGCGCTGGGCGCAGATCGTAGCCGACTCGCCAGCCGCTGCAGCTGCTGTTTGTGCACGTTTTGCTTTGCCCGAGGAAGGAAGGATGACAGGCCGCGGCAAGGGAGGAAAGGGGCTCGGCAAGGGTGGCGCCAAGCGGCACCGCAAGGTGTTGCGCGACAACATCCAGGGCATCACGAAGCCCGCCATCCGCCGCCTGGCTCGCAGGGGCGGCGTGAAGCGCATCTCTGGTCTGATCTACGAGGAGACCCGCGGGGTGCTGAAGGTGTTCCTGGAGAACGTGATCCGCGACGCGGTGACGTACACTGAGCACGCCAAGCGCAAGACTGTGACGGCCATGGACGTGGTGTACGCCCTGAAGAGGCAGGGGCGCACCCTGTACGGTTTCGGCGGTTAGGCTGCGTCGCAGCGGGCGCTGGCCTTCCCGCGGCCGTGCTTGTGGGTGGGAGAGACTAGAAAACGGCCCTTTTCAGGGCCACGACACTGTTCGGAAGTTGAAAAGTGCGAAAGAGTCTGTGTTGTTGCTGCGTGTGTGCGCTGTGTTGTTTGTTTGTTTCTTTCTTTCTTTCTTTCTTTCCGTTTGAGCGACGTGATGTGACTGGGAGGGGAGAAGGAAAGGAAACGTGTCATGTGGCTGGCTGTGTGTGGAGCTGCTTCGTTTGTGTTTGTTATTGTGTGTCTTTGTATCGATCGCGAACGGAGATGGCGGGCTGTGTGTTGTTGTGCGAGAGGCGGTGATTATTTGCCTGCGTGGTTTGGCTCTGTGTGTTTGCGGCGGCGTTGGGGTTTCCGAGGCAAGGCGTGTGGGCATAGGCGGCCGGATCAGCTGTTTCGTTCGTGTCGACGGCCGTTGCGCGCGGGAGTGGAGGGCGGTGTGTCGACACGCCTCCCTTTAACAATGGTCATTATTGCTGCCGTTGTCGTTTGGAAGGCGACTGCGACCGTGCAAAAAAAAAAAAAAAAAAAAAAAATGTGTGTGTTTGTTGGGCCACACAGGCTGTGTGGACGACAAGATGGCGGACGTGCGCCGGCGGCGGCTGTGCTGTGAAAGTGCAAAGTTAAAACAAAACAAGGTGCGGCGAGGACGACTGAAATTTTGCTTTGGACGTAGGTTTGTGTGGTGGCCCTGAAAAGGGCCGATTGTTGTGGGCCGGGCCGAGCCGGCAAAGCGCGTTGCGTGCAGGGGAGCACGCGGCGCTGCGATTGCCTGGCCTCCTTTAGGCCTTCTTCTCGGTCTTCTTTGGCAGCAGGACGGCCTGGATGTTGGGCAGGACACCACCCTGTGCGATGGTGACGCCCGACAGGAGCTTGTTGAGCTCCTCGTCGTTGCGGATGGCAAGCTGCAGGTGGCGCGGGATGATGCGCGTCTTCTTGTTGTCGCGGGCCGCGTTTCCGGCCAGCTCGAGCACCTCAGCCGCGAGGTACTCCATGACGGCGGCGAGGTAGACGGGCGCCCCGGCGCCGACGCGCTCTGCGTAGTTTCCCTTGCGCAGGAGGCGGTGGATTCTGCCGACCGGGAACTGGAGCCCAGCCCTGCTTGAGCGGGACTTTGACTTGCCCTTGACTTTGCCTCCCTTTCCGCGTCCGGACATGGCGATGGGCTAGCGACGGTGCACACGAAACGGAAACGAAAACGACCGGTGCGAGCGGCAGCGAGTCGAGCAGCGGAGTGCGTGCCGGCGCAGCCGGGGTGGGGGTGCTTTATGGGCTCGGGTGCGGCGGCCGGTTGCGCGCGCGCCCCATTGGTCGGCGGCCGCAACAGGGCGAGCTGGTAAAGGTGCGGCGGCGGCTGGCGGCGGGTGCCACTGTGTGGGGAGACGCTGACTAGAGCGGAGCGCTTGCTACTGGTGTTGCTGCTGCCGTACGTTGGTTCGAGATGCCGCCCAAGACTAGCGGGAAGGCCGCCAAGAAGGCTGGCAAGGCGCAGAAGAACATTTCGAAGGGCGACAAGAAGAAGAAGCGCAAGAGGAAGGAGAGCTATGCCATCTACATCTACAAGGTGCTGAAGCAGGTGCACCCTGACACGGGCATCTCGTCGAAGGCGATGAGCATCATGAACAGCTTCGTGAACGACATTTTCGAGCGCATTGCGGCCGAGGCTTCTCGCCTGGCGCACTACAACAAGCGCTCGACCATCACGTCCCGCGAGATCCAGACCGCTGTGCGGCTGTTGCTGCCTGGCGAGCTGGCCAAGCACGCCGTGAGCGAGGGCACGAAGGCGGTGACCAAGTACACGAGCTCCAAGTAAGGAGGTGGCTCTGGAATGGAAGGAAGGATGGAGAAGGCTCCTCCGTTGCGAGAGCGGCAGAACGGCCCTTTTCAGGGCCACCAACTTGCCTTTTGCGGGAAGGGCGGAATTGTTGTTGTTGTTGTTGTTGTTGTTTGTGTGGACGGCTGTGATGTATGTGTGCATTTTGATTGTGGGTGGGGGGGGGCGCGTCAAAGCGTGTTGCGGGGTACGGCCACGAGGTTGGTCGCCGTGGCGTGGAATGGTGGCACGCCTCGTTGGAGTGGTTTTGACCCATTGGTGTTGGTGTGTGTGTGTGTGTTACCTGTCTGCGAGGGGGGACAGTGCGATCGGCGACTTTTGTGTCACCGTAACGACGGCCGTTTGCGGGTTTGTTTTTTTGCACATCATACATGGCGAGGGTGAAATGTGAAATGTGAAATGTTTTTGTTTGGTTTTTTTTGCCGCCCACTATTCCCTTTGCTGTACGCCGAGTTTGACAATGGTGCGACGTAACTGCAGCGTGGAGGTGTGTGAGTGACGTTGAAATGAACGTGCCATTAAGACGCAATGTTGTTGTATTGTACTGTACGTGTACGGCGACACGCACGATGATGTACCATTCGACTCTGATTTTTGATAGCCGTGTCTGACTGATTGCGTACGACGCACGCACGCCGATGTCGTCATTCAAGATGCACGCGTGTCCAGTGCAGTACAGTAAGCGCGACGCTAGACGACGACGACGGCGGCGGCGGCGGCGGCGGCGGCGGCGGTCGTTTGTTTGGCGAATGTCTGTACACGTGTTTGTCTGTGTCCATCCGGTATGTATTTGTTTGTTTGCAAGTGTTTTGTGTGTCGGTGACGTGGTCCGATCCGTCGCCCCCTGAGTAACTGTCGATCGGCGCGATAGACCGGCGTCACGCAACTGAACCGAAGTCTTGGGCACACCCGTCATACTGTTGTACACCGTCGCGCTGAGAACGGTAACGAAAGGTTGACTTTGATCGGTCGAATGTCTGGGCAGAACGTGAGGAATGAGGCAAGAGTGCAAGGAGGAAAGGACAGAGGGGGGGCAAAAGAGAGAGGAAGGGAAAAAGGGGAGAAACGCATTCGTAGAGCAACGGAACGTTCCCGTGTCGGAGGCGTATTGGAGCCGCACTGAAATGCGTTTAACGGCGGCGCGGCTGCAAGTGTCTGCCGTGGTGAACGTTACCTTTGACGGCTGCATTGGGCTTTGCCTTTGCTTTTGCTTTTGCTTTTGCTTTCGCTTTCGCTTTCGCTTTCCCGGATGTACGTAACGTTTGTTGATATGGTTCTGAGGAAGAGTGTATGACAGTGCCGTGCCGTCCATGTTCGTGTGCCCTCCCATTGTGTGTATGCTATTGTCTGTGTACTTGAATGATGTATGTAGGTGTTAGTGGACATGTTTTACCAGTGGGGGGAAATGGATCGTCGATAGTTGCCGTCACTCTGTCACGGTCGAGATGACGCACCCTCCGTACAGAAAGGTGTCGAGAAAGTGTGTGTGTGTGTGTGCGTCCGTGAATTGGCAGTGTTTGGAGGTGGGCGTGCCCTGCATGTGGCCCGGAAGGCTGTTCGTTTGGCGGTAGTGTTGTGTGGACAGGGGAGGGGCATGCGTAACGCTGCTGGCATGGCATTTCGGGAGATGGGAGGGGGCAAACGAGGAAACGAGGAGCGGCGGCCAAAGAAAGACGGGACGGGGAGGGGCGCGGTGTGGGTGGCTTGCGCCTGTGCTCGGCGTTGTGGTTTGTGCAAAAGAGGAGGAGAAAAACAATGAGTTGCCAGGGAGGGGAGCGGTGTGGTTGTCGTGGTGTAGCCGCAGACGCGGCTGTCAGTGAACGTGGCGAGACGGACGGATGCGCGGAGGGGCGGGGGCGGCGCATTTCGCCGGTGCCGTGCCGTGCCATGCCTGAAAGCCGCGTGGTCGCTGTGTTGTTGGTGGCGTGGGGGCGAGGAGAGTACCGTACGGGTGTGCTTGTGCGCCGGAAATGGCACACTGCGCCTGCCCGTCTTGGAGGCTGATGGCTGTGGTGTGGAAATGGGGCGCGGTGATGTTGAAGCAGTTGAAGAACAGAAAAGAAACCAAGAAAACGGAAGGCGTGATGCGGCGGTGGTGGTGAGAGCGGGAAAAACGAAACAAAACAAAAAAAACAACAAAAAAAAAGAAGGAAAAACAACAAGAAACAAAAAAGAAAACAAAAAGTCTATCAATATTAAAATGTAAATGGAAATGGAAATGGACCCAGGTATAACCTCCCTGCACAAATAGCAGAGAGTCCGATGATAATAAAAATGTGCCAGAATGTTAACGTCCCTACAAAACAAACCCAACGATAATATTAATGAAAGAATGAACCGTATGTAACATTGCAACAGACATAATGAAACCTGATGAATTGTATAAGGGCAGCAGCGTTGACCTTTGGCCCTGTATTCAGAATAAAAAGAGCCAAAGATCGTTACCCCAATGAAAAAGACACTGAAACACGTATGTAACATAGCAGCGATGGCGAGACATTGTAGCATCTGTGACCAGAGAGTTTGCGCTGGACCGCGCGAGTGTTGCGAGCGGTTCTCAGTCAGTCAGTCAGTCAGTCAGTCGTTGCGAGTCTGTAGCTCTGTCTAGTTGAGGCCTGTACTCTGTCAGTAGTCGTCGCGTGCAGTACGCTAATAGTCGTCATGCAGAGCGGTCGGTCAGTAGTAGCAGCCGAGTGCGGTTGTGTGATGTAGGCGGTCGGCAACACTGGTCAAGATGGTGAATAAGGTATACTGTTTAATTAATATAATCATTAGATAATGAAAAATTTCATTTATTGTAATTATTCTCCAACAAGTTCCCCAATAATAATTTTTATTTCAAAAGCATTTGTCAAACATTTAATTTTTTATTGAACTAAAGAGTTCGTTGCACTTCACATTTCATTCCACTTCTTTGAAGAAAAATTTCACTAAAATCACAAAAAAAGAGAATATTATTATTTGCAATGCAGTTCCTCCAAGCGCTGCGCAACAACAAGAGCAGAAATGTGACATCCATTTATTCTGAGGTAAGACTTTAATTCTGATTGTTTTGCACAGGGCCAAAGACCGATATTTCGGTTTAATTGAAGTTTCTTGTCACTGAACGGACTTTAAATGTTGTGAAGAATTTATATTTGAGTCAGATTGCGAATTTCACATTTTTGTTGCCATTTTCAATACCTCACATTGTGGGCGAGGTTACAATTAGCGCAATGTCCATTAGCATCCGTAAATAACATTGTCCATTATTTTAAATTTTGCGGGGAGGTTACAACACACAAAAAAAAAAAAAAAAAATTGCATTTATATCCGCTCCTCAATTGTAGATACCCCTTACACAGCTGTGTGCAATGAATGAGTGCTGGCTGGTAATTAATTGCACTCCTTGGAGGGAAATGCCATAGGAAGTAGTCTTTAAAAAGTGAATGTTTTTCGTTAAAAGACAAAGGTTACTTTAGAAAAAAGTAATAGTGGGGCTTTTGTTGTTGAACAAAATAAGTACAATGAACATACGTTATCAGATTTGCGCAATGCAGCTTCACACTACCTTTTGATTATAACACAATATACTATACATCGTCCCGAACCGTGACCAGAGTCGCGAGACGAGCAGAGCACGCCGCCGACGCCCGCTCAGTACAACCGTCCACCCGCTACTACTGTCGACCGACTACTACCTCTCCCGACTCGCGCTACAACATATATAACAACTGTTCCTGGCGACCCGGTGCGTGCCACTACTGTCGTCTGGCGCGGTCCAAGCGCCGACTAGCAACGATAAATAACTCTCTGGTCAGACAGAGATGCTGTCATGCCTCGCCATCGCTCTGGTAATGAATACATACGTGTTGCAGCGTGCGTACCACCGGAACACGCAGTGGCGGAGCCAAAGACTGTGTTGTCGTGGTCGAGTGCGAGCGGGAAGAGAGGCAGCGTCGGCACGAAAATGCAAGCGAGCGCGAGACGCACCTGGGCTGCGGCGTGGCGCGTTTGCGGTCGGCGCCTTTGGTGGCAACGGCCGGGACAAGCAGCGGTGTGTGGTGTGGTGCGGGGCGGACAGGGGCGGCGGCGGACGGGGAGGAGGAGGCGGCGCGACGACGGCATGGGGGCGAAAACGGGACGGGGGACGGCGGATGTTGAGAGGCGTCACGCGCGGACAGGACACAGACACAGAGACACACAGATTGGAAAGGGAGGGTGCGCGGTAGTAGTTGGGAATGTGCGTACCGTGCGGGATGGGAGTGGGCGAGGAACACGGTCGTGGCCCCTGTTTTGGGTGCGTGTGATGACGTCGGTGTGTTGTGGGAAGGGAAGGTGCTGTGGCGGCGGCGCGTAATGGGCGTAGGCCGAAAAGAGAAAGGAACGTGGGCAGTGTGTTGGCAAGCGTCGGTTCGACTGCGACGTTGATGGGCAGGGCAGGGCAGGGCAAGGTTAATGGTGGTAGGAGTAGGCGTGTGGGCGCAAAAAATCTGCCGCTGCAGGCGGTGCCGTAACCGCCATGGCGGGAAGGAGAGAGGGCCAAAGAAAGAAAGAAAGAAAGAAAGAAGAAAACAAAAAAAAAAAAAAAAAAAAAAAGAAAAACAAAAAAAGGAGGGAGGGGGGGGGGGCGAAAGTGGAGAGGCGGTGGTGTGAGAAGGGCGGGGGCGGAAGGAAGGCAGGCAGGAAGGACAAGAGGCGAGGCGACGGCTTGCTTTGTGTATCGGTCGGTCTCTGGCTATGCTTCGTTTTCTGCAGCAGGGTCGGTGCGCGGCGTGGCTCGCGGCAGTGGGAACGCCTGGCGGCTGGACGGCCAGCAATGCGGTTGGATGGGCGGCCACAGCACCGCACCTGTGCCCGAGGAGGAGACGCTGGCGGCGGGCCCTGAGGTGAGGCCGGCTCGGCTGGGGCTGTGGATGTGTAGGTGTGCGCCGCTGCTGCAACAACGAGTAAAACGCGAGAAGAAGGGATGGCGGTAGAGAGAAGAAAAGAAAAAAAAAAAAAAAAAAAAAGGTCGTGTTGTGTTGATGCGCAGGCAGACGCGTACAGAGAGACGAGCCCGGTCGGCAGCAGGGTGTGGCCGTGCCGAGTGCAGAGCAGCGGCGGCTCGGTTCGGTTCGGTTCGGCCCGGCCCGGCGGGCCGCGCTGTTGTCGCGGACGTGAGCGCCCCCTGGCGGGTGGCCGGAGGCGGCGCGGCGTGTTGGACGTGTGGCTGGTGGCAGTGCACAATTTGCGAGTGGCTGGCGGTGTGGTGTGGCGGTTGGCGCGTCGGGCGGCGGAGAGAGAGAGGGAGGAGAGGTATGTGTTGCGGGCGCCCTTTGCTGCGCTGCGTCGTTGCGTGTGCCGTACAGGGCGGGCGCTTGTCGACTGTGTGGGCGGTGTGGCGAATTGGCGTGAATGAAACGGCTGCCGAGAGGTGTGTGGTAGCGAGCCGGTCGGTGTCAGTGCGAAGCGGAATGTGCGTGCGTTTGGCGGTTTCGGTGTGCTTTTTGCGGCGTGAGAGTGGGAATTAGTGGGGCCGGCTGTTGTGTTGGTTCCTTGTGTCTTGTGTCGCGTAGCTTGATGGCAACGTGGAAGGACGCCGGTTTCGTTTCGAGCCTTGCGTGTGGTTGTCGACGTTGACTGGTTGGCGTGTGCCGATGCACGTGCATGTGTGGGTCGCGAGTGCGTTTTTGGCTGGCTGTGTGTGTGTGTGTGTGTGTGTGTGTGTGTGTTTGTTTTGGGGGGGAAGGGGGAGGCGGTGGTGAAAGTGCAGTCGTTGCCACGGGCGTCGTCGGGTGGGGCTGGGGCTGGGGCTGGGGCTGGGGCTGGGGCTGGGGCTGGGGCTGTGCGTCGTGGCGGAAAGGTGGTAGGTTGCGGGAAGCGAGCCCGTCGTTGACGGTGTCGCGTGAGTTGTGAATCGAGTGGGGCGCGGGGCGCGGGACAGGAGCAGCGTGCCGCTGCGTCGTGGTCGTCAGCAGAGGCTGTGCGTGTGCTTGTCCTTTTTGTGGGCGGTTCGTGCGAGGCGTTTTTGTTTTGTGTTGCCCTAGTTGTTAGTTTATTTTGTTTGTGTTTGTTATTTTGAGACGACGACGACTGGTTGGTGGCGTGCGCGCGAAGTGGCGGTGTGCGCTTCCCGTGTCGTTTGTGTCGTTTTGTTTTTGTGTGTTTTTTTTTGCACTGGGCCCCGGGGGGTGGGTGGGTGGGTGGGTGGGTGGGTGCGTGTGTGTCGATTGCCGGCTGGCGAAAGGTGCGCCATCGGCGGGGTGGGTCGCCGGCACAAGTAGAGGCGGCGGCGTTGTTGCTGTTGTTGTGTGGTGTTTGTTGTTTTGTTCGGCTGTGTCGGCGAGCTGTGTTGCGGTGCGTGTGAATGGTGGTGCAAAAGTGCTGGCGTTGGGGCTGCGACGGCGGCGAGCCGCGGGCGCGCATGATAGTGATGTTGTGAACAGCGGCTGTGTACGGTAGTGGTGTTGTTGTAGCACGACGTGCATCCGGGCCGGCGCGGAAAGCGCAGTTGCGGGCGGTTGCCCTTCGGTGCCAGCCATGTCGCGTGAGCGGCGGGTTGCTCTGGGTTGTTGTGTGGTGCCCTTTGGCCGGTGGGGGTGGTTCGCGTGTGTCTCGTTCGCGCTCGGTATCTGGTCGTGGTCGTGCTGCTCCCCCGTCTGTCGGCGGTTTTCGACGTCGTCTGTACGTTTTTGTTCGTTTGCGGCGTGCCTGCCGACGTCGTCCCGTCGCGACGCGACCGTTCAACCGAAAGTGTGGCGCCCGAAGGTGAACGAACGTAACCCTGACCTCGGCGCTTTACGCTGAGCCGAGCGAACCGAACCTAACCTAACCTGTGGTGTGGCGAGGTGAGCTCAGCCTGTGAGCCCCTAACGTCTACGTAAGGTAAGCTGTCCGGCTCACGCCTCACGTTTGAACGCTTTTTTAACCTACGTTTGACGCTTCTTAACCTAGCACTGACCCCTTAACCTAACGTGTAACCTAACCTAACCTAACCTAACCTGTGACGCCTGACGTGTTTGAATGCTTAACCTAAGTTTGACGCTTAACCTAACCCAAGTCCCCTTAACCTAACCCACGTCCACCTAACCTAACCTAACCTAACCTAACCTAACCTAGACGTGTAAACGTAATGTGTAACGCGTAACGTGTAAGGTCGGCTGTCGTGTGTGCTGACGGCAGATTGGGTTGGTCTGTAGATTCGGATTGCGGTTTGCCTCGGTCGAGGGGTTGGGTCGGAAGCGGCGAGGGGCGGCGGCGCCTGTTGCGCAGGCGGCGTCCGTTTGCGGCGGGCAATTGTTGAGAAACGGCTGTGAATGTTGGCGGGCGAGAGGAGGAGGACGGCGCGCGATGTGGCCCGACGGCTGCGGGCCGATCGGGAAACGGCGGGAGGGCGACGGAAGGCGATGGGGCGGCGGAGGCGCGTTTGCACGGCCGTCATCGCCGCACGCCTCGGCTTGTGTGGCTGTGGCGCCGGCCGCGCTGGCCGGGCTGCCGCGGCGACGGTGTGGGAGTTTTGCCGAAGGTTTGGCCATTGTGGCGGGTCGTCGGCTGGGGCTGTGGGGGCGGCATTTGGGCGGGGGCGGCGATTCTCGGCGGGCCGACCCAGGCTGTAGCGCGCGGTAGCTGCAGTTTGGCCGTGGTTTGCGGCGCTGCCGTGGCGACTGGTTGGCGACTGTGGTGTGGCTGTGTGTAGCCCCATCCTCGGTGGTTTGAAAGGCGCGGGCGGTTGTGGCGCAGGTTTGGGGCTGCTCCGCACAGGCTGTCGGACGTTGGGCGGTAGCAAGCGCGGGAGGCGCGGCGCGGCGGCGCGCAGAGTGGCGGCCGCTCTCTCGGCCGTCCGCGCCCGCCCGCGACACTGGCTGGGCCTTGTGATTCTCTGCTCTGCTGCTGTGCTGTGCTTGCGTGCCTGCCTGCCGTCCCGCTCGCTCTCGCTCTCGCTCTCGCTGTGTGTTACGCGCGTCGTCGAAATGGCAGATCAGGCGGCTACGAACGAGACTGCTGCGGCACCCGCCGCCACCGGCACTACGAAGAAGGCCAAGTCTGCGTCGTCTGCGAAGAAGCCGCGCGCCAAGCCTGCGCACCCGCGCACCTCTGAGATGGTGACGGCCGCCATCAAGAGTCTGAAGGAGCGCGGCGGGTCGTCGCTGCAGGCGATCAAGAAGTACATAGCCGCGCACTACAAGCTGGACGCGGAGAAGCTGGCGCCGTTTATCAAGAAGTACCTCAAGTCGGCCGTCGTGGCGGGCGAGCTGGTGCAGACGAAGGGGAAGGGCGCGTCCGGCTCGTTCAAGCTTGCCGGCGCCGGCGGCGGGGGGGCGGCCGAGGGCGGCAAGGCTCGTGCTGGCGGTGCCAAGAAGAAGCGCGCCGCTCCGGCCAGCTAGGAGAAGAAGGGCGCCCGTGCGGCCGGCGCAAAGAAGGCTGGTGGCGTGAAGGCGGCGACCGGTCGGAAGGCGGGCGCCGCCAAGAAGGCGTCTGCGGCGTCGGCCGCTCCCGCGGGTGCGAAGAAGGCGGCTGCGGCCAAGCCGGCCAAGGCCAAGTCGCCGTCGAAGGCGAAGAAGGCCGCCAAGGTTCCGACGAAGAAGCCGAAGGCGCCGCGCCCGAAGAAGGCGACGACGCCGTCTAAGGCGAAGGCTTCGCCCAAGAAGAAGAAGTAGAGTAGAGGAGAAAGAGATGGGAGAAAGGAAGGGTTTGGCGCTTGACTCCGTCGTCCCCACCCCCCGTCGTCGTCTAGTGGCGCGCAAGAGACGCGCGGCCCAAAACGGCCCTTCTCAGGGCCATCAAAGCACGTCGGGGAAGGTTTTGATTGTCGTGTTGCGTTTGGTGTGGGTGTCTGTCTGGCGTTTCTGTATGCCCGTGGGGATGCTGTTTGCGTGCCGTGGTGGTTGGATTGCGGGGGTCGGTGGCGGGTGTGGGCGGCGGTAGCGGTAAGCGGTGTTGTTGTTGTTGTTGTTGTTGTCGTGGTTTGATTGTCGCCGTGTTTGTGGCGGCGGCCGACGGTTGGTTTTCTGTCACGTTGTTTTGTTTGAATACGTTGGTTGGCTTGCCTGCGTTCGTTCTTCTCGGATGTCTGTCTTGTCGAGTCGTGTCTGGTCTCTGTTTTGTTCCTTTGTGTGTGTGTTATGTTTTGCAACGGGGGGCACGTTGAGATGTGGAAGGAGTCGGCGGGGATTTCGGTGGCGTGTAGAGCGAGCGAGCGAGCGCGCCTGCCTGGCCGTTGGCCGTCGGAGTGGAGTGCGGGTTTTTTTGTTTTCGAAACGAAAGCGGCGGCCGGCCAGCCACCCGTGCGGTGTGACGTCGGCCGTTGGGTATTGTGCGCTTTGAGCGCCGGGGAGGGATGATGTGTGATTGTTGCGCGCTGCTAGCAGGCAGGCAGAGTGAGCGGGTGTGGCGGACGGACGGGAAGTGGTGGTTTTTGTTTTTGGGTTGCGGGGCGAGAGGCAGGCGACCGACAAAGTTTGCTCGCGACGGAGAGATGTTAGTGGCCCTGAAAAGGGCCGTTTTTGTTTGTGCGGTGCGGTGCCGCGGCGCGGTTTAGGCGCGCTCGCCGCGGATGCGGGGCGCGAGCTGGATGTCCTTGGGCATGATGGTGACGCGCTTGGCGTGGATTGCGCACAGGTTGGTGTCTTCGAAGAGGCCGACGAGGTAGGCCTCGCTGGCAGGGCCATGACTGCGGAGCTCTGGAAGCGCAGGTCGGTCTTGAAGTCCTGGGCGATCTCGCGCACTAGGCGCTGGAATGGCAGCTTGCGGATGAGCAGCTCTGTGCTCTTCTGGTAGCGCCTGATTTCTCGCAGGGCGACGGTGCCCGGCCTGTAGCGGTGGGGCTTCTTGACGCCTCCGGTGGCGGGCGCGCTCTTCCTCGCCGCCTTGGTGGCGAGCTGTTTGCGCGGCGCCTTTCCGCCGGTGGACTTGCGGGCCGTTTGCTTTGTGCGGGCCATAGCGGTAGCGGTAGCGGAGCGGCGTGCGTGGAGGTTAGGTGCGGCGCGGCGTCCGGTGCTGCCTTGACAACGGGCCCGCGCGCCTCCGTGCTGCGCTTATATGCCCTCGGTTGCGCGTGGTGGGGGGAGGGCGGGCCAGAGTCTATATAGGGGGGCGGCGGGCGCGCTGGGCGCAGACCGTAGCCGACTCGCCAGCCGCTGCAGCTGCTGTTTGTGCACGTTTTGCTTTGCCCGAGGAAGGAAGGATGACAGGCCGCGGCAAGGGAGGAAAGGGGCTCGGCAAGGGTGGCGCCAAGCGGCACCGCAAGGTGTTGCGCGACAACATCCAGGGCATCACGAAGCCCGCCATCCGCCGCCTGGCTCGCAGGGGCGGCGTGAAGCGCATCTCTGGTCTGATCTACGAGGAGACCCGCGGGGTGCTGAAGGTGTTCCTGGAGAACGTGATCCGCGACGCGGTGACGTACACTGAGCACGCCAAGCGCAAGACTGTGACGGCCATGGACGTGGTGTACGCCCTGAAGAGGCAGGGGCGCACCCTGTACGGTTTCGGCGGTTAGGCTGCGTCGCAGCGGGCGCTGGCCTTCCCGCGGCCGTGCTTGTGGGTGGGAGAGACTAGAAAACGGCCCTTTTCAGGGCCACCACACTGTTCGGAAGTTGAAAAGTGCGAAAGAGTCTGTGTTGTTGCTGCGTGTGTGCGCTGTGTTGTTTGTTTGTTTCTTTCTTTCTTTCTTTCTTTCCGTTTCAGCGACGTGATGTGACTGGGAGGGGAGAAGGAAAGGAAACGTGTCATGTGGCTGGCTGTGTGTGGAGCTGCTTCGTTTGTGTTTGTTATTGTGTGTCTTTGTATCGATCGCGAACGGAGATGGCGGGCTGTGTGTTGTTGTGCGAGAGGCGGTGATTATTTGCCTGCGTGGTTTGGCTCTGTGTGTTTGCGGCGGCGTTGGGGTTTCCGAGGCAAGGCGTGTGGGCATAGGCGGCCGGATCAGCTGTTTCGTTCGTGTCGACGGCCGTTGCGCGCGGGAGTGGAGGGCGGTGTGTCGACACGCCTCCCTTTAACAATGGTCATTATTGCTGCCGTTGTCGTTTGGAAGGCGACTGCGACCGTGCAAAAAAAAAAAAAAAAAAAATGTGTGTGTTTGTTGGGCCACACGGGCTGTGTGGACGACAAGATGGCGGACGTGCGCCGGCGGCGGCTGTGCTGTGAAAGTGCAAAGTTAAAACAAAACAAGGTGCGGCGAGGACGACTGAAATTTTGCTTTGGACGTAGGTTTGTGTGGTGGCCCTGAAAAGGGCCGATTGTTGTGGGCCGGGCCGAGCCGGCAAAGCGCGTTGCGTGCAGGGGAGCACGCGGCGCTGCGATTGCCTGGCCTCCTTTAGGCCTTCTTCTCGGTCTTCTTTGGCAGCAGGACGGCCTGGATGTTGGGCAGGACACCACCCTGTGCGATGGTGACGCCCGACAGGAGCTTGTTGAGCTCCTCGTCGTTGCGGATGGCAAGCTGCAGGTGGCGCGGGATGATGCGCGTCTTCTTGTTGTCGCGGGCCGCGTTTCCGACCAGCTCGAGCACCTCAGCCGCGAGGTACTCCATGACGGCGGCGAGGTAGACGGGCGCCCCGGCGCCGACGCGCTCTGCGTAGTTTCCCTTGCGCAGGAGGCGGTGGATTCTGCCGACCGGGAACTGGAGCCCAGCCCTGCTTGAGCGGGACTTTGACTTGCCCTTGACTTTGCCTCCCTTTCCGCGTCCGGACATGGCGATGGGCTAGCGACGGTGCACACGAAACGGAAACGAAAACGACCGGTGCGAGCGGCAGCGAGTCGAGCAGCGGAGTGCGTGCCGGCGCAGCCGGGGTGGGGGTGCTTTATGGGCTCGGGTGCGGCGGCCGGTTGCGCGCGCGCCCCATTGGTCGGCGGCCGCAACAGGGCGAGCTGGTAAAGGTGCGGCGGCGGCTGGCGGCGGGTGCCACTGTGTGGGGAGACGCTGACTAGAGCGGAGCGCTTGCTACTGGTGTTGCTGCTGCCGTACGTTGGTTCGAGATGCCGCCCAAGACTAGCGGGAAGGCCGCCAAGAAGGCTGGCAAGGCGCAGAAGAACATTTCGAAGGGCGACAAGAAGAAGAAGCGCAAGAGGAAGGAGAGCTATGCCATCTACATCTACAAGGTGCTGAAGCAGGTGCACCCTGACACGGGCATCTCGTCGAAGGCGATGAGCATCATGAACAGCTTCGTGAACGACATTTTCGAGCGCATTGCGGCCGAGGCTTCTCGCCTGGCGCACTACAACAAGCGCTCGACCATCACGTCCCGCGAGATCCAGACCGCTGTGCGGCTGTTGCTGCCTGGCGAGCTGGCCAAGCACGCCGTGAGCGAGGGCACGAAGGCGGTGACCAAGTACACGAGCTCCAAGTAAGGAGGTGGCTCTGGAATGGAAGGAAGGATGGAGAAGGCTCCTCCGTTGCGAGAGCGGCAAAACGGCCCTTTTCAGGGCCACCAACTTGCCTTTTGCGGGAAGGGCGGAATTGTTGTTGTTGTTGTTGTTGTTTGTGTGGACGGCTGTGATGTATGTGTGCATTTTGATTGTGGGTGGGGGGGGGGGGGCGCGTCAAAGCGTGTTGCGGGGTACGGCCACGAGGTTGGTCGCCGTGGCGTGGAATGGTGGCACGCCTCGTTGGAGTGGTTTTGACCCATTGGTGTTGGTGTGTGTGTGTGTGTTACCTGTCTGCGAGGGGGGACAGTGCGATCGGCGACTTTTGTGTCACCGTAACGACGGCCGTTTGCGGGTTTGTTTTTTTGCACATCATACATGGCGAGGGTGAAATGTGAAATGTGAAATGTTTTTGTTTGGTTTTTTTTGCCGCCCACTATTCCCTTTGCTGTACGCCGAGTTTGACAATGGTGCGACGTAACTGCAGCGTGGAGGTGTGTGAGTGACGTTGAAATGAACGTGCCATTAAGACGCAATGTTGTTGTATTGTACTGTACGTGTACGGCGACACGCACGATGATGTACCATTCGACTCTGATTTTTGATAGCCGTGTCTGACTGATTGCGTACGACGCACGCACACCGATGTCGTCATTCAAGATGCACGCGTGTCCAGTGCAGTACAGTAAGCGCGACGCTAGACGACGACGACGGCGGCGGCGGCGGCGGCGGCGGCGGGCAGCGGCGGTCGTTTGTTTGGCGAATGTCTGTACACGTGTTTGTCTGTGTCCATCCGGTATGTATTTGTTTGTTTGCAAGTGTTTTGTGTGTCGGTGACGTGGTCCGATCCGTCGCCCCCTGAGTAACTGTCGATCGGCGCGATAGACCGGCGTCACGCAACTGAACCGAAGTCTTGGGCACACCCGTCATACTGTTGTACACCGTCGCGCTGAGAACGGTAACGAAAGGTTGACTTTGATCGGTCGAATGTCTGGGCAGAACGTGAGGAATGAGGCAAGAGTGCAAGGAGGAAAGGACAGAGGGGGGGCAAAAGAGAGAGGAAGGGAAAAAGGGGAGAAACGCATTCGTAGAGCAACGGAACGTTCCCGTGTCGGAGGCGTATTGGAGCCGCACTGAAATGCGTTTAACGGCGGCGCGGCTGCAAGTGTCTGCCGTGGTGAACGTTACCTTTGACGGCTGCATTGGGCTTTGCCTTTGCTTTTGCTTTTGCTTTTGCTTTCGCTTTCGCTTTCGCTTTCGCTTTCCCGGATGTACGTAACGTTTGTTGATATGGTTCTGAGGAAGAGTGTATGACAGTGCCGTGCCGTCCATGTTCGTGTGCCCTCCCATTGTGTGTATGCTATTGTCTGTGTACTTGAATGATGTATGTAGGTGTTAGTGGACATGTTTTACCAGTGGGGGGAAATGGATCGTCGATAGTTGCCGTCACTCTGTCACGGTCGAGATGACGCACCCTCCGTACAGAAAGGTGTCGAGAAAGTGTGTGTGTGTGTGTGTGCGTCCGTGAATTGGCAGTGTTTGGAGGTGGGCGTGCCCTGCATGTGGCCCGGAAGGCTGTTCGTTTGGCGGTAGTGTTGTGTGGACAGGGGAGGGGCATGCGTAACGCTGCTGGCATGGCATTTCGGGAGATGGGAGGGGGCAAACGAGGAAACGAGGAGCGGCGGCCAAAGAAAGACGGGACGGGGAGGGGCGCGGTGTGGGTGGCTTGCGCCTGTGCTCGGCGTTGTGGTTTGTGCAAAAGAGGAGGAGAAAAACAATGAGTTGCCAGGGAGGGGAGCGGTGTGGTTGTCGTGGTGTAGCCGCAGACGCGGCTGTCAGTGAACGTGGCGAGACGGACGGATGCGCGGAGGGGCGGGGGCGGCGCATTTCGCCGGTGCCGTGCCGTGCCATGCCTGAAAGCCGCGTGGTCGCTGTGTTGTTGGTGGCGTGGGGGCGAGGAGAGTACCGTACGGGTGTGCTTGTGCGCCGGAAATGGCACACTGCGCCTGCCCGTCTTGGAGGCTGATGGCTGTGGTGTGGAAATGGGGCGCGGTGATGTTGAAGCAGTTGAAGAACAGAAAAGAAACCAAGAAAACGGAAGGCGTGATGCGGCGGTGGTGGTGAGAGCGGGAAAAACGAAACAAAACAAAAAAAACAACAAAAAAAAAGAAGGAAAAACAACAAGAAACAAAAAAGAAAACAAAAAGTCTATCAATATTAAAATGTAAATGGAAATGGAAATGGACCCAGGTATAACCTCCCTGCACAAATAGCAGAGAGTCCGATGATAATAAAAATGTGCCAGAATGTTAACGTCCCTACAAAACAAACCCAACGATAATATTAATGAAAGAATGAACCGTATGTAACATTGCAACAGACATAATGAAACCTGATGAATTGTATAAGGGCAGCAGCGTTGACCTTTGGCCCTGTATTCAGAATAAAAAGAGCCAAAGATCGTTACCCCAATGAAAAAGACACTGAAACACGTATGTAACATAGCAGCGATGGCGAGACATTGTAGCATCTGTGACCAGAGAGTTTGCGCTGGACCGCGCGAGTGTTGCGAGCGGTTCTCAGTCAGTCAGTCAGTCAGTCAGTCGTTGCGAGTCTGTAGCTCTGTCTAGTTGAGGCCTGTACTCTGTCAGTAGTCGTCGCGTGCAGTACGCTAATAGTCGTCATGCAGAGCGGTCGGTCAGTAGTAGCAGCCGAGTGCGGTTGTGTGATGTAGGCGGTCGGCAACACTGGTCAAGATGGTGAATAAGGTATACTGTTTAATTAATATAATCATTAGATAATGAAAAATTTCATTTATTGTAATTATTCTCCAACAAGTTCCCCAATAATAATTTTTATTTCAAAAGCATTTGTCAAACATTTAATTTTTTATTGAACTAAAGAGTTCGTTGCACTTCACATTTCATTCCACTTCTTTGAAGAAAAATTTCACTAAAATCACAAAAAAAGAGAATATTATTATTTGCAATGCAGTTCCTCCAAGCGCTGCGCAACAACAAGAGCAGAAATGTGACATCCATTTATTCTGAGGTAAGACTTTAATTCTGATTGTTTTGCACAGGGCCAAAGACCGATATTTCGGTTTAATTGAAGTTTCTTGTCACTGAACGGACTTTAAATGTTGTGAAGAATTTATATTTGAGTCAGATTGCGAATTTCACATTTTTGTTGCCATTTTCAATACCTCACATTGTGGGCGAGGTTACAATTAGCGCAATGTCCATTAGCATCCGTAAATAACATTGTCCATTATTTTAAATTTTGCGGGGAGGTTACAACACACAAAAAAAAAAAAAAAAATTGCATTTATATCCGCTCCTCAATTGTAGATACCCCTTACACAGCTGTGTGCAATGAGTGCTGGCTGGTAATTAATTGCACTCCTTGGAGGGAAATGCCATAGGAAGTAGTCTTTAAAAAGTGAATGTTTTTCGTTAAAAGACAAAGGTTACTTTAGAAAAAAGTAATAGTGGGGCTTTTGTTGTTGAACAAAATAAGTACAATGAACATACGTTATCAGATTTGCGCAATGCAGCTTCACACTACCTTTTGATTATAACACAATATACTATACATCGTCCCGAACCGTGACCAGAGTCGCGAGACGAGCAGAGCACGCCGCCGACGCCCGCTCAGTACAACCGTCCACCCGCTACTACTGTCGACCGACTACTACCTCTCCCGACTCGCGCTACAACATATATAACAACTGTTCCTGGCGACCCGGTGCGTGCCACTACTGTCGTCTGGCGCGGTCCAAGCGCCGACTAGCAACGATAAATAACTCTCTGGTCAGACAGAGATGCTGTCATGCCTCGCCATCGCTCTGGTAATGAATACATACGTGTTGCAGCGTGCGTACCACCGGAACACGCAGTGGCGGAGCCAAAGACTGTGTTGTCGAGGTCGAGTGCGAGCGGGAAGAGAGGCAGCGTCGGCACGGAGATGCAAGCGAGCGCGAGACGCACGGGGGCTGCGGCGTGGCGCGTTTGCGGTCGGCGCCTTTGGTGGCAACGGCCGGGACAAGCAGCGGTGTATGGTGTGGTGCGGGGCGGACAGGGGCGGCGGTGGACGGGGAGGAGGAGGCGGCGCGACGACGGCATGGGGGCGAAAACGGGACGGGGGACGGCGGATGTTGAGAGGCGTCACGCGCGGACAGGACACAGACACAGAGACACACAGATTGGAAAGGGAGGGTGCGCGGTAGTAGTTGGGAATGTGCGTACCGTGCGGGATGGGAGTGGGCGAGGAACACGGTCGTGGCCCCTGTTTTGGGTGCGTGTGATGACGTCGGTGTGTTGTGGGAAGGGAAGGTGCTGTGGCGGCGGCGCGTAATGGGCGTAGGCCGAAAAGAGAAAGGAACGTGGGCAGTGTGTTGGCAAGCGTCGGTTCGACTGCGACGTTGATGGGCAGGGCAGGGCAGGGCAAGGTTAATGGTGGTAGGAGTAGGCGTGTGGGCGCAAAAAATCTGCCGCTGCAGGCGGTGCCGTAACCGCCATGGCGGGAAGGAGAGAGGGCCAAAGTAAGAAAGAAAGAAAGAAAGAAGAAAACAAAAAAAAAAAAAAAAAAAAAAAAAAGAAAAACAAAAAAAGGAGCGTGGGGGGGGGGGCGAAAGTGGAGAGGCGGTGGTGTGAGAAGGGCGGGGGCGGAAGGAAGGCAGGCAGGAAGGACAAGAGGCGAGGCGACGGCTTGCTTTGTGTATCGGTCGGTCTCTGGCTATGCTTCGTTTTCTGCAGCAGGGTCGGTGCGCGGCGTGGCTCGCGGCAGTGGGAACGCCTGGCGGCTGGACGGCCAGCAATGCGGTTGGATGGGCGGCCACAGCACCGCACCTGTGCCCGAGGAGGAGACGCTGGCGGCGGGCCCTGAGGTGAGGCCGGCTCGGCTGGGGCTGTGGATGTGTAGGTGTGCGCCGCTGCTGCAACAACGAGTAAAACGCGAGAAGAAGGGATGGCGGTAGAGAGAAGAAAAGAAAAAAAAAAAAAAAAAAAAGGTCGTGTTGTGTTGATGCGCAGGCAGACGCGTACAGAGAGACGAGCCCGGTCGGCAGCAGGGTGTGGCCGTGCCGAGTGCAGAGCAGCGGCGGCTCGGTTCGGTTCGGTTCGGCCCGGCCCGGCGGGCCGCGCTGTTGTCGCGGACGTGAGCGCCCCCTGGCGGGTGGCCGGAGGCGGCGCGGCGTGTTGGACGTGTGGCTGGTGGCAGTGCACAATTTGCGAGTGGCTGGCGGTGTGGTGTGGCGGTTGGCGCGTCGGGCGGCGGAGAGAGAGAGGGAGGAGAGGTATGTGTTGCGGGCGCCCTTTGCTGCGCTGCGTCGTTGCGTGTGCCGTACAGGGCGGGCGCTTGTCGACTGTGTGGGCGGTGTGGCGAATTGGCGTGAATGAAACGGCTGCCGAGAGGTGTGTGGTAGCGAGCCGGTCGGTGTCAGTGCGAAGGGGAATGTGCGTGCGTTTGGCGGTTTCGGTGTGCTTTTTGCGGCGTGAGAGTGGGAATTAGTGGGGCCGGCTGTTGTGTTGGTTCCTTGTGTCTTGTGTCGCGTAGCTTGATGGCAACGTGGAAGGACGCCGGTTTCGTTTCGAGCCTTGCGTGTGGTTGTCGACGTTGACTGGTTGGCGTGTGCCGATGCACGTGCATGTGTGGGTCGCGAGTGCGTTTTTGGCTGGCTGTGTGTGTGTGTGTGTGTGTGTGTGTGTTTGTTTTGGGGGGGAAGGGGGAGGCGGTGGTGAAAGTGCAGTCGTTGCCACGGGCGTCGTCGGGTGGGGCTGGGGCTGGGGCTGGGGCTGGGGCTGGGGCTGGGGCTGGGGCTGTGCGTCGTGGCGGAAAGGTGGTAGGTTGCGGGAAGCGAGCCCGTCGTTGACGGTGTCGCGTGAGTTGTGAATCGAGTGGGGCGCGGGGCGCGGGACAGGAGCAGCGTGCCGCTGCGTCGTGGTCGTCAGCAGAGGCTGTGCGTGTGCTTGTCCTTTTTGTGGGCGGTTCGTGCGAGGCGTTTTTGTTTTGTGTTGCCCTAGTTGTTAGTTTATTTTGTTTGTGTTTGTTATTTTGAGACGACGACGACTGGTTGGTGGCGTGCGCGCGAAGTGGCGGTGTGCGCTTCCCGTGTCGTTTGTGTCGTTTTGTTTTTGTGTGTTTTTTTTTGCACTGGGCCCCGGGGGGTGGGTGGGTGGGTGGGTGGGTGGGTGCGTGTGTGTCGATTGCCGGCTGGCGAAAGGTGCGCCATCGGCGGGGTGGGTCGCCGGCACAAGTAGAGGCGGCGGCGTTGTTGCTGTTGTTGTGTGGTGTTTGTTGTTTTGTTCGGCTGTGTCGGCGAGCTGTGTTGCGGTGCGTGTGAATGGTGGTGCAAAAGTGCTGGCGTTGGGGCTGCGACTGCGACGGCGGCGAGCCGCGGGCGCGCATGATAGTGATGTTGTGAACAGCGGCTGTGTACGGTAGTGGTGTTGTTGTAGCACGACGTGCATCCGGGCCGGCGCGGAAAGCGCAGTTGCGGGCGGTTGCCCTTCGGTGCCAGCCATGTCGCGTGAGCGGCGGGTTGCTCTGGGTTGTTGTGTGGTGCCCTTTGGCCGGTGGGGGTGGTTCGCGTGTGTCTCGTTCGCGCTCGGTATCTGGTCGTGGTCGTGCTGCTCCCCCGTCTGTCGGCGGTTTTCGACGTCGTCTGTACGTTTTTGTTCGTTTGCGGCGTGCCTGCCGACGTCGTCCCGTCGCGACGCGACCGTTCAACCGAAAGTGTGGCGCCCGAAGGTGAACGAACGTAACCCTGACCTCGGCGCTTTACGCTGAGCCGAGCGAACCGAACCTAACCTAACCTGTGGTGTGGCGAGGTGAGCTCAGCCTGTGAGCCCCTAACGTCTACGTAAGGTAAGCTGTCCGGCTCACGCCTCACGTTTGAACGCTTTTTTAACCTACGTTTGACGCTTCTTAACCTAGCACTGACCCCTTAACCTAACGTGTAACCTAACCTAACCTAACCTAACCTGTGACGCCTGACGTGTTTGAATGCTTAACCTAAGTTTGACGCTTAACCTAACCCAAGTCCCCTTAACCTAACCCACGTCCACCTAACCTAACCTAACCTAACCTAACCTAGACGTGTAAACGTAATGTATAACGCGTAACGTGTAAGGTCGGCTGTCGTGTGTGCTGACGGCAGATTGGGTTGGTCTGTAGATACGGATTGCGGTTTGCCTCGGTCGAGGGGTTGGGTCGGAAGCGGCGAGGGGCGGCGGCGCCTGTTGCGCAGGCGGCGTCCGTTTGCGGCGGGCAATTGTTGAGAAACGGCTGTGAATGTTGGCGGGCGAGAGGAGGAGGACGGCGCGCGATGTGGCCCGACGGCTGCGGGCCGATCGGGAAACGGCGGGAGGGCGACGGAAGGCGATGGGGCGGCGGAGGCGCGTTTGCACGGCCGTCATCGCCGCACGCCTCGGCTTGTGTGGCTGTGGCGCCGGCCGCGCTGGCCGGGCTGCCGCGGCGACGGTGTGGGAGTTTTGCCGAATGTTTGGGCATTGTGGCGGGTCGTCGGCTGGGGCTGTGGGGGCGGCATTTGGGCGGGGGCGGCGATTCTCGGCGGGCCGACCCAGGCTGTAGCGCGCGGTAGCTGCAGTTTGGCCGTGGTTTGCGGCGCTGCCGTGGCGACTGGTTGGCGACTGTGGTGTGGCTGTGTGTAGCCCCATCCTCGGTGGTTTGAAAGGCGCGGGCGGTTGTGGCGCAGGTTTGGGGCTGCTCCGCACAGGCTGTCGGACGTTGGGCGGTAGCAAGCGCGGGAGGCGCGGCGCGGCGGCGCGCAGAGTGGCGGCCGCTCTCTCGGCCGTCCGCGCCCGCCCGCGACACTGGCTGGGCCTTGTGATTCTCTGCTCTGCTGCTGTGCTGTGCTTGCGTGCCTGCCTGCCGTCCCGCTCGCTCTCGCTCTCGCTCTCGCTGTGTGTTACGCGCGTCGTCGAAATGGCAGATCAGGCGGCTACGAACGAGACTGCTGCGGCACCCGCCGCCACCGGCACTACGAAGAAGGCCAAGTCTGCGTCGTCTGCGAAGAAGCCGCGCGCCAAGCCTGCGCACCCGCGCACCTCTGAGATGGTGACGGCCGCCATCAAGAGTCTGAAGGAGCGCGGCGGGTCGTCGCTGCAGGCGATCAAGAAGTACATAGCCGCGCACTACAAGCTGGACGCGGAGAAGCTGGCGCCGTTTATCAAGAAGTACCTCAAGTCGGCCGTCGTGGCGGGCGAGCTGGTGCAGACGAAGGGGAAGGGCGCGTCCGGCTCGTTCAAGCTTGCCGGCGCCGGCGGCGGGGGGGCGGCCGAGGGCGGCAAGGCTCGTGCTGGCGGTGCCAAGAAGAAGCGCGCCGCTCCGGCCAGCAAGGAGAAGAAGGGCGCCCGTGCGGCCGGCGCAAAGAAGGCTGGTGGCGTGAAGGCGGCGACCGGTCGGAAGGCGGGCGCCGCCAAGAAGGCGTCTGCGGCGTCGGCCGCTCCCGCGGGTGCGAAGAAGGCGGCTGCGGCCAAGCCGGCCAAGGCCAAGTCGCCGTCGAAGGCGAAGAAGGCCGCCAAGGTTCCGACGAAGAAGCCGAAGGCGCCGCGCCCGAAGAAGGCGACGACGCCGTCTAAGGCGAAGGCTTCGCCCAAGAAGAAGAAGTAGAGTAGAGGAGAAAGATATGGGAGAAAGGAAGGGTTTGGCGCTTGACTCCGTCGTCCCCACCCCCCGTCGTCGTCTAGTGGCGCGCAAGAGACGCGCGGCCCAAAACGGCCCTTCTCAGGGCCATCAAAGCACGTCGGGGAAGGTTTTGATTGTCGTGTTGCGTTTGGTGTGGGTGTCTGTCTGGCGTTTCTGTATGCCCGTGGGGATGCTGTTTGCGTGCCGTGGTGGTTGGATTGCGGGGGTCGGTGGCGGGTGTGGGCGGCGGTAGCGGTAAGCGGTGTTGTTGTTGTTGTTGTTGTTGTCGTGGTTTGATTGTCGCCGTGTTTGTGGCGGCGGCCGACGGTTGGTTTTCCGTCACGTTGTTTTGTTTGAATACGTTGGTTGGCTTGCCTGCGTTCGTTCTTCTCGGATGTCTGTCTTGTCGAGTCGTGTCTGGTCTCTGTTTTGTTCCTTTGTGTGTGTGTTATGTTTTGCAACGGGGGGCACGTTGAGATGTGGAAGGAGTCGGCGGGGATTTCGGTGGCGTGTAGAGCGAGCGAGCGAGCGCGCCTGCCTGGCCGTTGGCCGTCGGAGTGGAGTGCGGGTTTTTTTGTTTTCGAAACGAAAGCGGCGGCCGGCCAGCCACCCGTGCGGTGTGACGTCGGCCGTTGGGTATTGTGCGCTTTGAGCGCCGGGGAGGGATGATGTGTGATTGTTGCGCGCTGCTAGCAGGCAGGCAGAGTGAGCGGGTGTGGCGGACGGACGGGAAGTGGTGGTTTTTGTTTTTGGGTTGCGGGGCGAGAGGCAGGCGACCGACAAAGTTTGCTCGCGACGGAGAGATGTTAGTGGCCCTGAAAAGGGCCGTTTTTGTTTGTGCGGTGCGGTGCCGCGGCGCGGTTTAGGCGCGCTCGCCGCGGATGCGGCGCGCGAGCTGGATGTCCTTGGGCATGATGGTGACGCGCTTGGCGTGGATTGCGCACAGGTTGGTGTCTTCGAAGAGGCCGACGAGGTAGGCCTCGCTGGCCTCCTGCAGGGCCATGACTGCGGAGCTCTGGAACCGCAGGTCGGTCTTGAAGTCCTGGGCGATCTCGCGCACTAGGCGCTGGAATGGCAGCTTGCGGATGAGCAGCTCTGTGCTCTTCTGGTAGCGCCTGATTTCTCGCAGGGCGACGGTGCCCGGCCTGTAGCGGTGGGGCTTCTTGACGCCTCCGGTGGCGGGCGCGCTCTTCCTCGCCGCCTTGGTGGCGAGCTGTTTGCGCGGCGCCTTTCCGCCGGTGGACTTGCGGGCCGTTTGCTTTGTGCGGGCCATAGCGGTAGCGGTAGCGGAGCGGCGTGCGTGGAGGTTAGGTGCGGCGCGGCGTCCGGTGCTGCCTTGACAACGGGCCCGCGCGACGACGACGACGACGCACATGATGGAGGGTTGAACCCTCAGCCGGGAACGAAGTTCTAGCGCGTTTAAAGCGCTTCTCCTTCTTCATTGATGAGGTGAAAATGTGGTTGTGACATGACGCGTGGTATTGTCCTTGACTGTTGTGCTGGTTTTTTTTTTTTTTTTTTTTTTTTTTTTTTTTTTTTTTTTTTAATAAAAGAAAGATGAAAGGATAGTAAGAGAGACAGTGAGAGAAATGGAAAACGAAGGGCCGAAGTGACTGGCCGGTGGTTTAAGCTGATGGCTCCGCTACTGCTGTAATGTCCGCACGTGGTGTCCATTACTGAACCTGGCGATGTTTACTGTCAATGTCCATGGCTTCCATAGCTTCCATAGCTTCGCTGTCCATCTTCCGCCGACCAGACCGGTACTCTTCCTTCAGGAATACATCGATAACGTCGACTAAGGCATCCCATTGAGAGGGGGTGAATATGGGGTGCGAATTGAGCAGGGCTATTTCCTTCTTCGTGAGCACTTCCATAAACGCGTCACGGTATCGGTAGGTGCGCATGTGGAGCGGCCGATGGGGAAGGGAAATGATGGGCTGGTCTGGCGGAGTGAAGGGATATGGTTGGTCGGCATAGGGGTAGGACCCATTCTTCAGTGCCGCGGCAATGTCCTTCAGGACGACCTGCACGTTGGTCACGTCAGGAAAAGGTAGGCGAATCCTCCTCTTCTTCGTTGGCTTCTCGGCTTGCGAGGAGACAGGAGGCGCCTTAGCGCCCTTGCTGGCGGCTGCCACCGCGGAGGGGGGCAGCCTAGGCGGCACATCATCCGTGTCCATGGGCGCCACCTCCTGCATTGCTGCGGGAGGGGGAGCGGCTGCCGTTTGCGTGGCCACGTCGACCACCACTGGACGACTCACAGCGGCGGGTGTTTGCGTGGCCACGGCGACCCCCACCGGACGATTCACAGCGGGGGCGGCGGCGGGAACTGGCGGCTTCTTCTTGAGAACCCGCAGCTCATCGCGCAGCTGTTGGAGCTGGCGATGGACAGCTGCGAGCTCCTCCTTCAGTGCGGCCCGTTCGGCCGTAAAGGCGGCCTGGAAGCCGGCCAGAGCGTCATCGGTGGCGGCCTCACGGCGGCGTGGCCAGCACCCCTCGCCGGAGCGGGGGGGCAGGGCGGCCGTCGTGGCGCTCGACGCCGCCGCAGGACGTGGTGCGGCGGACAGACGGCGGAAGTCCCGAAGGTAGGCGCAGCTACGCGAGTTTGCGGCGTGGGACCCGCCACAGTTCGCGCATCTGCTGGCCATACCACGAGGCTTTGTACAACTGCGGGTGTCGTGAGCCGCCGCGCACTTCAAGCACGCGACGACGTTCGTGCACTCCCGCGCGGCATGCCCCAGCTGCTGGCAATTGTAGCACTGGAGGCCCTTCCGGCGCTGCTGCGTTTGCCTGCGCTTTGGCGGACGTGGACGGCGGCCGGTGAACCCCATCGCGTGGATGAGAGCTTCGAGTGCGGCGGCAAACTGCTTCACAGCCATAGCGATACGTGCGCGGTGACAAGAGCAAATGTGTCGCAGCGAGTCGAGCAGCGAATACTAACTCGGCCCGCGCGCCTCCGTGCTGCGCTTATATGCCCTCGGTTGCGCGTGGTGGGGGGAGGGCGGGCCAGAGTCTATATAGGGGGGCGGCGGGCGCGCTGGGCGCAGAGGTTGCACTCGAGTTAGCGATGCCGAGCGAGACGGACGCACGCGCCGAGCGCTCCGCTCCCGAGGCCGCTAATGCGCTTCCGACAGCTCCAGCGGACAGGGCCGCGTCCCTGCACGCTAACGGGGTCGAGTTGAGTACATCAGTTTCACTACCGAGTGTTTCTGATAGTACTCCTCCCCCAACGAGCGTCGACCGTGCTCACGCTTATCGCGTCACTCGGGAAAGTGAAACCGCGATTTCGATCTCTCGCGAGTGTTGTGCGTCGTTGCAGCAGCCGCTGGAGACGTCCGTGGACGCCCCCACAGCGCAGCAAGACAGCGACGAAGCACTCCAGCTTCTGGTGAGTCTCATGCCGCACGCAGCCGCTGCACCCCTCGGAGTCGATTCCGATAACGACGAAGAGGAAATGCAGACAGAGCAGACACCGGCAGGCTCACAAGCGTCTACGTCACGTGCCTCGAGGAAGAGGCAGAAGTCCGACGACGACTCCTCAGCCCCGGACACGCGCAAGTTCCGCAAGGAATACGCGCAAAACGGCACCAAAACCGGGACGAAAATTCGCCGCCACTCGCTGAAGTCCAAAGTGGACAACGACGGCTTCGTAACTGCTACGAAGACCGCAAAAGCCACACGACAACCGACAGCAGCACCAGTAGGCACGAGCAACAGCTTCCTAGCACTTAGTGACTCGGAAGACGAGGAGCTGACACTGCCACCGCCGCAGCAGCGTCGCGCACTGCCGCCGCTTATAGTGAAGTTCGAAGGCCACTTTCGTGAGCTGCAGAACGCTCTGAACTTGCTGATTGGCAAGGACAGCTACACCATCAGCGTTACAGGCGATGACCTTCACAAAGTGAAGGTAAAAACCACCGAACACTTCGTAAAGGTCAGCGAGGAATGCACCAGACGGGGCTGGAACTTCTACACCTTCAGTTCCGACAGGAAGAAGCCCCTGAAGGTTGTATTCCGCAAGATACCGCGTACCATGAAACCAGAAGAGTTGAAGGAAGATCTGGAACAAATGGGCTACTGCGTCGAAGAAGTCATAAGAATGAATCTTCATCGCACCAAGGGACGCAACCCGCTCTTCCTGGTAATTGCAAACAACACGGCGGAAAACCGGAAGCTTTTCCAACTCAAGCGGATAGGCAACTTGGAAGTGTGCGCAGAAGTTCTTCGCAACAAATCTGCATACGCTCAGTGCTATCGCTGCCTGGAACTCGGCCACTCGACTAAGTACTGTGGAATGCCCGAGCATTGTGTCAAGTGCGGTGAGCAACACGCCACCGAAGCGTGTGCTAAAACTGGTGTACCACACAAAGACTTTACGCCTAAGTGCAAACTATGTGGTGAAGAGCACTGCGCAAATTACAGAGGTTGCACAAAACACAAAACGTTTGCGGCTCGCGCCCGCGGTAACGAAGCGCAGCAGCGAAGAGTTTCGGCGGGAACATCGCACCCACGTGGAGCCCCAACGCACAGCCACAGCCAGACAAAGAGGAAACGCGGCCGCCGAGGCCGCGCATCCGGCCGAGCACATTCCGAGGCGGTCGTCAACCTCGCCCAGCAGCGCGGGAACTCCGACGCCCGGAACAAAGAGCGGCAGCCACCCCGCAGGCCGCCGCAGAACACGCCACCGGCAACGGAGCGCGATGGCGGACAGGCTCCGCCCGCCGCCTCACAGCAGGTACAAGCGCGCCATCACGCAGCACCGGCCGCAGCCAACCAGGCCGCAGGCCCCCCTTCCCCGCCGCAGCGCGCCACGCCAGTGGCGGCCCAGCCGCAGGCAGTTCCCCCGCCTGCGCCCCTACCGCGGCAAGCAGCTCCTACCACCGCGCCTCGCCGTAACGGAGCGGACCAATCAGCGCCGCCCGTCCCGGACCGGTCCAGCATGGCCGACTTCCCCGAACCGCGATGGCGGCGGCAGCGGCCAATCACCGCCCATCAGCCTGCTCCAGCAGCCCACACCAACGGCGGCCAGCAGCGTGGCGGAAACCAGACCACGGGCGACGGCCATACTGTCGGCCCCCGACAAAATGGCGCACACACCGTCCGCCATGATGTCGGCCCCCGACAGGATGGCGACCGCATCGACCGTCTCCTTGACACGATGCAACTAATGATGGCTCGCGTGACCGAGCTGCTGGCCGCAGTACAGCAAGTACTCGCCGTAACCTCGTCCACCGCCCGTCATGCCTGAAAACCCAAGAAGCCTCAAGGTATGCGTATTCAACGCCAATGGCTTGAAAACGCAGGACGGAGAATTCCGGCAGTTTCTGCGCGACGAGGACATAGACATCTGCCTCGTCGCGGAAACTCACCTAAAGCCAGGCGTACGAGTCGGCGTCGCTAATTACGTCTGCCACCGCTACGACAGGCCGACGGCAGGAGGTGGGACGGCCGTTTACGTCCGGCGTTCCATCAGACACCATCGGGTTCCCGTGCCAGAACTGACGTCGACTGAAGCAGCCGCAGTCGCAGTCGACACTGTGCACGGCAGAATAACCTTCTGCGCTGTCTACAGGCCGCCGCGCGGACAACTGGACGTCGCGGATGCCAACAAACTCCTGTCCCTCCAAGGAAACCTCATACTTGGGGGAGACTGGAACGCGAAGCACGCGGCATGGAATAGCCGCCTTACGAACACCAGCGGCAGACGACTACAACGCGTAATAGAGCGTCACGACGCGGTGGCAGTAGGACCACACGACGCCACCATCTACCCAACACGCGGAAGGGAGGACGTGTTGGACTTCATAATTCTGAAAGGCATACGGCAGCATGTGGCGGCCAGCACTCGGACGGCACTCGCGTCCGATCACGTGCCAGTCATCTTCCTCCTCGACGCCGACGTCACGCCGCTGCAACGAAGAGGACTCGACCTGAGAGGAATAAATTGGGAAGAGTACCGAGCGAACGTCACGGAAGCCCTCACGACACTCCCTGACGTCGACGCCGAAGGCGGCGACGCCGCACTTCAACATCTGTCGCAAGCCATCGCAGACGCAGCGACGGCCGCAACACCCGCGAGACGTCCAGCGGAGGAAGTTCACCTCCCTCACCAGCTCCCGCAACGCATCCGAGACGCCATAGCCGCCAAAAACAGGCTGCAACGGGAATGGCAGCTCACGCGAAACCCGCGTACCAAGCGGGAACTAAATCGAATGCGCCGCCACATCAGGGCGGACGTGGATGCGCATCGAAACGCTGAATGGGCTGAGAAAATAGGGCAACTCGACATCGAGGACGGGTCGGCGTGGAAGTCCATGAAAAGCTTCCTACGCCGCACGCAGCCCATACCGCCTCTGCTAGTGGGTAACAGGTTTGTTAGCGAACCAGACGCCAAGGCTAATGCACTGGCTGATGCCTTCGCTGCAAACTTTACCCCCATGGAGGACCCTATCGACGAAGAACACGTCCGCCTCGTAGCAGACCGTCTTCCAGTCTTCTTACGTGAACGCGCAGAAGACGACGAGATTCAGCCTGTCTCGTCGGAAGAAGTGCAACTCCAGCTTCGCCACCTCGAGCGCAAGAAAGCAGGCGGAGCAGACAACATCACCAACCTGATGCTGAAGCAGCTTCCCGACGCCGCAGCACAACATCTCGCGGCCATATTCAACGGGATTCTACGCTCCAGCGAGTATCCAGCCTGTTGGAAGCATGCTGAGGTAGTCGCCTTGCCTAAGCCAGGGAAGGACGCACGCATTGCGAGGAACTACCGACCCATCAGCCTTCTACCAGCAACTTCCAAGGTCTTCGAAAGGTTGTACCTGGTCCGCCTGCTGGCCCACGTAAACGCCGAGGGACTTCTCCCCGACGAGCAGTTCGGGTTCCGTCGGGAACACGCGACGACGCACCAGCTGCTGCGCCTGACGGAGGAAGCGTTCGGAGCCGTTGACCGACGTAAGTATTTCGGCGCTCTCTTGCTGGACGTGTCTCGTGCCTTTGACTCCGTGTGGCACTACGGCCTCCTGTACAAACTTCTTGTGCAGGGGGTACCTGTGTCGCACGTGAGGCTCCTGCAGAGCTATCTGCAGGAAAGGACGTTTCACGTCCGCGCAGCCAGTGGAATTTCCACGGAGCGCCAAATACTTGCGGGTGTACCTCAAGGCTCGGTCATCGGTCCGACGCTGTACTCCCTCTACACCGCCGACCTGCCACGCATAAACCGCGTCCAGACGGCGCTTTATGCTGACGACACGGCGATCTACAGCAGCAGCTGGAGCGTCGACGTCCTGCAGCGGCGTCTACAGGCGGCCACCGACGAGCTCACCGAGTGGGCAAAGAAGTGGCGCCTCGCCTACAATGGCGAGAAGAGTCAGGCGATCATTATAGCTAGTCGCCCCTTCCGCCACGACGCGCCAACAGTATCGGTGTGTGGAGTGCCAGTCGAATGGAATGACACAGCCAAATACCTAGGCGTCACTTTAGACCGGCGGCTTACATGGCGGCAACATGTTGAAAACATCAGGGGCAAGGCGCTGGGTAGATTGAGGCTGCTCTACCCGGTGCTCAACCCCACGTCAACGCTGCCAGAAGACGTCGGTCTTACGCTGTACAAGGCCGCCATACGACCGCTGCTGGAATACGCAGCGGTCGTGTGGGGAAACACGGCCGATACAAATCTGAAGCGTCTGCAGACGATTCAAAACCGGGCGCTACGACTGGCACTTCACCTGCCCAAGGACTTCCCCACGGAGGAGCTCCATCGTGTCGCTGCCGTCAAGCCTCTACGTCAGAGGTTCAAGGACGCAGCAACAACTTTCTACCAGAAAAGCGAGCTGTCGACCAACCAGCTGATCAGAGGACTCGGCAGCCGACCACACTGGCGGGCGTCATTATGCTGGCCAGACCTGCTGCGCCGGTAAGGTTATGCAGCAACCTACTCCACATAGTCCCAGTGTAGGACAGCATTGAACCTCATACGCTTACTCCATAATTATACCTTATCCTAATGTAGGAAAAATAGCGTTAGGCTATTAGAAACTACATCAAATACTTGTGGAACTCAATCCCTTGTTCCACACATTTGCACACACGGCTGGGCGCAGACCGTAGCCGACTCGCCAGCCGCTGCAGCTGCTGTTTGTGCACGTTTTGCTTTGCCCGAGGAAGGAAGGATGACAGGCCGCGGCAAGGGAGGAAAGGGGCTCGGCAAGGGTGGCGCCAAGCGGCACCGCAAGGTGTTGCGCGACAACATCCAGGGCATCACGAAGCCCGCCATCCGCCGCCTGGCTCGCAGGGGCGGCGTGAAGCGCATCTCTGGTCTGATCTACGAGGAGACCCGCGGGGTGCTGAAGGTGTTCCTGGAGAACGTGATCCGCGACGCGGTGACGTACACTGAGCACGCCAAGCGCAAGACTGTGACGGCCATGGACGTGGTGTACGCCCTGAAGAGGCAGGGGCGCACCCTGTACGGTTTCGGCGGTTAGGCTGCGTCGCAGCGGGCGCTGGCCTTCCCGCGGCCGTGCTTGTGGGTGGGAGAGACTAGAAAACGGCCCTTTTCAGGGCCACCACACTGTTCGGAAGTTGAAAAGTGCGAAAGAGTCTGTGTTGTTGCTGCGTGTGTGCGCTGTGTTGTTTGTTTGTTTCTTTCTTTCTTTCTTTCTTTCCGTTTGAGCGACGTGATGTGACTGGGAGGGGAGAAGGAAAGGAAACGTGTCATGTGGCTGGCTGTGTGTGGAGCTGCTTCGTTTGTGTTTGTTATTGTGTGTCTTTGTATCGATCGCGAACGGAGATGGCGGGCTGTGTGTTGTTGTGCGAGAGGCGGTGATTATTTGCCTGCGTGGTTTGGCTCTGTGTGTTTGCGGCAGCGTTGGGGTTTCCGAGGCAAGGCGTGTGGGCATAGGCGGCCGGATCAGCTGTTTCGTTCGTGTCGACGGCCGTTGCGCGCGGGAGTGGAGGGTGGTGTGTCGACACGCCTCCCTTTAACAATGGTCATTATTGCTGCCGTTGTCGTTTGGAAGGCGACTGCGACCGTGCAAAAAAAAAAAAAAAAAAAAAAAAAATGTGTGTGTTTGTTGGGCCACACGGGCTGTGTGGACGACAAGATGGCGGACGTGCGCCGGCGGCGGCTGTGCTGTGAAAGTGCAAAGTTAAAACAAAACAAGGTGCGGCGAGGACGACTGAAATTTTGCTTTGGACGTAGGTTTGTGTGGTGGCCCTGAAAAGGGCCGATTGTTGTGGGCCGGGCCGAGCCGGCAAAGCGCGTTGCGTGCAGGGGAGCACGCGGCGCTGCGATTGCCTGGCCTCCTTTAGGCCTTCTTCTCGGTCTTCTTTGGCAGCAGGACGGCCTGGATGTTGGGCAGGACACCACCCTGTGCGATGGTGACGCCCGACAGGAGCTTGTTGAGCTCCTCGTCGTTGCGGATGGCAAGCTGCAGGTGGCGCGGTATGATGCGCGTCTTCTTGTTGTCGCGGGCCGCGTTTCCGGCCAGCTCGAGCACCTCAGCCGCGAGGTACTCCATGACGGCGGCGAGGTAGACGGGCGCCCCGGCGCCGACGCGCTCTGCGTAGTTTCCCTTGCGCAGGAGGCGGTGGATTCTGCCGACCGGGAACTGGAGCCCAGCCCTGCTTGAGCGGGACTTTGACTTGCCCTTGACTTTGCCTCCCTTTCCGCGTCCGGACATGGCGATGGGCTAGCGACGGTGCACACGAAACGGAAACGAAAACGACCGGTGCGAGCGGCAGCGAGTCGAGCAGCGGAGTGCGTGCCGGCGCAGCAGCAGCAGCAGCACACTCTAATTTCTTCCTCTGTCTTTAGAGAGAGGTTGTTTATTGCGAAGGTTTTTGTCCTATTCGGACATTTCCTTCAATTTTTGGTTAGTTTTTGGATGTGCCTATCTTTCGTTAATTCTGTTCTTTAGAGTATCATGTGTTTCTCTTCTGTCACTCTAGTGGTGACGGCTTTTTTGTTTTTTATTTATTTATTTTTTTTTTTTTTAAGCTACTAGTAATGCCTTTGGTCTTTTGTATCGGTCTGGTACGTTATTGTACCGACCAAGTGAGTTTATTAAATCGTTTGGCGACCTTTCCGCGTTGGCGTAGAACTGCTCCGCCAGGGTACGGAATCGCGTGTTTAATTTTAAAATGTCGGCCGCTATGTGGAGGTCTTCCGTCGGGAAGCGCGGCGGTGTGTGTAGGGCTCTTCTGAGCGCTCTGTGCCGGCCGAAGTGGCCGTGTGGTTAAAGGCGCTGCAGTCTGGAACCGCAAGACCGCTACGGTCGCAGGTTCGAATCCTGCCTCGGGCATGGATGTTTGTGATGTCCTTAGGTTAGTTAGGTTTAATTAGTTCTAAGTTCTAGGGGACTAATGACCTCAGCAGTTGAGTCCCATAGTGCTCAGAGCCATTTGAACCATTTTTGAGCGCTCTGTTTTGAATTTTTTGTAGCCGTTCTACCGTCGATCTAGCAGCGTAACCCCATACTGGGCACGCATACTCCAGTATCGGTCTAATTAGACTTCGATAGACGGCTACTCCTGTGCTCGGGTCAAGGGAACTTGTACTGTTGAGTATTGGGTAAAGGATCTGCATCCTGCCTAGGGCCTTTTTGCGAACCTCCTCGATGTGGCACTTCCAAGTCAGACGCTTGTCTAGTGTCACACCGAGGTACCTCGCAGAGTTTCTCCATGGGAGGTTTTGGCCCTGCAGGTGCAGCATTTGGTAGGGTCTTCTGGGGGGGCGGCGTTTACCGAGACGTCTAGTCATCAGCATGGCTTGTGTCTTCTCGGAGTTAAGTGAGATTCGCCATTGTTTGGCCCATTCGTCTGTCTTGTTCAGGGCGGTTTGAAGACGTCTCGTGACCAGGTTCCTGTTTGTTGAGCAGGAGAAGAATGCAGTGTCATCAGCGTACTGTGCTGTTTGTACGTGTTGTGTGGTTGGTATGTCTGCGGTGTAGAGACTGTACAGGGTTGGTCCAAGAACCGAACCCTGTGGTACCCCTGCTTGTATTCTTCTCCTGCTTGACAGTGATGTTTCTACTTTTACGGAGAATGTCCTACCGGAGAGATAGCTTTTTATAAGTTTCACAATCTTTCCGGGGAAGCCCTGGGTGTACATTTTGTGGAGTAGCCCGGTGTGCCAAACAGAATCAAAGGCTTTTGCCACGTCTAGTAAGACTATCCCGCAGTAGCCTTTGCGGTTGAAGCTTTCTGTGGCTGCCTCAACCACCCTCATTATTTGTTGGGGGGCCGAATGATGTGGGCGAAACCCAAACTGGAATTTGGGCAGGATTTGCTCTCTACTGATGTGATCCTGTATCGGTACTAAGAGGAGGCGCTCATATAGTTTACTGAGGGTAGGCAGTAGACTAATTGGTCTGTAGTGTTGCGGGAACACCGGGTCTTTTCCAGGTTTTGCGATCGAGACTACTTCAGCGAGTTTCCACTGTGTCGGGAATTTTAGCGATCGCGTAATTTCGTTAAGTATATCTGTTAAGTGTGTTATTGCCATGGGCGGGATATGTTTTAATAGTTCGTTGGTGAGCTGGTCGTGGCCTGGTGCCTTTTTTGTTGGCAGCGATTTGATGACACTCGCCACGTCTTCGGAACTGAAGATCGGCGTGTATTCCTCATCGTCGTCTGCTTCTAAAAAGGTGGCCAGTTGTCTGCGGACGATTGCGACGTGTTCTCTGTCTTGTACCTCTGCTGGCGTAAATTGTTTTTCGAACACGTCTGCTAGCGCATTTGCTTTGTCTTCAGTGCTGAATTGCAGTCCACGTTCACCATGCAGAGGGGGCATTTTTGCGCGTCTTCTCGTGAACTGCTTTGTGGCTTGCCACAAGCTGTGGTCATCTAGTTTGAGAGTTGATAGTCGTTCTGACCATTGCTGGTTGCGATACTCAGTGAGTGTAACTTTCAACTCTTTTTGTAGTCTGTTGAGCAGCCTCCTTGTGGTTTTGTTCCTAGTAAGTTTCCATTCTTTGGCGATCCTATTTTTGTGTCTTATTTGGGCAAGCAGGTGCTGTGGGAGCTGCTTGGAGCGGGGGGCTCCCGCTGGCGCAGGCGTTGCTTCCTCAGCTGCTTGCAGGATCGCTTTAGTGAAGTCGTCCAGCGCTTGTTCAGCAGTCTCTGCTGTTGGAGGCGGGGCTTGGGCAAGTTCAGCAGCTATTCCGTTGCTGAACTGTTCCCAGTTTGTTCGTTTGTAATTTGTGGTGCGCTGTGGGAGCGAGAGCCATTCTCCCATGTCGACCTCTAGGATAACTGGATTGTGGTCCGACGACATCCTGTTTATCGAACTGGCAGACACGAAACCCGTGACGTGTTTCGTGAGTGCGATGTCGAGGACGTCCGCCCTGTTTCCGTTGTTTGGGAAGTGGGTGGGCTCCTCGGGGCCCCATACCTGAAACTGGTGGGTGCGCGCGAGTCGTTGCAGTTGTCGAACAGCTCTGTTGCTTACTCGTGAGTGCCAGTCTGCGTGCTTGGCATTGAGGTCTCCTCCTATTAGGAGTTTGCCTCTTATTCTCCCTAGTGCAGCTATGTCCTCTTCTTCTAACGTTTGGGAAGGGGGGCGGTAGGCTGCAACGACTGTGAGGGGCCCTGTTATAGTGGCAATTTCTATTGCGACTGTTTCAATTTGGCGAGTAGCTGGTGGGTACACTTGATGGTGTCTAATACCTCGTTTGACATATACTGCAACCCCGCCTCCAGCGGTAGGCCGATCGCGTCTGTAGCAGTTGTAGTTAGCTACAGATGCTCTTACACCTGGCTTCAGGTGTGTTTCGGCCACTAAGCATATGTCAATGTCTTCCTCTTTTATGAATTCCCTGAATTCGAGGGCTTGCTGGAATAGACCGTTTGCGTTGAAGACGCACATTTTTAGACCTTGTATGTTAGGTCGTCTATCCATGTCGGGGGTTGGGGTTTCCTGAAGTCATCGCCGATGACGGTGCCTGCTTTGCTGCCGATAAGTGCTCGGCGGGGTGTTGGGTCATGGTGGCCAAGATGTTTGCCAGTTGGTTCACCTGAGCCTGAAGGGCCTTTATGGTCGCTGCTAGGTGTTCTACCGAGATGTTCTGTGTCGTGTCACGCAGACTGGGCTCTAGTGAGTAGGGGGGGGCTTCCCTAGGCGATTCTCCGTTGACAGGAACCTGGTTGTGTGGTGGAGGGCGAGTTGGGGCACTGACAGCTGACGAGTATGTTCTGGATTGAAATACCCTTGTCGCTGTGGATCTTGGATATCGGCTTGGTGGCGGTGGTGGAGGTGCGGTGCGATGCTTTGCCCCTGCTGTCTGTGGTTGCTTTCCCCTTAGGCGGTCCCTAGCTTTGCGGAATTCCGGGCACCCCAGGTAGCTGGCAGGATGCGCGCCTGCACAATTGCAGCACTTCTCCTTGCCCTCCCCCTGCGGTACCGGGCATTCCTCATACTTGTGCTTTTCACCGCACCTGACACACCTCATAGGCATGTCGCAGTCCCTAGCCATGTGCCCTACTTTTTGGCAATTGAAACATCGCCCTGGGCCCGATCTTTTCTTCAGTTTCTCCGGCGTGACTGTTACTCGCATGATCATTGTCACTTCCCATATCTTTCGATTCTGGGCGGAGTCTGGTAGGGTGACTGTGTGTAGCGGCCACGGTCGTCTCGGGTTTGTCTTGACGACCGAGCTCACTTCGAAACCTTCCCTTTCCAAGTAGCGTTTTATTTCCTCTGTGTCCGTCTTGTGCGGCATGCCCCTGAATACTATTTTAATTGGCTTTTTGGCCGCTATGGGGAAGGTATAAAAGTGGGTTTGTTTTTCTTTTAGCATGGCCTTCACCGCTTTGTAATCGTCGACAGTCTTTACTGTGATCTTGAGTTGGTCCTCCCCGGTTGTTTTTGCTGTGAATTTGTTTTCACCGAGGGTTGCATTTATGCTGTCATACAATTCGGAGTACGATTTCTCGTAGTGGATTATAAGCGGAGGGATCCGATATCGTCTCTCCTCCGTGTCTCGGTCTGTTTCAGTTGGCTGTATGGTGTTGTCCTGTGGGTGAGGGGGGTCGTCTATGGGGGAGAACCTGTTACTTGTTGATACCGGGGAGGCTGTGTGCAGCACAGGGGAGTGGCCGGCGGTTCTTTTGGGCCTCTGGAAACCGTCATCGTCGTGTGGTGTGGCAGGTTCGGCGTCCGCCACGTCCGCGCACTGCTGCCCGCCCGCCGTTGCATTCTCATGCCGCGGCGTGCCCGCAGCAGCGGGCTGCACGGCGGCCGCCGGTGCTGGCGTGGTACCTGCGTCGCGGCTTTGTTCTCGCGACGGGCCGGGTGACGCGGCCGGGCCATTGTGCTCGCCTCGCGCCTCGGTGCATTGTACCTGCGCGGGGCCGCCCGCTCCGTTACCTGGGCACGTGGCGGCCTTTGTCCGCTCGGTCGCGTCCTGCGCTGGCTCGGTCGGCTGTGTCTCGCCCGGGCTAGCCGGTCTTTCCGCGCGCTGAGGTTGTCTCGTCCTTGACGATGTTTTTCTCAGCGGCGACTTTCGCTTTTTAATGGGGGTCTTTTTCTTGTTGGACTTCGCTTTTAGAGGCCGTGGTGGTGTCGTCTCGCTCGCTGGGCGTGGTTTGAGTGCCCTTTCGAGACGTCGCTCGTACTTTTTCCGATCTTTCCCGGTTAATCCCGCTATCGCGTTCGCGAGTAGGAGTCGTGATTTGGGGCTAATTTCTCCTTGGCTGTTCGTCTGGTCAGTCCTGTGGACCTCGTAACTGCCAGGGGAACTTTCTTGCCTCGTGATCGTTAGTAGGACCGGTGGTAGTGCCATGTCCGAAACGGTGAGAGAGGCTGCCAAGAGAGTGTCGGTCGCTGCCTTGGTTGGCACCGTTAGGTCTCAAGCAGGCGAGTCCGACCCTAATCGGCCTATCACGCGCGGGTAACTGGCCAGCGACCAGGCCCTGGCGTGCAGATTTCCCTGAGCTAGGGGGGGCAGAGCTAGCCTCTGCAGCAGCAAGAGTTCTTGTTACGACTGAGGTGCTCGACGTAGTCGGAAAAGCGGCCAGCGGCAGCAAGAGGACGCGCACCAACGCGCGCCAACCCACAGCTCGCAACCCGCAACGACAATTATGCTCACAAGCAGCTGTCGAATCAGCCGCCTGCGCCGTAATCTTCTCGCAACTCCGCTCCAAATTTGAAAAAATCAGGAGCTCGGAAGCCTTAGTGCCGAACCGTCCAGCTAAGCGCTAGGACAATCAGCGACTAAACCTGCAAGCAGGTTCCTATGGCTGAGTAGCAACGAAGAGGGAAAGTGCTAGCGCAGCCCTGCACACGCGTCCGCACTCTCCAGAAGCTACTCAGCGAGTGTGCCGGCGCAGCCGGGGTGGGGGTGCTTTATGGGCTCGGGTGCGGCGGCTTGTTGCGCGCGCGCCCCATTGGTCGGCGGCCGCAACAGGGCGAGCTGGTAAAGGTGCGGCGGCGGCTGGCGGCGGGTGCCACTGTGTGGGGAGACGCTGACTAGAGCGGAGCGCTTGCTACTGGTGTTGCTGCTGCCGTACGTTGGTTCGAGATGCCGCCCAAGACTAGCGGGAAGGCCGCCAAGAAGGCTGGCAAGGCGCAGAAGAACATTTCGAAGGGCGACAAGAAGAAGAAGCGCAAGAGGAAGGAGAGCTATGCCATCTACATCTACAAGGTGCTGAAGCAGGTGCACCCTGACACGGGCATCTCGTCGAAGGCGATGAGCATCATGAACAGCTTCGTGAACGACATTTTCGAGCGCATTGCGGCCGAGGCTTCTCGCCTGGCGCACTACAACAAGCGCTCGACCATCACGTCCCGCGAGATCCAGACCGCTGTGCGGCTGTTGCTGCCTGGCGAGCTGGCCAAGCACGCCGTGAGCGAGGGCACGAAGGCGGTGACCAAGTACACGAGCTCCAAGTAAGGAGGTGGCTCTGGAATGGAAGGAAGGATGGAGAAGGCTCCTCCGTTGCGAGAGCGGCAAAACGGCCCTTTTCAGGGCCACCAACTTGCCTTTTGCGGGAAGGGCGGAATTGTTGTTGTTGTTGTTGTTGTTGTTTGTGTGGACGGCTGTGATGTATGTGTGCATTTTGATTGTGGGTGGGGGGGGGGGGGGCGCGTCAAAGCGTGTTGCGGGGTACGGCCACGAGGTTGGTCGCCGTGGCGTGGAATGGTGGCACGCCTCGTTGGAGTGGTTTTGACCCATTGGTGTTGGTGTGTGTGTGTGTGTTACCTGTCTGCGAGGGGGGACAGTGCGATCGGCGACTTTTGTGTCACCGTAACGACGGCCGTTTGCGGGTTTGTTTTTTTGCACATCATACATGGCGAGGGTGAAATGTGAAATGTGAAATGTTTTTGTTTGGTTTTTTTTGCCGCCCACTATTCCCTTTGCTGTACGCCGAGTTTGACAATGGTGCGACGTAACTGCAGCGTGGAGGTGTGTGAGTGACGTTGAAATGAACGTGCCATTAAGACGCAATGTTGTTGTATTGTACTGTACGTGTACGGCGACACGCACGATGATGTACCATTCGACTCTGATTTTTGATAGCCGTGTCTGACTGATTGCGTACGACGCACGCACACCGATGTCGTCATTCAAGATGCACGCGTGTCCAGTGCAGTACAGTAAGCGCGACGCTAGACGACGACGACGGCGGCGGCGGCGGCGGCGGCGGCGGCGGCGGCGGTCGTTTGTTTGGCGAATGTCTGTACACGTGTTTGTCTGTGTCCATCCGGTATGTATTTGTTTGTTTGCAAGTGTTTTGTGTGTCGGTGACGTGGTCCGATCCGTCGCCCCCTGAGTAACTGTCGATCGGCGCGATAGACCGGCGTCACGCAACTGAACCGAAGTCTTGGGCACACCCGTCATACTGTTGTACACCGTCGCGCTGAGAACGGTAACGAAAGGTTGACTTTGATCGGTCGAATGTCTGGGCAGAACGTGAGGAATGAGGCAAGAGTGCAAGGAGGAAAGGACAGAGGGGGGGCAAAAGAGAGAGGAAGGGAAAAAGGGGAGAAACGCATTCGTAGAGCAACGGAACGTTCCCGTGTCGGAGGCGTATTGGAGCCGCACTGAAATGCGTTTAACGGCGGCGCGGCTGCAAGTGTCTGCCGTGGTGAACGTTACCTTTGACGGCTGCATTGGGCTTTGCCTTTGCTTTTGCTTTTGCTTTTGCTTTCGCTTTCGCTTTCGCTTTCGCTTTCCCGGATGTACGTAACGTTTGTTGATATGGTTCTGAGGAAGAGTGTATGACAGTGCCGTGCCGTCCATGTTCGTGTGCCCTCCCATTGTGTGTATGCTATTGTCTGTGTACTTGAATGATGTATGTAGGTGTTAGTGGACATGTTTTACCAGTGGGGGGAAATGGATCGTCGATAGTTGCCGTCACTCTGTCACGGTCGAGATGACGCACCCTCCGTACAGAAAGGTGTCGAGAAAGTGTGTGTGTGTGTGTGCGTCCGTGAATTGGCAGTGTTTGGAGGTGGGCGTGCCCTGCACGTGGCCCGGAAGGCTGTTCGTTTGGCGGTAGTGTTGTGTGGACAGGGGAGGGGCATGCGTAACGCTGCTGGCATGGCATTTCGGGAGATGGGAGGGGGCAAACGAGGAAACGAGGAGCGGCGGCCAAAGAAAGACGGGACGGGGAGGGGCGCGGTGTGGGTGGCTTGCGCCTGTGCTCGGCGTTGTGGTTTGTGCAAAAGAGGAGGAGAAAAACAATGAGTTGCCAGGGAGGGGAGCGGTGTGGTTGTCGTGGTGTAGCCGCAGACGCGGCTGTCAGTGAACGTGGCGAGACGGACGGATGCGCGGAGGGGCGGGGGCGGCGCATTTCGCCGGTGCCGTGCCGTGCCATGCCTGAAAGCCGCGTGGTCGCTGTGTTGTTGGTGGCGTGGGGGCGAGGAGAGTACCGTACGGGTGTGCTTGTGCGCCGGAAATGGCACACTGCGCCTGCCCGTCTTGGAGGCTGATGGCTGTGGTGTGGAAATGGGGCGCGGTGATGTTGAAGCAGTTGAAGAACAGAAAAGAAACCAAGAAAACGGAAGGCGTGATGCGGCGGTGGTGGTGAGAGCGGGAAAAACGAAACAAAACAAAAAAAACAACAAAAAAAAAGAAGGAAAAACAACAAGAAACAAAAAAGAAAACAAAAAGTCTATCAATATTAAAATGTAAATGGAAATGGAAATGGACCCAGGTATAACCTCCCTGCACAAATAGCAGAGAGTCCGATGATAATAAAAATGTGCCAGAATGTTAACGTCCCTACAAAACAAACCCAACGATAATATTAATGAAAGAATGAACCGTATGTAACATTGCAACAGACATAATGAAACCTGATGAATTGTATAAGGGCAGCAGCGTTGACCTTTGGCCCTGTATTCAGAATAAAAAGAGCCAAAGATCGTTACCCCAATGAAAAAGACACTGAAACACGTATGTAACATAGCAGCGATGGCGAGACATTGTAGCATCTGTGACCAGAGAGTTTGCGCTGGACCGCGCGAGTGTTGCGAGCGGTTCTCAGTCAGTCAGTCAGTCAGTCAGTCGTTGCGAGTCTGTAGCTCTGTCTAGTTGAGGCCTGTACTCTGTCAGTAGTCGTCGCGTGCAGTACGCTAATAGTCGTCATGCAGAGCGGTCGGTCAGTAGTAGCAGCCGAGTGCGGTTGTGTGATGTAGGCGGTCGGCAACACTGGTCAAGATGGTGAATAAGGTATACTGTTTAATTAATATAATCATTAGATAATGAAAAATTTCATTTATTGTAATTATTCTCCAACAAGTTCCCCAATAATAATTTTTATTTCAAAAGCATTTGTCAAACATTTAATTTTTTATTGAACTAAAGAGTTCGTTGCACTTCACATTTCATTCCACTTCTTTGAAGAAAAATTTCACTAAAATCACAAAAAAAGAGAATATTATTATTTGCAATGCAGTTCCTCCAAGCGCTGCGCAACAACAAGAGCAGAAATGTGACATCCATTTATTCTGAGGTAAGACTTTAATTCTGATTGTTTTGCACAGGGCCAAAGACCGATATTTCGGTTTAATTGAAGTTTCTTGTCACTGAACGGACTTTAAATGTTGTGAAGAATTTATATTTGAGTCAGATTGCGAATTTCACATTTTTGTTGCCATTTTCAATACCTCACATTGTGGGCGAGGTTACAATTAGCGCAATGTCCATTAGCATCCGTAAATAACATTGTCCATTATTTTAAATTTTGCGGGGAGGTTACAACACACAAAAAAAAAAAAAAATTGCATTTATATCCGCTCCTCAATTGTAGATACCCCTTACACAGCTGTGTGCAATGAATGAGTGCTGGCTGGTAATTAATTGCACTCCTTGGAGGGAAATGCCATAGGAAGTAGTCTTTAAAAAGTGAATGTTTTTCGTTAAAAGACAAAGGTTACTTTAGAAAAAAGTAATAGTGGGGCTTTTGTTGTTGAACAAAATAAGTACAATGAACATACGTTATCAGATTTGCGCAATGCAGCTTCACACTACCTTTTGATTATAACACAATATACTATACATCGTCCCGAACCGTGACCAGAGTCGCGAGACGAGCAGAGCACGCCGCCAACGCCCGCTCAGTACAACCGTCCACCCGCTACTACTGTCGACCGACTACTACCTCTCCCGACTCGCGCTACAACATATATAACAACTGTTCCTGGCGACCCGGTGCGTGCCACTACTGTCGTCTGGCGCGGTCCAAGCGCCGACTAGCAACGATAAATAACTCTCTGGTCAGACAGAGATGCTGTCATGCCTCGCCATCGCTCTGGTAATGAATACATACGTGTTGCAGCGTGCGTACCACCGGAACACGCAGTGGCGGAGCCAAAGACTGTGTTGTCGAGGTCGAGTGCGAGCGGGAAGAGAGGCAGCGTCGGCACGGAGATGCAAGCGAGCGCGAGACGCACGGGGGCTGCGGCGTGGCGCGTTTGCGGTCGGCGCCTTTGGTGGCAACGGCCGGGACAAGCAGCGGTGTATGGTGTGGTGCGGGGCGGACAGGGGCGGCGGTGGACGGGGAGGAGGAGGCGGCGCGACGACGGCATGGGGGCGAAAACGGGACGGGGGACGGCGGATGTTGAGAGGCGTCACGCGCGGACAGGACACAGACACAGAGACACACAGATTGGAAAGGGAGGGTGCGCGGTAGTAGTTGGGAATGTGCGTACCGTGCGGGATGGGAGTGGGCGAGGAACACGGTCGTGGCCCCTGTTTTGGGTGCGTGTGATGACGTCGGTGTGTTGTGGGAAGGGAAGGTGCTGTGGCGGCGGCGCGTAATGGGCGTAGGCCGAAAAGAGAAAGGAACGTGGGCAGTGTGTTGGCAAGCGTCGGTTCGACTGCGACGTTGATGGGCAGGGCAGGGCAGGGCAAGGTTAATGGTGGTAGGAGTAGGCGTGTGGGCGCAAAAAATCTGCCGCTGCAGGCGGTGCCGTAACCGCCATGGCGGGAAGGAGAGAGGGCCAAAGAAAGAAAGAAAGAAAGAAAGAAGAAAACAAAAAAAAAAAAAAAAGAAAAAAGAAAAACAAAAAAAGGAGGGAGGGGGGGGGGGCGAAAGTGGAGAGGCGGTGGTGTGAGAAGGGCGGGGGCGGAAGGAAGGCAGGCAGGAAGGACAAGAGGCGAGGCGACGGCTTGCTTTGTGTATCGGTCGGTCTCTGGCTATGCTTCGTTTTCTGCAGCAGGGTCGGTGCGCGGCGTGGCTCGCGGCAGTGGGAACGCCTGGCGGCTGGACGGCCAGCAATGCGGTTGGATGGGCGGCCACAGCACCGCACCTGTGCCCGAGGAGGAGACGCTGGCGGCGGGCCCTGAGGTGAGGCCGGCTCGGCTGGGGCTGTGGATGTGTAGGTGTGCGCCGCTGCTGCAACAACGAGTAAAACGCGAGAAGAAGGGATGGCGGTAGAGAGAAGAAAAGAAAAAAAAAAAAAAAAAAAAGGTCGTGTTGTGTTGATGCGCAGGCAGACGCGTACAGAGAGACGAGCCCGGTCGGCAGCAGGGTGTGGCCGTGCCGAGTGCAGAGCAGCGGCGGCTCGGTTCGGTTCGGTTCGGCCCGGCCCGGCGGGCCGCGCTGTTGTCGCGGACGTGAGCGCCCCCTGGCGGGTGGCCGGAGGCGGCGCGGCGTGTTGGACGTGTGGCTGGTGGCAGCGCACAATTTGCGAGTGGCTGGCGGTGTGGTGTGGCGGTTGGCGCGTCGGGCGGCGGAGAGAGAGAGGGAGGAGAGGTATGTGTTGCGGGCGCCCTTTGCTGCGCTGCGTCGTTGCGTGTGCCGTACAGGGCGGGCGCTTGTCGACTGTGTGGGCGGTGTGGCGAATTGGCGTGAGTGAAACGGCTGCCGAGAGGTGTGTGGTAGCGAGCCGGTCGGTGTCAGTGCGAAGGGGAATGTGCGTGCGTTTGGCGGTTTCGGTGTGCTTTTTGCGGCGTGAGAGTGGGAATTAGTGGGGCCGGCTGTTGTGTTGGTTCCTTGTGTCTTGTGTCGCGTAGCTTGATGGCAACGTGGAAGGACGCCGGTTTCGTTTCGAGCCTTGCGTGTGGTTGTCGACGTTGACTGGTTGGCGTGTGCCGATGCACGTGCATGTGTGGGTCGCGAGTGCGTTTTTGGCTGGCTGTGTGTGTGTGTGTGTGTGTGTGTGTGTGTTTGTTTTGGGGGGGAAGGGGGAGGCGGTGGTGAAAGTGCAGTCGTTGCCACGGGCGTCGTCGGGTGGGGCTGGGGCTGGGGCTGGGGCTGGGGCTGGGGCTGGGGCTGTGCGTCGTGGCGGAAAGGTGGTAGGTTGCGGGAAGCGAGCCCGTCGTTGACGGTGTCGCGTGAGTTGTGAATCGAGTGGGGCGCGGGGCGCGGGACAGGAGCAGCGTGCCGCTGCGTCGTGGTCGTCAGCAGAGGCTGTGCGTGTGCTTGTCCTTTTTGTGGGCGGTTCGTGCGAGGCGTTTTTGTTTTGTGTTGCCCTAGTTGTTAGTTTATTTTGTTTGTGTTTGTTATTTTGAGACGACGACGACTGGTTGGTGGCGTGCGCGCGAAGTGGCGGTGTGCGCTTCCCGTGTCGTTTGTGTCGTTTTGTTTTTGTGTGTTTTTTTTTGCACTGGGCCCCGGGGGGTGGGTGGGTGGGTGGGTGGGTGGGTGCGTGTGTGTCGATTGCCGGCTGGCGAAAGGTGCGCCATCGGCGGGGTGGGTCGCCGGCACAAGTAGAGGCGGCGGCGTTGTTGCTGTTGTTGTGTGGTGTTTGTTGTTTTGTTCGGCTGTGTCGGCGAGCTGTGTTGCGGTGCGTGTGAATGGTGGTGCAAAAGTGCTGGCGTTGGGGCTGCGACTGCGACGGCGGCGAGCCGCGGGCGCGCATGATAGTGATGTTGTGAACAGCGGCTGTGTACGGTAGTGGTGTTGTTGTAGCACGACGTGCATCCGGGCCGGCGCGGAAAGCGCAGTTGCGGGCGGTTGCCCTTCGGTGCCAGCCATGTCGCGTGAGCGGCGGGTTGCTCTGGGTTGTTGTGTGGTGCCCTTTGGCCGGTGGGGGTGGTTCGCGTGTGTCTCGTTCGCGCTCGGTATCTGGTCGTGGTCGTGCTGCTCCCCCGTCTGTCGGCGGTTTTCGACGTCGTCTGTACGTTTTTGTTCGTTTGCGGCGTGCCTGCCGACGTCGTCCCGTCGCGACGCGACCGTTCAACCGAAAGTGTGGCGCCCGAAGGTGAACGAACGTAACCCTGACCTCGGCGCTTTACGCTGAGCCGAGCGAACCGAACCTAACCTAACCTGTGGTGTGGCGAGGTGAGCTCAGCCTGTGAGCCCCTAACGTCTACGTAAGGTAAGCTGTCCGGCTCACGCCTCACGTTTGAACGCTTTTTTAACCTACGTTTGACGCTTCTTAACCTAGCACTGACCCCTTAACCTAACGTGTAACCTAACCTAACCTAACCTAACCTGTGACGCCTGACGTGTTTGAATGCTTAACCTAAGTTTGACGCTTAACCTAACCCAAGTCCCCTTAACCTAACCCACGTCCACCTAACCTAACCTAACCTAACCTAACCCAGACGTGTAAACGTAATGTGTAACGCGTAACGTGTAAGGTCGGCTGTCGTGTGTGCTGACGGCAGATTGGGTTGGTCTTTAGATTCGGATTGCGGTTTGCCTCGGTCGAGGGGTTGGGTCGGAAGCGGCGAGGGGCGGCAGCGCCTGTTGCGCAGGCGGCGTCCGTTTGCGGCGGGCAATTGTTGAGAAACGGCTGTGAATGTTGGCGGGCGAGAGGAGGAGGACGGCGCGCGATGTGGCCCGACGGCTGCGGGCCGATCGGGAAACGGCGGGAGGGCGACGGAAGGCGATGGGGCGGCGGAGGCGCGTTTGCACGGCCGTCATCGCCGCACGCCTCGGCTTGTGTGGCTGTGGCGCCGGCCGCGCTGGCCGGGCTGCCGCGGCGACGGTGTGGGAGTTTTGCCGAAGGTTTGGCCATTGTGGCGGGTCGTCGGCTGGGGCTGTGGGGGCGGCATTTGGGCGGGGGCGGCGATTCTCGGCGGGCCGACCCAGGCTGTAGCGCGCGGTAGCTGCAGTTTGGCCGTGGTTTGCGGCGCTGCCGTGGCGACTGGTTGGCGACTGTGGTGTGGCTGTGTGTAGCCCCATCCTCGGTGGTTTGAAAGGCGTGGGCGGTTGTGGCGCAGGTTTGGGGCTGCTCCGCACAGGCTGTCGGACGTTGGGCGGTAGCAAGCGCGGGAGGCGCGGCGCGGCGGCGCGCAGAGTGGCGGCCGCTCTCTCGGCCGTCCGCGCCCGCCCGCGACACTGGCTGGGCCTTGTGATTCTCTGCTCTGCTGCTGTGCTGTGCTTGCGTGCCTGCCTGCCGTCCCGCTCGCTCTCGCTCTCGCTCTCGCTGTGTGTTACGCGCGTCGTCGAAATGGCAGATCAGGCGGCTACGAACGAGACTGCTGCGGCACCCGCCGCCACCGGCACTACGAAGAAGGCCAAGTCTGCGTCGTCTGCGAAGAAGCCGCGCGCCAAGCCTGCGCACCCGCGCACCTCTGAGATGGTGACGGCCGCCATCAAGAGTCTGAAGGAGCGCGGCGGGTCGTCGCTGCAGGCGATCAAGAAGTACATAGCCGCGCACTACAAGCTGGACGCGGAGAAGCTGGCGCCGTTTATCAAGAAGTACCTCAAGTCGGCCGTCGTGGCGGGCGAGCTGGTGCAGACGAAGGGGAAGGGCGCGTCCGGCTCGTTCAAGCTTGCCGGCGCCGGCGGCGGGGGGGCGGCCGAGGGCGGCAAGGCTCGTGCTGGCGGTGCCAAGAAGAAGCGCGCCGCTCCGGCCAGCAAGGAGAAGAAGGGCGCCCGTGCGGCCGGCGCAAAGAAGGCTGGTGGCGTGAAGGCGGCGACCGGTCGGAAGGCGGGCGCCGCCAAGAAGGCGTCTGCGGCGTCGGCCGCTCCCGCGGGTGCGAAGAAGGCGGCTGCGGCCAAGCCGGCCAAGGCCAAGTCGCCGTCGAAGGCGAAGAAGGCCGCCAAGGTTCCGACGAAGAAGCCGAAGGCGCCGCGCCCGAAGAAGGCGACGACGCCGTCTAAGGCGAAGGCTTCGCCCAAGAAGAAGAAGTAGAGTAGAGGAGAAAGAGATGGGAGAAAGGAAGGGTTTGGCGCTTGACTCCGTCGTCCCCACCCCCCGTCGTCGTCTAGTGGCGCGCAAGAGACGCGCGGCCCAAAACGGCCCTTCTCAGGGCCATCAAAGCACGTCGGGGAAGGTTTTGATTGTCGTGTTGCGTTTGGTGTGGGTGTCTGTCTGGCGTTTCTGTATGCCCGTGGGGATGCTGTTTGCGTGCCGTGGTGGTTGGATTGCGGGGGTCGGTGGCGGGTGTGGGCGGCGGTAGCGGTAAGCGGTGTTGTTGTTGTTGTTGTTGTTGTCGTGGTTTGATTGTCGCCGTGTTTGTGGCGGCGGCCGACGGTTGGTTTTCTGTCACGTTGTTTTGTTTGAATACGTTGGTTGGCTTGCCTGCGTTCGTTCTTCTCGGATGTCTGTCTTGTCGAGTCGTGTCTGGTCTCTGTTTTGTTCCTTTGTGTGTGTGTTATGTTTTGCAACGGGGGGCACGTTGAGATGTGGAAGGAGTCGGCGGGGATTTCGGTGGCGTGTAGAGCGAGCGAGCGAGCGCGCCTGCCTGGCCGTTGGCCGTCGGAGTGGAGTGCGGGTTTTTTTGTTTTCGAAACGAAAGCGGCGGCCGGCCAGCCACCCGTGCGGTGTGACGTCGGCCGTTGGGTATTGTGCGCTTTGAGCGCCGGGGAGGGATGATGTGTGATTGTTGCGCGCTGCTAGCAGGCAGGCAGAGTGAGCGGGTGTGGCGGACGGACGGGAAGTGGTGGTTTTTGTTTTTGGGTTGCGGGGCGAGAGGCAGGCGACCGACAAAGTTTGCTCGCGACGGAGAGATGTTAGTGGCCCTGAAAAGGGCCGTTTTTGTTTGTGCGGTGCGGTGCCGCGGCGCGGTTTAGGCGCGCTCGCCGCGGATGCGGCGCGCGAGCTGGATGTCCTTGGGCATGATGGTGACGCGCTTGGCGTGGATTGCGCACAGGTTGGTGTCTTCGAAGAGGCCGACGAGGTAGGCCTCGCTGGCCTCCTGCAGGGCCATGACTGCGGAGCTCTGGAAGCGCAGGTCGGTCTTGAAGTCCTGGGCGATCTCGCGCACTAGGCGCTGGAATGGCAGCTTGCGGATGAGCAGCTCTGTGCTCTTCTGGTAGCGCCTGATATCTCGCAGGGCGACGGTGCCCGGCCTGTAGCGGTGGGGCTTCTTGACGCCTCCGGTGGCGGGCGCGCTCTTCCTCGCCGCCTTGGTGGCGAGCTGTTTGCGCGGCGCCTTTCCGCCGGTGGACTTGCGGGCCGTTTGCTTTGTGCGGGCCATAGAGGTAGCGGTAGCGGAGCGGCGTGCGTGGAGGTTAGGTGCGGCGCGGCGTCCGGTGCTGCCTTGACAACGGGCCCGCGCGCCTCCGTGCTGCGCTTATATGCCCTCGGTTGCGCGTGGTGGGGGGAGGGCGGGCCAGAGTCTATATAGGGGGGCGGCGGGCGCGCTGGGCGCAGACCGTAGCCGACTCGCCAGCCGCTGCAGCTGCTGTTTGTGCACGTTTTGCTTTGCCCGAGGAAGGAAGGATGACAGGCCGCGGCAAGGGAGGAAAGGGGCTCGGCAAGGGTGGCGCCAAGCGGCACCGCAAGGTGTTGCGCGACAACATCCAGGGCATCACGAAGCCCGCCATCCGCCGCCTGGCTCGCAGGGGCGGCGTGAAGCGCATCTCTGGTCTGATCTACGAGGAGACCCGCGGGGTGCTGAAGGTGTTCCTGGAGAACTTGATCCGCGACGCGGTGACGTACACTGAACACGCCAAGCGCAAGACTGTGACGGCCATGGACGTGGTGTACGCCCTGAAGAGGCAGGGGCGCACCCTGTACGGTTTCGGCGGTTAGGCTGCGTCGCAGCGGGCGCTGGCCTTCCCGCGGCCGTGCTTGTGGGTGGGAGAGACTAGAAAACGGCCCTTTTCAGGGCCACCACACTGTTCGGAAGTTGAAAAGTGCGAAAGAGTCTGTGTTGTTGCTGCGTGTGTGCGCTGTGTTGTTTGTTTGTTTCTTTCTTTCTTTCTTTCTTTCCGTTTGAGCGACGTGATGTGACTGGGAGGGGAGAAGGAAAGGAAACGTGTCATGTGGCTGGCTGTGTGTGGAGCTGCTTCGTTTGTGTTTGTTATTGTGTGTCTTTGTATCGATCGCGAACGGAGATGGCGGGCTGTGTGTTGATGTGCGAGAGGCGGTGATTATTTGCCTGCGTGGTTTGGCTCTGTGTGTTTGCGGCGGCGTTGGGGTTTCCGAGGCAAGGCGTGTGGGCATAGGCGGCCGGATCAGCTGTTTCGTTCGTGTCGACGGCCGTTGCGAGCGGGAGTGGAGGGCGGTGTGTCGACACGCCTCCCTTTAACAATGGTCATTATTGCTGCCGTTGTCGTTTGGAAGGCGACTGCGACCGTGCAAAAAAAAAAAAAAAAAAAAAAAATGTGTGTGTTTGTTGGGCCACACGGGCTGTGTGGACGACAAGATGGCGGACGTGCGCCGGCGGCGGCTGTGCTGTGAAAGTGCAAAGTTAAAACAAAACAAGGTGCGGCGAGGACGACTGAAATTTTGCTTTGGACGTAGGTTTGTGTGGTGGCCCTGAAAAGGGCCGATTGTTGTGGGCCGGGCCGAGCCGGCAAAGCGCGTTGCGTGCAGGGGAGCACGCGGCGCTGCGATTGCCTGGCCTCCTTTAGGCCTTCTTCTCGGTCTTCTTTGGCAGCAGGACGGCCTGGATGTTGGGCAGGACACCACCCTGTGCGATGGTGACGCCCGACAGGAGCTTGTTGAGCTCCTCGTCGTTGCGGATGGCAAGCTGCAGGTGGCGCGGGATGATGCGCGTCTTCTTGTTGTCGCGGGCCGCGTTTCCGGCCAGCTCGAGCACCTCAGCCGCGAGGTACTCCATGACGGCGGCGAGGTAGACGGGCGCCCCGGCGCCGACGCGCTCTGCGTAGTTTCCCTTGCGCAGGAGGCGGTGGATTCTGCCGACCGGGAACTGGAGCCCAGCCCTGCTTGAGCGGGACTTTGACTTGCCCTTGACTTTGCCTCCCTTTCCGCGTCCGGACATGGCGATGGGCTAGCGACGGTGCACACGAAACGGAAACGAAAACGACCGGTGCGAGCGGCAGCGAGTCGAGCAGCGGAGTGCGTGCCGGCGCAGCCGGGGTGGGGGTGCTTTATGGGCTCGGGTGCGGCGGCCGGTTGCGCGCGCGCCCCATTGGTCGGCGGCCGCAACAGGGCGAGCTGGTAAAGGTGCGGCGGCGGCTGGCGGCGGGTGCCAGGCCACTCCATTCCGAGGTGGGACTGCGAAGCGGACGGACGTGCGTCTACCTGTGCTCCGCGCCGCTATTGTGCTCCCAGCCCTGGAAATTCCCACCGCGCGCTCTCGCCGCCTTTGTCCAGAGCTCGCCTCGTTGCTTGCTTCTCGTGTGCTTGGTCGTCGCCTTGCGTGCTCGCGCCGTAGCGGCGTGTTTCGCCGGATCGTAAGGGCTATCGAGCCGCGCTGTTTTTCTGGGTTTCCGGACGTGGTCGGGCGTGTGCTATCTGAAAAAGCAAATTGTCGTGTCGAGAAAAGCAAAAGTCGTGTAGCACACGTACGACACGGGACGGAGCTCTAGACTACTGGGGCGCTCGTTCGGACGAATGGCATAGCTCGAGGAGAAGAAGAGAAGAAAAGAAGAACATCCCGCCTAGAGAAGGTGGCTGTAAATCACCATCTTTCGAGAATTTCGGTGCCATAGGCGTTAGGGAAGTTGCAGTCCAGGGACACGCCGAGCCACACAGTCAAACAGCCTGACTGTGAGGCCCGTGGTGGCATCCCGCGCCTGCCAGGTGTAGGGAAAATACATTGGCACGGAAATTGTCGAAATATAGGGAAGTACTAGTAAACCATTTCATATCGTGGCTACCCCTCCATGGAGCGCCCGCATGACTTTGAACATCAGGAGGCCAAAATGGACCCACCTGCAAACCTGTCAATATCATCTTCTGCCCCACATCCCCCACTAACCTCACCAATTCATACACCTTCACTGAGCAGCAGCTCTGACTCAGATAAGCTCATAGTAGACACCGACTCTTCTGGCTCTGACAGCAACTCTAATTCCTCAACACCTGGAATTGAACCAAATTCTCCCCTCCATCTCCGAAACGGAAAGAGAGTGACACTTATGAGGCAAGAGCAACAACTGCCTACAACCAAAAACATCGTGGAGCCAGCCCAAAAAGGCAACCACAAAACCATCCCACAAGAAACGAGCAGGCGCGATGCAGCAAATCAGGAGCCAACTACATCACAACAAGGAGAGTTGGACACTGCCCAGCCTGCACCGCAAAACAAAGACACACAAGTCACCCAAATACCAAAGGCATCACAAGTCAGGGGAAGAAAAATACCCCCCATTACAGTTTTCGAGACAAAGGGGTATACAACTTTTATCGGCCAGATACAAGGCAAGCTAAAAGGGGCCCTCAGCACAACATACAAAGGAGACAGTATTGTCTACCAGGCGACAAACTCAGAAGACTTCTATTTCCTAAAGCAGGAATTCCGTAAAAGACAAATAGAATTCTATACATATAATGATGACCCAAAACACACACTAAAAGTGGTCATAAAGAGATTAACCCCACATTGGACCCCTGACGAAGTGAAGCAGGCACTATTAGAAAGCGGCTTTCAGGTGCAGGGCGTGTACCAGGTGGCGCAGCCACAAACAGAAATAGACGCAGAAGGTAGAGTCATCTCTGCCCCACGCAGGAAGACCAGGAACTTCCAAGTAAACTTACTAAATACAGCGGAATCCAGAAAGATTTTCAAGCTGCAAAGACTGCTGCATATGACGATCGCAGTAGAGCTTTATAAAAAACCAGCAGGTCCAACCCAATGTTACATTTGCCAACGCTTCAGGCACGGAGCCCAGCAATGCAACATGGCCCCAAGGTGTGTGAAGTGTGCTGGACCACACCTGTCGAGCACCTGCACAAAATCGAGAGACACGCCAGCCACTTGCGCAAACTGTGGAGGGGCTCACCCTGCATCCTATGGGGGATGCCCAGTACGTATCAAGCTTGTCGAGGCCTGGGAAGCGAGACACACGACCACAGCCAGAAATGCCCCACCCCCACCCCCCCCACCATCAATCTTGGAGGAAGCGCACTTCCCCACGCCACCAACACCCGCAAACGCGGGAAGAAACCCTAATAACCAAACCACTTCACCACCTCCTCCGCAAGATTGCACAACAGGACCACCTAAAGAACACAGAAACGATAACCGCACCTTAGCCCAGGTGGTAAAAACAAACCCCCAACCGGCAAAGGTGACAAAACCAGAAGCCCAACCACGACCCCAACGTCTACCAGCAGCGCAAAGACGCCCAGCCACCCCACCAAACCAACCAGTTGCCACCCAGGTCTCACGGCCCTCCCCCAAAAGGACAAAAACCCCCCCTCTGCCCACAAACCCTGCCAAAAATCCAGACTCACCAACTCTCCCCACACCCATGCTATCACCAGCAGCAACATCCACAGAAGTACCTCCCCTGCCACTACTGGCACCAACCACCACAACAACTCCACCACCACAAACAGCATCCCAGCACCTCCTGCAAGCCCCCATCTCTTCCACAACACCCCACACAGAATCAGATATCAGAACTGTCGAGATCACAGCATCTCCAACACAGCAGCAATCACCACATATCCAACAAAACCGAAATACCCAGGAGCATAGTCCAAACCAAAACCAGCCCTGGGACTTCGTCAAGAAGGTTATAAACCTTATCCAGAAATTATTAACCACAGACTTCTTCACGAAAGTGAAAAAAGCAATAAGCCAAATCCTAGCAGCTCCAGACACCTTCACGAAGGTATCAATGTTTTTCACCACCATTCTCCCACTGTTTTCCGATGGCGAATAGAAAACGACACATCACCATCGCCATCTGGAATGCAGACGGAGTATTCCATGACCGACACGAACTGGAAATGTTTCTAGAAGATTATGGCATTGACGTAGCACTAGTAAATGAAACCCATCTAACCCCTGATGAACAATTTCGAGTCAAAAATTACATTCTAATCCGGACTGACCGTCCTAACAGACCAGGTGGCGGAACTGGAGTCCTCATAAAACACCGGATATGCCACCGACAAGTCAACATCCCACCTCTAATCAATACAGAGGCAACTGCAATAGAAATCATGTTAAACCAGCACCCAACTGTCCTGGTGGCAACCTACCACCCTCCAAACGAACGCTTCCATCACAGTGACCTCGACAGCTTGCTAAATGTGAACAACAGGACCATAGTAGGGGGGGACCTGAATGCCAAGCACAGGGCATGGGGTTGCCGCACTGGAAATACAAGTGGGAACCAGCTGCTGAGATACCTGGATACCCACCCAGCAGTCCAAGTGGTAGCCCCAGATGAACCCACCCACTTCCCGTACAACTCACGCCATCTGCCAGACAAGCTGGACATATTCTTACTAAAAAATATTGACCTGGGCACAAGCACAGAAGTCATAAACACGCTGAACTCTGACCATAACCCAGTCATCTTAAGATTCGAAAATGATCACATCATACCAACAGAAAGCATCCACACTACGTACCACACAAACTGGGTACGATATAAAGAACTAGTGGCACATCACATACCAGACCCAGCACCGGAATATACATCGACAGAAGACATAGACAAAGCCGCAGCAGACTTCACTAACATCATCAAAAGCTGTGCCCAAGTCACAACTATCAAACTCACACAAAATAGGGGCAGGACCAACTTACCACCAGACCTAGCCCAATTGATAACAGACAAAAACCGGACCAGGAAGCGATGGCAAACATACCGTTACCCTCAAGATAGGAGGATAATGGACCAAATGGCCCGTGAAATCAAAACCAGACTGCATATGCTCCGGTGCAGCAGGTACCAACAGAGCTTGCAGGCAGCCGAATCAAACCCTGAACAATTCTGGCGAATCATAAAGGCTAGGCGGCAACCCCAGACAGCCACAAGACCACTGCATGGGCAACAGGGGCTGGTTTACACCCCTGCAGATAAGGCGGCCGCCATGTCAGACACCTACGAACTCCAGTTCCAAGAAAACATAGTAGAGAACGACGAGGGAGAAGCAGAGAGGCTAGAGAGGAGAATCGAGAGGCACCTCGCACGAAAACTCAATGAGAGGAATAACACCACCTTCGCAGACACAACTGAACGCGAAATAACAGCTTACATCAGGCGGATCGGCAACGCAAAGGCCCCTGGTCCTGACCTTATAAAACCCCCACTTCTTAAACACCTTCCACCACCTGCCATTTCCCATCTATCAAATATCCTCAACCACTGTCTCAAACTACAATATTTCCCTTCAGCCTAGAAGGTTGCCAAGATCATCTCAATCCCCAAACCCAATAAAGACCATCTATTCCCACAAAACTATCGTCCTATCTCGCTATTAAATCACTTATCAAAACTTCTCGAAATCCTCATCCTAAACGCCCTACTTAAATTCCTAAACGATAACACTATCCTTACCCTGGAACAATTCGGTTTTCGTGCTGGCCATAGCACCACCCAACAAGCCATCCGCCTGGTGGAGCACATCTGTGCCGAGAAACAACATGGAGACAGCACAGCAGCCATATTCCTCGACATAGAGAAGGCGTTTGACCGTGTCTGGCATGACGGCCTACTCTACAAGCTGTCGAAGCTAAATTGCCCCAATCACCTGTTAAAAATGATTCACTCATTTTTGACAGACAGGAGGTTTTTTGCTTCAGTTGATGGAGCGAAAAGTCCAATAACTAATATAGAAGCAGGTGTCCCACAGGGATCTGTGCTTGGCCCCCTCCTCTATCTTGTGTTCACAAATGATATCCCAAAAGAGCCGGGTGGGAACATAGCGCTCTACGCTGATGACACAGCGCTATACCACAGCGGGCGTAACATAAATCGTATAACGTGTAGCCTCCAGCGGCACCTCAACAAAGTCGACCACTGGTGTAACTTGTGGAAGGTAAAAGTAAATCCGGACAAGTGCCAAGCCATAATTTTCACACACAAAATAACAAGACCCATCAGAAATCTCAACCACAATGGACAACAACTCCCATGGAGAAAAGTTATAAAATACCTGGGATTGAACATAGACAAAAATCTCACGTTCAAACAGCATATAACAGAGGCCAAAAACAAAGGTTCCGCCCGGCTCTACCAACTGTATCCCCTTCTTAAGGGCAGGGGCTTATCAACAGAGGCGAAGCTCCGAATATGGAAAACAATAATTTTGCCAGTTATTCTTTATGGATCGGAGGTGTGGAGCATGGCGGCAAACACACACCTGGCCTCACTAGAAGTGATACAAAATAAGACGTTTAGAATAATCACAGATGCCCCCTGGTTCTCCAGTAACGAGGAAATTAGAGGTATGCTAGGTCAACCAACATTTAACCATCTCATAACAATCAAGTCAACGAAATTCTATGAAACATCTCATTCTTCACCTTTCCCCCTCATTAGATCCCTGGGACCAGATATTCTCCCTACACACAGAACTCCCATCACTACCATTCACCGTCAGTTCAGATGACGAGCTACACTGACTTTCATCCACTCATATCATAACCATCATTAATCAAACACAGTTCATATACCCGGGGAACACCCCCAAACAAATACAGACAAAAAGCCAATCTTAACCTAAAGGTACCATCTCGAAAGTCAGGGCATCAATAGGATGCCGGTACTTCAATTAACAAAGGGGGAAAATACCCCAAACATATCAGGTCGGTCGGCGGGTGCCACTGTGTGGGGAGACGCTGACTAGAGCGGAGCGCTTGCTACTGGTGTTGCTGCTGCCGTACGTTGGTTCGAGATGCCGCCCAAGACTAGCGGGAAGGCCGCCAAGAAGGCTGGCAAGGCGCAGAAGAACATTTCGAAGGGCGACAAGAAGAAGAAGCGCAAGAGGAAGGAGAGCTATGCCATCTACATCTACAAGGTGCTGAAGCAGGTGCACCCTGACACGGGCATCTCGTCGAAGGCGATGAGCATCATGAACAGCTTCGTGAACGACATTTTCGAGCGCATTGCGGCCGAGGCTTCTCGCCTGGCGCACTACAACAAGCGCTCGACCATCACGTCCCGCGAGATCCAGACCGCTGTGCGGCTGTTGCTGCCTGGCGAGCTGGCCAAGCACGCCGTGAGCGAGGGCACGAAGGCGGTGACCAAGTACACGAGCTCCAAGTAAGGAGGTGGCTCTGGAATGGAAGGAAGGATGGAGAAGGCTCCTCCGTTGCGAGAGCGGCAAAACGGCCCTTTTCAGGGCCACCAACTTGCCTTTTGCGGGAAGGGCGGAATTGTTGTTGTTGTTGTTGTTGTTGTTTGTGTGGACGGCTGTGATGTATGTGTGCATTTTGATTGTGGGTGGGGGGGGGCGCGTCAAAGCGTGTTGCGGGGTACGGCCACGAGGTTGGTCGCCGTGGCGTGGAATGGTGGCACGCCTCGTTGGAGTGGTTTTGACCCATTGGTGTTGGTGTGTGTGTGTGTGTTACCTGTCTGCGAGGGGGGACAGTGCGATCGGCGACTTTTGTGTCACCGTAACGACGGCCGTTTGCGGGTTTGTTTTTTTGCACATCATACATGGCGAGGGTGAAATGTGAAATGTGAAATGTTTTTGTTTGGTTTTTTTTGCCGCCCACTATTCCCTTTGCTGTACGCCGAGTTTGACAATGGTGCGACGTAACTGCAGCGTGGAGGTGTGTGAGTGACGTTGAAATGAACGTGCCATTAAGACGCAATGTTGTTGTATTGTACTGTACGTGTACGGCGACACGCACGATGATGTACCATTCGACTCTGATTTTTGATAGCCGTGTCTGACTGATTGCGTACGACGCACGCACACCGATGTCGTCATTCAAGATGCACGCGTGTCCAGTGCAGTACAGTAAGCGCGACGCTAGACGACGACGACGGCGGCGGCGGCGGCGGCGGCGGCGGCGGCGGCGGTCGTTTGTTTGGCGAATGTCTGTACACGTGTTTGTCTGTGTCCATCCGGTATGTATTTGTTTGTTTGCAAGTGTTTTGTGTGTCGGTGACGTGGTCCGATCCGTCGCCCCCTGAGTAACTGTCGATCGGCGCGATAGACCGGCGTCACGCAACTGAACCGAAGTCTTGGGCACACCCGTCATACTGTTGTACACCGTCGCGCTGAGAACGGTAACGAAAGGTTGACTTTGATCGGTCGAATGTCTGGGCAGAACGTGAGGAATGAGGCAAGAGTGCAAGGAGGAAAGGACAGAGGGGGGGCAAAAGAGAGAGGAAGGGAAAAAGGGGAGAAACGCATTCGTAGAGCAACGGAACGTTCCCGTGTCGGAGGCGTATTGGAGCCGCACTGAAATGCGTTTAACGGCGGCGCGGCTGCAAGTGTCTGCCGTGGTGAACGTTACCTTTGACGGCTGCATTGGGCTTTGCCTTTGCTTTTGCTTTTGCTTTTGCTTTCGCTTTCGCTTTCGCTTTCGCTTTCCCGGATGTACGTAACGTTTGTTGATATGGTTCTGAGGAAGAGTGTATGACAGTGCCGTGCCGTCCATGTTCGTGTGCCCTCCCATTGTGTGTATGCTATTGTCTGTGTACTTGAATGATGTATGTAGGTGTTAGTGGACATGTTTTACCAGTGGGGGGAAATGGATCGTCGATAGTTGCCGTCACTCTGTCACGGTCGAGATGACGCACCCTCCGTACAGAAAGGTGTCGAGAAAGTGTGTGTGTGTGTGTGCGTCCGTGAATTGGCAGTGTTTGGAGGTGGGCGTGCCCTGCATGTGGCCCGGAAGGCTGTTCGTTTGGCGGTAGTGTTGTGTGGACAGGGGAGGGGCATGCGTAACGCTGCTGGCATGGCATTTCGGGAGATGGGAGGGGGCAAACGAGGAAACGAGGAGCGGCGGCCAAAGAAAGACGGGACGGGGAGGGGCGCGGTGTGGGTGGCTTGCGCCTGTGCTCGGCGTTGTGGTTTGTGCAAAAGAGGAGGAGAAAAACAATGAGTTGCCAGGGAGGGGAGCGGTGTGGTTGTCGTGGTGTAGCCGCAGACGCGGCTGTCAGTGAACGTGGCGAGACGGACGGATGCGCGGAGGGGCGGGGGCGGCGCATTTCGCCGGTGCCGTGCCGTGCCATGCCTGAAAGCCGCGTGGTCGCTGTGTTGTTGGTGGCGTGGGGGCGAGGAGAGTACCGTACGGGTGTGCTTGTGCGCCGGAAATGGCACACTGCGCCTGCCCGTCTTGGAGGCTGATGGCTGTGGTGTGGAAATGGGGCGCGGTGATGTTGAAGCAGTTGAAGAACAGAAAAGAAACCAAGAAAACGGAAGGCGTGATGCGGCGGTGGTGGTGAGAGCGGGAAAAACGAAACAAAACAAAAAAAACAACAACAAAAAAGAAGGAAAAACAACAAGAAACAAAAAAGAAAACAAAAAGTCTATCAATATTAAAATGTAAATGGAAATGGAAATGGACCCAGGTATAACCTCCCTGCACAAATAGCAGAGAGTCCGATGATAATAAAAATGTGCCAGAATGTTAACGTCCCTACAAAACAAACCCAACGATAATATTAATGAAAGAATGAACCGTATGTAACATTGCAACAGACATAATGAAACCTGATGAATTGTATAAGGGCAGCAGCGTTGACCTTTGGCCCTGTATTCAGAATAAAAAGAGCCAAAGATCGTTACCCCAATGAAAAAGACACTGAAACACGTATGTAACATAGCAGCGATGGCGAGACATTGTAGCATCTGTGACCAGAGAGTTTGCGCTGGACCGCGCGAGTGTTGCGAGCGGTTCTCAGTCAGTCAGTCAGTCAGTCAGTCGTTGCGAGTCTGTAGCTCTGTCTAGTTGAGGCCTGTACTCTGTCAGTAGTCGTCGCGTGCAGTACGCTAATAGTCGTCATGCAGAGCGGTCGGTCAGTAGTAGCAGCCGAGTGCGGTTGTGTGATGTAGGCGGTCGGCAACACTGGTCAAGATGGTGAATAAGGTATACTGTTTAATTAATATAATCATTAGATAATGAAAAATTTCATTTATTGTAATTATTCTCCAACAAGTTCCCCAATAATAATTTTTATTTCAAAAGCATTTGTCAAACATTTAATTTTTTATTGAACTAAAGAGTTCGTTGCACTTCACATTTCATTCCACTTCTTTGAAGAAAAATTTCACTAAAATCACAAAAAAAGAGAATATTATTATTTGCAATGCAGTTCCTCCAAGCGCCGCGCAACAACAAGAGCAGAAATGTGACATCCATTTATTCTGAGGTAAGACTTTAATTCTGATTGTTTTGCACAGGGCCAAAGACCGATATTTCGGTTTAATTGAAGTTTCTTGTCACTGAACGGACTTTAAATGTTGTGAAGAATTTATATTTGAGTCAGATTGCGAATTTCACATTTTTGTTGCCATTTTCAATACCTCACATTGTGGGCGAGGTTACAATTAGCGCAATGTCCATTAGCATCCGTAAATAACATTGTCCATTATTTTAAATTTTGCGGGGAGGTTACAACACACAAAAAAAAAAAAATTGCATTTATATCCGCTCCTCAATTGTAGATACCCCTTACACAGCTGTGTGCAATGAATGAGTGCTGGCTGGTAATTAATTGCACTCCTTGGAGGGAAATGCCATAGGAAGTAGTCTTTAAAAAGTGAATGTTTTTCGTTAAAAGACAAAGGTTACTTTAGAAAAAAGTGATAGTGGGGCTTTTGTTGTTGAACAAAATAAGTACAATGAACATACGTTATCAGATTTGCGCAATGCAGCTTCACACTACCTTTTGATTATAACACAATATACTATACATCGTCCCGAACCGTGACCAGAGTCGCGAGACGAGCAGAGCACGCCGCCGACGCCCGCTCAGTACAACCGTCCACCCGCTACTACTGTCGACCGACTACTACCTCTCCCGACTCGCGCTACAACATATATAACAACTGTTCCTGGCGACCCGGTGCGTGCCACTACTGTCGTCTGGCGCGGTCCAAGCGCCGACTAGCAACGATAAATAACTCTCTGGTCAGACAGAGATGCTGTCATGCCTCGCCATCGCTCTGGTAATGAATACATACGTGTTGCAGCGTGCGTACCACCGGAACACGCAGTGGCGGAGCCAAAGACTGTGTTGTCGAGGTCGAGTGCGAGCGGGAAGAGAGGCAGCGTCGGCACGGAGATGCAAGCGAGCGCGAGACGCACGGGGGCTGCGGCGTGGCGCGTTTGCGGTCGGCGCCTTTGGTGGCAACGGCCGGGACAAGCAGCGGTGTATGGTGTGGTGCGGGGCGGACAGGGGCGGCGGTGGACGGGGAGGAGGAGGCGGCGCGACGACGGCATGGGGGCGAAAACGGGACGGGGGACGGCGGATGTTGAGAGGCGTCACGCGCGGACAGGACACAGACACAGAGACACACAGATTGGAAAGGGAGGGTGCGCGGTAGTAGTTGGGAATGTGCGTACCGTGCGGGATGGGAGTGGGCGAGGAACACGGTCGTGGCCCCTGTTTTGGGTGCGTGTGATGACGTCGGTGTGTTGTGGGAAGGGAAGGTGCTGTGGCGGCGGCGCGTAATGGGCGTAGGCCGAAAAGAGAAAGGAACGTGGGCAGTGTGTTGGCAAGCGTCGGTTCGACTGCGACGTTGATGGGCAGGGCAGGGCAGGGCAAGGTTAATGGTGGTAGGAGTAGGCGTGTGGGCGCAAAAAATCTGCCGCTGCAGGCGGTGCCGTAACCGCCATGGCGGGAAGGAGAGAGGGCCAAAGTAAGAAAGAAAGAAAGAAAGAAGAAAACAAAAAAAAAAAAAAAAAAAAAAAAAGAAAAACAAAAAAAGGAGCGTGGGGGGGGGGGCGAAAGTGGAGAGGCGGTGGTGTGAGAAGGGCGGGGGCGGAAGGAAGGCAGGCAGGAAGGACAAGAGGCGAGGCGACGGCTTGCTTTGTGTATCGGTCGGTCTCTGGCTATGCTTCGTTTTCTGCAGCAGGGTCGGTGCGCGGCGTGGCTCGCGGCAGTGGGAACGCCTGGCGGCTGGACGGCCAGCAATGCGGTTGGATGGGCGGCCACAGCACCGCACCTGTGCCCGAGGAGGAGACGCTGGCGGCGGGCCCTGAGGTGAGGCCGGCTCGGCTGGGGCTGTGGATGTGTAGGTGTGCGCCGCTGCTGCAACAACGAGTAAACGCGAGAAGAAGGGATGGCGGTAGAGAGAAGAAAAGAAAAAAAAAAAAAAAAAAGGTCGTGTTGTGTTGATGCGCAGGCAGACGCGTACAGAGAGACGAGCCCGGTCGGCAGCAGGGTGTGGCCGTGCCGAGTGCAGAGCAGCGGCGGCTCGGTTCGGTTCGGTTCGGCCCGGCCCGGCGGGCCGCGCTGTTGTCGCGGACATGAGCGCCCCCTGGCGGGTGGCCGGAGGCGGCGCGGCGTGTTGGACGTGTGGCTGGTGGCAGTGCACAATTTGCGAGTGGCTGGCGGTGTGGTGTGGCGGTTGGCGCGTCGGGCGGCGGAGAGAGAGAGGGAGGAGAGGTATGTGTTGCGGGCGCCCTTTGCTGCGCTGCGTCGTTGCGTGTGCCGTACAGGGCGGGCGCTTGTCGACTGTGTGGGCGGTGTGGCGAATTGGCGTGAATGAAACGGCTGCCGAGAGGTGTGTGGTAGCGAGCCGGTCGGTGTCAGTGCGAAGGGGAATGTGCGTGCGTTTGGCGGTTTCGGTGTGCTTTTTGCGGCGTGAGAGTGGGAATTAGTGGGGCCGGCTGTTGTGTTGGTTCCTTGTGTCTTGTGTCGCGTAGCTTGATGGCAACGTGGAAGGACGCCGGTTTCGTTTCGAGCCTTGCGTGTGGTTGTCGACGTTGACTGGTTGGCGTGTGCCGATGCACGTGCATGTGTGGGTCGCGAGTGCGTTTTTGGCTGGCTGTGTGTGTGTGTGTGTGTGTGTGTGTGTTTGTTTTGGGGGGGAAGGGGGAGGCGGTGGTGAAAGTGCAGTCGTTGCCACGGGCGTCGTCGGGTGGGGCTGGGGCTGGGGCTGGGGCTGGGGCTGGGGCTGGGGCTGTGCGTCGTGGCGGAAAGGTGGTAGGTTGCGGGAAGCGAGCCCGTCGTTGACGGTGTCGCGTGAGTTGTGAATCGAGTGGGGCGCGGGGCGCGGGACAGGAGCAGCGTGCCGCTGCGTCGTGGTCGTCAGCAGAGGCTGTGCGTGTGCTTGTCCTTTTTGTGGGCGGTTCGTGCGAGGCGTTTTTGTTTTGTGTTGCCCTAGTTGTTAGTTTATTTTGTTTGTGTTTGTTATTTTGAGACGACGACGACTGGTTGGTGGCGTGCGCGCGAAGTGGCGGTGTGCGCTTCCCGTGTCGTTTGTGTCGTTTTGTTTTTGTGTGTTTTTTTTTGCACTGGGCCCCGGGGGGTGGGTGGGTGGGTGGGTGGGTGGGTGCGTGTGTGTCGATTGCCGGCTGGCGAAAGGTGCGCCATCGGCGGGGTGGGTCGCCGGCACAAGTAGAGGCGGCGGCGTTGTTGCTGTTGTTGTGTGGTGTTTGTTGTTTTGTTCGGCTGTGTCGGCGAGCTGTGTTGCGGTGCGTGTGAATGGTGGTGCAAAAGTGCTGGCGTTGGGGCTGCGACTGCGACGGCGGCGAGCCGCGGGCGCGCATGATAGTGATGTTGTGAACAGCGGCTGTGTACGGTAGTGGTGTTGTTGTAGCACGACGTGCATCCGGGCCGGCGCGGAAAGCGCAGTTGCGGGCGGTTGCCCTTCGGTGCCAGCCATGTCGCGTGAGCGGCGGGTTGCTCTGGGTTGTTGTGTGGTGCCCTTTGGCCGGTGGGGGTGGTTCGCGTGTGTCTCGTTCGCGCTCGGTATCTGGTCGTGGTCGTGCTGCTCCCCCGTCTGTCGGCGGTTTTCGACGTCGTCTGTACGTTTTTGTTCGTTTGCGGCGTGCCTGCCGACGTCGTCCCGTCGCGACGCGACCGTTCAACCGAAAGTGTGGCGCCCGAAGGTGAACGAACGTAACCCTGACCTCGGCGCTTTACGCTGAGCCGAGCGAACCGAACCTAACCTAACCTGTGGTGTGGCGAGGTGAGCTCAGCCTGTGAGCCCCTAACGTCTACGTAAGGTAAGCTGTCCGGCTCACGCCTCACGTTTGAACGCTTTTTTAACCTACGTTTGACGCTTCTTAACCTAGCACTGACCCCTTAACCTAACGTGTAACCTAACCTAACCTAACCTAACCTGTGACGCCTGACGTGTTTGAATGCTTAACCTAAGTTTGACGCTTAACCTAACCCAAGTCCCCTTAACCTAACCCACGTCCACCTAACCTAACCTAACCTAACCTAACCTAGACGTGTAAACGTAATGTGTAACGCGTAACGTGTAAGGTCGGCTGTCGTGTGTGCTGACGGCAGATTGGGTTGGTCTGTAGATTCGGATTGCGGTTTGCCTCGGTCGAGGGGTTGGGTCGGAAGCGGCGAGGGGCGGCGGCGCCTGTTGCGCAGGCGGCGTCCGTTTGCGGCGGGCAATTGTTGAGAAACGGCTGTGAATGTTGGCGGGCGAGAGGAGGAGGACGGCGCGCGATGTGGCCCGACGGCTGCGGGCCGATCGGGAAACGGCGGGAGGGCGACGGAAGGCGATGGGGCGGCGGAGGCGCGTTTGCACGGCCGTCATCGCCGCACGCCTCGGCTTGTGTGGCTGTGGCGCCGGCCGCGCTGGCCGGGCTGCCGCGGCGACGGTGTGGGAGTTTTGCCGATGGTTTGGCCATTGTGGCGGGTCGTCGGCTGGGGCTGTGGGGGCGGCATTTGGGCGGGGGCGGCGATTCTCGGCGGGCCGACCCAGGCTGTAGCGCGCGGTAGCTGCAGTTTGGCCGTGGTTTGCGGCGCTGCCGTGGCGACTGGTTGGCGACTGTGGTGTGGCTGTGTGTAGCCCCATCCTCGGTGGTTTGAAAGGCGCGGGCGGTTGTGGCGCAGGTTTGGGGCTGCTCCGCACAGGCTGTCGGACGTTGGGCGGTAGCAAGCGCGGGAGGCGCGGCGCGGCGGCGCGCAGAGTGGCGGCCGCTCTCTCGGCCGTCCGCGCCCGCCCGCGACACTGGCTGGGCCTTGTGATTCTCTGCTCTGCTGCTGTGCTGTGCTTGCGTGCCTGCCTGCCGTCCCGCTCGCTCTCGCTCTCGCTCTCGCTGTGTGTTACGCGCGTCGTCGAAATGGCAGATCAGGCGGCTACGAACGAGACTGCTGCGGCACCCGCCGCCACCGGCACTACGAAGAAGGCCAAGTCTGCGTCGTCTGCGAAGAAGCCGCGCGCCAAGCCTGCGCACCCGCGCACCTCTGAGATGGTGACGGCCGCCATCAAGAGTCTGAAGGAGCGCGGCGGGTCGTCGCTGCAGGCGATCAAGAAGTACATAGCCGCGCACTGCAAGCTGGACGCGGAGAAGCTGGCGCCGTTTATCAAGAAGTACCTCAAGTCGGCCGTCGTGGCGGGCGAGCTGGTGCAGACGAAGGGGAAGGGCGCGTCCGGCTCGTTCAAGCTTGCCGGCGCCGGCGGCGGGGGGGCGGCCGAGGGCGGCAAGGCTCGTGCTGGCGGTGCCAAGAAGAAGCGCGCCGCTCCGGCCAGCAAGGAGAAGAAGGGCGCCCGTGCGGCCGGCGCAAAGAAGGCTGGTGGCGTGAAGGCGGCGACCGGTCGGAAGGCGGGCGCCGCCAAGAAGGCGTCTGCGGCGTCGGCCGCTCCCGCGGGTGCGAAGAAGGCGGCTGCGGCCAAGCCGGCCAAGGCCAAGTCGCCGTCGAAGGCGAAGAAGGCCGCCAAGGTTCCGACGAAGAAGCCGAAGGCGCCGCGCCCGAAGAAGGCGACGACGCCGTCTAAGGCGAAGGCTTCGCCCAAGAAGAAGAAGTAGAGTAGAGGAGAAAGAGATGGGAGAAAGGAAGGGTTTGGCGCTTGACTCCGTCGTCCCCACCCCCCGTCGTCGTCTAGTGGCGCGCAAGAGACGCGCGGCCCAAAACGGCCCTTCTCAGGGCCATCAAAGCACGTCGGGGAAGGTTTTGATTGTCGTGTTGCGTTTGGTGTGGGTGTCTGTCTGGCGTTTCTGTATGCCCGTGGGGATGCTGTTTGCGTGCCGTGGTGGTTGGATTGCGGGGGTCGGTGGCGGGTGTGGGCGGCGGTAGCGGTAAGCGGTGTTGTTGTTGTTGTTGTTGTTGTCGTGGTTTGATTGTCGCCGTGTTTGTGGCGGCGGCCGACGGTTGGTTTTCTGTCACGTTGTTTTGTTTGAATACGTTGGTTGGCTTGCCTGCGTTCGTTCTTCTCGGATGTCTGTCTTGTCGAGTCGTGTCTGGTCTCTGTTTTGTTCCTTTGTGTGTGTGTTATGTTTTGCAACGGGGGGCACGTTGAGATGTGGAAGGAGTCGGCGGGGATTTCGGTGGCGTGTAGAGCGAGCGAGCGAGCGCGCCTGCCTGGCCGTTGGCCGTCGGAGTGGAGTGCAGGTTTTTTTGTTTTCGAAACGAAAGCGGCGGCCGGCCAGCCACCCGTGCGGTGTGACGTCGGCCGTTGGGTATTGTGCGCTTTGAGCGCCGGGGAGGGATGATGTGTGATTGTTGCGCGCTGCTAGCAGGCAGGCAGAGTGAGCGGGTGTGGCGGACGGACGGGAAGTGGTGGTTTTTGTTTTTGGGTTGCGGGGCGAGAGGCAGGCGACCGACAAAGTTTGCTCGCGACGGAGAGATGTTAGTGGCCCTGAAAAGGGCCGTTTTTGTTTGTGCGGTGCGGTGCCGCGGCGCGGTTTAGGCGCGCTCGCCGCGGATGCGGCGCGCGAGCTGGATGTCCTTGGGCATGATGGTGACGCGCTTGGCGTGGATTGCGCACAGGTTGGTGTCTTCGAAGAGGCCGACGAGGTAGGCCTCGCTGGCCTCCTGCAGGGCCATGACTGCGGAGCTCTGGAAGCGCAGGTCGGTCTTGAAGTCCTGGGCGATCTCGCGCACTAGGCGCTGGAATGGCAGCTTGCGGATGAGCAGCTCTGTGCTCTTCTGGTAGCGCCTGATTTCTCGCAGGGCGACGGTGCCCGGCCTGTAGCGGTGGGGCTTCTTGACGCCTCCGGTGGCGGGCGCGCTCTTCCTCGCCGCCTTGGTGGCGAGCTGTTTGCGCGGCGCCTTTCCGCCGGTGGACTTGCGGGCCGTTTGCTTTGTGCGGGCCATAGCGGTAGCGGTAGCGGAGCGGCGTGCGTGGAGGTTAGGTGCGGCGCGGCGTCCGGTGCTGCCTTGACAACGGGCCCGCGCGCCTCCGTGCTGCGCTTATATGCCCTCGGTTGCGCGTGGTGGGGGGAGGGCGGGCCAGAGTCTATATAGGGGGGCGGCGGGCGCGCTGGGCGCAGACCGTAGCCGACTCGCCAGCCGCTGCAGCTGCTGTTTGTGCACGTTTTGCTTTGCCCGAGGAAGGAAGGATGACAGGCCGCGGCAAGGGAGGAAAGGGGCTCGGCAAGGGTGGCGCCAAGCGGCACCGCAAGGTGTTGCGCGACAACATCCAGGGCATCACGAAGCCCGCCATCCGCCGCCTGGCTCGCAGGGGCGGCGTGAAGCGCATCTCTGGTCTGATCTACGAGGAGACCCGCGGGGTGCTGAAGGTGTTCCTGGAGAACGTGATCCGCGACGCGGTGACGTACACTGAGCACGCCAAGCGCAAGACTGTGACGGCCATGGACGTGGTTTACGCCCTGAAGAGGCAGGGGCGCACCCTGTACGGTTTCGGCGGTTAGGCTGCGTCGCAGCGGGCGCTGGCCTTCCCGCGGCCGTGCTTGTGGGTGGGAGAGACTAGAAAACGGCCCTTTTCAGGGCCACCACACTGTTCGGAAGTTGAAAAGTGCGAAAGAGTCTGTGTTGTTGCTGCGTGTGTGCGCTGTGTTGTTTGTTTGTTTCTTTCTTTCTTTCTTTCTTTCCGTTTGAGCGACGTGATGTGACTGGGAGGGGAGAAGGAAAGGAAACGTGTCATGTGGCTGGCTGTGTGTGGAGCTGCTTCGTTTGTGTTTGTTATTGTGTGTCTTTGTATCGATCGCGAACGGAGATGGCGGGCTGTGTGTTGTTGTGCGAGAGGCGGTGATTATTTGCCTGCGTGGTTTGGCTCTGTGTGTTTGCGGCGGCGTTGGGGTTTCCGAGGCAAGGCGTGTGGGCATAGGCGGCCGGATCAGCTGTTTCGTTCGTGTCGACGGCCGTTGCGCGCGGGAGTGGAGGGCGGTGTGTCGACACGCCTCCCTTTAACAATGGTCATTATTGCTGCCGTTGTCGTTTGGAAGGCGACTGCGACCGTGCAAAAAAAAAAAAAAAAAAAAAAAAATGTGTGTGTTTGTTGGGCCACACGGGCTGTGTGGACGACAAGATGGCGGACGTGCGCCGGCGGCGGCTGTGCTGTGAAAGTGCAAAGTTAAAACAAAACAAGGTGCGGCGAGGACGACTGAAATTTTGCTTTGGACGTAGGTTTGTGTGGTGGCCCTGAAAAGGGCCGATTGTTGTGGGCCGGGCCGAGCCGGCAAAGCGCGTTGCGTGCAGGGGAGCACGCGGCGCTGCGATTGCCTGGCCTCCTTTAGGCCTTCTTCTCGGTCTTCTTTGGCAGCAGGACGGCCTGGATGTTGGGCAGGACACCACCCTGTGCGATGGTGACGCCCGACAGGAGCTTGTTGAGCTCCTCGTCGTTGCGGATGGCAAGCTGCAGGTGGCGCGGGATGATGCGCGTCTTCTTGTTGTCGCGGGCCGCGTTTCCGGCCAGCTCGAGCACCTCAGCCGCGAGGTACTCCATGACGGCGGCGAGGTAGACGGGCGCCCCGGCGCCGACGCGCTCTGCGTAGTTTCCCTTGCGCAGGAGGCGGTGGATTCTGCCGACCGGGAACTGGAGCCCAGCCCTGCTTGAGCGGGACTTTGACTTGCCCTTGACTTTGCCTCCCTTTCCGCGTCCGGACATGGCGATGGGCTAGCGACGGTGCACACGAAACGGAAACGAAAACGACCGGTGCGAGCGGCAGCGAGTCGAGCAGCGGAGTGCGTGCCGGCGCAGCGCGCGCTCCTCTCTAATTTCTTCCTCTTATTGGAAGGTGTTGCTGGGAAGGTTATTGTCCCTTGGGGACATTTCCTTCACTGTGGCTGGGTGTTTTGGATGTACGCTTCTTTTGTTTTTATCTGTTGTGGTGAGAGGTGTGTGGTTCTGTTGTTTTACTCGTGAGAGGTGTGTGGTTCTGTTGTTTTACTCAGGAGAGTATTGATTTGGGTCTCTTATATTTATCATGTGTTTGGTCGTATTGGCCAAGTGTGTTGATGAGTTCATTATATGCGGTACCGGCTGTGGCATAAAACTGTTCTGCCAGGTTTCGGAACCGAGTTTGTAGTGTATCGATATCCGCAGCAGCATGTAGATCTGCTGTGGGGAATCGTGGAGGTACGTGTAAGGCTCTCCGGAGAGCTCTGTTTTGAATCTTTTGTAGGCGGCCTATTGTCGATCTGGCTGCATAGCCCCATACGGGGCATGCGTATTCCAGTATCGGCCTAATAAGGCTTCTATAGACCGCTACTCCGGTGCTGGGGTCTAGTGAACTGCGTTCATTCAATATAGGATAGAGGACTTGCATCCTTCCAAGGGCTTTCTTGCGGAGTTCCTCGATGTGGCACTTCCAAGTTAGTCGCTTGTCCAGTGTCACACCGAGGTATCTCGCCGTGTTTCTCCAGGGGAGATTTTGCCCTTGTAGCTGCAGCAGTTGGATGGGTCTTCTTAGGGGGCGGCGTTTCCCGATGCGTCTTGTTATCATTAGTGCCTGGGTCTTTTCAGTGTTCAATGAGATGCGCCATTTCTTGGCCCATGAGTCAGTCCTGTTTAGTGCCGTTTGTAGTCTTCTCGTTGCCAGGTTCCTGTTCGTGGAGCAGGAGAAGAAAGCGGTGTCGTCTGCATATTGCGCTGTTTGAACGTGCTGCGTTACAGGGATGTCGGCTGTGTAAAGGTTGTACAGGGTAGGACCCAGTACGGACCCTTGGGGCACTCCAGCGCGTATTCTTCTCCTGCTCGACTGTGATCTATCGATCTTAACGGAGAATGTCCTACTGGTTAGATAGCTCTGTATAAGTTTTACTATCGTCCCTGGGAAGCCTTGGGTGTACATTTTGTGCAAGATTCCGGTGTGCCAGACTGAATCAAAAGCCTTGGCGACGTCTAATAAGACGATCCCGCAGTAGCCCTTTCGGTTGAAGCTTTCTGTAGCTGCTTCAACTACCCTCATTATTTGTTGGGGGGCGGAGTGTTGTTGCTGGAAACCGAATTGAAATTTTGGCATAATTTGCTCTCTTCTGATGTGATCTTGAATCGGAGTTAAGAGGAGGCGCTCGTACAGTTTGCTGAGGGTGGGCAGGAGACTAATTGGTCTGTAGTGCTGCGGGAACACCGGGTCTTTCCCTGGTTTTGCGATCGCGACTACTTCTGCATGTTTCCACTGGGTCGGGAATTTTTGTGATCGCGTAATTTCATTGAAGATATCAGCTAAGTGGGTTATTGCCAGTGGCGGGATATGTTTTAGGAGTTCGTTGGTGAGCTGGTCGTGGCCTGGTGCCTTTTTTATTGGCAGTGACTTGATGGCTCCTGCCACGTCTTCAGGGCTGAAGAGTGGCGTGTATTCATCTTCGTCTTCTGCTGCTAAAAAGGTGGCCAGTTGTCTGCGAACTGTTTCGACGTGTTCCCTGTCCTGTGCCTCTGCTGGCGTGAATTGCTTCTCGAACACGTCGGCTAGCGCGTTTGCTTTGTCTACGGCGCTGAACTGCAGTCCACGTTCGCCGTGCAGAGGCGGCATTCTAGCGCGTCTTTTCGTGAACTGTTTTGTGGCTTGCCATAGACTGTGGTCTTCTAAGTTGAGAGTTGATAGTCTTTCGGACCATTGCTGGTTGCGGTGCTCAGTGAGCGCAACTTTCAACTCTCTTTGTAGTCTGTTGAGCAGCCTCCTTGTGTTTCTGTTGCCTGTGAGTTTCCACTCTTTGGCGATCCTGTTTTTGTGTCTTATTTGTGCAAGCAGGTGCTGGGGAAGTTGCCTGGGGCGGGGGGGACCCGCTGGCGCAGGCGTGGCTTCCTCAGCTGCTTGCAGGATCGCTTTCGTGAGGTCTTCCAGCGTTTGCTCGACAGTGTCTGCTGTTGGAGGCGGGGCTTGGGTCAGTTCTGTAGCTATATTGGCGCGGAACTGTTCCCAATTTGTGTGTTTGTGTGAGGTTCTTAGCTGTGGGATAGAGAGCCATTCTCCCATATCGACCTCGAGAATGACAGGGTTGTGGTCCGACGACATTCTGTTCATTGAACTTGCGGACACAAAACCCATGATGTGTTTTGTGAGCGCAATGTCGAGGACGTCTGCCCTGTTCCCGTTTTTCGGGAAGTGGGTGGGTTCCTCTGGGCCCCACACTTGGAACTGATGCGTGCGCGCGAGTCGTTGCAGTTGTCGACCAGCTCTATTACTTACTCTTGAGTGCCAGTCTGCGTGTTTGGCATTGAGGTCTCCTCCTATTAGGAGCTTGCCTCTTATTTGGCTTAATGCAGCTATGTCGTCCTCTTCAAGCGTTGGGGAAGGGGGGCGGTACGCTGCAACGACTGTGAGGGGTCCTGTTACGGTGGCTATTTGTATTGCGACCTTTTCTATCTGTTGGGTTGCTGGTGGGTACACCTGGTGGTGTTCTATGCCTCGTTTGACGTATACTGCGACCCCGCCTCCTGCAGTGGGCCGATCGCGTCTGTAACAATTGTAATTTGGTACAGATGCCCTTACCCCTGGTTTAAGGTGTGTTTCGGCTACTAGGCATACGTCAATGTTTTCCTCTTTTATGAATTCTCTAAATTCGAGGGCTTGATTGAATAGACCGTCTGCGTTGAAGACGCAGATTTTGAGACCTTGTATATTTGGTCGTCTATCCATGGTGGGGTGTGGGGTTTCCTGTGGTAGTCGCTGTAGGTTGCGACTGCTTAGCTGCCGTAGCGAGTTCGGCTGGAAGGCGCGTGATGCTGGCAAGAACGTTGACCAAGTGGGTCATCTGTTCTTGCAGCATTTTGATCGACGAGGCGAGTCCCTGTATAGTGGCGTCCTCGGTTGATTGATGCAGACTGGGCTTGGGGGGGCGCTGAGGGGCTTCCCTAGGCAGTTCTCCGTTTCCAGGAACCTGGTTTCCGGGGTGGGGGTGCTTTATGGGCTCGGGTGCGGCGGCCGGTTGCGCGCGCGCCCCATTGGTCGGCGGCCGCAACAGGGCGAGCTGGTAAAGGTGCGGCGGCGGCTGGCGGCGGGTGCCACTGTGTGGGGAGACGCTGACTAGAGCGGAGCGCTTGCTACTGGTGTTGCTGCTGCCGTACGTTGGTTCGAGATGCCGCCCAAGACTAGCGGGAAGGCCGCCAAGAAGGCTGGCAAGGCGCAGAAGAACATTTCGAAGGGCGACAAGAAGAAGAAGCGCAAGAGGAAGGAGAGCTATGCCATCTACATCTACAAGGTGCTGAAGCAGGTGCACCCTGACACGGGCATCTCGTCGAAGGCGATGAACATCATGAACAGCTTTGTGAACGACATTTTCGAGCGCATTGCGGCCGAGGCTTCTCGCCTGGCGCACTACAACAAGCGCTCGACCATCACGTCCCGCGAGATCCAGACCGCTGTGCGGCTGTTGCTGCCTGGCGAGCTGGCCAAGCACGCCGTGAGCGAGGGCACGAAGGCGGTGACCAAGTACACGAGCTCCAAGTAAGGAGGTGGCTCTGGAATGGAAGGAAGGATGGAGAAGGCTCCTCCGTTGCGAGAGCGGCAAAACGGCCCTTGCGGGAAGGGCGGAATTGTTGTTGTTGTTGTTTGTGTGGACGGCTGTGATGTATGTGTGCATTTTGATTGTGGGTGGGGGGGGGCGCGTCAAAGCGTGTTGCGGGGTACGGCCACGAGGTTGGTCGCCGTGGCGTGGAATGGTGGCACGCCTCGTTGGAGTGGTTTTGACCCATTGGTGTTGGTGTGTGTGTGTGTGTTACCTGTCTGCGAGGGGGGACAGTGCGATCGGCGACTTTTGTGTCACCGTAACGACGGCCGTTTGCGGGTTTGTTTTTTTGCACATCATACATGGCGAGGGTGAAATGTGAAATGTGAAATGTTTTTGTTTGGTTTTTTTTGCCGCCCACTATTCCCTTTGCTGTACGCCGAGTTTGACAATGGTGCGACGTAACTGCAGCGTGGAGGTGTGTGAGTGACGTTGAAATGAACGTGCCATTAAGACGCAATGTTGTTGTATTGTACTGTACGTGTACGGCGACACGCACGATGATGTACCATTCGACTCTGATTTTTGATAGCCGTGTCTGACTGATTGCGTACGACGCACGCACACCGATGTCGTCATTCAAGATGCACGCGTGTCCAGTGCAGTACAGTAAGCGCGACGCTAGACGACGACGACGGCGGCGGCGGCGGCGGCGGCGGCGGCGGCGGCGGCGGTCGTTTGTTTGGCGAATGTCTGTACACGTGTTTGTCTGTGTCCATCCGGTATGTATTTGTTTGTTTGCAAGTGTTTTGTGTGTCGGTGACGTGGTCCGATCCGTCGCCCCCTGAGTAACTGTCGATCGGCGCGATAGACCGGCGTCACGCAACTGAACCGAAGTCTTGGGCACACCCGTCATACTGTTGTACACCGTCGCGCTGAGAACGGTAACGAAAGGTTGACTTTGATCGGTCGAATGTCTGGGCAGAACGTGAGGAATGAGGCAAGAGTGCAAGGAGGAAAGGACAGAGGGGGGGGCAAAAGAGAGAGGAAGGGAAAAAGGGGAGAAACGCATTCGTAGAGCAACGGAACGTTCCCGTGTCGGAGGCGTATTGGAGCCGCACTGAAATGCGTTTAACGGCGGCGCGGCTGCAAGTGTCTGCCGTGGTGAACGTTACCTTTGACGGCTGCATTGGGCTTTGCCTTTGCTTTTGCTTTTGCTTTTGCTTTCGCTTTCGCTTTCGCTTTCGCTTTCCCGGATGTACGTAACGTTTGTTGATATGGTTCTGAGGAAGAGTGTATGACAGTGCCGTGCCGTCCATGTTCGTGTGCCCTCCCATTGTGTGTATGCTATTGTCTGTGTACTTGAATGATGTATGTAGGTGTTAGTGGACATGTTTTACCAGTGGGGGGAAATGGATCGTCGATAGTTGCCGTCACTCTGTCACGGTCGAGATGACGCACCCTCCGTACAGAAAGGTGTCGAGAAAGTGTGTGTGTGTGTGTGCGTCCGTGAATTGGCAGTGTTTGGAGGTGGGCGTGCCCTGCATGTGGCCCGGAAGGCTGTTCGTTTGGCGGTAGTGTTGTGTGGACAGCGGAGCGGCATGCGTAACGCTGCTGGCATGGCATTTCGGGAGATGGGAGGGGGCAAACGAGGAAACGAGGAGCGGCGGCCAAAGAAAGACGGGACGGGGAGGGGCGCGGTGTGGGTGGCTTGCGCCTGTGCTCGGCGTTGTGGTTTGTGCAAAAGAGGAGGAGAAAAACAATGAGTTGCCAGGGAGGGGAGCGGTGTGGTTGTCGTGGTGTAGCCGCAGACGCGGCTGTCAGTGAACGTGGCGAGACGGACGGATGCGCGGAGGGGCGGGGGCGGCGCATTTCGCCGGTGCCGTGCCGTGCCATGCCTGAAAGCCGCGTGGTCGCTGTGTTGTTGGTGGCGTGGGGGCGAGGAGAGTACCGTACGGGTGTGCTTGTGCGCCGGAAATGGCACACTGCGCCTGCCCGTCTTGGAGGCTGATGGCTGTGGTGTGGAAATGGGGCGCGGTGATGTTGAAGCAGTTGAAGAACAGAAAAGAAACCAAGAAAACGGAAGGCGTGATGCGGCGGTGGTGGTGAGAGCGGGAAAAACGAAACAAAACAAAAAAAACAACAAAAAAAAAGAAGGAAAAACAACAAGAAACAAAAAAGAAAACAAAAAGTCTATCAATATTAAAATGTAAATGGAAATGGAAATGGACCCAGGTATAACCTCCCTGCACAAATAGCAGAGAGTCCGATGATAATAAAAATGTGCCAGAATGTTAACGTCCCTACAAAACAAACCCAACGATAATATTAATGAAAGAATGAACCGTATGTAACATTGCAACAGACATAATGAAACCTGATGAATTGTATAAGGGCAGCAGCGTTGACCTTTGGCCCTGTATTCAGAATAAAAAGAGCCAAAGATCGTTACCCCAATGAAAAAGACACTGAAACACGTATGTAACATAGCAGCGATGGCGAGACATTGTAGCATCTGTGACCAGAGAGTTTGCGCTGGACCGCGCGAGTGTTGCGAGCGGTTCTCAGTCAGTCAGTCAGTCAGTCAGTCGTTGCGAGTCTGTAGCTCTGTCTAGTTGAGGCCTGTACTCTGTCAGTAGTCGTCGCGTGCAGTACGCTAATAGTCGTCATGCAGAGCGGTCGGTCAGTAGTAGCAGCCGAGTGCGGTTGTGTGATGTAGGCGGTCGGCAACACTGGTCAAGATGGTGAATAAGGTATACTGTTTAATTAATATAATCATTAGATAATGAAAAATTTCATTTATTGTAATTATTCTCCAACAAGTTCCCCAATAATAATTTTTATTTCAAAAGCATTTGTCAAACATTTAATTTTTTATTGAACTAAAGAGTTCGTTGCACTTCACATTTCATTCCACTTCTTTGAAGAAAAATTTCACTAAAATCACAAAAAAAGAGAATATTATTATTTGCAATGCAGTTCCTCCAAGCGCTGCGCAACAACAAGAGCAGAAATGTGACATCCATTTATTCTGAGGTAAGACTTTAATTCTGATTGTTTTGCACAGGGCCAAAGACCGATATTTCGGTTTAATTGAAGTTTCTTGTCACTGAACGGACTTTAAATGTTGTGAAGAATTTATATTTGAGTCAGATTGCGAATTTCACATTTTTGTTGCCATTTTCAATACCTCACATTGTGGGCGAGGTTACAATTAGCGCAATGTCCATTAGCATCCGTAAATAACATTGTCCATTATTTTAAATTTTGCGGGGAAGTTACAACACACAAAAAAAAAAAAAAAAATTGCATTTATATCCGCTCCTCAATTGTAGATACCCCTTACACAGCTGTGTGCAATGAATGAGTGCTGGCTGGTAATTAATTGCACTCCTTGGAGGGAAATGCCATAGGAAGTAGTCTTTAAAAAGTGAATGTTTTTCGTTAAAAGACAAAGGTTACTTTAGAAAAAAGTAATAGTGGGGCTTTTGTTGTTGAACAAAATAAGTACAATGAACATACGTTATCAGATTTGCGCAATGCAGCTTCACACTACCTTTTGATTATAACACAATATACTATACATCGTCCCGAACCGTGACCAGAGTCGCGAGACGAGCAGAGCACGCCGCCGACGCCCGCTCAGTACAACCGTCCACCCGCTACTACTGTCGACCGACTACTACCTCTCCCGACTCGCGCTACAACATATATAACAACTGTTCCTGGCGACCCGGTGCGTGCCACTACTGTCGTCTGGCGCGGTCCAAGCGCCGACTAGCAACGATAAATAACTCTCTGGTCAGACAGAGATGCTGTCATGCCTCGCCATCGCTCTGGTAATGAATACATACGTGTTGCAGCGTGCGTACCACCGGAACACGCAGTGGCGGAGCCAAAGACTGTGTTGTCGAGGTCGAGTGCGAGCGGGAAGAGAGGCAGCGTCGGCACGGAGATGCAAGCGAGCGCGAGACGCACGGGGGCTGCGGCGTGGCGCGTTTGCGGTCGGCGCCTTTGGTGGCAACGGCCGGGACAAGCAGCGGTGTATGGTGTGGTGCGGGGCGGACAGGGGCGGCGGTGGACGGGGAGGAGGAGGCGGCGCGACGACGGCATGGGGGCGAAAACGGGACGGGGGACGGCGGATGTTGAGAGGCGTCACGCGCGGACAGGACACAGACACAGAGACACACAGATTGGAAAGGGAGGGTGCGCGGTAGTAGTTGGGAATGTGCGTACCGTGCGGGATGGGAGTGGGCGAGGAACACGGTCGTGGCCCCTGTTTTGGGTGCGTGTGATGACGTCGGTGTGTTGTGGGAAGGGAAGGTGCTGTGGCGGCGGCGCGTAATGGGCGTAGGCCGAAAAGAGAAAGGAACGTGGGCAGTGTGTTGGCAAGCGTCGGTTCGACTGCGACGTTGATGGGCAGGGCAGGGCAGGGCAAGGTTAATGGTGGTAGGAGTAGGCGTGTGGGCGCAAAAAATCTGCCGCTGCAGGCGGTGCCGTAACCGCCATGGCGGGAAGGAGAGAGGGCCAAAGAAAGAAAGAAGAAAACAAAAAAAAAAAAAAAAAAAAAGAAAAACAAAAAAAGGAGGGAGGGGGGGGGGCGAAAGTGGAGAGGCGGTGGTGTGAGAAGGGCGGGGGCGGAAGGAAGGCAGGCAGGAAGGACAAGAGGCGAGGCGACGGCTTGCTTTGTGTATCGGTCGGTCTCTGGCTATGCTTCGTTTTCTGCAGCAGGGTCGGTGCGCGGCGTGGCTCGCGGCAGTGGGAACGCCTGGCGGCTGGACGGCCAGCAATGCGGTTGGATGGGCGGCCACAGCACCGCACCTGTGCCCGAGGAGGAGACGCTGGCGGCGGGCCCTGAGGTGAGGCCGGCTCGGCTGCGGCTGTGGATGTGTAGGTGTGCGCCGCTGCTGCAACAACGAGTAAAACGCGAGAAGAAGGGATGGCGGTAGAGAGAAGAAAAGAAAAAAAAAAAAAAAAAAAGGTCGTGTTGTGTTGATGCGCAGGCAGACGCGTACAGAGAGACGAGCCCGGTCGGCAGCAGGGTGTGGCCGTGCCGAGTGCAGAGCAGCGGCGGCTCGGTTCGGTTCGGTTCGGCCCGGCCCGGCGGGCCGCGCTGTTGTCGCGGACGTGAGCGCCCCCTGGCGGGTGGCCGGAGGCGGCGCGGCGTGTTGGACGTGTGGCTGGTGGCAGTGCACAATTTGCGAGTGGCTGGCGGTGTGGTGTGGCGGTTGGCGCGTCGGGCGGCGGAGAGAGAGAGGGAGGAGAGGTATGTGTTGCGGGCGCCCTTTGCTGCGCTGCGTCGTTGCGTGTGCCGTACAGGGCGGGCGCTTGTCGACTGTGTGGGCGGTGTGGCGAATTGGCGTGAATGAAACGGCTGCCGAGAGGTGTGTGGTAGCGAGCCGGTCGGTGTCAGTGCGAAGGGGAATGTGCGTGCGTTTGGCGGTTTCGGTGTGCTTTTTGCGGCGTGAGAGTGGGAATTAGTGGGGCCGGCTGTTGTGTTGGTTCCTTGTGTCTTGTGTCGCGTAGCTTGATGGCAACGTGGAAGGACGCCGGTTTCGTTTCGAGCCTTGCGTGTGGTTGTCGACGTTGACTGGTTGGCGTGTGCCGATGCACGTGCATGTGTGGGTCGCGAGTGCGTTTTTGGCTGGCTGTGTGTGTGTGTGTGTGTGTGTGTGTTTGTTTTGGGGGGGAAGGGGGAGGCGGTGGTGAAAGTGCAGTCGTTGCCACAGGCGTCGTCGGGTGGGGCTGGGGCTGGGGCTGGGGCTGGGGCTGGGGCTGGGGCTGTGCGTCGTGGCGGAAAGGTGGTAGGTTGCGGGAAGCGAGCCCGTCGTTGACGGTGTCGCGTGAGTTGTGAATCGAGTGGGGCGCGGGGCGCGGGACAGGAGCAGCGTGCCGCTGCGTCGTGGTCGTCAGCAGAGGCTGTGCGTGTGCTTGTCCTTTTTGTGGGCGGTTCGTGCGAGGCGTTTTTGTTTTGTGTTGCCCTAGTTGTTAGTTTATTTTGTTTGTGTTTGTTATTTTGAGACGACGACGACTGGTTGGTGGCGTGCGCGCGAAGTGGCGGTGTGCGCTTCCCGTGTCGTTTGTGTCGTTTTGTTTTTGTGTGTTTTTTTTTGCACTGGGCCCCGGGGGGTGGGTGGGTGGGTGGGTGGGTGGGTGCGTGTGTGTCGATTGCCGGCTGGCGAAAGGTGCGCCATCGGCGGGGTGGGTCGCCGGCACAAGTAGAGGCGGCGGCGTTGTTGCTGTTGTTGTGTGGTGTTTGTTGTTTTGTTCGGCTGTGTCGGCGAGCTGTGTTGCGGTGCGTGTGAATGGTGGTGCAAAAGTGCTGGCGTTGGGGCTGCGACTGCGACGGCGGCGAGCCGCGGGCGCGCATGATAGTGATGTTGTGAACAGCGGCTGTGTACGGTAGTGGTGTTGTTGTAGCACGACGTGCATCCGGGCCGGCGCGGAAAGCGCAGTTGCGGGCGGTTGCCCTTCGGTGCCAGCCATGTCGCGTGAGCGGCGGGTTGCTCTGGGTTGTTGTGTGGTGCCCTTTGGCCGGTGGGGGTGGTTCGCGTGTGTCTCGTTCGCGCTCGGTATCTGGTCGTGGTCGTGCTGCTCCCCCGTCTGTCGGCGGTTTTCGACGTCGTCTGTACGTCTTTGTTCGTTTGCGGCGTGCCTGCCGACGTCGTCCCGTCGCGACGCGACCGTTCAACCGAAAGTGTGGCGCCCGAAGGTGAACGAACGTAACCCTGACCTCGGCGCTTTACGCTGAGCCGAGCGAACCGAACCTAACCTAACCTGTGGTGTGGCGAGGTGAGCTCAGCCTGTGAGCCCCTAACGTCTACGTAAGGTAAGCTGTCCGGCTCACGCCTCACGTTTGAACGCTTTTTTAACCTACGTTTGACGCTTCTTAACCTAGCACTGACCCCTTAACCTAACGTGTAACCTAACCTAACCTAACCTAACCTGTGACGCCTGACGTGTTTGAATGCTTAACCTAAGTTTGACGCTTAACCTAACCCAAGTCCCCTTAACCTAACCCACGTCCACCTAACCTAACCTAACCTAACCTAACCTAGACGTGTAAACGTAATGTGTAACGCGTAACGTGTAAGGTCGGCTGTCGTGTGTGCTGACGGCAGATTGGGTTGGTCTGTAGATTCGGATTGCGGTTTGCCTCGGTCGAGGGGTTGGGTCGGAAGCGGCGAGGGGCGGCGGCGCCTGTTGCGCAGGCGGCGTCCGTTTGCGGCGGGCAATTGTTGAGAAACGGCTGTGAATGTTGGCGGGCGAGAGGAGGAGGACGGCGCGCGATGTGGCCCGACGGCTGCGGGCCGATCGGGAAACGGCGGGAGGGCGACGGAAGGCGATGGGGCGGCGGAGGCGCGTTTGCACGGCCGTCATCGCCGCACGCCTCGGCTTGTGTGGCTGTGGCGCCGGCCGCGCTGGCCGGGCTGCCGCGGCGACGGTGTGGGAGTTTTGCCGAAGGTTTGGCCATTGTGGCGGGTCGTCGGCTGGGGCTGTGGGGGCGGCATTTGGGCGGGGGCGGCGATTCTCGGCGGGCCGACCCAGGCTGTAGCGCGCGGTAGCTGCAGTTTGGCCGTGGTTTGCGGCGCTGCCGTGGCGACTGGTTGGCGACTGTGGTGTGGCTGTGTGTAGCCCCATCCTCGGTGGTTTGAAAGGCGCGGGCGGTTGTGGCGCAGGTTTGGGGCTGCTCCGCACAGGCTGTCGGACGTTGGGCGGTAGCAAGCGCTCCAGTCCACTATCATCTAACTTCATCAAGTGTGAGAAATGTAGCATTTACCTGAAGGCATTTACTACACCTTCTGAGGAACGGAAAATAGAAACATCAGGATTTTCTTTATTGTCATCTAAGGATGTGGTGTTGGGAACATACTATCTGGGGGGAACTGAAGGTTCTAAAAGTTGCAACTGCTGTCGTTAGCGACTTAGCAGCGCAACGGGCCTCTGATAGAGGTCACGGTCATCCAGAGGCGCCCCAAGGGCCCTGATGAGGGGATTATCCGAAGCAGCAGCTTTATCATACATCTTCTGGGCGATGGCTTGGAAGCGAGCGAGTACTTCTTGTTCTTGCGCAGCTTCATGTAGATATCGGGCCGGAAACTGTGGATGGACGTGGAAAATCCGGCGAAGAGCCTTATTCTGCTGCGCCTGCAGGCGATGAAGGTGTCGGTGCGCCGCATTTCCCCATGCAGCACAGGCATAGTCCATAACGGGACGCACAAACATCCGGTAGATGAGGAGTCCATTATCGACAGAGAGCGCTGAGTGCTCGTTCAGCAGCGGATAAAGCGCCCCCAGCCGCTGCTCAACCTTCCGGCGAACTTCCAGCACCTGCTGCTGCCAGATGAGTTGGCGGTCCAGGACAACCCCGAGGTAGGTGGCTGTCGGCGTCCAGGGGATGACCTCGCCGAATAACTGGAGCGGCTGATCGTGTGGCGGGGTCCGCTTGCGCGTGAAGACCACGGCTTGGCTCTTCTGAGCGTTGAACCGGACACGCCAAAGAGTCGCCCAAGCTTCGAGGGCGGCGCACGCATCCTGGAGACGGCGATACATGGCTTGAGGCCACCGGCTGCGGGTGAAGATCGCTGTGTCATCGGCGTACATCGCGCGCTCCACCCGTGGAGAGGTAGGAAGATCGGCCGTATACAAGGAGTACAGGGTCGGACCGAGGACCGAGCCCTGCGGCACGCCGGCGGCAATAGGTCGGAGCGTCGAAGTCGAGTCATCAATGCGGACCACAAAGGTGCGGCCCCGCAGATAGCTGTCCATCAGGCGAATGAGGGACCGCGGAAAGCCATGCATATGGAGCTTCCACAGCAGCCCGGAGCGCCACACACTGTCGAAGGCTTTTGTGACGTCTAGGAAAATGGCGCCACAATACTCCTCGTTGTTGAAGGCCGTGGTAATCGCCTCAACAACGCGGACGAGCTGCTGCGTAGAGGAGTGGCCTCCCCGGAATCCAAACTGCTCCGGAGGCAACAGACGACGACGGTCCATAATAATCTTCAGTCGGTGAAGGAGGAGCCGTTCGAAAATCTTGCTGAGCTGCGGAAGCAAGCTGATGGGCCGGTAGTTGTTGGGATTCTTCCGGTCCTTACCTGGCTTGGGTATGGCGACAACAACAGCGTGCTTCCAGGCAGCCGGATAGGTGTGCGTCACCAGGATGGCAGTGAATAGGCGGGCCGGTAGCAAGCGCGGGAGGCGCGGCGCGGCGGCGCGCAGAGTGGCGGCCGCTCTCTCGGCCGTCCGCGCCCGCCCGCGACACTGGCTGGGCCTTGTGATTCTCTGCTCTGCTGCTGTGCTGTGCTTGCGTGCCTGCCTGCCGTCCCGCTCGCTCTCGCTCTCGCTCTCGCTGTGTGTTACGCGCGTCGTCGAAATGGCAGATCAGGCGGCTACGAACGAGACTGCTGCGGCACCCGCCGCCACCGGCACTACGAAGAAGGCCAAGTCTGCGTCGTCTGCGAAGAAGCCGCGCGCCAAGCCTGCGCACCCGCGCACCTCTGAGATCGTGACGGCCGCCATCAAGAGTCTGAAGGAGCGCGGCGGGTCGTCGCTGCAGGCGATCAAGAAGTACATAGCCGCGCACTACAAGCTGGACGCGGAGAAGCTGGCGCCGTTTATCAAGAAGTACCTCAAGTCGGCCGTCGTGGCGGGCGAGCTGGTGCAGACGAAGGGGAAGGGCGCGTCCGGCTCGTTCAAGCTTGCCGGCGCCGGCGGCGGGGGGGCGGCCGAGGGCGGCAAGGCTCGTGCTGGCGGTGCCAAGAAGAAGCGCGCCGCTCCGGCCAGCAAGGAGAAGAAGGGCGCCCGTGCGGCCGGCGCAAAGAAGGCTGGTGGCGTGAAGGCGGCGACCGGTCGGAAGGCGGGCGCCGCCAAGAAGGCGTCTGCGGCGTCGGCCGCTCCCGCGGGTGCGAAGAAGGCGGCTGCGGCCAAGCCGGCCAAGGCCAAGTCGCCGTCGAAGGCGAAGAAGGCCGCCAAGGTTCCGACGAAGAAGCCGAAGGCGCCGCGCCCGAAGAAGGCGACGACGCCGTCTAAGGCGAAGGCTTCGCCCAAGAAGAAGAAGTAGAGTAGAGGAGAAAGAGATGGGAGAAAGGAAGGGTTTGGCGCTTGACTCCGTCGTCCCCACCCCCCGTCGTCGTCTAGTGGCGCGCAAGAGACGCGCGGCCCAAAACGGCCCTTCTCAGGGCCATCAAAGCACGTCGGGGAAGGTTTTGATTGTCGTGTTGCGTTTGGTGTGGGTGTCTGTCTGGCGTTTCTGTATGCCCGTGGGGATGCTGTTTGCGTGCCGTGGTGGTTGGATTGCGGGGGTCGGTGGCGGGTGTGAGCGGCGGTAGCGGTAAGCGGTGTTGTTGTTGTTGTTGTTGTTGTCGTGGTTTGATTGTCGCCGTGTTTGTGGCGGCGGCCGACGGTTGGTTTTCTGTCACGTTGTTTTGTTTGAATACGTTGGTTGGCTTGCCTGCGTTCGTTCTTCTCGGATGTCTGTCTTGTCGAGTCGTGTCTGGTCTCTGTTTTGTTCCTTTGTGTGTGTGTTATGTTTTGCAACGGGGGGCACGTTGAGATGTGGAAGGAGTCGGCGGGGATTTCGGTGGCGTGTAGAGCGAGCGAGCGAGCGCGCCTGCCTGGCCGTTGGCCGTCGGAGTGGAGTGCGGGTTTTTTTGTTTTCGAAACGAAAGCGGCGGCCGGCCAGCCACCCGTGCGGTGTGACGTCGGCCGTTGGGTATTGTGCGCTTTGAGCGCCGGGGAGGGATGATGTGTGATTGTTGCGCGCTGCTAGCAGGCAGGCAGAGTGAGCGGGTGTGGCGGACGGACGGGAAGTGGTGGTTTTTGTTTTTGGGTTGCGGGGCGAGAGGCAGGCGACCGACAAAGTTTGCTCGCGACGGAGAGATGTTAGTGGCCCTGAAAAGGGCCGTTTTTGTTTGTGCGGTGCGGTGCCGCGGCGCGGTTTAGGCGCGCTCGCCGCGGATGCGGCGCGCGAGCTGGATGTCCTTGGGCATGATGGTGACGCGCTTGGCGTGGATTGCGCACAGGTTGGTGTCTTCGAAGAGGCCGACGAGGTAGGCCTCGCTGGCCTCCTGCAGGGCCATGACTGCGGAGCTCTGGAAGCGCAGGTCGGTCTTGAAGTCCTGGGCAATCTCGCGCACTAGGCGCTGGAATGGCAGCTTGCGGATGAGCAGCTCTGTGCTCTTCTGGTAGCGCCTGATTTCTCGCAGGGCGACGGTGCCCGGCCTGTAGCGGTGGGGCTTCTTGACGCCTCCGGTGGCGGGCGCGCTCTTCCTCGCCGCCTTGGTGGCGAGCTGTTTGCGCGGCGCCTTTCCGCCGGTGGACTTGCGGGCCGTTTGCTTTGTGCGGGCCATAGCGGTAGCGGTAGCGGAGCGGCGTGCGTGGAGGTTAGGTGCGGCGCGGCGTCCGGTGCTGCCTTGACAACGGGCCCGCGCGCCGACGACGACGACGCACATGGTTGAGGGGTGAACCCTCAGCTGTGAGCGAAGTTCTAGCGCGTTTAAAGCGCTTCTCCTTCTTCATTGACGGGGTGAAAATGTGGGTGTGACATGACGGGTGGTATTTGACCTTGACTGTTGTGCTGGTTTTTTTTTTTTTTTTTTTTTTTTTTTTTAAATGACAGATTAAAGGACAGTGAGAGAGACAGTGAGAGAGAGGGAAAACGAAAGGCCAAAGTGACTGGCCGGTGGTCATGGTTAGTCTCCGCTACGCCTGATGATTGCCCGGTGTGTGATCATTTCTGGACTTGGGCCAGTGATTTCAATTTTTTCCTGACAAATATGTCAACTGGAAGCTTCTTCTCTCTCCTACCCGACCGGGCCTCTTCCCACACCCACGATTCTACGACGTCGACCAGCATGTCCCATTGGGGGGGCGTAAATATTGGGTGAGAGTTGATGATGTCTAACTCTTCGTCCGTGGCTGCTTCCGCTAGTATGGTACGCCATCTGTATGTCCGTAGGTCGATCGGTTGATGGGGGAGGGGAGGCTTAGACTGGCCGGGTGGGGTGTAGGGGTATGGGAGATATGATTGGGGGTACGACCCGCTCTTCAGTGACGAGGCAGTGTACTTGAGGATTTCCTGCACACCGTCCGCTCTTGGGAATGGTACCCGCACCTTCCTCTTCTTCTTTGGTTGCTCGGCTTGCGAGCAGTCAGGAGGCGCGGTAGTTCCCTTGCTTGTGGCTGCCACCTTGGAGGGGGGCAGCCTCGGCGGCACCTCCTCTGTCTCCATGGGCGCCACCTCCTGGACTGTTGCAGGAGGAGGAGCGGTGGTTTGCGTGGCCGCGTCTACCCCCATCGGACGACTCATGGCGGGGGTGGCGGCGCGGTCTGGCGGCTGCTTCTTGATGGCCCGCAGCTCGTCGCGTAGCTGCTGGAGCTGGCGATGCACAGCTGTGAGCTCGTCCATCAGTGCGGCCCTTTCGGCCGCGAAGGCGGCTTGGAAGCCGGCCATAGCTTTGTCGGTGGTGGCCTCAAGGCGGCGCGGCTCGCACCCCTCGCCGAAGCGGGGGGGCGGGGCAGCCGTCGAGGCGCCTGACGTCGCCGCAGGGCGTGGTGCGGCGGGTAAACGGCGTGACTCGCGGAGGTAGCCGCAGCTACGCGAGTTGGCGGCATGCGGTCCGCCGCAGTTCGCGCAGACGCAGGCTACCCCACGAGGCTTCGTGCAGCTGCGGGTGTCGTGTGCCGCCGCGCACTTCAAGCACGCGACGGCGTTCTTACACCCGCGCGCGGTGTGCCCCAGCCGCTGGCAGTTGTAGCACTGGAGCATCGTCCTGTCCCGCTGCGTTCGTTTGCGCCTTGGCTGCCATTGGCGGCCGCCGGTGAACCCCATCGCGTTAATGAGAGTAGCCAATGCGGCGGCAATCTGCTTCCCAGCCATGGCGTTGCGTGAGCAGAGACGATCTGAGTCGCAGCGAGTCGAGCAGCGGAAAAATGGCCCGCGCGCCTCCGTGCTGCGCTTATATGCCCTCGGTTGCGCGTGGTGGGGGGAGGGCGGGCCAGAGTCTATATAGGGGGGCGGCGGGCGCGCTGGGCGCAGACCGTAGCCGACTCGCCAGCCGCTGCAGCTGCTGTTTGTGCACGTTTTGCTTTGCCCGAGGAAGGAAGGATGACAGGCCGCGGCAAGGGAGGAAAGGGGCTCGGCAAGGGTGGCGCCAAGCGGCACCGCAAGGTGTTGCGCGACAACATCCAGGGCATCACGAAGCCCGCCATCCGCCGCCTGGCTCGCAGGGGCGGCGTGAAGCGCATCTCTGGTCTGATCTACGAGGAGACCCGCGGGGTGCTGAAGGTGTTCCTGGAGAACGTGATCCGCGACGCGGTGACGTACACTGAGCACGCCAAGCGCAAGACTGTGACGGCCATGGACGTGGTGTACGCCCTGAAGAGGCAGGGGCGCACCCTGTACGGTTTCGGCGGTTAGGCTGCGTCGCAGCGGGCGCTGGCCTTCCCGCGGCCGTGCTTGTGGGTGGGAGAGACTAGAAAACGGCCCTTTTCAGGGCCACCACACTGTTCGGAAGTTGAAAAGTGCGAAAGAGTCTGTGTTGTTGCTGCGTGTGTGCGCTGTGTTGTTTGTTTGTTTCTTTCTTTCTTTCTTTCTTTCCGTTTGAGCGACGTGATGTGACTGGGAGGGGAGAAGGAAAGGAAACGTGTCATGTGGCTGGCTGTGTGTGGAGCTGCTTCGTTTGTGTTTGTTATTGTGTGTCTTTGTATCGATCGCGAACGGAGATGGCGGGCTGTGTGTTGTTGTGCGAGAGGCGGTGATTATTTGCCTGCGTGGTTTGGCTCTGTGTGTTTGCGGCGGCGTTGGGGTTTCCGAGGCAAGGCGTGTGGGCATAGGCGGCCGGATCAGCTGTTTCGTTCGTGTCGACGGCCGTTGCGCGCGGGAGTGGAGGGCGGTGTGTCGACACGCCTCCCTTTAACAATGGTCATTATTGCTGCCGTTGTCGTTTGGAAGGCGACTGCGACCGTGCAAAAAAAAAAAAAAAAAAAAAAAAAAATGTGTGTGTTTGTTGGGCCACACGGGCTTGTTGTCGCGGGCCGCGTTTCCGGCCAGCTCGAGCACCTCAGCCGCGAGGTACTCCATGACGGCGGCGAGGTAGACGGGCGCCCCGGCGCCGACGCGCTCTGCGTAGTTTCCCTTGCGCAGGAGGCGGTTTATTCTGCCGACCGGGAACTGGAGCCCAGCCCTGCTTGAGCGGGACTTTGACTTGCCCTTGACTTTGCCTCCCTTTCCGCGTCCGGACATGGCGATGGGCTAGCGACGGTGCACACGAAACGGAAACGAAAACGACCGGTGCGAGCGGCAGCGAGTCGAGCAGCGGAGTGCGTGCCGGAGACTTGCTCAACGCCCGACTGCCGCTCGGCGAATGCCGGCGCAGCCGGGGTGGGGGTGCTTTATGGGCTCGGGTGCGGCGGCCGGTTGCGCGCGCGCCCCATTGGTCGGCGGCCGCAACAGGGCGAGCTGGTAAAGGTGCGGCGGCGGCTGGCGGCGGGTGCCACTGTGTGGGGAGACGCTGACTAGAGCGGAGCGCTTGCTACTGGTGTTGCTGCTGCCGTACGTTGGTTCGAGATGCCGCCCAAGACTAGCGGGAAGGCCGCCAAGAAGGCTGGCAAGGCACAGAAGAACATTTCGAAGGGCGACAAGAAGAAGAAGCGCAAGAGGAAGGAGAGCTATGCCATCTACATCTACAAGGTGCTGAAGCAGGTGCACCCTGACACGGGCATCTCGTCGAAGGCGATGAGCATCATGAACAGCTTCGTGAACGACATTTTCGAGCGCATTGCGGCCGAGGCTTCTCGCCTGGCGCACTACAACAAGCGCTCGACCATCACGTCCCGCGAGATCCAGACCGCTGTGCGGCTGTTGCTGCCTGGCGAGCTGGCCAAGCACGCCGTGAGCGAGGGCACGAAGGCGGTGACCAAGTACACGAGCTCCAAGTAAGGAGGTGGCTCTGGAATGGAAGGAAGGATGGAGAAGGCTCCTCCGTTGCGAGAGCGGCAAAACGGCCCTTTTCAGGGCCACCAACTTGCCTTTTGCGGGAAGGGCGGAATTGTTGTTGTTGTTGTTGTTGTTGTTTGTGTGGACGGCTGTGATGTATGTGTGCATTTTGATTGTGGGTGGGGGGGGCGGCGCGTCAAAGCGTGTTGCGGGGTACGGCCACGAGGTTGGTCGCCGTGGCGTGGAATGGTGGCACGCCTCGTTGGAGTGGTTTTGACCCATTGGTGTTGGTGTGTGTGTGTGTGTTACCTGTCTGTGAGGGGGGGACAGTGCGATCGGCGACTTTTGTGTCACCGTAACGACGGCCGTTTGCGGGTTTGTTTTTTTGCACATCATACATGGCGAGGGTGAAATGTGAAATGTGAAATGTTTTTGTTTGGTTTTTTTTGCCGCCCACTATTCCCTTTGCTGTACGCCGAGTTTGACAATGGTGCGACGTAACTGCAGCGTGGAGGTGTGTGAGTGACGTTGAAATGAACGTGCCATTAAGACGCAATGTTGTTGTATTGTACTGTACGTGTACGGCGACACGCACGATGATGTACCATTCGACTCTGATTTTTGATAGCCGTGTCTGACTGATTGCGTACGACGCACGCACACCGATGTCGTCATTCAAGATGCACGCGTGTCCAGTGCAGTACAGTAAGCGCGACGCTAGACGACGACGACGGCGGCGGCGGCGGCGGCGGCGGCGGCGGCGGCGGCGGTCGTTTGTTTGGCGAATGTCTGTACACGTGTTTGTCTGTGTCCATCCGGTATGTATTTGTTTGTTTGCAAGTGTTTTGTGTGTCGGTGACGTGGTCCGATCCGTCGCCCCCTGAGTAACTGTCGATCGGCGCGATAGACCGGCGTCACGCAACTGAACCGAAGTCTTGGGCACACCCGTCATACTGTTGTACACCGTCGCGCTGAGAACGGTAACGAAAGGTTGACTTTGATCGGTCGAATGTCTGGGCAGAACGTGAGGAATGAGGCAAGAGTGCAAGGAGGAAAGGACAGAGGGGGGGCAAAAGAGAGAGGAAGGGAAAAAGGGGAGAAACGCATTCGTAGAGCAACGGAACGTTCCCGTGTCGGAGGCGTATTGGAGCCGCACTGAAATGCGTTTAACGGCGGCGCGGCTGCAAGTGTCTGCCGTGGTGAACGTTACCTTTGACGGCTGCATTGGGCTTTGCCTTTGCTTTTGCTTTTGCTTTTGCTTTCGCTTTCGCTTTCGCTTTCGCTTTCCCGGATGTACGTAACGTTTGTTGATATGGTTCTGAGGAAGAGTGTATGACAGTGCCGTGCCGTCCATGTTCGTGTGCCCTCCCATTGTGTGTATGCTATTGTCTGTGTACTTGAATGATGTATGTAGGTGTTAGTGGACATGTTTTACCAGTGGGGGGAAATGGATCGTCGATAGTTGCCGTCACTCTGTCACGGTCGAGATGACGCACCCTCCGTACAGAAAGGTGTCGAGAAAGTGTGTGTGTGTGTGTGCGTCCGTGAATTGGCAGTGTTTGGAGGTGGGCGTGCCCTGCACGTGGCCCGGAAGGCTGTTCGTTTGGCGGTAGTGTTGTGTGGACAGGGGAGGGGCATGCGTAACGCTGCTGGCATGGCATTTCGGGAGATGGGAGGGGGCAAACGAGGAAACGAGGAGCGGCGGCCAAAGAAAGACGGGACGGGGAGGGGCGCGGTGTGGGTGGCTTGCGCCTGTGCTCGGCGTTGTGGTTTGTGCAAAAGAGGAGGAGAAAAACAATGAGTTGCCAGGGAGGGGAGCGGTGTGGTTGTCGTGGTGTAGCCGCAGACGCGGCTGTCAGTGAACGTGGCGAGACGGACGGATGCGCGGAGGGGCGGGGGCGGCGCATTTCGCCGGTGCCGTGCCGTGCCATGCCTGAAAGCCGCGTGGTCGCTGTGTTGTTGGTGGCGTGGGGGCGAGGAGAGTACCGTACGGGTGTGCTTGTGCGCCGGAAATGGCACACTGCGCCTGCCCGTCTTGGAGGCTGATGGCTGTGGTGTGGAAATGGGGCGCGGTGATGTTGAAGCAGTTGAAGAACAGAAAAGAAACCAAGAAAACGGAAGGCGTGATGCGGCGGTGGTGGTGAGAGCGGGAAAAACGAAACAAAACAAAAAAAACAACAAAAAAAAAGAAGGAAAAACAACAAGAAACAAAAAAGAAAACAAAAAGTCTATCAATATTAAAATGTAAATGGAAATGGAAATGGACCCAGGTATAACCTCCCTGCACAAATAGCAGAGAGTCCGATGATAATAAAAATGTGCCAGAATGTTAACGTCCCTACAAAACAAACCCAACGATAATATTAATGAAAGAATGAACCGTATGTAACATTGCAACAGACATAATGAAACCTGATGAATTGTATAAGGGCAGCAGCGTTGACCTTTGGCCCTGTATTCAGAATAAAAAGAGCCAAAGATCGTTACCCCAATGAAAAAGACACTGAAACACGTATGTAACATAGCAGCGATGGCGAGACATTGTAGCATCTGTGACCAGAGAGTTTGCGCTGGACCGCGCGAGTGTTGCGAGCGGTTCTCAGTCAGTCAGTCAGTCAGTCAGTCGTTGCGAGTCTGTAGCTCTGTCTAGTTGAGGCCTGTACTCTGTCAGTAGTCGTCGCGTGCAGTACGCTAATAGTCGTCATGCAGAGCGGTCGGTCAGTAGTAGCAGCCGAGTGCGGTTGTGTGATGTAGGCGGTCGGCAACACTGGTCAAGATGGTGAATAAGGTATACTGTTTAATTAATATAATCATTAGATAATGAAAAATTTCATTTATTGTAATTATTCTCCAACAAGTTCCCCAATAATAATTTTTATTTCAAAAGCATTTGTCAAACATTTAATTTTTTATTGAACTAAAGAGTTCGTTGCACTTCACATTTCATTCCACTTCTTTGAAGAAAAATTTCACTAAAATCACAAAAAAAGAGAATATTATTATTTGCAATGCAGTTCCTCCAAGCGCTGCGCAACAACAAGAGCAGAAATGTGACATCCATTTATTCTGAGGTAAGACTTTAATTCTGATTGTTTTGCACAGGGCCAAAGACCGATATTTCGGTTTAATTGAAGTTTCTTGTCACTGAACGGACTTTAAATGTTGTGAAGAATTTATATTTGAGTCAGATTGCGAATTTCACATTTTTGTTGCCATTTTCAATACCTCACATTGTGGGCGAGGTTACAATTAGCGCAATGTCCATTAGCATCCGTAAATAACATTGTCCATTATTTTTAATTTTGCGGGGAGGTTACAACACACAAAAAAAAAAAAATTGCATTTATATCCGCTCCTCAATTGTAGATACCCCTTACACAGCTGTGTGCAATGAATGAGTGCTGGCTGGTAATTAATTGCACTCCTTGGAGGGAAATGCCATAGGAAGTAGTCTTTAAAAAGTGAATGTTTTTCGTTAAAAGACAAAGGTTACTTTAGAAAAAAGTTATAGTGGGGCTTTTGTTGTTGAACAAAATAAGTACAATGAACATACGTTATCAGATTTGCGCAATGCAGCTTCACACTACCTTTTGATTATAACACAATATACTATACATCGTCCCGAACCGTGACCAGAGTCGCGAGACGAGCAGAGCACGCCGCCGACGCCCGCTCAGTACAACCGTCCACCCGCTACTACTGTCGACCGAATACTACCTCTCCCGACTCGCGCTACAACATATATAACAACTGTTCCTGGCGACCCGGTGCGTGCCACTACTGTCGTCTGGCGCGGTCCAAGCGCCGACTAGCAACGATAAATAACTCTCTGGTCAGACAGAGATGCTGTCATGCCTCGCCATCGCTCTGGTAATGAATACATACGTGTTGCAGCGTGCGTACCACCGGAACGCGCAGTGGCGGAGCCAAAGACTGTGTTGTCGAGGTCGAGTGCGAGCGGGAAGAGAGGCAGCGTCGGCACGGAGATGCAAGCGAGCGCGAGACGCACGGGGGCTGCGGCGTGGCGCGTTTGCGGTCGGCGCCTTTGGTGGCAACGGCCGGGACAAGCAGCGGTGTATGGTGTGGTGCGGGGCGGACAGGGGCGGCGGTGGACGGGGAGGAGGAGGCGGCGCGACGACGGCATGGGGGCGAAAACGGGACGGGGGACGGCGGATGTTGAGAGGCGTCACGCGCGGACAGGACACAGACACAGAGACACACAGATTGGAAAGGGAGGGTGCGCGGTAGTAGTTGGGAATGTGCGTACCGTGCGGGATGGGAGTGGGCGAGGAACACGGTCGTGGCCCCTGTTTTGGGTGCGTGTGATGACGTCGGTGTGTTGTGGGAAGGGAAGGTGCTGTGGCGGCGGCGCGTAATGGGCGTAGGCCGAAAAGAGAAAGGAACGTGGGCAGTGTGTTGGCAAGCGTCGGTTCGACTGCGACGTTGATGGGCAGGGCAGGGCAGGGCAAGGTTAATGGTGGTAGGAGTAGGCGTGTGGGCGCAAAAAATCTGCCGCTGCAGGCGGTGCCGTAACCGCCATGGCGGGAAGGAGAGAGGGCCAAAGAAAGAAAGAAAGAAAGAAAGAAGAAAACAAAAAAAAAAAAAAAAAAAAAGAAAAACAAAAAAAGGAGGGAGGGGGGGGGCGAAAGTGGAGAGGCGGTGGTGTGAGAAGGGCGGGGGCGGAAGGAAGGCAGGCAGGAAGGACAAGAGGCGAGGCGACGGCTTGCTTTGTGTATCGGTCGGTCTCTGGCTATGCTTCGTTTTCTGCAGCAGGGTCGGTGCGCGGCGTGGCTCGCGGCAGTGGGAACGCCTGGCGGCTGGACGGCCAGCAATGCGGTTGGATGGGCGGCCACAGCACCGCACCTGTGCCCGAGGAGGAGACGCTGGCGGCGGGCCCTGAGGTGAGGCCGGCTCGGCTGGGGCTGTGGATGTGTAGGTGTGCGCCGCTGCTGCAACAACGAGTAAAACGCGAGAAGAAGGGATGGCGGTAGAGAGAAGAAAAGAAAAAAAAAAAAAAAAAGGTCGTGTTGTGTTGATGCGCAGGCAGACGCGTACAGAGAGACGAGCCCGGTCGGCAGCAGGGTGTGGCCGTGCCGAGTGCAGAGCAGCGGCGGCTCGGTTCGGTTCGGTTCGGCCCGGCCCGGCGGGCCGCGCTGTTGTCGCGGACGTGAGCGCCCCCTGGCGGGTGGCCGGAGGCGGCGCGGCGTGTTGGACGTGTGGCTGGTGGCAGTGCACAATTTGCGAGTGGCTGGCGGTGTGGTGTGGCGGTTGGCGCGTCGGGCGGCGGAGAGAGAGAGGGAGGAGAGGTATGTGTTGCGGGCGCCCTTTGCTGCGCTGCGTCGTTGCGTGTGCCGTACAGGGCGGGCGCTTGTCGACTGTGTGGGCGGTGTGGCGAATTGGCGTGAATGAAACGGCTGCCGAGAGGTGTGTGGTAGCGAGCCGGTCGGTGTCAGTGCGAAGGGGAATGTGCGTGCGTTTGGCGGTTTCGGTGTGCTTTTTGCGGCGTGAGAGTGGGAATTAGTGGGGCCGGCTGTTGTGTTGGTTCCTTGTGTCTTGTGTCGCGTAGCTTGATGGCAACGTGGAAGGACGCCGGTTTCGTTTCGAGCCTTGCGTGTGGTTGTCGACGTTGACTGGTTGGCGTGTGCCGATGCACGTGCATGTGTGGGTCGCGAGTGCGTTTTTGGCTGGCTGTGTGTGTGTGTGTGTGTGTGTGTGTGTGTTTGTTTTGGGGGGGAAGGGGGAGGCGGTGGTGAAAGTGCAGTCGTTGCCACGGGCGTCGTCGGGTGGGGCTGGGGCTGGGGCTGGGGCTGGGGCTGGGGCTGGGGCTGTGCGTCGTGGCGGAAAGGTGGTAGGTTGCGGGAAGCGAGCCCGTCGTTGACGGTGTCGCGTGAGTTGTGAATCGAGTGGGGCGCGGGGCGCGGGACAGGAGCAGCGTGCCGCTGCGTCGTGGTCGTCAGCAGAGGCTGTGCGTGTGCTTGTCCTTTTTGTGGGCGGTTCGTGCGAGGCGTTTTTGTTTTGTGTTGCCCTAGTTGTTAGTTTATTTTGTTTGTGTTTGTTATTTTGAGACGACGACGACTGGTTGGTGGCGTGCGCGCGAAGTGGCGGTGTGCGCTTCCCGTGTCGTTTGTGTCGTTTTGTTTTTGTGTGTTTTTTTTTGCACTGGGCCCCGGGGGGTGGGTGGGTGCGTGTGTGTCGATTGCCGGCTGGCGAAAGGTGCGCCATCGGCGGGGTGGGTCGCCGGCACAAGTAGAGGCGGCGGCGTTGTTGCTGTTGTTGTGTGGTGTTTGTTGTTTTGTTCGGCTGTGTCGGCGAGCTGTGTTGCGGTGCGTGTGAATGGTGGTGCAAAAGTGCTGGCGTTGGGGCTGCGACTGCGACGGCGGCGAGCCGCGGGCGCGCATGATAGTGATGTTGTGAACAGCGGCTGTGTACGGTAGTGGTGTTGTTGTAGCACGACGTGCATCCGGGCCGGCGCGGAAAGCGCAGTTGCGGGCGGTTGCCCTTCGGTGCCAGCCATGTCGCGTGAGCGGCGGGTTGCTCTGGGTTGTTGTGTGGTGCCCTTTGGCCGGTGGGGGTGGTTCGCGTGTGTCTCGTTCGCGCTCGGTATCTGGTCGTGGTCGTGCTGCTCCCCCGTCTGTCGGCGGTTTTCGACGTCGTCTGTACGTTTTTGTTCGTTTGCGGCGTGCCTGCCGACGTCGTCCCGTCGCGACGCGACCGTTCAACCGAAAGTGTGGCGCCCGAAGGTGAACGAACGTAACCCTGACCTCGGCGCTTTACGCTGAGCCGAGCGAACCGAACCTAACCTAACCTGTGGTGTGGCGAGGTGAGCTCAGCCTGTGAGGCCCTAACGTCTACGTAAGGTAAGCTGTCCGGCTCACGCCTCACGTTTGAACGCTTTTTTAACCTACGTTTGACGCTTCTTAACCTAGCACTGACCCCTTAACCTAACGTGTAACCTAACCTAACCTAACCTAACCTGTGACGCCTGACGTGTTTGTATGCTTAACCTAAGTTTGACGCTTAACCTAACCCAAGTCCCCTTAACCTAACCCACGTCCACCTAACCTAACCTAACCTAACCTAACCTAGACGTGTAAACGTAATGTGTAACGCGTAACGTGTAAGGTCGGCTGTCGTGTGTGCTGACGGCAGATTGGGTTGGTCTGTAGATTCGGATTGCGGTTTGCCTCGGTCGAGGGGTTGGGTCGGAAGCGGCGAGGGGCGGCGGCGCCTGTTGCGCAGGCGGCGTCCGTTTGCGGCGGGCAATTGTTGAGAAACGGCTGTGAATGTTGGCGGGCGAGAGGAGGAGGACGGCGCGCGATGTGGCCCGACGGCTGCGGGCCGATCGGGAAACGGCGGGAGGGCGACGGAAGGCGATGGGGCGGCGGAGGCGCGTTTGCACGGCCGTCATCGCCGCACGCCTCGGCTTGTGTCGCTGTGGCGCCGGCCGCGCTGGCTGGCTGCCGCGGCGACGGTGTGGGAGTTTTGCCGAAGGTTTGGCCATTGTGGCGGGTCGTCGGCTGGGGCTGTGGGGGCGGCATTTGGGCGGGGGCGGCGATTCTCGGCGGGCCGACCCAGGCTGTAGCGCGCGGTAGCTGCAGTTTGGCCGTGGTTTGCGGCGCTGCCGTGGCGACTGGTTGGCGACTGTGGTGTGGCTGAGTGTAGCCCCATCCTCGGTGGTTTGAAAGGCGCGGGCGGTTGTGGCGCAGGTTTGGGGCTGCTCTGCACAGGCTGTCGGACGTTGGGCGGTAGCAAGCGCTCCAGTCCACTATCATCTAACTTCATCAAGTGTGAGAAATGTAGCATTTACCCGAAGGCATTTACTACACCTTCTGAGGAACGGAAAATAGAAACATCAGGATTTTCTTTATTGTCATCTAAGGATGTGGTGTTGGGAACATACTATCTGGGGGGAACTGAAGGTTCTAAAAGTTGCAACTGCTGTCGTTAGCGACTTAGCAGCGCAACGGGCCTCTGATAGAGGTCACGGTCATCCAGAGGCGCCCCAAGGGCCCTGATGAGGGGATTATCCGAAGCAGCAGCTTTATCATACATCTTCTGGGCGATGGCTTGGAAGCGAGCGAGTACTTCTTGTTCTTGCGCAGCTTCATGTAGATATCGGGCCGGAAACTGTGGATGGACGTGGAAAATCCGGCGAAGAGCCTTATTCTGCTGCGCCTGCAGGCGATGAAGGTGTCGGTGCGCCGCATTTCCCCATGCAGCACAGGCATAGTCCATAACGGGACGCACAAACATCCGGTAGATGAGGAGTCCATTATCGACAGAGAGCGCTGAGTGCTCGTTCAGCAGCGGATAAAGCGCCCCCAGCCGCTGCTCAACCTTCCGGCGAACTTCCAGCACCTGCTGCTGCCAGATGAGTTGGCGGTCCAGGACAACCCCGAGGTAGGTGGCTGTCGGCGTCCAGGGGATGACCTCGCCGAATAACTGGAGCGGCTGATCGTGTGGCGGGGTCCGCTTGCGCGTGAAGACCACGGCTTGGCTCTTCTGAGCGTTGAACCGGACACGCCAAAGAGTCGCCCAAGCTTCGAGGGCGGCGCACGCATCCTGGAGACGGCGATACATGGCTTGAGGCCACCGGCTGCGGGTGAAGATCGCTGTGTCATCGGCGTACATCGCGCGCTCCACCCGTGGAGAGGTAGGAAGATCGGCCGTATACAAGGAGTACAGGGTCGGACCGAGGACCGAGCCCTGCGGCACGCCGGCGGCAATAGGTCGGAGCGTCGAAGTCGAGTCATCAATGCGGACCACAAAGGTGCGGCCCCGCAGATAGCTGTCCATCAGGCGAATGAGGGACCGCGGAAAGCCATGCATATGGAGCTTCCACAGCAGCCCGGAGTGCCACACACTGTCGAAGGCTTTTGTGACGTCTAGGAAAATGGCGCCACAATACTCCTGGTTGTTGAAGGCCGTGGTAATCGCCTCAACAACGCGGACGAGCTGCTGCGTAGAGGAGTGGCCTCCCCGGAATCCAAACTGCTCCGGAGGCAACAGACGACGACGGTCCATAATAATCTTCAGTCGGTGAAGGAGGAGCCGTTCGAAAATCTTGCTGAGCTGCGGAAGCAAGCTGATGGGCCGGTAGTTGTTGGGATTCTTCCGGTCCTTACCTGGCTTGGGTATGGCGACAACAACAGCGTGCTTCCAGGCAGCCGGATAGGTGTGCGTCACCAGGATGGCAGTGAATAGGCGGGCCAGATAAGTATAAGCCGCAGGAGGCAGTTCCTTGAGCGCCTTCCCAGGAACGTCGTCAGCACCAGGAGCCTTGTTAGAGGCCATCGCCCGGATGCAGGTGGTCACCTCGTCGGTGGTGATAACCGGAAGCTGATCGTCGTCGCGGCGGTCGGCAGAGAGGTAGGCCTCGAGGCCACGGTCCACATCTTGAACGAACTGAGCGTCCACAGGGTCTTCAAGAGGGACGAAGTTCGCCTGAAAGACATCAGCAAGGGCATTCGCCTTATCCACTGGAGTGTAGGCGACACCAGTCGGCGAGTCCAGAGGGGGCAGAGCGTGCTTCCGCCTGGTAAAGAAACGCACCGCGTCCCAAGCGTCAGGCTCCGGAGTAAACGACGCCAGCTTCTGCGCCCATTGCTCGTTCTTGTGAGCGCTAATGGCGGCCTTAATATCCCGGCGGAGAAGGTTGACGCGCCGCTTCAGAAGGGGGTCGCGGGTAAGGCGCCATTCCTTGCTGAGACGATTCCTCACACGGATCAGATCCAAAATGTCAGCCGGGAGTCCTGGGCGCCGGGGAAGCGTGCGCCGGGACGGCGGTGTGGATCGCAGCAGGGCTGAGTGGACGTCATCAGCGAAGGCAGAGACTTCAGCATCGACGTCGCGGACGTCGGCTTCAAGACGGGGCCGCACACGGGCGAGGACATCTGCACGATAAGCAGTCCAATCAGTGCGCCGAAGATTAAGGCGCGGCGAGGTGAAGGCGGGATCAACAGCAAGATTGAAGAGGACCGGCAGATGGTTGGAGTTTAGCTCATGAATGACATCAGCTGTCATGAACTGATGCAGGCCTTTGGTGACGGCGAAGTCAAGGACATCCGGCGTGCCGCGGGAGGGGTAGCAGGTCGGCTCCTCAGGCCCGCAAGCGTAAGCACCAACCCTGTCGATGACTTGATGAAACTGGCGGCCGCTGTGGGTGGTGTGCAGGGAATTCCACGCCGCATGCTTGGCGTTGAAGTCGCCGGCCAAAAAGAGCTTCCCCGGGAGACGGAGCAGCGCATAGGCGTCGTCGATGTCCAGCAGATAGCGAGGAGGACGATAGACGGAGACGAAGGTGACCACCCCCGCTGAGGTCACCACAGCCACGGCCGTTGCCTCCATCTGCCGCAACGGCGGCGTAGGTACGACATAGTGGCGGATGTTCCGCTTGACGTAGATCGCGGCGCCGCCTCCACGGGTGGGGCGGTCGTAGCGGTAGCACTTGTAGTTGGAGATGTTGGCCCGGAGACCTGCCTTCAGGTGCGTCTCCGTCACGAGAAAGATGTCGATGTTGTGAGCTTCAAGGAAGTGCTTAACCTCCAGGAGATCACGGAAGAGGCCATCGGCGTTGTACGTCGAAATACGAAGTTCCTCGAAGCGGCGCACCCTATCCATGATGTGGGGTAGCAGCACTGCTGGTGTTAAGAACGCTTCGTATCGTGGATTCCACGGTGGCTGCCAAGGTGGCGGGCAACGCCTGGATGGCGCGGCTCATTTCGGCGACCGCCGTCATCATGGTTTGGAGTAAGGTGAAGAGGTCGCGGGAGTCGACACTCGGCTGCTGGCCGTCCTGCGGAGTGTGGTCGACGGGACGTCGGCGCTGCAACGGCGGAAAGGCGGCGGGGCCTTCTGGAACGTCCGTCGAAACGGCAGAGGACGCAGGGGCGTCTCTGCGGATGACATACGGTGCAGCAAGTGGACGTTGCCAGGCGTTAGGAGGGCGAGACTGCGAGAGTGAGGCCCGTCCCTGCTGTTGGGCCCCCACGTGGCGGAAGCTGGCAGGAGTGCTGCTGACGACAGCGGTCCTTCGGCGGCGATCCCTGGCGGTGAGCGGGGGAAGCCCCCGTTGCCGTCGACTGGCCTCCTTATGTTTAGGACACGACCTGAAGTTGGCGGGGTGTCGGCCGCCACACAGGCCACACTTCGCCGGTTCTTCTCGAGGTACCTGGCATTGCCGGCTGTCATGGGCGCCGCCACACTTGACACAAACAAAAGGCATCGTACAACCACGGGCAACATGATTGAAGCCTTGGCATCGGAAGCATTGCGTCACCCCACGTGACTTGCGGAGTGTTTCGGCAGACATCACAAGCCCGCAAAGGCGGGTGACGTTGAAAATCTTCCGATGATCTGGCGTATCAGGCAGGATCACAATTCGGAGGCCTGACCGACGGTTGGTGCCCGGGATTTTGTGGTAGTCCACAATCGTGGCGGCGAAGCCGAGGTCTTCGAGTTCTTCTTTGACCCAGTCGTTAGGGAGGGACTCGAGAATCCCCCGAAGAACCACCTTCAAGGTCGGCGGCCGAACGACCGGAAACATATAATTCGGAATGCCTTGTGCACCAAGGTAGTCCATAACGGTGGAGTAATCATCGAGGGTGGTGACAGAAAGCTTCAGCTTGTCGCCGCCAGTCTGGCGCGCGGTGAAGGGCTGCTTCAAGTGCTGCTGCAGCCACTCGTAAAATTCCTTGTAGGACGAGGGCAGCTGCAGCACGATCGGCGGAATGCGCTTCTGCTGCTGTGGCGGCGGCTGCTGCTGCTGCGCCTGATGCTGGAGACTGGGCTGAGCCGCATCGGCAGCGTCCTCAGGAATGTCATCGAATCGGTTGTGCACCGGAATATCCGCCGCCTGCGGCTGAACTTGCGCAGCACGCGCTTGACGCTTCTTCGGTGGTTTTCGGAAGCCATCATCCGTCACTTCGGCAGCGCGCGAACCACCATCAGTGCCCCTCTTCTTCCGAGAAGCCGCCGTCGACGGTGTCTGCCTCTGGACGACGTCGTCGTCGATGGAAGTATCTGAGAAATCAGCCAAATCGAGGTCCATATTCGAAGCCGGGTCCGTCATAATCTTATTCCTCTCTTCCATAGCCCTGGTCGTCATAGGTAGGGGGCCGGATGGGGCCGCCGACGGGGCAAGCCCCGCCGGACGGCGATCCGCCACACCCTTCGCTCCGCGCACGTCTGTCTGCTGCGACATATCGCACTCGAATGGTAGCAAGCGCGGGAGGCGCGGCGCGGCGGCGCGCAGAGTGGCGGCCGCTCTCTCGACCGTCCGCGCCCGCCCGCGACACTGGCTGGGCCTTGTGATTCTCTGCTCTGCTGCTGTGCTGTGCTTGCGTGCCTGCCTGCCGTCCCGCTCGCTCTCGCTCTCGCTCTCGCTGTGTGTTACGCGCGTCGTCGAAATGGCAGATCAGGCGGCTACGAACGAGACTGCTGCGGCACCCGCCGCCACCGGCACGACGAAGAAGGCCAAGTCTGCGTCGTCTGCGAAGAAGCCGCGCGCCAAGCCTGCGCACCCGCGCACCTCTGAGATGGTGACGGCCGCCATCAAGAGTCTGAAGGAGCGCGGCGGGTCGTCGCTGCAGGCGATCAAGAAGTACATAGCCGCGCACTACAAGCTGGACGCGGAGAAGCTGGCGCCGTTTATCAAGAAGTACCTCAAGTCGGCCGTCGTGGCGGGCGAGCTGGTGCAGACGAAGGGGAAGGGCGCGTCCGGCTCGTTCAAGCTTGCCGGCGCCGGCGGCGGGGGGGCGGCCGAGGGCGGCAAGGCTCGTGCTGGCGGTGCCAAGAAGAAGCGCGCCGCTCCGGCCAGCAAGGAGAAGAAGGGCGCCCGTGCGGCCGGCGCAAAGAAGGCTGGTGGCGTGAAGGCGGCGACCGGTCGGAAGGCGGGCGCCGCCAAGAAGGCGTCTGCGGCGTCGGCCGCTCCCGCGGGTGCGAAGAAGGCGGCTGCGGCCAAGCCGGCCAAGGCCAAGTCGCCGTCGAAGGCGAAGAAGGCCGCCAAGGTTCCGACGAAGAAGCCGAAGGCGCCGCGCCCGAAGAAGGCGACGACGCCGTCTAAGGCGAAGGCTTCGCCCAAGAAGAAGAAGTAGAGTAGAGGAGAAAGAGATGGGAGAAAGGAAGGGTTTGGCGCTTGACTCCGTCGTCCCCACCCCCCGTCGTCGTCTAGTGGCGCGCAAGAGACGCGCGGCCCAAAACGGCCCTTCTCAGGGCCATCAAAGCACGTCGGGGAAGGTTTTGATTGTCGTGTTGCGTTTGGTGTGGGTGTCTGTCTGGCGTTTCTGTATGCCCGTGGGGATGCTGTTTGCGTGCCGTGGTGGTTGGATTGCGGGGGTCGGTGGCGGGTGTGGGCGGCGGTAGCGGTAAGCGGTGTTGTTGTTGTTGTTGTTGTTGTCGTGGTTTGATTGTCGCCGTGTTTGTGGCGGCGGCCGACGGTTGGTTTTCTGTCACGTTGTTTTGTTTGAATACGTTGGTTGGCTTGCCTGCGTTCGTTCTTCTCGGATGTCTGTCTTGTCGAGTCGTGTCTGGTCTCTGTTTTGTTCCTTTGTGTGTGTGTTATGTTTTGCAACGGGGGGCACGTTGAGATGTGGAAGGAGTCGGCGGGGATTTCGGTGGCGTGTAGAGCGAGCGAGCGAGCGCGCCTGCCTGGCCGTCGGAGTGGAGTGCGGGTTTTTTTGTTTTCGAAACGAAAGCGGCGGCCGGCCAGCCACCCGTGCGGTGTGACGTCGGCCGTTGGGTATTGTGCGCTTTGAGCGCCGGGGAGGGATGATGTGTGATTGTTGCGCGCTGCTAGCAGGCAGGCAGAGTGAGCGGGTGTGGCGGACGGACGGGAAGTGGTGGTTTTTGTTTTTGGGTTGTGGGGCGAGAGGCAGGCGACCGACAAAGTTTGCTCGCGACGGAGAGATGTTAGTGGCCCTGAAAAGGGCCGTTTTTGTTTGTGCGGTGCGGTGCCGCGGCGCGGTTTAGGCGCGCTCGCCGCGGATGCGGCGCGCGAGCTGGATGTCCTTGGGCATGATGATGACGCGCTTGGCGTGGATTGCGCACAGGTTGGTGTCTTCGAAGAGGCCGACGAGGTAGGCCTCGCTGGCCTCCTGCAGGGCCATGACTGCGGAGCTCTGGAAGCGCAGGTCGGTCTTGAAGTCCTGGGAGATCTCGCGCACTAGGCGCTGGAATGGCAGCTTGCGGATGAGCAGCTCTGTGCTCTTCTGGTAGCGCCTGATTTCTCGCAGGGCGACGGTGCCCGGCCTGTAGCGGTGGGGCTTCTTGACGCCTCCGGTGGCGGGCGCGCTCTTCCTCGCCGCCTTGGTGGCGAGCTGTTTGCGCGGCGCCTTTCCGCCGGTGGACTTGCGGGCCGTTTGCTTTGTGCGGGCCATAGCGGTAGCGGTAGCGGAGCGGCGTGCGTGGAGGTTAGGTGCGGCGCGGCGTCCGGTGCTGCCTTGACAACGGGCCCGCGCGCCTCCGTGCTGCGCTTATATGCCCTCGGTTGCGCGTGGTGGGGGGAGGGCGGGCCAGAGTCTATATAGGGGGGCGGCGGGCGCGCTGGGCGCAGACCGTAGCCGACTCGCCAGCCGCTGCAGCTGCTGTTTGTGCACGTTTTGCTTTGCCCGAGGAAGGAAGGATGACAGGCCGCGGCAAGGGAGGAAAGGGGCTCGGCAAGGGTGGCGCCAAGCGGCACCGCAAGGTGTTGCGCGACAACATCCAGGGCATCACGAAGCCCGCCATCCGCCGCCTGGCTCGCAGGGGCGGCGTGAAGCGCATCTCTGGTCTGATCTACGAGGAGACCCGCGGGGTGCTGAAGGTGTTCCTGGAGAACGTGATCCGCGACGCGGTGACGTACACTGAGCACGCCAAGCGCAAGACTGTGACGGCCATGGACGTGGTGTACGCCCTGAAGAGGCAGGGGCGCACCCTGTACGGTTTCGGCGGTTAGGCTGCGTCGCAGCGGGCGCTGGCCTTCCCGCGGCCGTGCTTGTGGGAGGGAGAGACTAGAAAACGGCCCTTTTCAGGGCCACCACACTGTTCGGAAGTTGAAAAGTGCGAAAGAGTCTGTGTTGTTGCTGCGTGTGTGCGCTGTGTTGTTTGTTTGTTTGTTTCTTTCTTTCTTTCTTTCCGTTTGAGCGACGTGATGTGACTGGGAGGGGAGAAGGAAAGGAAACGTGTCATGTGGCTGGCTGTGTGTGGAGCTGCTTCGTTTGTGTTTGTTATTGTGTGTCTTTGTATCGATCGCGAACGGAGATGGCGGGCTGTGTGTTGTTGTGCGAGAGGCGGTGATTATTTGCCTGCGTGGTTTGGCTCTGTGTGTTTGCGGCGGCGTTGGGGTTTCCGAGGCAAGGCGTGTGGGCATAGGCGGCCGGATCAGCTGTTTCGTTCGTGTCGACGGCCGTTGCGCGCGGGAGTGGAGGGCGGTGTGTCGACACGCCTCCCTTTAACAATGGTCATTATTGCTGCCGTTGTCGTTTGGAAGGCGACTGCGACCGTGCAAAAAAAAAAAAAAAAAAAAAAATGTGTGTGTTTGTTGGGCCACACGGGCTGTGTGGACGACAAGATGGCGGACGTGCGCCGGCGGCGGCTGTGCTGTGAAAGTGCAAAGTTAAAACAAAACAAGGTGCGGCGAGGACGACTGAAATTTTGCTTTGGACGTAGGTTTGTGTGGTGGCCCTGAAAAGGGCCGATTGTTGTGGGCCGGGCCGAGCCGGCAAAGCGCGTTGCGTGCAGGGGAGCACGCGGCGCTGCGATTGCCTGGCCTCCTTTAGGCCTTCTTCTCGGTCTTCTTTGGCAGCAGGACGGCCTGGATGTTGGGCAGGACACCACCCTGTGCGATGGTGACGCCCGACAGGAGCTTGTTGAGCTCCTCGTCGTTGCGGATGGCAAGCTGCAGGTGGCGCGGGATGATGCGCGTCTTCTTGTTGTCGCGGGCCGCGTTTCCGGCCAGCTCGAGCACTTCAGCCGCGAGGTACTCCATGACGGCGGCGAGGTAGACGGGCGCCCCGGCGCCGACGCGCTCTGCGTAGTTTCCCTTGCGCAGGAGGCGGTGGATTCTGCCGACCGGGAACTGGAGCCCAGCCCTGCTTGAGCGGGACTTTGACTTGCCCTTGACTTTGCCTCCCTTTCCGCGTCCGGACATGGCGATGGGCTAGCGACGGTGCACACGAAACGGAAACGAAAACGACCGGTGCGAGCGGCAGCGAGTCGAGCAGCGGAGTGCGTGCCGGCGCAGCTCTCTCTGCTCTCTTTTTATTCCTCTACCGTTAGAGGGGGGAGTTGGTGGAGGTTTTTGTCGCCTTTGGACATTTCCTCCTCTTTTCTGTGTGTTGTTTTTGTTACTGTGCTGTTGTGAGTTGCTGTTTGTTGAGAGTCGTTGTGTTTTCTGGTTGTGTTACTGCTGGAGTAGCGACTTGGGTCTTGCATATCTGCCCCTGTGGTTTTCGTATTGCCCAAGGGTGTTTATCAAGTCGTTTTCTGAATTCCGCGCCTTGGCATAGAACGCTTCTGCCAGGGCACGGAATCTTGTTGTGAGTGGCTCTATATCTGCGGCTTCATGCAGGTCTGCCGTGGGGAAGCGCGTGGGGACGTGTAAGGCCCGTCGTAGCGCTCTGTTTTGGACCTTCTGCAAGCGATCTATCGTCGATCTGGCTGCATACAGGGCACGCATATTCCAGTATCGGTCGAATTAGACTTCGATAGATCGCTACTCCTGTTGTGGGGTCGAGGGAACTGGTGCTGTTCAAGACAGGGTACAGAATCTGCATCCTGCCGTGAGCCTTTCTGCGAAGTTCCTCTATGTGACACTTCCATGTCAGGCGTCTGTCAAGTGTGACGCCGAGGTACTTCGCAGAATTTCTCCATGGCAAGTTCTGCCCCTGCAATCGCAGCAGTTGGTATGGTCTTCTTGGGGGACGGCGTTTCCCATGACGTCTGGTGAGCAGCATGGCTTGTGTTTTCTCTGAATTTATTGAGATGCGCCACTGCTTGGCCCAGTTTTCCGTCCTGTTTAGGGCGGTTTGCAGACGCCTAGTAACCAGGTTCCTGTTTGTCGAGCAGGAGAAGAATGCAGTGTCGTCTGCGTATTGTGCAGTGTGTACATGCTGAGTCGTAGGGATGTCAGCAGTGTAGACACTGTAGAGGACGGGTCCCAGGACCGAGCCCTGGGGCACGCCTGCACTGATTCTTCTCCTGGTCGACAGGGATCCATCGATCTTGACTGAGAAAGTCCTACCGGAGAGATAGTTTTTTACGATTTTGACGATCTTTCCGGGGAAGCCTAGGGTGTACATCTTGTGTAATATCCCGGTGTGCCAGACTGAGTCGAAGGCTTTTGCTACGTCTAACAAGACAAGCCCGCAGTAGCCCTTTCGGTTGAAGCTGTCTGTGGCTGCTTCAACCACCCTCATGATTTGCTGGGGGGCGGAGTGTCTTTGCCTAAATCCGAATTGGAATTTCGGTAGAATCTGCTCTCTTGTGATATAGTCCTTTATGGGGGTTAGTAGGAGGCGCTCGTAAAGTTTACTGAGGGTAGGCAGTAGACTAATTGGTCTATAGTGTTGCGGGAACACCGGGTCTTTTCCTGGTTTCGCGATCGCAATAACTTCTGCGTGCTTCCACTGCGCCGGGAATTTTTGTGATCGCGTCAGTTCATTAACTATATCGGTCAGGTGGGTGATTGCCAGAGGCGGGAGGAGTTTCAGCAATTCATTTGTGACCTGGTCGTGACCCGGGGTTTTCCTGGTGGGCAGGGACTTGATGCAGCGCGCCACATCTTCAGTATTGAAGAGTGGCGTGTAGTCATCTTCGTCGTCTGCTTCCAGGAACTTCTGCGTGCTTCCACTGCGCCGGGAATTTTTGTGATCGCGTCAGTTCATTAACTATATCGGTCAGGTGGGTGATTGCCAGAGGCGGGAGGAGTTTCAGCAATTCATTTGTGACCTGGTCGTGACCCGGGGTTTTCCTGGTGGGCAGGGACTTGATGCAGCGCGCCACATCTTCAGTATTGAAGAGTGGCGTGTAGTCATCTTCGTCGTCTGCTTCCAGGAACACGGCCAGTTCTCTGCGGACTGTTGCGACGTGTTCTCTGTCCTGTACTTCTGCTGGTCTGAACTGTTTTTCGAACACGTCGGCTAGTGCGTTAGCTTTGTCGATGGGGCTGAACTGCAGTCTGCGTTCGCCATGCAGTGGTGGCATTTTTGCGCGTCTTCTCGTGTACTGTTTGGTGGCTTGCCATAAACTATTGTCTTCTAGTTTGAGAGCTGAGAGCCTTGCCGACCATTGTTGGTTGCGGTACTCATTGAGATCTGCTTTCAGCTCTCTCTGTAGCCTATTGAGTAGCCTCCGTGTATTCTTGTTTCTGGTGAGCTTCCACTCTTTGGCGATCCTGTTTTTGTGCCGTATTTGCGCAAGCAAGTGCGGGGGGAGTTGCCTGAAGCGGGGGGGCCCCGCAGGAGGCGGTGTGGCTCCCTCAGCAGCTTGTAGGATCGCTCTTGTGAGGTCGTCTAGTGCCTGTTCTGCTGTCTCTGCAGTTGGAGGCGGGGTCTGGGCAAGTTCAGCTGCTACTGCGTTGCTGAATTGCTCCTTATTGATGCGCTTGTATGTCGCATGCAGTTGTGGGATAGAGAGCCATTCTCCCATATCGACCTCAAAAATCACGGGATTGTGGTCCGACGACATTCTGTTTACCGATGTCGCGGATACAAAGCCCACCAGATTCTTTGTGATGGCTATGTCGAGGACGTCCGGTCTTCCTCCGTTCTTTGGGAAGTGTGTCGGTTCCTCTGGGCCCCATATTTGTAACTGGTGTGTGCGCGCAAGTCGTTGCAGTTGTTGACCAGCTTGATTTCGGTGTCTCGAGTTCCAGTCCGCGTGTTTGGCATTTAGGTCCCCTGCTATTAGTAGTTTGCCTCTAATACGGCTTAGTGCAGCTATGTCGTCCTCTTCTAGTCTTTGGGAAGGGGGGCGATACACTGCAACGACTGTTAGGGGGCCAGTTACTGTGGCCACTTCGATTGCCGCCGTTTCTATTTCGGCTGTGTTGGGGGGGTATATTTGGTGGTGTCTGATTCCTTTTTTGACATATACCGCGACCCCGCCTCCGTGAGTGGGTCGGTCGTTTCTGTAACAAATGTAGTTTGGTACAGAAACTCTTAGTCCTGGTTTGAGGAATGTTTCTCCCACTAGGCATATGTCAACGTTTTCTTCCTGTACGAATTCTCTGAACTCCATGGGTTGTCGAGTAAGGTTGTCTGCGTTAAACGCGCATATTTTGAGACCTTGTATATTAGGTCTCCTATCCATGGTGGGGGACGGTTTTTCCTGAGGTGGTCGCTGCTACAGGCGACTGCTGTGCTGCCGATCTGAGATCGGCGGGGAGCTGCGTCAGTGTAGCCAGAATGCCTACTAGCTGAGTCATTTGTGCCTGTAGCAGTCGGATGGACGACGCGAGTTGCTGGATTGCAACAGACTCGACTGCTTCTCGCGGACTGGTTTGTGGTTCGCATGGGGGACAGACTTCCCTAGGACTTTCGTCAGCTTGAGAAACCTGTTTACTGCTGTGTTGTGGTGGTGGTACATGGTTCGGCGGGTCAGGTGGGTCACCGGCAAGTGCACGGGAATACGTGGTAGATGCGAAGACCTGCGTTCTTACTGTTCTCTGGGGGGGTGGGGGGGGTGGCCTGGGTGCTGGAATGCTTTTGTTGTGACTCGGGGTTGTACTGGTGTTTTTGCCCCTCTGTCTGTTTCTTGCAGCTCTGTACTCAGGGCATCCTAAGTAGCTGGCCGGGTGCGCCCCTTTGCAGTTGGCGCACTTTTCTTTTCCCTCCCCCCTCGGTAGTTTGCACTGGTCGTAGGTGTGCTCTTCAGTGCATCTAACGCACACCACTGGCATCGTGCAGTCTCGCGCGATGTGCCCTAGGGCCTGGCAGTTATAGCAGCGCCCTGAGCCCGATTTCTTTTTCAACTTCTCGGGCGTGACCGTTAGCGCCAGTATTCTTTTGACCTCCCAGATCTTTCGATTTTGGGCAGAGTCTGGGAGGGTGACCGTATGTAGAGGCCAGGGTCGGTTCGGTCGCGTCAACACCACTGAGCTGACCTCAAACCCTTCCTCCAGCAGGAACTTTTTTATGTCCGCGGTGTTGGTGGTGTGTGGTACACCGCGGAACACCAGTCTAATCGGCCTCCTCGCTGCTAGTGGGAAGGTGTAGAAATGAAATTTCTTCTCCTCTAGCACCTTCCTCACTGGCCGGCGCAGCCCTCCTGCTCTCCTTTTGTGACTTCCTCACTGTGAGGAGGTTCGTGTGGAAGTTTGTGGCCTGTTGGCCTTTACTCCCCTGGGAATCTTGTAGAGACTTCTTCTGTACTGTTGGTTGGATCTATTCTGGCAAGGAGTGCCGATGTCCTATTTCTTGACTTTGTCGATGTGACGACTTTTCTTCTTCTTCTTCTTACTTGAGGGCTCTCCCTCGGTTGGGATAGTGGATACAGTGTATCCAGCTTTCTCATACTCTCCGTGGACGAGAGCGAAGATGACGTAGCGCATTTGCCACTCTGTGAAAATTGGGAAGGAATTGATCAGATCGTAATCCTCCTTGGAAAGACCAACAAGGCCTTCTGGATATTCGATTGGTTGGTGTGGGGGTGAAGGTTTAGAAAGGTTAGGAGGAACGAAGGGATAAGGGTTGTCGTGGTGGGGATATGTACCATCGCGAAGCGATGCAGCTATCTTCTGCGTCACAGCGCTTGCGCTGTACATGTCGGGAAGTGGGAGGAATGGGACTTCTTCCCACCCTTCTTCTTGCGCTTCTGCTTCTGCGTCCGTCTTGGGCAGTGTTGCCTCCCCTTCGGCAGGCACGTCGGTCTGCGTGGCCACCGTCGCGAACTTCTTCTCTCGTGGAGGAGTCGTCTGGCTGGCGGCGTCGACTGCTGTGGCGGAACCTGCTTTGGCTGAGCGAAGCTCCCGCGTCAGCTCAGCGATCTGACGGCGAGCCTCGCCCAGTTCCGCCAGCATGGCCGCCCTCTCTTCCGCCATGGCGGATTTGAAGGCGGACAAGGCTTCCTCCACGACGCCGTTAAGGCGCCTGGTCACGTCGTCTTCTGTGCAAGTGACCACCTCTTCGTGTGTGGTGGTCACTTGCTTCTGGGTCTTCTTCGCCGGTCCCCGCCAGTTCCTTCTGTATGCGCAGGAACGAGCATTTGCCGCATGAGCGCCGCCGCAGTTGGCGCAAGTGCAGGGGGCGTCCTTCGGCTTCTTGCAGTCGCGTGTGTCGTGTGCTTGCGCACACTTCAAGCACGCGACTGCTCCGCTGCATTGCTTGGCAACGTGGCCAAGCTTTTGGCAGCGAAAGCACTGCGGTGTAGACTTCTTCTTCTTCTTCCCGGCAGGTCCTGCTAACGTGAGCAGAAACTCCGCCAAGGCAGCAGCTTTGCGTCCACTTCCGCGTCCCGACATCACGATAAGCAACAGCGACAACGAACTAACGTGTACTCTCCGCGGCGTGAGCGGGAATGCCTTCCTCACTGGCCGGCGCAGCCGGGGTGGGGGTGCTTTATGGGCTCGGGTGCGGCGGCCGGTTGCGCGCGCGCCCCATTGGTCGGTGGCCGCAACAGGGCGAGCTGGTAAAGGTGCGGCGGCGGCTGGCGGCGGGTGCCACTGTGTGGGGAGACGCTGACTAGAGCGGAGCGCTTGCTACTGGTGTTGCTGCTGCCGTACGTTGGTTCGAGATGCCGCCCAAGACTAGCGGGAAGGCCGCCAAGAAGGCTGGCAAGGCGCAGAAGAACATTTCGAAGGGCGACAAGAAGAAGAAGCGCAAGAGGAAGGAGAGCTATGCCATCTACATCTACAAGGTGCTGAAGCAGGTGCACCCTGACACGGGCATCTCGTCGAAGGCGATGAGCATCATGAACAGCTTCGTGAACGACATTTTCGAGCGCATTGCGGCCGAGGCTTCTCGCCTGGCGCACTACAACAAGCGCTCGACCATCACGTCCCGCGAGATCCAGACCGCTGTGCGGCTGTTGCTGCCTGGCGAGCTGGCCAAGCACGCCGTGAGCGAGGGCACGAAGGCGGTGACCAAGTACACGAGCTCCAAGTAAGGAGGTGGCTCTGGAATGGAAGAAAGGATGGAGAAGGCTCCTCCGTTGCGAGAGCGGCAAAACGGCCCTTTTCAGGGCCACCAACTTGCCTTTTGCGGGAAGGGCGGAATTGTTGTTGTTGTTGTTGTTGTTGTTTGTGTGGACGGCTGTGATGTATGTGTGCATTTTGATTGTGGGTGGGGGGGGGGGGCGCGTCAAAGCGTGTTGCGGGGTACGGCCACGAGGTTGGTCGCCGTGGCGTGGAATGGTGGCACGCCTCGTTGGAGTGGTTTTGACCCATTGGTGTTGGTGTGTGTGTGTGTGTTACCTGTCTGCGAGGGGGGACAGTGCGATCGGCGACTTTTGTGTCACCGTAACGACGGCCGTTTGCGGGTTTGTTTTTTTTGCACATCATACATGGCGAGGGTGAAATGTGAAATGTGAAATGTTTTTTGTTTGGTTTTTTTTTGCCGCCCACTATTCCCTTTGCTGTACGCCGAGTTTGACAATGGTGCGACGTAACTGCAGCGTGGAGGTGTGTGAGTGACGTTGAAATGAACGTGCCATTAAGACGCAATGTTGTTGTATTGTACTGTACGTGTACGGCGACACGCACGATGATGTACCATTCGACTCTGATTTTTGATAGCCGTGTCTGACTGATTGCGTACGACGCACGCACACCGATGTCGTCATTCAAGATGCACGCGTGTCCAGTGCAGTACAGTAAGCGCGACGCTAGACGACGACGACGGCGGCGGCGGCGGCGGCGGCGGCGGCGGCGGCGGCGGCGGTCGTTTGTTTGGCGAATGTCTGTACACGTGTTTGTCTGTGTCCATCCGGTATGTATTTGTTTGTTTGCAAGTGTTTTGTGTGTCGGTGACGTGGTCCGAACCGTCGCCCCCTGAGTAACTGTCGATCGGCGCGATAGACCGGCGTCACGCAACTGAACCGAAGTCTTGGGCACACCCGTCATACTGTTGTACACCGTCGCGCTGAGAACGGTAACGAAAGGTTGACTTTGATCGGTCGAATGTCTGGGCAGAACGTGAGGAATGAGGCAAGAGTGCAAGGAGGAAAGGACAGAGGGGGGGCAAAAGAGAGAGGAAGGGAAAAAGGGGAGAAACGCATTCGTAGAGCAACGGAACGTTCCCGTGTCGGAGGCGTATTGGAGCCGCACTGAAATGCGTTTAACGGCGGCGCGGCTGCAAGTGTCTGCCGTGGTGAACGTTACCTTTGACGGCTGCATTGGGCTTTGCCTTTGCTTTTGCTTTCGCTTTCGCTTTCGCTTTCCCGGATGTACGTAACGTTTGTTGATATGGTTCTGAGGAAGAGTGTATGACAGTGCCGTGCCGTCCATGTTCGTGTGCCCTCCCATTGTGTGTATGCTATTGTCTGTGTACTTGAATGATGTATGTAGGTGTTAGTGGACATGTTTTACCAGTGGAGGGAAATGGATCGTCGATAGTTGCCGTCACTCTGTCACGGTCGAGATGACGCACCCTCCGTACAGAAAGGTGTCGAGAAAGTGTGTGTGTGTGTGTGCGTCCGTGAATTGGCAGTGTTTGGAGGTGGGCGTGCCCTGCATGTGGCCCGGAAGGCTGTTCGTTTGGCGGTAGTGTTGTGTGGACAGGGGAGGGGCATGCGTAACGCTGCTGGCATGGCATTTCGGGAGATGGGAGGGGGCAAACGAGGAAACGAGGAGCGGCGGCCAAAGAAAGACGGGACGGGGAGGGGCGCGGTGTGGGTGGCTTGCGCCTGTGCTCGGCGTTGTGGTTTGTGCAAAAGAGGAGGAGAAAAACAATGAGTTGCCAGGGAGGGGAGCGGTGTGGTTGTCGTGGTGTAGCCGCAGACGCGGCTGTCAGTGAACGTGGCGAGACGGACGGATGCGCGGAGGGGCGGGGGCGGCGCATTTCGCCGGTGCCGTGCCGTGCCATGCCTGAAAGCCGCGTGGTCGCTGTGTTGTTGGTGGCGTGGGGGCGAGGAGAGTACCGTACGGGTGTGCTTGTGCGCCGGAAATGGCACACTGCGCCTGCCCGTCTTGGAGGCTGATGGCTGTGGTGTGGAAATGGGGCGCGGTGATGTTGAAGCAGTTGAAGAACAGAAAAGAAACCAAGAAAACGGAAGGCGTGATGCGGCGGTGGTGGTGAGAGCGGGAAAAACGAAACAAAACAAAAAAAACAACAAAAAAAGGAAGGAAAAACAACAAGAAACAAAAAAGAAAACAAAAAGTCTATCAATATTAAAATGTAAATGGAAATGGAAATGGACCCAGGTATAACCTCCCTGCACAAATAGCAGAGAGTCCGATGATAATAAAAATGTGCCAGAATGTTAACGTCCCTACAAAACAAACCCAACGATAATATTAATGAAAGAATGAACCGTATGTAACATTGCAACAGACATAATGAAACCTGATGAATTGTATAAGGGCAGCAGCGTTGACCTTTGGCCCTGTATTCAGAATAAAAAGAGCCAAAGATCGTTACCCCAATGAAAAAGACACTGAAACACGTATGTAACATAGCAGCGATGGCGAGACATTGTAGCATCTGTGACCAGAGAGTTTGCGCTGGACCGCGCGAGTGTTGCGAGCGGTTCTCAGTCAGTCAGTCAGTCAGTCAGTCGTTGCGAGTCTGTAGCTCTGTCTAGTTGAGGCCTGTACTCTGTCAGTAGTCGTCGCGTGCAGTACGCTAATAGTCGTCATGCAGAGCGGTCGGTCAGTAGTAGCAGCCGAGTGCGGTTGTGTGATGTAGGCGGTCGGCAACACTGGTCAAGATGGTGAATAAGGTATACTGTTTAATTAATATAATCATTAGATAATGAAAAATTTCATTTATTGTAATTATTCTCCAACAAGTTCCCCAATAATAATTTTTATTTCAAAAGCATTTGTCAAACACTTAATTTTTTATTGAACTAAAGAGTTCGTTGCACTTCACATTTCATTCCACTTCTTTGAAGAAAAATTTCACTAAAATCACAAAAAAAGAGAATATTATTATTTGCAATGCAGTTCCTCCAAGCGCTGCGCAACAACAAGAGCAGAAATGTGACATCCATTTATTCTGAGGTAAGACTTTAATTCTGATTGTTTTGCACAGGGCCAAAGACCGATATTTCGGTTTAATTGAAGTTTCTTGTCACTGAACGGACTTTAAATGTTGTGAAGAATTTATATTTGAGTCAGATTGCGAATTTCACATTTTTGTTGCCATTTTCAATACCTCACATTGTGGGCGAGGTTACAATTAGCGCAATGTCCATTAGCATCCGTAAATAACATTGTCCATTATTTTAAATTTTGCGGGGAGGTTACAACACACAAAAAAAAAAAAAAAAATTGCATTTATATCCGCTCCTCAATTGTAGATACCCCTTACACAGCTGTGTGCAATGAATGAGTGCTGGCTGGTAATTAATTGCACTCCTTGGAGGGAAATGCCATAGGAAGTAGTCTTTAAAAAGTGAATGTTTTTCGTTAAAAGACAAAGGTTACTTTAGAAAAAAGTTATAGTGGGGCTTTTGTTGTTGAACAAAATAAGTACAATGAACATACGTTATCAGATTTGCGCAATGCAGCTTCACACTACCTTTTGATTATAACACAATATACTATACATCGTCCCGAACCGTGACCAGAGTCGCGAGACGAGCAGAGCACGCCGCCGACGCCCGCTCAGTACAACCGTCCACCCGCTACTACTGTCGACCGACTACTACCTCTCCCGACTCGCGCTACAACATATATAACAACTGTTCCTGGCGACCCGGTGCGTGCCACTACTGTCGTCTGGCGCGGTCCAAGCGCCGACTAGCAACGATAAATAACTCTCTGGTCAGACAGAGATGCTGTCATGCCTCGCCATCGCTCTGGTAATGAATACATACGTGTTGCAGCGTGCGTACCACCGGAACACGCAGTGGCGGAGCCAAAGACTGTGTTGTCGAGGTCGAGTGCGAGCGGGAAGAGAGGCAGCGTCGGCACGGAGATGCAAGCGAGCGCGAGACGCACGGGGGCTGCGGCGTGGCGCGTTTGCGGTCGGCGCCTTTGGTGGCAACAGCCGGGACAAGCAGCGGTGTATGGTGTGGTGCGGGGCGGACAGGGGCGGCGGTGGACGGGGAGGAGGAGGCGGCGCGACGACGGCATGGGGGCGAAAACGGGACGGGGGACGGCGGATGTTGAGAGGCGTCACGCGCGGACAGGACACAGACACAGAGACACACAGATTGGAAAGGGAGGGTGCGCGGTAGTAGTTGGGAATGTGCGTACCGTGCGGGATGGGTGTGGGCGAGGAACACGGTCGTGGCCCCTGTTTTGGGTGCGTGTGATGACGTCGGTGTGTTGTGGGAAGGGAAGGTGCTGTGGCGGCGGCGCGTAATGGGTGTAGGCCGAAAAGAGAAAGGAACGTGGGCAGTGTGTTGGCAAGCGTCGGTTCGACTGCGACGTTGATGGGCAGGGCAGGGCAGGGCAAGGTTAATGGTGGTAGGAGTAGGCGTGTGGGCGCAAAAAATCTGCCGCTGCAGGCGGTGCCGTAACCGCCATGGCGGGAAGGAGAGAGGGCCAAAGAAAGAAAGAAAGAAAGAAAGAAGAAAACAAAAAAAAAAAAAAAAAAAAAGAAAAACAAAAAAGGAGGGAGGGGGGGGGGCGAAAGTGGAGAGGCGGTGGTATGAGAAGGGCGGGGGCGGAAGGAAGGCAGGCAGGAAGGACAAGAGGCGAGGCGACGGCTTGCTTTGTGTATCGGTCGGTCTCTGGCTATGCTTCGTTTTCTGCAGCAGGGTCGGTGCGCGGCGTGGCTCGCGGCAGTGGGAACGCCTGGCGGCTGGACGGCCAGCAATGCGGTTGGATGGGCGGCCACAGCACCGCACCTGTGCCCGAGGAGGAGACGCTGGCGGCGGGCCCTGAGGTGAGGCCGGCTCGGCTGGGGCTGTGGATGTGTAGGTGTGCGCCGCTGCTGCAACAACGAGTAAAACGCGAGAAGAAGGGATGGCGGTAGAGAGAAGAAAAGAAAAAAAAAAAAAAAAAAAGGTCGTGTTGTGTTGATGCGCAGGCAGACGCGTACAGAGAGACGAGCCCGGTCGGCAGCAGGGTGTGGCCGTGCCGAGTGCAGAGCAGCGGCGGCTCGGTTCGGTTCGGTTCGGCCCGGCCCGGCGGGCCGCGCTGTTGTCGCGGACGCGAGCGCCCCCTGGCGGGTGGCCGGAGGCGGCGCGGCGTGTTGGACGTGTGGCTGGTGGCAGTGCACAATTTGCGAGTGGCTGGCGGTGTGGTGTGGCGGTTGGCGCGTCGGGCGGCGGAGAGAGAGAGGGAGGAGAGGTATGTGTTGCGGGCGCCCTTTGCTGCGCTGCGTCGTTGCGTGTGCCGTACAGGGCGGGCGCTTGTCGACTGTGTGGGCGGTGTGGCGAATTGGCGTGAATGAAACGGCTGCCGAGAGGTGTGTGGTAGCGAGCCGGTCGGTGTCAGTGCGAAGGGGAATGTGCGTGCGTTTGGCGGTTTCGGTGTGCTTTTTGCGGCGTGAGAGTGGGAATTAGTGGGGCCGGCTGTTGTGTTGGTTCCTTGTGTCTTGTGTCGCGTAGCTTGATGGCAACGTGGAAGGACGCCGGTTTCGTTTCGAGCCTTGCGTGTGGTTGTCGACGTTGACTGGTTGGCGTGTGCCGATGCACGTGCATGTGTGGGTCGCGAGTGCGTTTTTGGCTGGCTGTGTGTGTGTGTGTGTGTGTGTGTGTGTGTGTTTGTTTTGGGGGGGAAGGGGGAGGCGGTGGTGAAAGTGCAGTCGTTGCCACGGGCGTCGTCGGGTGGGGCTGGGGCTGGGGCTGGGGCTGGGGCTGGGGCTGGGGCTGTGCGTCGTGGCGGAAAGGTGGTAGGTTGCGGGAAGCGAGCCCGTCGTTGACGGTGTCGCGTGAGTTGTGAATCGAGTGGGGCGCGGGGCGCGGGACAGGAGCAGCGTGCCGCTGCGTCGTGGTCGTCAGCAGAGGCTGTGCGTGTGCTTGTCCTTTTTGTGGGCGGTTCGTGCGAGGCGTTTTTGTTTTGTGTTGCCCTAGTTGTTAGTTTATTTTGTTTGTGTTTGTTATTTTGAGACGACGACGACTGGTTGGTGGCGTGCGCGCGAAGTGGCGGTGTGCGCTTCCCGTGTCGTTTGTGTCGTTTTGTTTTTGTGTGTTTTTTTTTGCACTGGGCCCCGGGGGGTGGGTGGGTGGGTGGGTGGGTGGGTGCGTGTGTGTCGATTGCCGGCTGGCGAAAGGTGCGCCATCGGCGGGGTGGGTCGCCGGCACAAGTAGAGGCGGCGGCGTTGTTGCTGTTGTTGTGTGGTGTTTGTTGTTTTGTTCGGCTGTGTCGGCGAGCTGTGTTGCGGTGCGTGTGAATGGTGGTGCAAAAGTGCTGGCGTTGGGGCTGCGACTGCGACGGCGGCGAGCCGCGGGCGCGCATGATAGTGATGTTGTGAACAGCGGCTGTGTACGGTAGTGGTGTTGTTGTAGCACGACGTGCATCCGGGCCGGCGCGGAAAGCGCAGTTGCGGGCGGTTGCCCTTCGGTGCCAGCCATGTCGCGTGAGCGGCGGGTTGCTCTGGGTTGTTGTGTGGTGCCCTTTGGCCAGTGGGGGTGGTTCGCGTGTGTCTCGTTCGCGCTCGGTATCTGGTCGTGGTCGTGCTGCTCCCCCGTCTGTCGGCGGTTTTCGACGTCGTCTGTACGTTTTTGTTCGTTTGCGGCGTGCCTGCCGACGTCGTCCCGTCGCGACGCGACCGTTCAACCGAAAGTGTGGCGCCCGAAGGTGAACGAACGTAACCCTGACCTCAGCGCTTTACGCTGAGCCGAGCGAACCGAACCTAACCTAACCTGTGGTGTGGCGAGGTGAGCTCAGCCTGTGAGCCCCTAACGTCTACGTAAGGTAAGCTGTCCGGCTCACGCCTCACGTTTGAACGCTTTTTTAACCTACGTTTGACGCTTCTTAACCTAGCACTGACCCCTTAACCTAACGTGTAACCTAACCTAACCTAACCTAACCTGTGACGCCTGACGTGTTTGAATGCTTAACCTAAGTTTGACGCTTAACCTAACCCAAGTCCCCTTAACCTAACCCACGTCCACCTAACCTAACCTAACCTAACCTAACCTAACCTAGACGTGTAAACGTAATGTGTAACGCGTAACGTGTAAGGTCGGCTGTCGTGTGTGCTGACGGCAGATTGGGTTGGTCTGTAGATTCGGATTGCGGTTTGCCTCGGTCGAGGGGTTGGGTCGGAAGCGGCGAGGGGCGGCGGCGCCTGTTGCGCAGGCGGCGTCCGTTTGCGGCGGGCAATTGTTGAGAAACGGCTGTGAATGTTGGCGGGCGAGAGGAGGAGGACGGCGCGCGATGTGGCCCGACGGCTGCGGGCCGATCGGGAAACGGCGGGAGGGCGACGGAAGGCGATGGGGCGGCGGAGGCGCGTTTGCACGGCCGTCATCGCCGCACGCCTCGGCTTGTGTGGCTGTGGCGCCGGCCGCGCTGGCCGGGCTGCCGCGGCGACGGTGTGGGAGTTTTGCCGAAGGTTTGGCCATTGTGGCGGGTCGTCGGCTGGGGCTGTGGGGGCGGCATTTGGGCGGGGGCGGCGATTCTCGGCGGGCCGACCCAGGCTGTAGCGCGCGGTAGCTGCAGTTTGGCCGTGGTTTGCGGCGCTGCCGTGGCGACTGGTTGGCGACTGTGGTGTGGCTGTGTGTAGCCCCATCCTCGGTGGTTTGAAAGGCGCGGGCGGTTGTGGCGCAGGTTTGGGGCTGCTCCGCACAGGCTGTCGGACGTTGGGCGGTAGCAAGCGCGGGAGGCGCGGCGCGGCGGCGCGCAGAGTGGCGGCCGCTCTCTCGGCCGTCCGCGCCCGCCCGCGACACTGGCTGGGCCTTGTGATTCTCTGCTCTGCTGCTGTGCTGTGCTTGCGTGCCTGCCTGCCGTCCCGCTCGCTCTCGCTCTCGCTCTCGCTGTGTGTTACGCGCGTCGTCGAAATGGCAGATCAGGCGGCTACGAACGAGACTGCTGCGGCACCCGCCGCCACCGGCACTACGAAGAAGGCCAAGTCTGCGTCGTCTGCGAAGAAGCCGCGCGCCAAGCCTGCGCACCCGCGCACCTCTGAGATGGTGACGGCCGCCATCAAGAGTCTGAAGGAGCGCGGCGGGTCGTCGCTGCAGGCGATCAAGAAGTACATAGCCGCGCACTACAAGCTGGACGCGGAGAAGCTGGCGCCGTTTATCAAGAAGTACCTCAAGTCGGCCGTCGTGGCGGGCGAGCTGGTGCAGACGAAGGGGAAGGGCGCGTCCGGCTCGTTCAAGCTTGCCGGCGCCGGCGGCGGGGGGGCGGCCGAGGGCGGCAAGGCTCGTGCTGGCGGTGCCAAGAAGAAGCGCGCCGCTCCGGCCAGCAAGGAGAAGAAGGGCGCCCGTGCGGCCGGCGCAAAGAAGGCTGGTGGCGTGAAGGCGGCGACCGGTCGGAAGGCGGGCGCCGCCAAGAAGGCGTCTGCGGCGTCGGCCGCTCCCGCGGGTGCGAAGAAGGCGGCTGCGGCCAAGCCGGCCAAGGCCAAGTCGCCGTCGAAGGCGAAGAAGGCCGCCAAGGTTCCGACGAAGAAGCCGAAGGCGCCGCGCCCGAAGAAGGCGACGACGCCGTCTAAGGCGAAGGCTTCGCCCAAGAAGAAGAAGTAGAGTAGAGGAGAAAGAGATGGGAGAAAGGAAGGGTTTGGCGCTTGACTCCGTCGTCCCCACCCCCCGTCGTCGTCTAGTGGCGCGCAAGAGACGCGCGGCCCAAAACGGCCCTTCTCAGGGCCATCAAAGCACGTCGGGGAAGGTTTTGATTGTCGTGTTGCGTTTGGTGTGGGTGTCTGTCTGGCGTTTCTGTATGCCCGTGGGGATGCTGTTTGCGTGCCGTGGTGGTTGGATTGCGGGGGTCGGTGGCGGGTGTGGGCGGCGGTAGCGGTAAGCGGTGTTGTTGTTGTTGTTGTTGTTGTCGTGGTTTGATTGTCGCCGTGTTTGTGGCGGCGGCCGACGGTTGGTTTTCTGTCACGTTGTTTTGTTTGAATACGTTGGTTGGCTTGCCTGCGTTCGTTCTTCTCGGATGTCTGTCTTGTCGAGTCGTGTCTGGTCTCTGTTTTGTTCCTTTGTGTGTGTGTTATGTTTTGCAACGGGGGGCACGTTGAGATGTGGAAGGAGTCGGCGGGGATTTCGGTGGCGTGTAGAGCGAGCGAGCGAGCGCGCCTGCCTGGCCGTTGGCCGTCGGAGTGGAGTGCGGGTTTTTTTGTTTTCGAAACGAAAGCGGCGGCCGGCCAGCCACCCGTGCGGTGTGACGTCGGCCGTTGGGTATTGTGCGCTTTGAGCGCCGGGGAGGGATGATGTGTGATTGTTGCGCGCTGCTAGCAGGCAGGCAGAGTGAGCGGGTGTGGCGGACGGACGGGAAGTGGTGGTTTTTGTTTTTGGGTTGCGGGGCGAGAGGCAGGCGACCGACAAAGTTTGCTCGCGACGGAGAGATGTTAGTGGCCCTGAAAAGGGCCGTTTTTGTTTGTGCGGTGCGGTGCCGCGGCGCGGTTTAGGCGCGCTCGCCGCGGATGCGGCGCGCGAGCTGGATGTCCTTGGGCATGATGGTGACGCGCTTGGCGTGGATTGCGCACAGGTTGGTGTCTTCGAAGAGGCCGACGAGGTAGGCCTCGCTGGCCTCCTGCAGGGCCATGACTGCGGAGCTCTGGAAGCGCAGGTCGGTCTTGAAGTCCTGGGCGATCTCGCGCACTAGGCGCTGGAATGGCAGCTTGCGGATGAGCAGCTCTGTGCTCTTCTGGTAGCGCCTGATTTCTCGCAGGGCGACGGTGCCCGGCCTGTAGCGGTGGGGCTTCTTGACGCCTCCGGTGGCGGGCGCGCTCTTCCTCACCGCCTTGGTGGCGAGCTGTTTGCGCGGCGCCTTTCCGCCGGTGGACTTGCGGGCCGTTTGCTTTGTGCGGGCCATAGCGGTAGCGGTAGCGGAGCGGCGTGCGTGGAGGTTAGGTGCGGCGCGGCGTCCGGTGCTGCCTTGACAACGGGCCCGCGCGCCTCCGTGCTGCGCTTATATGCCCTCGGTTGCGCGTGGTGGGGGGAGGGCGGGCCAGAGTCTATATAGGGGGGCGGCGGGCGCGCTGGGCGCAGAGGACTGAGCTGGCGAGGCGAGCGCATCGCTGCTGTTGCGCGCTTCGCTTACTCGGCCGTTGAGAGCTCGTGAAGAGGTTTTCTGTGCTGTGGGCGCTGCGGAGAGCAAATTGTCGTGCGTTGTTTTGACAACGCGTGCAAATTGTCGTGTTCCGCGCCTCGCAGCATGGGAAAGAAGGGTGCGCAGAGGAAACCTGCCGCTACGAAGGGTCCTTCGGTTGTGCGACTCTCTGAGTCTGCCGACCGTGCAAGGAACTCCTGTGAAGACGAGTCGCGGCCTGTCCCCCCTTTGTACGTCAAGTGCAAAGGCGGGTGGACAGCGCTGTTCGACACCATGACGAAATGCGCTCGGAACGAGGTGGTCTACGAGTCTGTCGATACAGACTCGCTGATCTGCGTTCGAGCAGCAAACGTGGCCGACCACAGGGCGATCAAGGTCGCAGTGGCCGACCACATCGTCGACGCGCCGCCGGCGCGTGAGAAGGCACCTTCCGTAGGAAGGATGAAGACGACTAAGGCACTCCTCAGGGGGTTGCCTTGGTGCTGTGACGAGGCAGCGGTCCGGGAAGGGCTGTTGCGAGCCGGGTTTGGTAATGCAGCCGCAAGGTTGCACAACCGGACCAACAGGAAGAGGGCGCCGCTCTATGCCGTGACCGTGCAAACGGTCGACGGCGGGAGCGACATCTTCGACTTGCGGAAGTTGCTGGGCTTCCCGGTTACGACGGAGGCTCTCCCGACCGCCATGGATCCTCAGCCCCAGTGCTTCAGGTGCCAGGGCGAGGGCCATGTTGCGAAGTACTGCCGCAACGCGGCGCGGTGCGTCAAGTGCTCAGGTGAGCACGACAGCCGCGCCTGCGACCGCGGCAGCAACGCTCTGCCGACTTGTGTCCGGTGTGGCGGCCCGCACGTCGCCAGCTGGCGCGGTTGCGCGGCTTTCTCTAGCCGCAGCCGTGCCGGGGGCGGCGAAGCGGCCGCGGCCGCACCGACGCAGCAGCAGAAGAGAAGACGACGTCGGAAACGGCGTAGGGCGGAGAACAGCCCGGTGCAGCTGAGGGACGGCGCAGCAGCAGATCCACCTGCCAGGGGCGGGGACGGCCGCTCGGAAACGGGCCGCCAGGACGCAGCTCGCCCTCCCGCGAAGAGATGTGACCTCGAGCTCGGCATCGCCGTGAAGGAGGCCACAGCAGCCCTCAAAGCCGTAATGGCGGTGGAGAGGGCTGCCTTTGCAGCCGCCGTGGCTGCAGAGAAGGAAGAGGCCTTGAGGCAACTGCGTGCAGTCTTCGCCCAAGGCCTCAGTGCAGTCGTACCTGCGAACACTCCTGCGACCTCGCAGAAGGACGTTCGCGCGCCTGTCCCAGCGGTTGCCCCAGCAGCACCGCAGGTGAAAGGTGCAAAGAAGAAAACCGCCAGGGCAGTCTTCATCGCGCAAGCGTCGCCGCGCTGCCGCGCCGAACTTTTGTGTTACAGGGAGTAAGCCACTGCGGCCGGCCCAGGAGACAACGAGGGAGCCCAGCCGCGGCACCGGACTGACCCAGCGAACGACCACGCAGTACATAGGTAATGTTGCACGATACCTCACGCTAACCCCCCTCACCTTGCATGCTCTGTCGCAGCTAGCAAACCGCTACTGCTCTTACTTCCCGTCCTACTGTCGCAGAGGTTTTTTTCCCTTGGCGCTGGCCTTGGCACTTTTTTTCCTCTGCTCTTACAACCGCTACCCTTCGATCGCTTTCGACCACTACTATCTCCTGATGGACCATGTTAATGAGTAGCCTTACCCAGACGCATGGATAACATCACAGCCTGCATCCTGTGACGCCTTGATTCAAAACTAACATGCATACGGAGGTGACAGTAGAACTTTTGTGTTGGTCACCACGTTGGTGCGGGCGTGGAGGGGCCCCATCCTTAGTGGTGCGCTGGGCGCAGACCGTAGCCGACTCGCCAGCCGCTGCAGCTGCTGTTTGTGCACGTTTTGCTTTGCCCGAGGAAGGAAGGATGACAGGCCGCGGCAAGGGAGGAAAGGGGCTCGGCAAGGGTGGCGCCAAGCGGCACCGCAAGGTGTTGCGCGACAACATCCAGGGCATCACGAAGCCCGCCATCCGCCGCCTGGCTCGCAGGGGCGGCGTGAAGCGCATCTCTGGTCTGATCTACGAGGAGACCCGCGGGGTGCTGAAGGTGTTCCTGGAGAACGTGATCCGCGACGCGGTGACGTACACTGAGCACGCCAAGCGCAAGACTGTGACGGCCATGGACGTGGTGTACGCCCTGAAGAGGCAGGGGCGCACCCTGTACGGTTTCGGCGGTTAGGCTGCGTCGCAGCGGGCGCTGGCCTTCCCGCGGCCGTGCTTGTGGGTGGGAGAGACTAGAAAACGGCCCTTTTCAGGGCCACCACACTGTTCGGAAGTTGAAAAGTGCGAAAGAGTCTGTGTTGTTGCTGCGTGTGTGCGCTGTGTTGTTTGTTTGTTTCTTTCTTTCTTTCTTTCTTTCCGTTTGAGCGACGTGATGTGACTGGGAGGGGAGAAGGAAAGGAAACGTGTCATGTGGCTGGCTGTGTGTGGAGCTGCTTCGTTTGTGTTTGTTATTGTGTGTCTTTGTATCGATCGCGAACGGAGATGGCGGGCTGTGTGTTGTTGTGCGAGAGGCGGTGATTATTTGCCTGCGTGGTTTGGCTCTGTGTGTTTGCGGCGGCGTTGGGGTTTCCGAGGCAAGGCGTGTGGGCATAGGCGGCCGGATCAGCTGTTTCGTTCGTGTCGACGGCCGTTGCGCGCGGGAGTGGAGGGCGGTGTGTCGACACGCCTCCCTTTAACAATGGTCATTATTGCTGCCATTGTCGTTTGGAAGGCGACTGCGACCGTGCAAAAAAAAAAAAAAAAAAAAAAATGTGTGTGTTTGTTGGGCCACACGGGCTGTGTGGACGACAAGATGGCGGACGTGCGCCGGCGGCGGCTGTGCTGTGAAAGTGCAAAGTTAAAACAAAACAAGGTGCGGCGAGGACGACTGAAATTTTGCTTTGGACGTAGGTTTGTGTGGTGGCCCTGAAAAGGGCCGATTGTTGTGGGCCGGGCCGAGCCGGCAAAGCGCGTTGCGTGCAGGGGAGCACGCGGCGCTGCGATTGCCTGGCCTCCTTTAGGCCTTCTTCTCGGTCTTCTTTTGCAGCAGGACGGCCTGGATGTTGGGCAGGACACCACCCTGTGCGATGGTGACGCCCGACAGGAGCTTGTTGAGCTCCTCGTCGTTGCGGATGGCAAGCTGCAGGTGGCGCGGGATGATGCGCGTCTTCTTGTTGTCGCGGGCCGCGTTTCCGGCCAGCTCGAGCACCTCAGCCGCGAGGTACTCCATGACGGCGGCGAGGTAGACGGGCGCCCCGGCGCCGACGCGCTCTGCGTAGTTTCCCTTGCGCAGGAGGCGGTGGATTCTGCCGACCGGGAACTGGAGCCCAGCCCTGCTTGAGCGGGACTTTGACTTGCCCTTGACTTTGCCTCCCTTTCCGCGTCCGGACATGGCGATGGGCTAGCGACGGTGCACACGAAACGGAAACGAAAACGACCGGTGCGAGCGGCAGCGAGTCGAGCAGCGGAGTGCGTGCCGGCGCAGCCTCTCTCTGCTCCTTTTCTGACTTCCTCACTGTGAGGAGGTTCGTGTGGAAGTTTGTGGCCAGTTGGCCTTTACTCCCCTGGGATGTTGATGAAACTTCTTTCTTTACTTGTAGGTTCTTCTGTACTGGCAAGGAGTGCCGATGACCTATCTTCTGAACTTGTCGTTATGACGACTTTTCTTTTTCTTCTTTGCTGTGGCTGAGGCCTCTTCCTCGGTTGGGATGTTGTGCAAAATGCATCCCGCTTTATCATATTCACCGTTGACGAGAGCGATGATTATGCAGCGCATTTGCCACTCTGTGAAGATAGGGTAGGAGTCAATCAGATTGAACTCCTCCCTAGAAAGACCCAGAAGGCCTTCAGGATACCCGAGTGGGCGATGCGGGAGTTGTGGTTTAGGATGGTTAGGAGGAACGAAGGGATAAGGGTTGTCGTGGTGGGGGTAAGTACCGTCGCGAAGCGATGCAGCGATCTTCTGCGTCACAGCGCTTGCGCTGTACATGTCCGGAAGCGGGAGGAATGGGACTTCTTCCCACTCGTCTTCGTGCGCTGCTGCCTCGGTGTCCGTCTTGGGCTCCCCTTCGGCAGGCACGTCGGTCTGCGTGGCCACCGTCGCAAACTTCTTCTCTCGTGGAGGAGTCGTCTGGCTGGCGGTGTCGACCGCTGTGGCGGAAGCTGCCTTGGCTGAGCGAAGCTCCTGCGTCAGCTCAGCAATCTGACGCCGAGCCTCGCCCAGTTCCGCCAGCATGGCCGCCCTCTCTTCCGCCATGGCGGATTTGAAGGCGGACATGGCTTCTTCTACGGCGTCGTTGAGGCGCCTGGTGATGACGTCTTCTGAGCGAGTGACCACCTCTTCGCGTGTGGTGGTCACTTGCTTCTGCATCTTCTCTGGTCCGCGCCAATTTCTCCTGTACGCGCAGGAACGGGCGTTAGCCGCGTGTGCGCCACCGCAGTTGGCGCATGTGCAGGGGGCGTCCTTCGGCTTCTTGCAGTCGCGTGTGTCGTGCGCTTGCGCACACTTCAAGCACGCGACTGCTCCGCTGCATTGCTTGGCAACGTGGCCAAGCTTTTGGCAGCGAAAGCACTGCGGTGTAGACTTCTTCTTCTTCTTCCCGGCGGGTCCTGCTAACGTGAGCAGCAACTCCGCCAAGGCAGCAGCTTTGCGTCCACTTCCGCGTCCCGACATCACGATAAGCAACAGCGACAACGAACTAACGTGTACTCCCCGCGGCGTGAGCGGGAATGCCGGCGCAGCCGGGGTGGGGGTGCTTTATGGGCTCGGGTGCGGCGGCCGGTTGCGCGCGCGCCCCATTGGTCGGCGGCCGCAACAGGGCGAGCTGGTAAAGGTGCGGCGGCGGCTGGCGGCGGGTGCCACTGTGTGGGGAGACGCTGACTAGAGCGGAGCGCTTGCTACTGGTGTTGCTGCTGCCGTACGTTGGTTCGAGATGCCGCCCAAGACTAGCGGGAAGGCCGCCAAGAAGGCTGGCAAGGCGCAGAAGAACATTTCGAAGGGCGACAAGAAGAAGAAGCGCAAGAGGAAGGAGAGCTATGCCATCTACATCTACAAGGTGCTGAAGCAGGTGCACCCTGACACGGGCATCTCGTCGAAGGCGATGAGCATCATGAACAGCTTCGTGAACGACATTTTCGAGCGCATTGCGGCCGAGGCTTCTCGCCTGGCGCACTACAACAAGCGCTCGACCATCACGTCCCGCGAGATCCAGACCGCTGTGCGGCTGTTGCTGCCTGGCGAGCTGGCCAAGCACGCCGTGAGCGAGGGCACGAAGGCGGTGACCAAGTACACGAGCTCCAAGTAAGGAGGTGGCTCTGGAATGGAAGGAAGGATGGAGAAGGCTCCTCCGTTGCGAGAGCGGCAAAACGGCCCTTTTCAGGGCCACCAACTTGCCTTTTGCGGGAAGGGCGGAATTGTTGTTGTTGTTGTTGTTGTTGTTTGTGTGGACGGCTGTGATGTATGTGTGCATTTTGATTGTGGGTGGGGGGGGGCGCGTCAAAGCGTGTTGCGGGGTACGGCCACGAGGTTGGTCGCCGTGGCGTGGAATGGTGGCACGCCTCGTTGGAGTGGTTTTGACCCATTGGTGTTGGTGTGTGTGTGTGTGTTACCTGTCTGCGAGGGGGGACAGTGCGATCGGCGACTTTTGTGTCACCGTAACGACGGCCGTTTGCGGGTTTGTTTTTTTGCACATCATACATGGCGAGGGTGAAATGTGAAATGTTTTTGTTTGGTTTTTTTTGCCGCCCACTATTCCCTTTGCTGTACGCCGAGTTTGACAATGGTGCGACGTAACTGCAGCGTGGAGGTGTGTGAGTGACGTTGAAATGAACGTGCCATTAAGACGCAATGTTGTTGTATTGTACTGTACGTGTACGGCGACACGCACGATGATGTACCATTCGACTCTGATTTTTGATAGCCGTGTCTGACTGATTGCGTACGACGCACGCACACCGATGTCGTCATTCAAGATGCACGCGTGTCCAGTGCAGTACAGTAAGCGCGACGCTAGACGACGACGACGGCGGCGGCGGCGGCGGCGGCGGCGGCGGCGGTCGTTTGTTTGGCGAATGTCTGTACACGTGTTTGTCTGTGTCCATCCGGTATGTATTTGTTTGTTTGCAAGTGTTTTGTGTGTCGGTGACGTGGTCCGATCCGTCGCCCCCTGAGTAACTGTCGATCGGCGCGATAGACCGGCGTCACGCAACTGAACCGAAGTCTTGGGCACACCCGTCATACTGTTGTACACCGTCGCGCTGAGAACGGTAACGAAAGGTTGACTTTGATCGGTCAAATGTCTGGGCAGAACGTGAGGAATGAGGCAAGAGTGCAAGGAGGAAAGGACAGAGGGGGGGCAAAAGAGAGAGGAAGGGAAAAAGGGGAGAAACGCATTCGTAGAGCAACGGAACGTTCCCGTGTCGGAGGCGTATTGGAGCCGCACTGAAATGCGTTTAACGGCGGCGCGGCTGCAAGTGTCTGCCGTGGTGAACGTTACCTTTGACGGCTGCATTGGGCTTTGCCTTTGCTTTTGCTTTTGCTTTTGCTTTCGCTTTCGCTTTCGCTTTCGCTTTCCCGGATGTACGTAACGTTTGTTGATATGGTTCTGAGGAAGAGTGTATGACAGTGCCGTGCCGTCCATGTTCGTGTGCCCTCCCATTGTGTGTATGCTATTGTCTGTGTACTTGAATGATGTATGTAGGTGTTAGTGGACATGTTTTACCAGTGGGGGGAAATGGATCGTCGATAGTTGCCGTCACTCTGTCACGGTCGAGATGACGCACCCTCCGTACAGAAAGGTGTCGAGAAAGTGTGTGTGTGTGTGTGCGTCCGTGAATTGGCAGTGTTTGGAGGTGGGCGTGCCCTGCATGTGGCCCGGAAGGCTGTTCGTTTGGCGGTAGTGTTGTGTGGACAGGGGAGGGGCATGCGTAACGCTGCTGGCATGGCATTTCGGGAGATGGGAGGGGGCAAACGAGGAAACGAGGAGCGGCGGCCAAAGAAAGACGGGACGGGGAGGGGCGCGGTGTGGGTGGCTTGCGCCTGTGCTCGGCGTTGTGGTTTGTGCAAAAGAGGAGGAGAAAAACAATGAGTTGCCAGGGAGGGGAGCGGTGTGGTTGTCGTGGTGTAGCCGCAGACGCGGCTGTCAGTGAACGTGGCGAGACGGACGGATGCGCGGAGGGGCGGGGGCGGCGCATTTCGCCGGTGCCGTGCCGTGCCATGCCTGAAAGCCGCGTGGTCGCTGTGTTGTTGGTGGCGTGGGGGCGAGGAGAGTACCGTACGGGTGTGCTTGTGCGCCGGAAATGGCACACTGCGCCTGCCCGTCTTGGAGGCTGATGGCTGTGGTGTGGAAATGGGGCGCGGTGATGTTGAAGCAGTTGAAGAACAGAAAAGAAACCAAGAAAACGGAAGGCGTGATGCGGCGGTGGTGGTGAGAGCGGGAAAAACGAAACAAAACAAAAAAAACAACAAAAAAAAGAAGGAAAAACAACAAGAAACAAAAAAGAAAACAAAAAGTCTATCAATATTAAAATGTAAATGGAAATGGAAATGGACCCAGGTATAACCTCCCTGCACAAATAGCAGAGAGTCCGATGATAATAAAAATGTGCCAGAATGTCAACGTCCCTACAAAACAAACCCAACGATAATATTAATGAAAGAATGAACCGTATGTAACATTGCAACAGACATAATGAAACCTGATGAATTGTATAAGGGCAGCAGCGTTGACCTTTGGCCCTGTATTCAGAATAAAAAGAGCCAAAGATCGTTACCCCAATGAAAAAGACACTGAAACACGTATGTAACATAGCAGCGATGGCGAGACATTGTAGCATCTGTGACCAGAGAGTTTGCGCTGGACCGCGCGAGTGTTGCGAGCGGTTCTCAGTCAGTCAGTCAGTCAGTCAGTCGTTGCGAGTCTGTAGCTCTGTCTAGTTGAGGCCTGTACTCTGTCAGTAGTCGTCGCGTGCAGTACGCTAATAGTCGTCATGCAGAGCGGTCGGTCAGTAGTAGCAGCCGAGTGCGGTTGTGTGATGTAGGCGGTCGGCAACACTGGTCAAGATGGTGAATAAGGTATACTGTTTAATTAATATAATCATTAGATAATGAAAAATTTCATTTATTGTAATTATTCTCCAACAAGTTCCCCAATAATAATTTTTATTTCAAAAGCATTTGTCAAACATTTAATTTTTTATTGAACTAAAGAGTTCGTTGCACTTCACATTTCATTCCACTTCTTTGAAGAAAAATTTCACTAAAATCACAAAAAAAGAGAATATTATTATTTGCAATGCAGTTCCTCCAAGCGCCGCGCAACAACAAGAGCAGAAATGTGACATCCATTTATTCTGAGGTAAGACTTTAATTCTGATTGTTTTGCACAGGGCCAAAGACCGATATTTCGGTTTAATTGAAGTTTCTTGTCACTGAACGGACTTTAAATGTTGTGAAGAATTTATATTTGAGTCAGATTGCGAATTTCACATTTTTGTTGCCATTTTCAATACCTCACATTGTGAGCGAGGTTACAATTAGCGCAATGTCCATTAGCATCCGTAAATAACATTGTCCATTATTTTAAATTTTGCGGGGAGGTTACAACACAAAAAAAAAAAAATTGCATTTATATCCGCTCCTCAATTGTAGATACCCCTTACACAGCTGTGTGCAATGAATGAGTGCTGGCTGGTAATTAATTGCACTCCTTGGAGGGAAATGCCATAGGAAGTAGTCTTTAAAAAGTGAATGTTTTTCGTTAAAAGACAAAGGTTACTTTAGAAAAAAGTAATAGTGGGGCTTTTGTTGTTGAACAAAATAAGTACAATGAACATACGTTATCAGATTTGCGCAATGCAGCTTCACACTACCTTTTGATTATAACACAATATACTATACATCGTCCCGAACCGTGACCAGAGTCGCGAGACGAGCAGAGCACGCCGCCGACGCCCGCTCAGTACAACCGTCCACCCGCTACTACTGTCGACCGACTACTACCTCTCCCGACTCGCGCTACAACATATATAACAACTGTTCCTGGCGACCCGGTGCGTGCCACTACTGTCGTCTGGCGCGGTCCAAGCGCCGACTAGCAACGATAAATAACTCTCTGGTCAGACAGAGATGCTGTCATGCCTCGCCATCGCTCTGGTAATGAATACATACGTGTTGCAGCGTGCGTACCACCGGAACACGCAGTGGCGGAGCCAAAGACTGTGTTGTCGAGGTCGAGTGCGAGCGGGAAGAGAGGCAGCGTCGGCACGGAGATGCAAGCGAGCGCGAGACGCACGGGGGCTGCGGCGTGGCGCGTTTGCGGTCGGCGCCTTTGGTGGCAACGGCCGGGACAAGCAGCGGTGTATGGTGTGGTGCGGGGCGGACAGGGGCGGCGGTGGACGGGGAGGAGGAGGCGGCGCGACGACGGCATGGGGGCGAAAACGGGACGGGGGACGGCGGATGTTGAGAGGCGTCACGCGCGGACAGGACACAGACACAGAGACACACAGATTGGAAAGGGAGGGTGCGCGGTAGTAGTTGGGAATGTGCGTACCGTGCGGGATGGGAGTGGGCGAGGAACACGGTCGTGGCCCCTGTTTTGGGTGCGTGTGATGACGTCGGTGTGTTGTGGGAAGGGAAGGTGCTGTGGCGGCGGCGCGTAATGGGCGTAGGCCGAAAAGAGAAAGGAACGTGGGCAGTGTGTTGGCAAGCGTCGGTTCGACTGCGACGTTGATGGGCAGGGCAGGGCAGGGCAAGGTTAATGGTGGTAGGAGTAGGCGTGTGGGCGCAAAAAATCTGCCGCTGCAGGCGGTGCTGTAACCGCCATGGCGGGAAGGAGAGAGGGCCAAAGAAAGAAAGAAAGAAAGAAAGAAGAAAACAAAAACAAAAAAAAAACAAAAAAAAAAGAAAAACAAAAAAAGGAGGGAGGGGGGGGGGCGAAAGTGGAGAGGCGGTGGTGTGAGAAGGGCGGGGGCGGAAGGAAGGCAGGCAGGAAGGACAAGAGGCGAGGCGACGGCTTCCTTTGTGTATCGGTCGGTCTCTGGCTATGCTTCGTTTTCTGCAGCAGGGTCGGTGCGCGGCGTGGCTCGCGGCAGTGGGAACGCCTGGCGGCTGGACGGCCAGCAATGCGGTTGGATGGGCGGCCACAGCACCGCACCTGTGCCCGAGGAGGAGACGCTGGCGGCGGGCCCTGAGGTGAGGCCGGCTCGGCTGGGGCTGTGGATGTGTAGGTGTGCGCCGCTGCTGCAACAACGAGTAAAACGCGAGAAGAAGGGATGGCGGTAGAGAGAAGAAAAGAAAAAAAAAAAAAAAAAAAAAAGGTCGTGTTGTGTTGATGCGCAGGCAGACGCGTACAGAGAGACGAGCCCGGTCGGCAGCAGGGTGTGGCCGTGCCGAGTGCAGAGCAGCGGCGGCTCGGTTCGGTTCGGTTCGGCCCGGCCCGGCGGGCCGCGCTGTTGTCGCGGACGCGAGCGCCCCCTGGCGGGTGGCCGGAGGCGGCGCGGCGTGTTGGACGTGTGGCTGGTGGCAGTGCACAATTTGCGAGTGGCTGGCGGTGTGGTGTGGCGGTTGGCGCGTCGGGCGGCGGAGAGAGAGAGGGAGGAGAGGTATGTGTTGCGGGCGCCCTTTGCTGCGCTGCGTCGTTGCGTGTGCCGTACAGGGCGGGCGCTTGTCGACTGTGTGGGCGGTGTGGCGAATTGGCGTGAATGAAACGGCTGCCGAGAGGTGTGTGGTAGCGAGCCGGTCGGTGTCAGTGCGAAGGGGAATGTGCGTGCGTTTGGCGGTTTCGGTGTGCTTTTTGCGGCGTGAGAGTGGGAATTAGTGGGGCCGGCTGTTGTGTTGGTTCCTTGTGTCTTGTGTCGCGTAGCTTGATGGCAACGTGGAAGGACGCCGGTTTCGTTTCGAGCCTTGCGTGTGGTTGTCGACGTTGACTGGTTGGCGTGTGCCGATGCACGTGCATGTGTGGGTCGCGAGTGCGTTTTTGGCTGGCTGTGTGTGTGTGTGTGTGTGTTTGTTTTGGGGGGGAAGGGGGAGGCGGTGGTGAAAGTGCAGTCGTTGCCACGGGCTGGGGCTGGGGCTGGGGCTGGGGCTGGGGCTGTGCGTCGTGGCGGAAAGGTGGTAGGTTGCGGGAAGCGAGCCCGTCGTTGACGGTGTCGCGTGAGTTGTGAATCGAGTGGGGCGCGGGGCGCGGGACAGGAGCAGCGTGCCGCTGCGTCGTGGTCGTCAGCAGAGGCTGTGCGTGTGCTTGTCCTTTTTGTGGGCGGTTCGTGCGAGGCGTTTTTGTTTTGTGTTGCCCTAGTTGTTAGTTTATTTTGTTTGTGTTTGTTATTTTGAGACGACGACGACTGGTTGGTGGCGTGCGCGCGAAGTGGCGGTGTGCGCTTCCCGTGTCGTTTGTGTCGTTTTGTTTTTGTGTGTTTTTTTTTGCACTGGGCCCCGGGGGGTGGGTGGGTGGGTGGGTGGGTGGGTGCGTGTGTGTCGATTGCCGGCTGGCGAAAGGTGCGCCATCGGCGGGGTGGGTCGCCGGCACAAGTAGAGGCGGCGGCGTTGTTGCTGTTGTTGTGTGGTGTTTGTTGTTTTGTTCGGCTGTGTCAGCGTGCTGTGTTGCGGTGCGTGTGAATGGTGGTGCAAAAGTGCTGGCGTTGGGGCTGCGACTGCGACGGCGGCGAGCCGCGGGCGCGCATGATAGTGATGTTGTGAACAGCGGCTGTGTACGGTAGTGGTGTTGTTGTAGCACGACGTGCATCCGGGCCGGCGCGGAAAGCGCAGTTGCGGGCGGTTGCCCTTCGGTGCCAGCCATGTCGCGTGAGCGGCGGGTTGCTCTGGGTTGTTGTGTGGTGCCCTTTGGCCGGTGGGGGTGGTTCGCGTGTGTCTCGTTCGCGCTCGGTATCTGGTCGTGGTCGTGCTGCTCCCCCGTCTGTCGGCGGTTTTCGACGTCGTCTGTACGTTTTTGTTCGTTTGCGGCGTGCCTGCCGACGTCGTCCCGTCGCGACGCGACCGTTCAACCGAAAGTGTGGCGCCCGAAGGTGAACGAACGTAACCCTGACCTCGGCGCTTTACGCTGAGCCGAGCGAACCGAACCTAACCTAACCTGTGGTGTGGCGAGGTGAGCTCAGCCTGTGAGCCCCTAACGTCTACGTAAGGTAAGCTGTCCGGCTCACGCCTCACGTTTGAACGCTTTTTTAACCTACGTTTGACGCTTCTTAACCTAGCACTGACCCCTTAACCTAACGTGTAACCTAACCTAACCTAACCTAACCTGTGACGCCTGACGTGTTTGAATGCTTAACCTAAGTTTGACGCTTAACCTAACCCAAGTCCCCTTAACCTAACCCACGTCCACCTAACCTAACCTAACCTAACCTAACCTAGACGTGTAAACGTAATGTGTAACGCGTAACGTGTAAGGTCGGCTGTCGTGTGTGCTGACGGCAGATTGGGTTGGTCTGTAGATTCGGATTGCGGTTTGCCTCGGTCGAGGGGTTGGGTCGGAAGCGGCGAGGGGCGGCGGCGCCTGTTGCGCAGGCGGCGTCCGTTTGCGGCGGGCAATTGTTGAGAAACGGCTGTGAATGTTGGCGGGCGAGAGGAGGAGGACGGCGCGCGATGTGGCCCGACGGCTGCGGGCCGATCGGGAAACGGCGGGAGGGCGACGGAAGGCGATGGGGCGGCGGAGGCGCGTTTGCACGGCCGTCATCGCCGCACGCCTCGGCTTGTGTGGCTGTGGCGCCGGCCGCGCTGGCCGGGCTGCCGCGGCGACGGTGTGGGAGTTTTGCCGAAGGTTTGGCCATTGTGGCGGGTCGTCGGCTGGGGCTGTGGGGGCGGCATTTGGGCGGGGGCGGCGATTCTCGGCGGGCCGACCCAGGCTGTAGCGCGCGGTAGCTGCAGTTTGGCCGTGGTTTGCGGCGCTGCCGTGGCGACTGGTTGGCGACTGTGGTGTGGCTGTGTGTAGCCCCATCCTCGGTGGTTTGAAAGGCGCGGGCGGTTGTGGCGCAGGTTTGGGGCTGCTCCGCACAGGCTGTCGGACGTTGGGCGGTAGCAAGCGCGGGAGGCGCGGCGCGGCGGCGCGCAGAGTGGCGGCCGCTCTCTCGGCCGTCCGCGCCCGCCCGCGACACTGGCTGGGCCTTGTGATTCTCTGCTCTGCTGCTGTGCTGTGCTTGCGTGCCTGCCTGCCGTCCCGCTCGCTCTCGCTCTCGCTGTGTGTTACGCGCGTCGTCGAAATGGCAGATCAGGCGGCTACGAACGAGACTGCTGCGGCACCCGCCGCCACCGGCACTACGAAGAAGGCCAAGTCTGCGTCGTCTGCGAAGAAGCCGCGCGCCAAGCCTGCGCACCCGCGCACCTCTGAGATGGTGACGGCCGCCATCAAGAGTCTGAAGGAGCGCGGCGGGTCGTCGCTGCAGGCGATCAAGAAGTACATAGCCGCGCACTACAAGCTGGACGCGGAGAAGCTGGCGCCGTTTATCAAGAAGTACCTCAAGTCGGCCGTCGTGGCGGGCGAGCTGGTGCAGACGAAGGGGAAGGGCGCGTCCGGCTCGTTCAAGCTTGCCGGCGCCGGCGGCGGGGGGGCGGCCGAGGGCGGCAAGGCTCGTGCTGGCGGTGCCAAGAAGAAGCGCGCCGCTCCGGCCAGCAAGGAGAAGAAGGGCGCCCGTGCGGCCGGCGCAAAGAAGGCTGGTGGCGTGAAGGCGGCGACCGGTCGGAAGGCGGGCGCCGCCAAGAAGGCGTCTGCGGCGTCGGCCGCTCCCGCGGGTGCGAAGAAGGCGGCTGCGGCCAAGCCGGCCAAGGCCAAGTCGCCGTCGAAGGCGAAGAAGGCCGCCAAGGTTCCGACGAAGAAGCCGAAGGCGCCGCGCCCGAAGAAGGCGACGACGCCGTCTAAGGCGAAGGCTTCGCCCAAGAAGAAGAAGTAGAGTAGAGGAGAAAGAGATGGGAGAAAGGAAGGGTTTGGCGCTTGACTCCGTCGTCCCCACCCCCCGTCGTCGTCTAGTGGCGCGCAAGAGACGCGCGGCCCAAAACGGCCCTTCTCAGGGCCATCAAAGCACGTCGGGGAAGGTTTTGATTGTCGTGTTGCGTTTGGTGTGGGTGTCTGTCTGGCGTTTCTGTATGCCCGTGGGGATGCTGTTTGCGTGCCGTGGTGGTTGGATTGCGGGGGTCGGTGGCGGGTGTGGGCGGCGGTAGCGGTAAGCGGTGTTGTTGTTGTTGTTGTTGTTGTCGTGGTTTGATTGTCGCCGTGTTTGTGGCGGCGGCCGACGGTTGGTTTTCTGTCACGTTGTTTTGTTTGAATACGTTGGTTGGCTTGCCTGCGTTCGTTCTTCTCGGATGTCTGTCTTGTCGAGTCGTGTCTGGTCTCTGTTTTGTTCCTTTGTGTGTGTGTTATGTTTTGCAACGGCGGGCACGTTGAGATGTGGAAGGAGTCGGCGGGGATTTCGGTGGCGTGTAGAGCGAGCGAGCGAGCGCGCCTGCCTGGCCGTTGGCCGTCGGAGTGGAGTGCGGGTTTTTTTGTTTTCGAAACGAAAGCGGCGGCCGGCCAGCCACCCGTGCGGTGTGACGTCGGCCGTTGGGTATTGTGCGCTTTGAGCGCCGGGGAGGGATGATGTGTGATTGTTGCGCGCTGCTAGCAGGCAGGCAGAGTGAGCGGGTGTGGCGGACGGACGGGAAGTGGTGGTTTTTGTTTTTGGGTTGCGGGGCGAGAGGCAGGCGACCGACAAAGTTTGCTCGCGACGGAGAGATGTTAGTGGCCCTGAAAAGGGCCGTTTTTGTTTGTGCGGTGCGGTGCCGCGGCGCGGTTTAGGCGCGCTCGCCGCGGATGCGGCGCGCGAGCTGGATGTCCTTGGGCATGATGGTGACGCGCTTGGCGTGGATTGCGCACAGGTTGGTGTCTTCGAAGAGGCCGACGAGGTAGGCCTCGCTGGCCTCCTGCAGGGCCATGACTGCGGAGCTCTGGAAGCGCAGGTCGGTCTTGAAGTCCTGGGCGATCTCGCGCACTAGGCGCTGGAATGGCAGCTTGCGGATGAGCAGCTCTGTGCTCTTCTGGTAGCGCCTGATTTCTCGCAGGGCGACGGTGCCCGGCCTGTAGCGGTGGGGCTTCTTGACGCCTCCGGTGGCGGGCGCGCTCTTCCTCGCCGCCTTGGTGGCGAGCTGTTTGCGCGGCGCCTTTCCGCCGGTGGACTTGCGGGCCGTTTGCTTTGTGCGGGCCATAGCGGTAGCGGTAGCGGAGCGGCGTGCGTGGAGGTTAGGTGCGGCGCGGCGTCCGGTGCTGCCTTGACAACTTGCCCGCGCGCCTCCGTGCTGCGCTTATATGCCCTCGGTTGCGCGTGGTGGGGGGAGGGCGGGCCAGAGTCTATATAGGGGGGCGGCGGGCGCGCTGGGCGCAGACCGTAGCCGACTCGCCAGCCGCTGCAGCTGCTGTTTGTGCACGTTTTGCTTTGCCCGAGGAAGGAAGGATGACAGGCCGCGGCAAGGGAGGAAAGGGGCTCGGCAAGGGTGGCGCCAAGCGGCACCGCAAGGTGTTGCGCGACAACATCCAGGGCATCACGAAGCCCGCCATCCGCCGCCTGGCTCGCAGGGGCGGCGTGAAGCGCATCTCTGGTCTGATCTACGAGGAGACCCGCGGGGTGCTGAAGGTGTTCCTGGAGAACGTGATCCGCGACGCGGTGACGTACACTGAGCACGCCAAGCGCAAGACTGTGACGGCCATGGACGTGGTGTACGCCCTGAAGAGGCAGGGGCGCACCCTGTACGGTTTCGGCGGTTAGGCTGCGTCGCAGCGGGCGCTGGCCTTCCCGCGGCCGTGCTTGTGGGTGGGAGAGACTAGAAAACGGCCCTTTTCAGGGCCACCACACTGTTCGGAAGTTGAAAAGTGCGAAAGAGTCTGTGTTGTTGCTGCGTGTGTGCGCTGTGTTGTTTGTTTGTTTCTTTCTTTCTTTCTTTCTTTCCGTTTGAGCGACGTGATGTGACTGGGAGGGGAGAAGGAAAGGAAACGTGTCATGTGGCTGGCTGTGTGTGGAGCTGCTTCGTTTGTGTTTGTTATTGTGTGTCTTTGTATCGATCGCGAACGGAGATGGCGGGCTGTGTGTTGTTGTGCGAGAGGCGGTGATTATTTGCCTGCGTGGTTTGGCTCTGTGTGTTTGCGGCGGCGTTGGGGTTTCCGAGGCAAGGCGTGTGGGCATAGGCGGCCGGATCAGCTGTTTCGTTCGTGTCGACGGCCGTTGCGCGCGGGAGTGGAGGGCGGTGTGTCGACACGCCTCCCTTTAACAATGGTCATTATTGCTGCCGTTGTCGTTTGGAAGGCGACTGCGACCGTGCAAAAAAAAAAAAAAAAAAAAAAAAAAATGTGTGTGTTTGTTGGGCCACACGGGCTGTGTGGACGACAAGATGGCGGACGTGCGCCGGCGGCGGCTGTGCTGTGAAAGTGCAAAGTTAAAACAAAACAAGGTGCGGCGAGGACGACTGAAATTTTGCTTTGGGCGTAGGTTTGTGTGGTGGCCCTGAAAAGGGCCGATTGTTGTGGGCCGGGCCGAGCCGGCAAAGCGCGTTGCGTGCAGGGGAGCACGCGGCGCTGCGATTGCCTGGCCTCCTTTAGGCCTTCTTCTCGGTCTTCTTTGGCAGCAGGACGGCCTGGATGTTGGGCAGGACACCACCCTGTGCGATGGTGACGCCCGACAGGAGCTTGTTGAGCTCCTCGTCGTTGCGGATGGCAAGCTGCAGGTGGCGCGGGATGATGCGCGTCTTCTTGTTGTCGCGGGCCGCGTTTCCGGCCAGCTCGAGCACCTCAGCCGCGAGGTACTCCATGACGGCGGCGAAGTAGACGGGCGCCCCGGCGCCGACGCGCTCTGCGTAGTTTCCCTTGCGCAGGAGGCGGTGGATTCTGCCGACCGGGAACTGGAGCCCAGCCCTGCTTGAGCGGGACTTTGACTTGCCCTTGACTTTGCCTCCCTTTCCGCGTCCGGACATGGCGATGGGCTAGCGACGGTGCACACGAAACGGAAACGAAAACGACCGGTGCGAGCGGCAGCGAGTCGAGCAGCGGAGTGCGTGCCGGCGCACAGTCTCGCACAGTCTTGGAGATCACGGACTTCCTCGGTCCGGTGGTGACGGAGGCTAAGCAGCGATGCTGCTGTTCCTCCTTAGACTGCTCAGGTGTTGTCAGGATGGCCTCTCGATGGGGTGGGCCTCTTGCTACTTCGCAGGTTTGACTGGCGAAGTAGACGGTTTCTGGCATAATACGTGCATGAAGTCTGGATTCTGTTCAATGAATCGGTTCATTCCTTCCATAGTGAAGTTCTTCTCGAGCTCTTGGAATTGCTGGTATGCTGGATGCTGTTGTATTTCTGGGCGAACATCCCCAGCCGCCGCGCCCCAGGCTGAGACCACAAAGATGTGTTCCCAGTCCGCGGGCGTGAAGACAGGGTGTTGATTGATGATGGCCAGGTCCTTCCTCGATACCAGTCCTCTAAGACCCTTGTTGTTCCTCACTGGTCTGTAAGGCTGGTGAGGAAGGGCCGGTTTCGTCCTGTCGGGTGGAGTAAATGGGTAGGGGTTGTCAAGGTGTGGGTATGTCCCGTCACGAAGAGACGCGGCGATCTTCTGCAGCACGGGCCGAACGCTGTGCTCCGTAGGGAGCGGCAGGCATTCAGTTACCGTCGCGGCAAGTGGTGCTGTCACAGTGTGCGTCTCCTCGTCGTGTGCCCGCGGCTCGACCTCCCCGTCGGGAGGGAGAGCAGGCTGCTCCACTTCAATGTCCATGGGTGCTTCCGGTCCGCCCGTCACGTTGACTGGCGGCGCTGGTGGCTCCGTTTGAGTGGAGGCGTCAACCCCCGCTGACCGACTCGCAGTGGAGCTGGCGGTGGGAGTAGCCATCTTCCTAAGGACCCGCAGCTCCTCACGCAGCTGTTGCAGCTGGCGGTGAACAGCCGCGAGTTCCTCCCTCATGGCGGCCCTCTCGGCCGCGAGCGCGGTGTGGAAGGCGGCTAGTGCGTCGTCCGTGGCGGCTTCGCGGCGGCACGATCCACCACCCTCGCGGGAGCGGGGGAGTGGGGCGTCCGTCTCGACGCCACGTGCCGTTGCAGGGCGTGGGGCGGCCATCTTGCGTCTGTAGCCCCGCACGTAGGCGCAGCTGCGCGAGTTTGCGGCGTGGGCACCGCCGCAATTCACGCACTTGGCAGCCGCGTCGCGGGGCTTGGTGCAGTTACGTGTATCATGCGCCTCAGCACACTTCAGACACGCTAATGTGCCCCTGCACACTTTAGCGATGTGCCCCATTCTTTGGCACTTAAAGCATTGCTGCTCGGTGCGCTGTTTCCTCTTGGGGCGCCGTCTGCGTCCGCTGTCGTTGCCGATGGCATCGACCAGGAGTTCCAGCGCGGCCACAATCTTGCTGCCCTTCCTGCGTCCAGCCATGACGTATCGCGTCGCGGTTCGAACCTCGTGCGTGCGTGCGTCACGTGCGTGCGTCGCGTCGTGCGTGCGTGCGTCCGTGCGTCGCGTCACCGCGTCGCGTGCGTCACGTCGCGTGCGTGCCGGCGCAGCCGGGGTGGGGGTGCTTTATGGGCTCGGGTGCGGCGGCCGGTTGCGCGCGCGCCCCATTGGTCGGCGGCCGCAACAGGGCGAGCTGGTAAAGGTGCGGCGGCGGCTGGCGGCGGGTGCCACTGTGTGGGGAGACGCTGACTAGAGCGGAGCGCTTGCTACTGGTGTTGCTGCTGCCGTACGTTGGTTCGAGATGCCGCCCAAGACTAGCGGGAAGGCCGCCAAGAAGGCTGGCAAGGCGCAGAAGAACATTTCGAAGGGCGACAAGAAGAAGAAGCGCAAGAGGAAGGAGAGCTATGCCATCTACATCTACAAGGTGCTGAAGCAGGTGCACCCTGACACGGGCATCTCGTCGAAGGCGATGAGCATCATGAACAGCTTCGTGAACGACATTTTCGAGCGCATTGCGGCCGAGGCTTCTCGCCTGGCGCACTACAACAAGCGCTCGACCATCACGTCCCGCGAGATCCAGACCGCTGTGCGGCTGTTGCTGCCTGGCGAGCTGGCCAAGCACGCCGTGAGCGAGGGCACGAAGGCGGTGACCAAGTACACGAGCTCCAAGTAAGGAGGTGGCTCTGGAATGGAAGGAAGGATGGAGAAGGCTCCTCCGTTGCGAGAGCGGCAAAACGGCCCTTTTCAGGGCCACCAACTTGCCTTTTGCGGGAAGGGCGGAATTGTTGTTGTTGTTGTTGTTGTTGTTTGTGTGGACGGCTGTGATGTATGTGTGCATTTTGATTGTGGGTGGGGGGGGGGCGCGTCAAAGCGTGTTGCGGGGTACGGCCACGAGGTTGGTCGCCGTGGCGTGGAATGGTGGCACGCCTCGTTGGAGTGGTTTTGACCCATTGGTGTTGGTGTGTGTGTGTGTGTTACCTGTCTGCGAGGGGGGACAGTGCGATCGGCGACTTTTGTGTCACCGTAACGACGGCCGTTTGCGGGTTTGTTTTTTTGCACATCATACATGGCGAGGGTGAAATGTGAAATGTTTTTGTTTGGTTTTTTTTGCCGCCCACTATTCCCTTTGCTGTACGCCGAGTTTGACAATGGTGCGACGTAACTGCAGCGTGGAGGTGTGTGAGTGACGTTGAAATGAACGTGCCATTAAGACGCAATGTTGTTGTATTGTACTGTACGTGTACGGCGACACGCACGATGATGTACCATTCGACTCTGATTTTTGATAGCCGTGTCTGACTGATTGCGTACGACGCACGCACACCGATGTCGTCATTCAAGATGCACGCGTGTCCAGTGCAGTACAGTAAGCGCGACGCTAGACGACGACGACGGCGGCGGCGGCGGCGGCGGCGGCGGCGGCGGCGGCGGTCGTTTGTTTGGCGAATGTCTGTACACGTGTTTGTCTGTGTCCATCCGGTATGTATTTGTTTGTTTGCAAGTGTTTTGTGTGTCGGTGACGTGGTCCGATCCGTCGCCCCCTGAGTAACTGTCGATCGGCGCGATAGACCGGCGTCACGCAACTGAACCGAAGTCTTGGGCACACCCGTCATACTGTTGTACACCGTCGCGCTGAGAACGGTAACGAAAGGTTGACTTTGATCGGTCAAATGTCTGGGCAGAACGTGAGGAATGAGGCAAGAGTGCAAGGAGGAAAGGACAGAGGGGGGGCAAAAGAGAGAGGAAGGGAAAAAGGGGAGAAACGCATTCGTAGAGCAACGGAACGTTCCCGTGTCGGAGGCGTATTGGAGCCGCACTGAAATGCGTTTAACGGCGGCGCGGCTGCAAGTGTCTGCCGTGGTGAACGTTACCTTTGACGGCTGCATTGGGCTTTGCCTTTGCTTTTGCTTTTGCTTTTGCTTTCGCTTTCGCTTTCGCTTTCGCTTTCCCGGATGTACGTAACGTTTGTTGATATGGTTCTGAGGAAGAGTGTATGACAGTGCCTTGCCGTCCATGTTCGTGTGCCCTCCCATTGTGTGTATGCTATTGTCTGTGTACTTGAATGATGTATGTAGGTGTTAGTGGACATGTTTTACCAGTGGGGGGAAATGGATCGTCGATAGTTGCCGTCACTCTGTCACGGTCGAGATGACGCACCCTCCGTACAGAAAGGTGTCGAGAAAGTGTGTGTGTGTGTGTGCGTCCGTGAATTGGCAGTGTTTGGAGGTGGGCGTGCCCTGCATGTGGCCCGGAAGGCTGTTCGTTTGGCGGTAGTGTTGTGTGGACAGGGGAGGGGCATGCGTAACGCTGCTGGCATGGCATTTCGGGAGATGGGAGGGGGCAAACGAGGAAACGAGGAGCGGCGGCCAAAGAAAGACGGGACGGGGAGGGGCGCGGTGTGGGTGGCTTGCGCCTGTGCTCGGCGTTGTGGTTTGTGCAAAAGAGGAGGAGAAAAACAATGAGTTGCCAGGGAGGGGAGCGGTGTGGTTGTCGTGGTGTAGCCGCAGACGCGGCTGTCAGTGAACGTGGCGAGACGGACGGATGCGCGGAGGGGCGGGGGCGGCGCATTTCGCCGGTGCCGTGCCGTGCCATGCCTGAAAGCCGCGTGGTCGCTGTGTTGTTGGTGGCGTGGGGGCGAGGAGAGTACCGTACGGGTGTGCTTGTGCGCCGGAAATGGCACACTGCGCCTGCCCGTCTTGGAGGCTGATGGCTGTGGTGTGGAAATGGGGCGCGGTGATGTTGAAGCAGTTGAAGAACAGAAAAGAAACCAAGAAAACGGAAGGCGTGATGCGGCGGTGGTGGTGAGAGCGGGAAAAACGAAACAAAACAAAAAAAACAACAAAAAAAAGAAGGAAAAACAACAAGAAACAAAAAAGAAAACAAAAAGTCTATCAATATTAAAATGTAAATGGAAATGGAAATGGACCCAGGTATAACCTCCCTGCACAAATAGCAGAGAGTCCGATGATAATAAAAATGTGCCAGAATGTTAACGTCCCTACAAAACAAACCCAACGATAATATTAATGAAAGAATGAACCGTATGTAACATTGCAACAGACATAATGAAACCTGATGAATTGTATAAGGGCAGCAGCGTTGACCTTTGGCCCTGTATTCAGAATAAAAAGAGCCAAAGATCGTTACCCCAATGAAAAAGACACTGAAACACGTATGTAACATAGCAGCGATGGCGAGACATTGTAGCATCTGTGACCAGAGAGTTTGCGCTGGACCGCGCGAGTGTTGCGAGCGGTTCTCAGTCAGTCAGTCAGTCAGTCAGTCGTTGCGAGTCTGTAGCTCTGTCTAGTTGAGGCCTGTACTCTGTCAGTAGTCGTCGCGTGCAGTACGCTAATAGTCGTCATGCAGAGCGGTCGGTCAGTAGTAGCAGCCGAGTGCGGTTGTGTGATGTAGGCGGTCGGCAACACTGGTCAAGATGGTGAATAAGGTATACTGTTTAATTAATATAATCATTAGATAATGAAAAATTTCATTTATTGTAATTATTCTCCAACAAGTTCCCCAATAATAATTTTTATTTCAAAAGCATTTGTCAAACATTTAATTTTTTATTGAACTAAAGAGTTCGTTGCACTTCACATTTCATTCCACTTCTTTGAAGAAAAATTTCACTAAAATCACAAAAAAAGAGAATATTATTATTTGCAATGCAGTTCCTCCAAGCGCCGCGCAACAACAAGAGCAGAAATGTGACATCCATTTATTCTGAGGTAAGACTTTAATTCTGATTGTTTTGCACAGGGCCAAAGACCGATATTTCGGTTTAATTGAAGTTTCTTGTCACTGAACGGACTTTAAATGTTGTGAAGAATTTATATTTGAGTCAGATTGCGAATTTCACATTTTTGTTGCCATTTTCAATACCTCACATTGTGGGCGAGGTTACAATTAGCGCAATGTCCATTAGCATCCGTAAATAACATTGTCCATTATTTTAAATTTTGCGGGGAGGTTACAACACACAAAAAAAAAAAAAATTGCATTTATATCCGCTCCTCAATTGTAGATACCCCTTACACAGCTGTGTGCAATGAATGAGTGCTGGCTGGTAATTAATTGCACTCCTTGGAGGGAAATGCCATAGGAAGTAGTCTTTAAAAAGTGAATGTTTTTCGTTAAAAGACAAAGGTTACTTTAGAAAAAAGTAATAGTGGGGCTTTTGTTGTTGAACAAAATAAGTACAATGAACATACGTTATCAGATTTGCGCAATGCAGCTTCACACTACCTTTTGATTATAACACAATATACTATACATCGTCCCGAACCGTGACCAGAGTCGCGAGACGAGCAGAGCACGCCGCCGACGCCCGCTCAGTACAACCGTCCACCCGCTACTACTGTCGACCGACTACTACCTCTCCCGACTCGCGCTACAACATATATAACAACTGTTCCTGGCGACCCGGTGCGTGCCACTACTGTCGTCTGGCGCGGTCCAAGCGCCGACTAGCAACGATAAATAACTCTCTGGTCAGACAGAGATGCTGTCATGCCTCGCCATCGCTCTGGTAATGAATACATACGTGTTGCAGCGTGCGTACCACCGGAACACGCAGTGGCGGAGCCAAAGACTGTGTTGTCGAGGTCGAGTGCGAGCGGGAAGAGAGGCAGCGTCGGCACGGAGATGCAAGCGAGCGCGAGACGCACGGGGGCTGCGGCGTGGCGCGTTTGCGGTCGGCGCCTTTGGTGGCAACGGCCGGGACAAGCAGCGGTGTATGGTGTGGTGCGGGGCGGACAGGGGCGGCGGTGGACGGGGAGGAGGAGGCGGCGCGACGACGGCATGGGGGCGAAAACGGGACGGGGGACGGCGGATGTTGAGAGGCGTCACGCGCGGACAGGACACAGACACAGAGACACACAGATTGGAAAGGGAGGGTGCGCGGTAGTAGTTGGGAATGTGCGTACCGTGCGGGATGGGAGTGGGCGAGGAACACGGTCGTGGCCCCTGTTTTGGGTGCGTGTGATGACGTCGGTGTGTTGTGGGAAGGGAAGGTGCTGTGGCGGCGGCGCGTAATGGGCGTAGGCCGAAAAGAGAAAGGAACGTGGGCAGTGTGTTGGCAAGCGTCGGTTCGACTGCGACGTTGATGGGCAGGGCAGGGCAGGGCAAGGTTAATGGTGGTAGGAGTAGGCGTGTGGGCGCAAAAAATCTGCCGCTGCAGGCGGTGCCGTAACCGCCATGGCGGGAAGGAGAGAGGGCCAAAGAAAGAAAGAAAGAAAGAAAGAAGAAAACAAAAAAAAAAAAAAAAAAAAAAGAAAAACAAAAAAAGGAGGGAGGGGGGGGGGCGAAAGTGGAGAGGCGGTGGTGTGAGAAGGGCGGGGGCGGAAGGAAGGCAGGCAGGAAGGACAAGAGGCGAGGCGACGGCTTGCTTTGTGTATCGGTCGGTCTCTGGCTATGCTTCGTTTTCTGCAGCAGGGTCGGTGCGCGGCGTGGCTCGCGGCAGTGGGAACGCCTGGCGGCTGGACGGCCAGCAATGCGGTTGGATGGGCGGCCACAGCACCGCACCTGTGCCCGAGGAGGAGACGCTGGCGGCGGGCCCTGAGGTGAGGCCGGCTCGGCTGGGGCTGTGGATGTGTAGGTGTGCGCCGCTGCTGCAACAACGAGTAAAACGCGAGAAGAAGGGATGGCGGTAGAGAGAAGAAAAGAAAAAAAAAAAAAAAAAAAAGGTCGTGTTGTGTTGATGCGCAGGCAGACGCGTACAGAGAGACGAGCCCGGTCGGCAGCAGGGTGTGGCCGTGCCGAGTGCAGAGCAGCGGCGGCTCGGTTCGGTTCGGTTCGGCCCGGCCCGGCGGGCCGCGCTGTTGTCGCGGACATGAGCGCCCCCTGGCGGGCGGCCGGAGGCGGCGCGGCGTGTTGGACGTGTGGCTGGTGGCAGTGCACAATTTGCGAGTGGCTGGCGGTGTGGTGTGGCGGTTGGCGCGTCGGGTGGCGGAGAGAGAGAGGGAGGAGAGGTATGTGTTGCGGGCGCCCTTTGCTGCGCTGCGTCGTTGCGTGTGCCGTACAGGGCGGGCGCTTGTCGACTGTGTGGGCGGTGTGGCGAATTGGCGTGAATGAAACGGCTGCCGAGAGGTGTGTGGTAGCGAGCCGGTCGGTGTCAGTGCGAAGGGGAATGTGCGTGCGTTTGGCGGTTTCGGTGTGCTTTTTGCGGCGTGAGAGTGGGAATTAGTGGGGCCGGCTGTTGTGTTGGTTCCTTGTGTCTTGTGTCGCGTAGCTTGATGGCAACGTGGAAGGACGCCGGTTTCGTTTCGAGCCTTGCGTGTGGTTGTCGACGTTGACTGGTTGGCGTGTGCCGATGCACGTGCATGTGTGGGTCGCGAGTGCGTTTTTGGCTGGCTGTGTGTGTGTGTGTGTGTGTGTGTGTGTGTTTGTTTTGGGGGGGAAGGGGGAGGCGGTGGTGAAAGTGCAGTCATTGCCACGGGCGTCGTCGGGTGGGGCTGGGGCTGGGGCTGGGGCTGGGGCTGGGGCTGGGGCTGTGCGTCGTGGCGGAAAGGTGGTAGGTTGCGGGAAGCGAGCCCGTCGTTGACGGTGTCGCGTGAGTTGTGAATCGAGTGGGGCGCGGGGCGCGGGACAGGAGCAGCGTGCCGCTGCGTCGTGGTCGTCAGCAGAGGCTGTGCGTGTGCTTGTCCTTTTTGTGGGCGGTTCGTGCGAGGCGTTTTTGTTTTGTGTTGCCCTAGTTGTTAGTTTATTTTGTTTGTGTTTGTTATTTTGAGACGACGACGACTGGTTGGTGGCGTGCGCGCGAAGTGGCGGTGTGCGCTTCCCGTGTCGTTTGTGTCGTTTTGTTTTTGTGTGTTTTTTTTTGCACTGGGCCCCGGGGGGTGGGTGGGTGGGTGGGTGGGTGGGTGCGTGTGTGTCGATTGCCGGCTGGCGAAAGGTGCGCCATCGGCGGGGTGGGTCGCCGGCACAAGTAGAGGCGGCGGCGTTGTTGCTGTTGTTGTGTGGTGTTTGTTGTTTTGTTCGGCTGTGTCGGCGAGCTGTGTTGCGGTGCGTGTGAATGGTGGTGCAAAAGTGCTGGCGTTGGGGCTGCGACTGCGACGGCGGCGAGCCGCGGGCGCGCATGATAGTGATGTTGTGAACAGCGGCTGTGTACGGTAGTGGTGTTGTTGTAGCACGACGTGCATCCGGGCCGGCGCGGAAAGCGCAGTTGCGGGCGGTTGCCCTTCGGTGCCAGCCATGTCGCGTGAGCGGCGGGTTGCTCTGGGTTGTTGTGTGGTGCCCTTTGGCCGGTGGGGGTGGTTCGCGTGTGTCTCGTTCGCGCTCGGTATCTGGTCGTGGTCGTGCTGCTCCCCCGTCTGTCGGCGGTTTTCGACGTCGTCTGTACGTTTTTGTTCGTTTGCGGCGTGCCTGCCGACGTCGTCCCGTCGCGACGCGACCGTTCAACCGAAAGTGTGGCGCCCGAAGGTGAACGAACGTAACCCTGACCTCGGCGCTTTACGCTGAGCCGAGCGAACCGAACCTAACCTAACCTGTGGTGTGGCGAGGTGAGCTCAGCCTGTGAGCCCCTAACGTCTACGTAAGGTAAGCTGTCCGGCTCACGCCTCACGTTTGAACGCTTTTTTAACCTACGTTTGACGCTTCTTAACCTAGCACTGACCCCTTAACCTAACGTGTAACCTAACCTAACCTAACCTAACCTGTGACGCCTGACGTGTTTGAATGCTTAACCTAAGTTTGACGCTTAACCTAACCCAAGTCCCCTTAACCTAACCCACGTCCACCTAACCTAACCTAACCTAACCTAACCTAACCTAGACGTGTAAACGTAATGTGTAACGCGTAACGTGTAAGGTCGGCTGTCGTGTGTGCTGACGGCAGATTGGGTTGGTCTGTAGATTCGGATTGCGGTTTGCCTCGGTCGAGGGGTTGGGTCGGAAGCGGCGAGGGGCGGCGGCGCCTGTTGCGCAGGCGGCGTCCGTTTGCGGCGGGCAATTGTTGAGAAACGGCTGTGAATGTTGGCGGGCGAGAGGAGGAGGACGGCGCGCGATGTGGCCCGACGGCTGCGGGCCGATCGGGAAACGGCGGGAGGGCGACGGAAGGCGATGGGGCGGCGGAGGCGCGTTTGCACGGCCGTCATCGCCGCACGCCTCGGCTTGTGTGGCTGTGGCGCCGGCCGCGCTGGCCGGGCTGCCGCGGCGACGGTGTGGGAGTTTTGCCGAAGGTTTGGCCATTGTGGCGGGTCGTCGGCTGGGGCTGTGGGGGCGGCATTTAGGCGGGGGCGGCGATTCTCGGCGGGCCGACCCAGGCTGTAGCGCGCGGTAGCTGCAGTTTGGCCGTGGTTTGCGGCGCTGCCGTGGCGACTGGTTGGCGACTGTGGTGTGGCTGTGTGTAGCCCCATCCTCGGTGGTTTGAAAGGCGCGGGCGGTTGTGGCGCAGGTTTGGGGCTGCTCCGCACAGGCTGTCGGACGTTGGGCGGTAGCAAGCGCGGGAGGCGCGGCGCGGCGGCGCGCAGAGTGGCGGCCGCTCTCTCGGCCGTCCGCGCCCGCCCGCGACACTGGCTGGGCCTTGTGATTCTCTGCTCTGCTGCTGTGCTGTGCTTGCGTGCCTGCCTGCCGTCCCGCTCGCTCTCGCTGTGTGTTACGCGCGTCGTCGAAATGGCAGATCAGGCGGCTACGAACGAGACTGCTGCGGCACCCGCCGCCACCGGCACTACGAAGAAGGCCAAGTCTGCGTCGTCTGCGAAGAAGCCGCGCGCCAAGCCTGCGCACCCGCGCACCTCTGAGATGGTGACGGCCGCCATCAAGAGTCTGAAGGAGCGCGGCGGGTCGTCGCTGCAGGCGATCAAGAAGTACATAGATGCGCACTACAAGCTGGACGCGGAGAAGCTGGCGCCGTTTATCAAGAAGTACCTCAAGTCGGCCGTCGTGGCGGGCGAGCTGGTGCAGACGAAGGGGAAGGGCGCGTCCGGCTCGTTCAAGCTTGCCGGCGCCGGCGGCGGGGGGGCGGCAGAGGGCGGCAAGGCTCGTGCTGGCGGTGCCAAGAAGAAGCGCGCCGCTCCGGCCAGCAAGGAGAAGAAGGGCGCCCGTGCGGCCGGCGCAAAGAAGGCTGGTGGCGTGAAGGCGGCGACCGGTCGGAAGGCGGGCGCCGCCAAGAAGGCGTCTGCGGCGTCGGCCGCTCCCGCGGGTGCGAAGAAGGCGGCTGCGGCCAAGCCGGCCAAGGCCAAGTCGCCGTCGAAGGCGAAGAAGGCCGCCAAGGTTCCGACGAAGAAGCCGAAGGCGCCGCGCCCGAAGAAGGCGACGACGCCGTCTAAGGCGAAGGCTTCGCCCAAGAAGAAGAAGTAGAGTAGAGGAGAAAGAGATGGGAGAAAGGAAGGGTTTGGCGCTTGACTCCGTCGTCCCCACCCCCCGTCGTCGTCTAGTGGCGCGCAAGAGACGCGCGGCCCAAAACGGCCCTTCTCAGGGCCATCAAAGCACGTCGGGGAAGGTTTTGATTGTCGTGTTGCGTTTGGTGTGGGTGTCTGTCTGGCGTTTCTGTATGCCCGTGGGGATGCTGTTTGCGTGCCGTGGTGGTTGGATTGCGGGGGTCGGTGGCGGGTGTGGGCGGCGGTAGCGGTAAGCGGTGTTGTTGTTGATGTTGTTGTTGTCGTGGTTTGATTGTCGCCGTGTTTGTGGCGGCGGCCGACGGTTGGTTTTCTGTCACGTTGTTTTGTTTGAATACGTTGGTTGGCTTGCCTGCGTTCGTTCTTCTCGGATGTCTGTCTTGTCGAGTCGTGTCTGGTCTCTGTTTTGTTCCTTTGTGTGTGTGTTATGTTTTGCAACGGGGGGCACGTTGAGATGTGGAAGGAGTCGGCGGGGATTTCGGTGGCGTGTAGAGCGAGCGAGCGAGCGCGCCTGCCTGGCCGTTGGCCGTCGGAGTGGAGTGCGGGTTTTTTTGTTTTCGAAACGAAAGCGGCGGCCGGCCAGCCACCCGTGCGGTGTGACGTCGGCCGTTGGGTATTGTGCGCTTTGAGCGCCGGGGAGGGATGATGTGTGATTGTTGCGCGCTGCTAGCAGGCAGGCAGAGTGAGCGGGTGTGGCGGACGGACGGGAAGTGGTGGTTTTTGTTTTTGGGTTGCGGGGCGAGAGGCAGGCGACCGACAAAGTTTGCTCGCGACGGAGAGATGTTAGTGGCCCTGAAAAGGGCCGTTTTTGTTTGTGTGGTGCGGTGCCGCGGCGCGGTTTAGGCGCGCTCGCCGCGGATGCGGCGCGCGAGCTGGATGTCCTTGGGCATGATGGTGACGCGCTTGGCGTGGATTGCGCACAGGTTGGTGTCTTCGAAGAGGCCGACGAGGTAGGCCTCGCTGGCCTCCTGCAGGGCCATGACTGCGGAGCTCTGGAAGCGCAGGTCGGTCTTGAAGTCCTGGGCGATCTCGCGCACTAGGCGCTGGAATGGCAGCTTGCGGATGAGCAGCTCTGTGCTCTTCTGGTAGCGCCTGATTTCTCGCAGGGCGACGGTGCCCGGCCTGTAGCGGTGGGGCTTCTTGACGCCTCCGGTGGCGGGCGCGCTCTTCCTCGCCGCCTTGGTGGCGAGCTGTTTGCGCGGCGCCTTTCCGCCGGTGGACTTGCGGGCCGTTTGCTTTGTGCGGGCCATAGCGGTAGCGGAGCGGCGTGCGTGGAGGTTAGGTGCGGCGCGGCGTCCGGTGCTGCCTTGACAACGGGCCCGCGCGCCTCCGTGCTGCGCTTATATGCCCTCGGTTGCGCGTGGTGGGGGGAGGGCGGGCCAGAGTCTATATAGGGGGGCGGCGGGCGCGCTGGGCGCAGACCGTAGCCGATTCGCCAGCCGCTGCAGCTGCTGTTTGTGCACGTTTTGCTTTGCCCGAGGAAGGAAGGATGACAGGCCGCGGCAAGGGAGGAAAGGGGCTCGGCAAGGGTGGCGCCAAGCGGCACCGCAAGGTGTTGCGCGACAACATCCAGGGCATCACGAAGCCCGCCATCCGCCGCCTGGCTCGCAGGGGCGGCGTGAAGCGCATCTCTGGTCTGATCTACGAGGAGACCCGCGGGGTGCTGAAGGTGTTCCTGGAGAACGTGATCCGCGACGCGGTGACGTACACTGAGCACGCCAAGCGCAAGACTGTGACGGCCATGGACGTGGTGTACGCCCTGAAGAGGCAGGGGCGCACCCTGTACGGTTTCGGCGGTTAGGCTGCGTCGCAGCGGGCGCTGGCCTTCCCGCGGCCGTGCTTGTGGGTGGGAGAGACTAGAAAACGGCCCTTTTCAGGGCCACCACACTGTTCGGAAGTTGAAAAGTGCGAAAGAGTCTGTGTTGTTGCTGCGTGTGTGCGCTGTGTTGTTTGTTTGTTTGTTTCTTTCTTTCTTTCTTTCCGTTTGAGCGACGTGATGTGACTGGGAGGGGAGAAGGAAAGGAAACGTGTCATGTGGCTGGCTGTGTGTGGAGCTGCTTCGTTTGTGTTTGTTATTGTGTGTCTTTGTATCGATCGCGAACGGAGATGGCGGGCTGTGTGTTGTTGTGCGAGAGGCGGTGATTATTTGCCTGCGTGGTTTGGCTCTGTGTGTTTGCGGCGGCGTTGGGGTTTCCGAGGCAAGGCGTGTGGGCATAGGCGGCCGGATCAGCTGTTTCGTTCGTGTCGACGGCCGTTGCGCGCGGGAGTGGAGGGCGGTGTGTCGACACGCCTCCCTTTAACAATGGTCATTATTGCTGCCGTTGTCGTTTGGAAGGCGACTGCGACCGTGCAAAAAAAAAAAAAAAAAAAAAAAAAATGTGTGTGTTTGTTGGGCCACACGGGCTGTGTGGACGACAAGATGGCGGACGTGCGCCGGCGGCGGCTGTGCTGTGAAAGTGCAAAGTTAAAACAAAACAAGGTGCGGCGAGGACGACTGAAATTTTGCTTTGGGCGTAGGTTTGTGTGGTGGCCCTGAAAAGGGCCGATTGTTGTGGGCCGGGCCGAGCCGGCAAAGCGCGTTGCGTGCAGGGGAGCACGCGGCGCTGCGATTGCCTGGCCTCCTTTAGGCCTTCTTCTCGGTCTTCTTTGGCAGCAGGACGGCCTGGATGTTGGGCAGGACACCACCCTGTGCGATGGTGACGCCCGACAGGAGCTTGTTGAGCTCCTCGTCGTTGCGGATGGCAAGCTGCAGGTGGCGCGGGATGATGCGCGTCTTCTTGTTGTCGCGGGCCGCGTTTCCGGCCAGCTCGAGCACCTCAGCCGCGAGGTACTCCATGACGGCGGCGAAGTAGACGGGCGCCCCGGCGCCGACGCGCTCTGCGTAGTTTCCCTTGCGCAGGAGGCGGTGGATTCTGCCGACCGGGAACTGGAGCCCAGCCCTGCTTGAGCGGGACTTTGACTTGCCCTTGACTTTGCCTCCCTTTCCGCGTCCGGACATGGCGATGGGCTAGCGACGGTGCACACGAAACGGAAACGAAAACGACCGGTGCGAGCGGCAGCGAGTCGAGCAGCGGAGTGCGTGCCGGCGCACAGTCTCGCACAGTCTTGGAGATCACGGACTTCCTCGGTCCGGTGGTGACGGAGGCTAAGCAGCGATGCTGCTGTTCCTCCTTAGACTGCTCAGGTGTTGTCAGGATGGCCTCTCGATGGGGTGGGCCTCTTGCTACTTCGCAGGTTTGACTGGCGAAGTAGACGGTTTCTGGCATAATACGTGCATGAAGTCTGGATTCTGTTCAATGAATCGGTTCATTCCTTCCATAGTGAAGTTCTTCTCGAGCTCTTGGAATTGCTGGTATGCTGGATGCTGTTGTATTTCTGGGCGAACATCCCCAGCCGCCGCGCCCCAGGCTGAGACCACAAAGATGTGTTCCCAGTCCGCGGGCGTGAAGACAGGGTGTTGATTGATGATGGCCAGGTCCTTCCTCGATACCAGTCCTCTAAGACCCTTGTTGTTCCTCACTGGTCTGTAAGGCTGGTGAGGAAGGGCCGGTTTCGTCCTGTCGGGTGGAGTAAATGGGTAGGGGTTGTCAAGGTGTGGGTATGTCCCGTCACGAAGAGACGCGGCGATCTTCTGCAGCACGGGCCGAACGCTGTGCTCCGTAGGGAGCGGCAGGCATTCAGTTACCGTCGCGGCAAGTGGTGCTGTCACAGTGTGCGTCTCCTCGTCGTGTGCCCGCGGCTCGACCTCCCCGTCGGGAGGGAGAGCAGGCTGCTCCACTTCAATGTCCATGGGTGCTTCCGGTCCGCCCGTCACGTTGACTGGCGGCGCTGGTGGCTCCGTTTGAGTGGAGGCGTCAACCCCCGCTGACCGACTCGCAGTGGAGCTGGCGGTGGGAGTAGCCATCTTCCTAAGGACCCGCAGCTCCTCACGCAGCTGTTGCAGCTGGCGGTGAACAGCCGCGAGTTCCTCCCTCATGGCGGCCCTCTCGGCCGCGAGCGCGGTGTGGAAGGCGGCTAGTGCGTCGTCCGTGGCGGCTTCGCGGCGGCACGATCCACCACCCTCGCGGGAGCGGGGGAGTGGGGCGTCCGTCTCGACGCCACGTGCCGTTGCAGGGCGTGGGGCGGCCATCTTGCGTCTGTAGCCCCGCACGTAGGCGCAGCTGCGCGAGTTTGCGGCGTGGGCACCGCCGCAATTCACGCACTTGGCAGCCGCGTCGCGGGGCTTGGTGCAGTTACGTGTATCATGCGCCTCAGCACACTTCAGACACGCTAATGTGCCCCTGCACACTTTAGCGATGTGCCCCATTCTTTGGCACTTAAAGCATTGCTGCTCGGTGCGCTGTTTCCTCTTGGGGCGCCGTCTGCGTCCGCTGTCGTTGCCGATGGCATCGACCACGAGTTCCAGCGCGGCCACAATCTTGCTGCCCTTCCTGCGTCCAGCCATGACGTATCGCGTGGCGTCTCGAACCTCGTGCGTGCGTGCGTCACGTGCGTGCGTCGCGTCGTGCGTGCGTGCGTCCGTGCGTCGCGTCACCGCGTCGCGTGCGTCACGTCGCGTGCGTGCCGGCGCGCGGCCTCCTTTCATCTGGACTGGGTGTGGAACATCCCAGGCTATCGTGAATGTAGGGTTTACCGAGAGGCATTTCCTACCAAGGCTGCATGGTGTGGTTGGCGGTGGTCAGCGCGTATGATAACCGGAAATCGCTGAGAGGAAGAAGTGGTGGTGAGTCTTCTGGGCTGACCTGATTATTCGATCAGGGCAACGGGCCGCCTGTAGTGGTCGTGATGGTCATTATGTCGTCCTAACCTCCGGACGAGGGGATTGTCTGAAGTGCGGGTGGCATTATAAAACCGGCGCGCTGCGTCTTGAAATCTCTCCCGGACGAGGGGTTCCTCAGCCGCCTGATGGAGGGGGCGATGAGGGAAATCACGCGGAACATGGTAAACTCGGCGCAAGAGCTTGTTTTGTAGTTGCTGGAGCCTCTGAATGTGGGAGGGGGCAGCATTGCCCCAGACTTCACAGGCATAGTCCATGACCGGACGAATGCACGTACGATAGATATGCAGTCCGTTGGCGACAGGGAGCGAGGAAGTTTCGTTGAGCATGGGGTACAATGCCCCAGCCCTCTGAGATGTCTTCCGGTGTACAGCGGTGACGTGAGCCTTCCATGTCAGGGTGCGATCGAGAATGACCCCGAGGTAGGTGGCAGTCGTGGTCCAGGTGATGGCCTGATTACAAAGCACCAGTGGTGGCACTTCAGGTGGGAGACGGCGAGTGAGGAGCATCGCCTGAGATTTGGTGGCGTTGAAGCCGATCCGCCAGTCGGCAGCCCAGCGCTCGAGGTCCTGCAGAGCAGCTTGCAGACGTCGGAGGACGGCGTCGATGTTGCGATGGCGCGAGAAGAGGGCCGTGTCATCAGCATAGATGGCACGACCAACCCTCGGGGAAATCGGCAGGTCAGAGGTGTAGACAGCATACAATATCGGGCCCAGAACGCTCCCTTGTGGCACTCCAGCAAGGACTGGGCGAACAGAGGAAGACGTGCTGCCAACTCGGACGACAAAAGTACGGCCCTCAAGGTAGTTGCCGAGTAGGCGGACGAAGCACGAAGGGATGCCGAGATGGAACAACTTGAAGAGCAGGCCGTGGTGCCAGACGGTGTCAAAGGCCTTGGACACATCGAGCAGGACAAGGCCGCAAAACTCCCGATTGTTGAACGCCAGTGTCGCCTCCTCGACGACGCGGAGCAACTGTTGAGTGGTGGAGTGGTGCTGGCGGAAGCCAAACTGTTCCCGAGGAATGATATTGTCCTGGTGGAGCAGCCGGCCGAACCTAGAGAGGAGGATTCTCTCGAAAACTTTACTCAACGTCGGGAGGAGACTGATGGGGCGATAATGCTCTGGTACTGTCCTGTTTTTGCCCGGCTTCGGGACCGCCACAACGACAGCCTTCTTCCAAGCGTCTGGGTACTGCAGCTGGTGAAAGATGGCGTTGAAGAGAGCGACCACATACAGGATGGCAATCCTGGGCAGCATGCGGAGGACTCTCCCGTCAACGTTGTCGTGCCCCGGGGCCTTCGTCTGGGGAAGTCGGCGAAGATGGTCAGTGACCTCCCTTTCCGATGTTGGGACAATGGTGGCGTCACCGTGATCGCCGTGGAGGAAGGCAGCAAGTCTGGTCTCCACTGTGCGGACGTTCTCGTTGTCGACTGGAGCCGCAAGGGGCCGGAAGTTGGCCTCAAAAGTCGACGCCAGGGCCTCGGCTTTAGCGGCGGGCGTGTAAGCAGGTCCATCGGTAGTTGTGAGCGGCGGCATGTGTGGGCGGTGCCGTGTGAGGGAACGGACCAACTCCCACGTGTCGGCCCCAGGATCAACTGAGGCAAGCTTCTCCTCCCACCGGCGGATACGGTGAGCAGCAAGGGCAGCCTTGATGACGCGGCGGAGATGATTGATGCGCCGCTTCAGCACGGGCTGGCGTGTTTCATGCCAAACTCTGTTCAGACGGTTTCGTTCTCGGATAAGGTCCCGTAAGTCTGCAGGGAGTGCTGGAGCTGCCACTGAAGAAACCCGTGGAGGCGTAGTGGAGTCAGCAACAGCCGTGGTGAGGGCCGCAGTCAGTGTGTGAAGAGCAGCATTGACATCCGTGTCCAGTGGAGGTGGCTCATCCGGGAGGCGTTGCAGAACAAGCTGCCGGAAGCGCGGCCAGTCGGTCTTACGGGTGTCGAGCTTCGCCGCTGGTGGAAGCGGAGTGACATGTAGTCGAAAGAGCACCGGCAAGTGGTCGGAGCTCAAGGCGTGGAGAACGTCGGGGGTGACAAACCAGTCGACACCCTTGACGAGACAAATGTCCAAAACGTCGGGAGCAGAGCCGTTCGAAGGGTAGTGCGTCGGCACAGCAGGTCCATACACAGAAGCTCGAGCCCTCTCTGCAGCATGATAGAGCCGCCTCCCACTGACGTTCAGCGTCCGAGAATTCCAGAGCTGGTGCTTGGCGTTCAGGTCTCCAGCGAGGAAGAGCTTGACCCCAGCACGAAGGAGAGTGTCAGCATCATGGACGGTGAGGTGGCCTCGTGGCGGCCGGTACACGGAGAGAAAGATGACCGTTCCAAGGGACGTCTCCACTGCGACGGCCATAGCTTCACAGGAGTCCAACCTCGGCAGAGGGACACGATAGTGCCGGAGTGTCCGCTTGACATAGATGGCTGTCCCACCGCCAGCCGTCAGCCTGTCGTCGCGATAGCAGACGTAATTCGGGGCGTTCGCTCGAAGTCCAGGTTTGAGGTGCGTCTCGGTAAGGAGACACACATCCACGCTGTAATCCTGGAGGAACTGCCGGAATTCGAGAAGCGCAGGGAAGAGGCCATTCGCGTTCCACGTTACAGCCGTGAAGGTCTGGTGGCGCCTAAGGTTGTGAGCCATGGCCAGCGGATGCGATCGCCGTGGCAGCGGGGAAACTTCGGAGGGCTGCATGGACTGCAGCAGTGATGGCGGTCGGCAGCTGGGCCAGAGCGGCAGAGACAGCCACGAGGGTGGCCTGGACTTCTTGCAAGACCGCGATGAAATCAGCAGCTGCAGCAGGTGGAGCAGGCCCATCTTCAGAGCGTCGCAGAGGCTGGACAGCAGGGGCAGAAGGAGGCGTCGTCCGGCCCTGGAGGACGTCGGCGTAACCAAGGTCCGCCCGAGCAGCAAGCAGGCGCCGCTGGGCGGGTTGTCGCGGAGGAGTAGCAGGTGGAGCAGGTGGTGGCGCAGCTCGGCGCCGCTGCTGTTGGCCATCGGAGCGGGACGTCTGCCGCAAGGGAGGTAGTCCACGCTGGCGGCGGCTGGCTGCCTTGTGGACAGCGCAACCGCGGTAGCTCGCAGGATGAGCCCGCTTGCACAGGGCACAGGTGGCTGGTTCGTCCCGGGACCGGGTACACTGCTGGCTGAGGTGACCCTCACCACACTTGACACATCGTGGCCTCATGCGACAGAGGCGGGAAGTGTGGCCCGGCTCCTGACAATTGTAGCATTGGACGAGGCCCTTCCGTGCGCGTAACTTCTCGACTGTCACCGAGAGGTCATAAAACCTGGTGACTTGGTAGATTTGCCTGTTATCAGGCGTATCAGGCAACACGATCTCCATCAAAGGGATGGGGCGCTGGGTACCAGGCATCTTCATCCGGGTGACTGCAGTGGGCGCGAAACCCATAGTGATGAGGCCGTCCTTAAAGGCGTCCGCCTTCATCTTCAGCGGTATGCCTCGCATGGCAACCTTGAGAACTTTGGGTCGTACAGTGGGGAAGGTGTAGTTTGGGATCCCACGTGCACCAACCATGTCCATGACAGCCACGTAATCTTCAGTAGTGGCGACTGTCAGCTTCAGGCGGTCTTCGCCGCAGTGTTTGGCGGTAAAAGCGTTCTTGAGGTTGGCCTGGAGCCAGTCCCGAAGCGTCAGATAATCGTCAGGGTAGTCGATAACAATCGGCGGCAGCTTAGGGCCGGAGCGAGGTGTAGCATCGTCGGCGGCCGCCGGTGGAGGCTCGTCAGGATCTTCAGAGTCGGCGCCATCCTGTAGGGCGTCGTACTGATTGGCAGTAGGCACAGGGACAACGGCCGGGCGCCGTCGTGGAGCCGCCCTCTTCTTAGGTGGCGGTTTCTTGAATCCAGCGTCACTCGTACCAGAAGTGTGTGGGTCGTCACTGGCGGACGTGACAGCCGATCGCTTGCGCTGAAGCACCCTCTGCGGGGCGCCGGCAGCGCAGTCCTCACGGGGAGGGTCGGTAGAGTAGTCCATCTCATCGTCCTGGTCGCGCGTAGTCGTCATATACTCTTGGTCCTCCTGGGATTGCCGGGTCGTCATAAGTGGAGCGTCCGATGGGGCCGCCGACGGCGCAGGCGCCGCCGGACGGCGATCAGACAGCTCCGGCGCGGCGGCGGCAGCTGCCGCGACCGCGCGCGCGTCACAAACGTCTTGCTCGCTCGCCATCTCGAACACGAGTGCGTCGCGTGCGTCGCGTGCGTGCGTGCCGGCGCAGCCGGGGTGGGGGTGCTTTATGGGCTCGGGTGCGGCGGCCGGTTGCGCGCGCGCCCCATTGGTCGGCGGCCGCAACAGGGCGAGCTGCTAAAGGTGCGGCGGCGGCTGGCGGCGGGTGCCACTGTGTGGGGAGACGCTGACTAGAGCGGAGCGCTTGCTACTGGTGTTGCTGCTGCCGTACGTTGGTTCGAGATGCCGCCCAAGACTAGCGGGAAGGCCGCCAAGAAGGCTGGCAAGGCGCAGAAGAACATTTCGAAGGGCGACAAGAAGAAGAAGCGCAAGAGGAAGGAGAGCTATGCCATCTACATCTACAAGGTGCTGAAGCAGGTGCACCCTGACACGGGCATCTCGTCGAAGGCGATGAGCATCATGAACAGCTTCGTGAACGACATTTTCGAGCGCATTGCGGCCGAGGCTTCTCGCCTGGCGCACTACAACAAGCGCTCGACCATCACGTCCCGCGAGATCCAGACCGCTGTGCGGCTGTTGCTGCCTGGCGAGCTGGCCAAGCACGCCGTGAGCGAGGGCACGAAGGCGGTGACCAAGTACACGAGCTCCAAGTAAGGAGGTGGCTCTGGAATGGAAGGAAGGATGGAGAAGGCTCCTCCGTTGCGAGAGCGGCAAAACGGCCCTTTTCAGGGCCACCAACTTGCCTTTTGCGGGAAGGGCGGAATTGTTGTTGTTGTTGTTGTTTGTGTGGACGGCTGTGATGTATGTGTGCATTTTGATTGTGGGTGGGGGGGGGGCGCGTCAAAGCGTGTTGCGGGGTACGGCCACGAGGTTGGTCGCCGTGGCGTGGAATGGTGGCACGCCTCGTTGGAGTGGTTTTGACCCATTGGTGTTGGTGTGTGTGTGTGTGTTACCTGTCTGCGAGGGGGGACAGTGCGATCGGCGACTTTTGTGTCACCGTAACGACGGCCGTTTGCGGGTTTGTTTTTTTGCACATCATACATGGCGAGGGTGAAATGTGAAATGTTTTTGTTTGGTTTTTTTTGCCGCCCACTATTCCCTTTGCTGTACGCCGAGTTTGACAATGGTGCGACGTAACTGCAGCGTGGAGGTGTGTGAGTGACGTTGAAATGAACGTGCCATTAAGACGCAATGTTGTTGTATTGTACTGTACGTGTACGGCGACACGCACGATGATGTACCATTCGACTCTGATTTTTGATAGCCGTGTCTGACTGATTGCGTACGACGCACGCACACCGATGTCGTCATTCAAGATGCACGCGTGTCCAGTGCAGTACAGTAAGCGCGACGCTAGACGACGACGACGACGGCGGCGGCGGCGGCGGCGGCGGCGGCGGCGGCGGTCGTTTGTTTGGCGAATGTCTGTACACGTGTTTGTCTGTGTCCATCCGGTATGTATTTGTTTGTTTGCAAGTGTTTTGTGTGTCGGCGACGTGGTCCGATCCGTCGCCCCCTGAGTAACTGTCGATCGGCGCGATAGACCGGCGTCACGCAACTGAACCGAAGTCTTGGGCACACCCGTCATACTGTTGTACACCGTCGCGCTGAGAACGGTAACGAAAGGTTGACTTTGATCGGTCGAATGTCTGGGCAGAACGTGAGGAATGAGGCAAGAGTGCAAGGAGGAAAGGACAGAGGGGGGGCAAAAGAGAGAGGAAGGGAAAAAGGGGAGAAACGCATTCGTAGAGCAACGGAACGTTCCCGTGTCGGAGGCGTATTGGAGCCGCACTGAAATGCGTTTAACGGCGGCGCGGCTGCAAGTGTCTGCCGTGGTGAACGTTACCTTTGACGGCTGCATTGGGCTTTGCCTTTGCTTTTGCTTTTGCTTTTGCTTTCGCTTTCGCTTTCGCTTTCGCTTTCCCGGATGTACGTAACGTTTGTTGATATGGTTCTGAGGAAGAGTGTATGACAGTGCCGTGCCGTCCATGTTCATGTGCCCTCCCATTGTGTGTATGCTATTGTCTGTGTACTTGAATGATGTATGTAGGTGTTAGTGGACATGTTTTACCAGTGGGGGGAAATGGATCGTCGATAGTTGCCGTCACTCTGTCACGGTCGAGATGACGCACCCTCCGTACAGAAAGGTGTCGAGAAAGTGTGTGTGTGTGTGTGCGTCCGTGAATTGGCAGTGTTTGGAGGTGGGCGTGCCCTGCATGTGGCCCGGAAGGCTGTTCGTTTGGCGGTAGTGTTGTGTGGACAGGGGAGGGGCATGCGTAACGCTGCTGGCATGGCATTTCGGGAGATGGGAGGGGGCAAACGAGGAAACGAGGAGCGGCGGCCAAAGAAAGACGGGACGGGGAGGGGCGCGGTGTGGGTGGCTTGCGCCTGTGCTCGGCGTTGTGGTTTGTGCAAAAGAGGAGGAGAAAAACAATGAGTTGCCAGGGAGGGGAGCGGTGTGGTTGTCGTGGTGTAGCCGCAGACGCGGCTGTCAGTGAACGTGGCGAGACGGACGGATGCGCGGAGGGGCGGGGGCGGCGCATTTCGCCGGTGCCGTGCCGTGCCATGCCTGAAAGCCGCGTGGTCGCTGTGTTGTTGGTGGCGTGGGGGCGAGGAGAGTACCGTACGGGTGTGCTTGTGCGCCGGAAATGGCACACTGCGCCTGCCCGTCTTGGAGGCTGATGGCTGTGGTGTGGAAATGGGGCGCGGTGATGTTGAAGCAGTTGAAGAACAGAAAAGAAACCAAGAAAACGGAAGGCGTGATGCGGCGGTGGTGGTGAGAGCGGGAAAAACGAAACAAAACAAAAAAAACAACAAAAAAAAAGAAGGAAAAACAACAAGAAACAAAAAAGAAAACAAAAAGTCTATCAATATTAAAATGTAAATGGAAATGGAAATGGACCCAGGTATAACCTCCCTGCACAAATAGCAGAGAGTCCGATGATAATAAAAATGTGCCAGAATGTTAACGTCCCTACAAAACAAACCCAACGATAATATTAATGAAAGAATGAACCGTATGTAACATTGCAACAGACATAATGAAACCTGATGAATTGTATAAGGGCAGCAGCGTTGACCTTTGGCCCTGTATTCAGAATAAAAAGAGCCAAAGATCGTTACCCCAATGAAAAAGACACTGAAACACGTATGTAACATAGCAGCGATGGCGAGACATTGTAGCATCTGTGACCAGAGAGTTTGCGCTGGACCGCGCGAGTGTTGCGAGCGGTTCTCAGTCAGTCAGTCAGTCAGTCAGTCGTTGCGAGTCTGTAGCTCTGTCTAGTTGAGGCCTGTACTCTGTCAGTAGTCGTCGCGTGCAGTACGCTAATAGTCGTCATGCAGAGCGGTCGGTCAGTAGTAGCAGCCGAGTGCGGTTGTGTGATGTAGGCGGTCGGCAACACTGGTCAAGATGGTGAATAAGGTATACTGTTTAATTAATATAATCATTAGATAATGAAAAATTTCATTTATTGTAATTATTCTCCAACAAGTTCCCCAATAATAATTTTTATTTCAAAAGCATTTGTCAAACATTTAATTTTTTATTGAACTAAAGAGTTCGTTGCACTTCACATTTCATTCCACTTCTTTGAAGAAAAATTTCACTAAAATCACAAAAAAAGAGAATATTATTATTTGCAATGCAGTTCCTCCAAGCGCCGCGCAACAACAAGAGCAGAAATGTGACATCCATTTATTCTGAGGTAAGACTTTAATTCTGATTGTTTTGCACAGGGCCAAAGACCGATATTTCGGTTTAATTGAAGTTTCTTGTCACTGAACGGACTTTAAATGTTGTGAAGAATTTATATTTGAGTCAGATTGCGAATTTCACATTTTTGTTGCCATTTTCAATACCTCACATTGTGGGCGAGGTTACAATTAGCGCAATGTCCATTAGCATCCGTAAATAACATTGTCCATTATTTTAAATTTTGCGGGGAGGTTACAACACACAAAAAAAAAAAAAATTGCATTTATATCCGCTCCTCAATTGTAGATACCCCTTACACAGCTGTGTGCAATGAATGAGTGCTGGCTGGTAATTAATTGCACTCCTTGGAGGGAAATGCCATAGGAAGTAGTCTTTAAAAAGTGAATGTTTTTCGTTAAAAGACAAAGGTTACTTTAGAAAAAAGTAATAGTGGGGCTTTTGTTGTTGAACAAAATAAGTACAATGAACATACGTTATCAGATTTGCGCAATGCAGCTTCACACTACCTTTTGATTATAACACAATATACTATACATCGTCCCGAACCGTGACCAGAGTCGCGAGACGAGCAGAGCACGCCGCCGACGCCCGCTCAGTACAACCGTCCACCCGCTACTACTGTCGACCGACTACTACCTCTCCCGACTCGCGCTACAACATATATAACAACTGTTCCTGGCGACCCGGTGCGTGCCACTACTGTCGTCTGGCGCGGTCCAAGCGCCGACTAGCAACGATAAATAACTCTCTGGTCAGACAGAGATGCTGTCATGCCTCGCCATCGCTCTGGTAATGAATACATACGTGTTGCAGCGTGCGTACCACCGGAACACGCAGTGGCGGAGCCAAAGACTGTGTTGTCGAGGTCGAGTGCGAGCGGGAAGAGAGGCAGCGTCGGCACGGAGATGCAAGCGAGCGCGAGACGCACGGGGGCTGCGGCGTGGCGCGTTTGCGGTCGGCGCCTTTGGTGGCAACGGCCGGGACAAGCAGCGGTGTATGGTGTGGTGCGGGGCGGACAGGGGCGGCGGTGGACGGGGAGGAGGAGGCGGCGCGACGACGGCATGGGGGCGAAAACGGGACGGGGGACGGCGGATGTTGAGAGGCGTCACGCGCGGACAGGACACAGACACAGAGACACACAGATTGGAAAGGGAGGGTGCGCGGTAGTAGTTGGGAATGTGCGTACCGTGCGGGATGGGAGTGGGCGAGGAACACGGTCGTGGCCCCTGTTTTGGGTGCGTGTGATGACGTCGGTGTGTTGTGGGAAGGGAAGGTGCTGTGGCGGCGGCGCGTAATGGGCGTAGGCCGAAAAGAGAAAGGAACGTGGGCAGTGTGTTGGCAAGCGTCGGTTCGACTGCGACGTTGATGGGCAGGGCAGGGCAGGGCAAGGTTAATGGTGGTAGGAGTAGGCGTGTGGGCGCAAAAAATCTGCCGCTGCAGGCGGTGCCGTAACCGCCATGGCGGGAAGGAGAGAGGGCCAAAGAAAGAAAGAAAAAAAAAAAAAAAAGGAGGGGGGGGGGCGAAAGTGGAGAGGCGGTGGTGTGAGAAGGGCGGGGGCGGAAGGAAGGCAGGCAGGAAGGACAAGAGGCGAGGCGACGGCTTGCTTTGTGTATCGGTCGGTCTCTGGCTATGCTTCGTTTTCTGCAGCAGGGTCGGTGCGCGGCGTGGCTCGCGGCAGTGGGAACGCCTGGCGGCTGGACGGCCAGCAATGCGGTTGGATGGGCGGCCACAGCACCGCACCTGTGCCCGAGGAGGAGACGCTGGCGGCGGGCCCTGAGGTGAGGCCGGCTCGGCTGGGGCTGTGGATGTGTAGGTGTGCGCCGCTGCTGCAACAACGAGTAAAACGCGAGAAGAAGGGATGGCGGTAGAGAGAAGAAAAGAAAAAAAAAAAAAAAAAAAGGTCGTGTTGTGTTGATGCGCAGGCAGACGCGTACAGAGAGACGAGCCCGGTCGGCAGCAGGGTGTGGCCGTGCCGAGTGCAGAGCAGCGGCGGCTCGGTTCGGTTCGGTTCGGCCCGGCCCGGCGGGCCGCGCTGTTGTCGCGGACGTGAGCGCCCCCTGGCGGGTGGCCGGAGGCGGCGCGGCGTGTTGGACGTGTGGCTGGTGGCAGTGCACAATTTGCGAGTGGCTGGCGGTGTGGTGCGGCGGTTGGCGCGTCGGGCGGCGGAGAGAGAGAGGGAGGAGAGGTATGTGTTGCGGGCGCCCTTTGCTGCGCTGCGTCGTTGCGTGTGCCGTACAGGGCGGGCGCTTGTCGACTGTGTGGGCGGTGTGGCGAATTGGCGTGAATGAAACGGCTGCCGAGAGGTGTGTGGTAGCGAGCCGGTCGGTGTCAGTGCGAAGGGGAATGTGCGTGCGTTTGGCGGTTTCGGTGTGCTTTTTGCGGCGTGAGAGTGGGAATTAGTGGGGCCGGCTGTTGTGTTGGTTCCTTGTGTCTTGTGTCGCGTAGCTTGATGGCAACGTGGAAGGACGCCGGTTTCGTTTCGAGCCTTGCGTGTGGTTGTCGACGTTGACTGGTTGGCGTGTGCCGATGCACGTGCATGTGTGGGTCGCGAGTGCGTTTTTGGCTGGCTGTGTGTGTGTGTGTGTGTGTGTGTGTGTGTGTGTGTGTTTGTTTTGGGGGGGAAGGGGGAGGCGGTGGTGAAAGTGCAGTCGTTGCCACGGGCGTCGTCGGGTGGGGCTGGGGCTGGGGCTGGGGCTGGGGCTGGGGCTGGGGCTGGGGCTGTGCGTCGTGGCGGAAAGGTGGTAGGTTGCGGGAAGCGAGCCCGTCGTTGACGGTGTCGCGTGAGTTGTGAATCGAGTGGGGCGCGGGGCGCGGGACAGGAGCAGCGTGCCGCTGCGTCGTGGTCGTCAGCAGAGGCTGTGCGTGTGCTTGTCCTTTTTGTGGGCGGTTCGTGCGAGGCGTTTTTGTTTTGTGTTACCCTAGTTGTTAGTTTATTTTGTTTGTGTTTGTTATTTTGAGACGACGACGACTGGTTGGTGGCGTGCGCGCGAAGTGGCGGTGTGCGCTTCCCGTGTCGTTTGTGTCGTTTTGTTTTTGTGTGTTATTTTTTGCACTGGGCCCCGGGGGGTGGGTGGGTGGGTGGGTGGGTGGGTGCGTGTGTGTCGATTGCCGGCTGGCGAAAGGTGCGCCATCGGCGGGGTGGGTCGCCGGCACAAGTAGAGGCGGCGGCGTTGTTGCTGTTGTTGTGTGGTGTTTGTTGTTTTGTTCGGCTGTGTCGGCGAGCTGTGTTGCGGTGCGTGTGAATGGTGGTGCAAAAGTGCTGGCGTTGGGGCTGCGACTGCGACGGCGGCGAGCCGCGGGCGCGCATGATAGTGATGTTGTGAACAGCGGCTGTGTACGGTAGTGGTGTTGTTGTAGCACGACGTGCATCCGGGCCGGCGCGGAAAGCGCAGTTGCGGGCGGTTGCCCTTCGGTGCCAGCCATGTCGCGTGAGCGGCGGGTTGCTCTGGGTTGTTGTGTGGTGCCCTTTGGCCGGTGGGGGTGGTTCGCGTGTGTCTCGTTCGCGCTCGGTATCTGGTCGTGGTCGTGCTGCTCCCCCGTCTGTCGGCGGTTTTCGACGTCGTCTGTACGTTTTTGTTCGTTTGCGGCGTGCCTGCCGACGTCGTCCCGTCGCGACGCGACCGTTCAACCGAAAGTGTGGCGCCCGAAGGTGAACGAACGTAACCCTGACCTCGGCGCTTTACGCTGAGCCGAGCGAACCGAACCTAACCTAACCTGTGGTGTGGCGAGGTGAGCTCAGCCTGTGAGCCCCTAACGTCTACGTAAGGTAAGCTGTCCGGCTCACGCCTCACGTTTGAACGCTTTTTTAACCTACGTTTGACGCTTCTTAACCTAGCACTGACCCCTTAACCTAACGTGTAACCTAACCTAACCTAACCTAACCTGTGACGCCTGACGTGTTTGAATGCTTAACCTAAGTTTGACGCTTAACCTAACCCAAGTCCCCTTAACCTAACCCACGTCCACCTAACCTAACCTAACCTAACCTAACCTAGACGTGTAAACGTAATGTGTAACGCGTAACGTGTAAGGTCGGCTGTCGTGTGTGCTGACGGCAGATTGGGTTGGTCTGTAGATTCGGATTGCGGTTTGCCTCGGTCGAGGGGTTGGGTCGGAAGCGGCGAGGGGCGGCGGCGCCTGTTGCGCAGGCGGCGTCCGTTTGCGGCGGGCAATTGTTGAGAAACGGCTGTGAATGTTGGCGGGCGAGAGGAGGAGGACGGCGCGCGATGTGGCCCGACGGCTGCGGGCCGATCGGGAAACGGCGGGAGGGCGACGGAAGGCGATGGGGCGGCGGAGGCGCGTTTGCACGGCCGTCATCGCCGCACGCCTCGGCTTGTGTGGCTGTGGCGCCGGCCGCGCTGGCCGGGCTGCCGCGGCGACGGTGTGGGAGTTTTGCCGAAGGTTTGGCCATTGTGGCGGGTCGTCGGCTGGGGCTGTGGGGGCGGCATTTGGGCGGGGGCGGCGATTCTCGGCGGGCCGACCCAGGCTGTAGCGCGCGGTAGCTGCAGTTTGGCCGTGGTTTGCGGCGCTGCCGTGGCGACTGGTTGGCGACTGTGGTGTGGCTGTGTGTAGCCCCATCCTCGGTGGTTTGAAAGGCGCGGGCGGTTGTGGCGCAGGTTTGGGGCTGCTCCGCACAGGCTGTCGGACGTTGGGCGGTAGCAAGCGCGGGAGGCGCGGCGCGGCGGCGCGCAGAGTGGCGGCCGCTCACTCGGCCGTCCGCGCCCGCCCGCGACACTGGCTGGGCCTTGTGATTCTCTGCTCTGCTGCTGTGCTGTGCTTGCGTGCCTGCCTGCCGTCCCGCTCGCTCTCGCTCTCGCTCTCGCTGTGTGTTACGCGCGTCGTCGAAATGGCAGATCAGGCGGCTACGAACGAGACTGCTGCGGCACCCGCCGCCACCGGCACTACGAAGAAGGCCAAGTCTGCGTCGTCTGCGAAGAAGCCGCGCGCCAAGCCTGCGCACCCGCGCACCTCTGAGATGGTGACGGCCGCCATGAAGAGTCTGAAGGAGCGCGGCGGGTCGTCGCTGCAGGCGATCAAGAAGTACATAGCCGCGCACTACAAGCTGGACGCGGAGAAGCTGGCGCCGTTTATCAAGAAGTACCTCAAGTCGGCCGTCGTGGCGGGCGAGCTGGTGCAGACGAAGGGGAAGGGCGCGTCCGGCTCGTTCAAGCTTGCCGGCGCCGGCGGCGGGGGGGCGGCCGAGGGCGGCAAGGCTCGTGCTGGCGGTGCCAAGAAGAAGCGCGCCGCTCCGGCCAGCAAGGAGAAGAAGGGCGCCCGTGCGGCCGGCGCAAAGAAGGCTGGTGGCGTGAAGGCGGCGACCGGTCGGAAGGCGGGCGCCGCCAAGAAGGCGTCTGCGGCGTCGGCCGCTCCCGCGGGTGCGAAGAAGGCGGCTGCGGCCAAGCCGGCCAAGGCCAAGTCGCCGTCGAAGGCGAAGAAGGCCGCCAAGGTTCCGACGAAGAAGCCGAAGGCGCCGCGCCCGAAGAAGGCGACGACGCCGTCTAAGGCGAAGGCTTCGCCCAAGAAGAAGAAGTAGAGTAGAGGAGAAAGAGATGGGAGAAAGGAAGGGTTTGGCGCTTGACTCCGTCGTCCCCACCCCCCGTCGTCGTCTAGTGGCGCGCAAGAGACGCGCGGCCCAAAACGGCCCTTCTCAGGGCCATCAAAGCACGTCGGGGAAGGTTTTGATTGTCGTGTTGCGTTTGGTGTGGGTGTCTGTCTGGCGTTTCTGTATGCCCGTGGGGATGCTGTTTGCGTGCCGTGGTGGTTGGATTGCGGGGGTCGGTGGCGGGTGTGGGCGGCGGTAGCGGTAAGCGGTGTTGTTGTTGTTGTTGTTGTTGTCGTGGTTTGATTGTCGCCGTGTTTGTGGCGGCGGCCGACGGTTGGTTTTCTGTCACGTTGTTTTGTTTGAATACGTTGGTTGGCTTGCCTGCGTTCGTTCTTCTCGGATGTCTGTCTTGTCGAGTCGTGTCTGGTCTCTGTTTTGTTCCTTTGTGTGTGTGTTATGTTTTGCAACGGGGGGCACGTTGAGATGTGGAAGGAGTCGGCGGGGATTTCGGTGGCGTGTAGAGCGAGCGAGCGAGCGCGCCTGCCTGGCCGTTGGCCGTCGGAGTGGAGTGCGGGTTTTTTTGTTTTCGAAACGAAAGCGGCGGCCGGCCAGCCACCCGTGCGGTGTGACGTCGGCCGTTGGGTATTGTGCGCTTTGAGCGCCGGGGAGGGATGATGTGTGATTGTTGCGCGCTGCTAGCAGGCAGGCAGAGTGAGCGGGTGTGGCGGACGGACGGGAAGTGGTGGTTTTTGTTTTTGGGTTGCGGGGCGAGAGGCAGGCGACCGACAAAGTTTGCTCGCGACGGAGAGATGTTAGTGGCCCTGAAAAGGGCCGTTTTTGTTTGTGCGGTGCGGTGCCGCGGCGCGGTTTAGGCGCGCTCGCCGCGGATGCGGCGCGCGAGCTGGATGTCCTTGGGCATGATGGTGACGCGCTTGGCGTGGATTGCGCACAGGTTGGTGTCTTCGAAGAGGCCGACGAGGTAGGCCTCGCTGGCCTCCTGCAGGGCCATGACTGCGGAGCTCTGGAAGCGCAGGTCGGTCTTGAAGTCCTGGGCGATCTCGCGCACTAGGCGCTGGAATGGCAGCTTGCGGATGAGCAGCTCTGTGCTCTTCTGGTAGGGCCTGATTTCTCGCAGGGCGACGGTGCCCGGCCTGTAGCGGTGGGGCTTCTTGACGCCTCCGGTGGCGGGCGCGCTCTTCCTCGCCGCCTTGGTGGCGAGCTGTTTGCGCGGCGCCTTTCCGCCGGTGGACTTGCGGGCCGTTTGCCTTGTGCGGGCCATAGCGGTAGCGGTAGCGGAGCGGCGTGCGTGGAGGTTAGGTGCGGCGCGGCGTCCGGTGCTGCCTTGACAACGGGCCCGCGCGCCTCCGTGCTGCGCTTATATGCCCTCGGTTGCGCGTGGTGGGGGGAGGGCGGGCCAGAGTCTATATAGGGGGGCGGCGGGCGCGACGCGGCGAGTCAACCCATGGAGAAGCCCGCCAACTCTGCTACAACACAAGGAGCGAGAGAGGACGGCCTGCAGCTTCTCATAAGTCTCATGCCTCAAGCCTCCACCACGGAGCTGCCGGCATCGGACGATGAAGAGGAGTTCATGGAACATGAACCCGAGCCAGCAAAAGAGCAGCCAACCTCACGGAAACGTGCGCAGTCGGACGATGTGCCGCCTGCCCAAAAATATCGTAAGAAGGCAAGCGCCACGCCACCGCCACCTCCGAAAAATGCGCGAAGACGCGCCAACACAAGGACGACGGACGCCGACGGCTTCACCAAGGCCACCAAAACGGCAAAAGTCGCGCCACAGCAGGGGCCTGCGCCAGTCGGAGTCGCCAACAGCTACAGCGCTCTAAGCGACTCTGAGGACGAAGAGATTGTGCTACCTCCACCACAACAGCGCAGGACACCTCCGCCGATCGTCATTGAGTACAAAGGCGCCTTCAGGAAGCTGCAAAATGCACTCAACATGGCGATCGGCAAGAACAGCTATACAGTTCGCGCCGTCGGTGAAGAACTCGCAAAAGTCAACATTAAAACGACGGAGGACTACAGGAAGGTGCTAACACTTGTAGAAGAACGTTCGTGGAATTTCTATACATATAGCGCCGACCGAAAGAAGCCACTCAAGGTAGTGTTCCGTTACCTTCCGAGGTCACTGAAGCCGGAAGAAATCAAAGAGGACCTCGAATGCATGGGCTTCGTCGTCGATGAGGTGATAAAGATGAAGCCGCTGCGCACCAGAGGTCGCGGCCCCCTGACGCTTGTGATAGCGAATAACACGGCTGAAAACAGGAAACTGTTCCAGCTGACGAGAATAGGGAACGTGGAGGTGCGAGCCGAGGAACTGAGAAACAAATCGGCATACGCGCAATGCTATCGCTGCCTCGAACCCGGACACGTCAAAAAGTACTGCCGCATGCCGGACTATTGTGTAAAGTGCGGCGAAAACCATTCCACAGAATCGTGTGCTCTCAAAGGTGTCCCACACCAAGACTTCACTCCCAAGTGCAAGTTGTGCTCAGGCGCCCACGTAGCCAGCTTTCGCGGCTGCCCAGTGCTCCTGAGTTACGGCGATCGCGCGCGCGGGAAAGCACAGCAGAAACCACAAAGGAACCCGGCCACGAGTTCCCGCCAGCCGACGGCCAGCTCCGCGAACAAAGGAAGGAGAGGTCGTCGCACCCGCCGCGGCAGGGGAAGGAATGCGGACACGCGAGCTGCACAAGGTCAGTCGCACAATAGCACCCCTCGCCGCCCTGCCCCGCCTGCTCCTCATGCCGTCCAGACGTCCACAAGCAATGGAGGACAAGCTCCACCCATCGCTGCGCCGCGAGCCCGCAGGCCTCCCACTGCCGGCCCAGCAGCGAGCCAGCAGCAGGTAGCGACGCACGCTCAGCCGCAGCAACGCCAGCTAGCTCCGCCCCCTGCGCCGCAGCCGGGCACCGCGAGCCAACCAGCTCCGCCGGCGCCCGACCCAGCCAGCATGACCGACTTCCCACGGCCAAGATGGAAGCAGCCCAACAGCCACAACACAGCCGTCCGCCATGCTGTCGACAGACAAAATGGCGCGCACGCCGCACGAGAGCAGGCAGCCCCGCCTCCAGCTCCGCCAGGTAACACCGGCAGCCAACCAGCACCGCCCGCGCCCGCGGCAGCCAGCATGGCTGACCCGCCGCGTTCAAGATGGCGGCTGCCGGACAGCCGCGCCGCAGCGCCCCGCCATGATGTCGGCACCCGACAAGATGGCGCGTACCGGCCCCCGGCCGTCCGCCATGTTGTCGGCCCCAGCGCTGACGACGGACGCATAGACAGAATTCTCTGCTGCATGGAGAAGATGCTGCAGCAGATGTCAGAGCTCATGGCCGTGGTGCAACACGTAGCATCCGCCATCAAACCTGCAGTATCTCATCATGCCTGAGCGCGCAAGAAACCTAAAAATCTGCATCTTCAATGCAGAGGGTCTCAACAAGCAGGGCGCCGAATTCAGGCAGATGATCAGAGAAGAAGACATCGACATCTGCCTGGTCACGGAGTCCCACCTCAAGCCAGGCGTGCGAGTGGGTGTAGCGAACTACAAATGCTACAGACACGACAGGCCGACGCACGGCGGGGGCACGGCCGTGTACGTGCGACGCACGCTGGCACACCACCAAGTACCTACTCCAGAACTGACAGCGATGGAAGCAGCAGCCGTCGCAGTCGAAACGGGAGTAGGGAAAATTACCTTCTGCGCCGTATACAGGCCGCCAAGGAGGGCGCTAAACGCAGCAGACGCAAACGCTTTACTGTCGCTCCCTGGTAAGCTGATACTAGGGGGCGACTTCAATGCTAAGCACACGGCCTGGAACAGCCGACTCACTAACACCAGCGGCCGGCGGCTGCTCAACGTGGCTGAGAGACATGAGGCGATAGTCATAGGACCGCACAGCCCGACCATTTACCCCAGAAATGGCGGGCAGCCTGACGTCCTTGACATCGCGATCATGAATGGCACGCGTCTACACGCAACAGCCACCACCCTTACGAAGATGTCATCCGATCACTTGCCTGTCATAGTGGAATTAAACGCCGACGTCATCCATCAATCGCGCAGAGGGCTGGACCTGCGCGGTATCAACTGGGACACGTTCCGTGAAACAGTAACACAGAAACTTGAAGACGCCCCCGACGCGGCAACGCTCGGCGCCGAAGCTGCACTTAACAACCTCACTCGCAGCATCACGGACGCCGCGGCCACAGCTACACCTGAACGGAGACAACCTGACGACTGCAAACCGCACCCGCTCCCGCAAGACATACGAGACGCCATCACGGCAAAAAACAGGCTCCAGCGCGAGTGGCAGCGCACCAGGGTCCCAGCCACCAAGCGCCAACTAAATAGAATGTGTCGTCACATTAAAGCTGAGGTGGACAGACACCGAAATGAAGAATGGGCGCGCAAAGTGGCGCAACTGAACTTGGAGGACGGCTCAGCCTGGAGGTCGGTAAAAGGCCACTTCCGCCGAGTACAACGAACTCCTCCGCTTCAAGTGGGCGCGGCGTATGTCAGCGAGCCGTCTGCAAAGGCCAACGCCCTAGCAGACGCGTTCGCTGCGAACTTTACACCAGTGGACGACCCTGTAGACGCCGCCCACATCCAACTAGTAGCAGAACGCCTCCCGGTTTTCCTCCGCGCGCAAGACGACGCAGAGGACAACTTGACGCCCATCTCGGAGGAAGAGGTGCAACAACAACTCCGTCATCTGGATAGAAAGAAGGCAGGAGGGCCTGACAATGTCACAAACCTGATTCTAAAGCAGCTGCCGGACGAAGCTACTATCCACATAACCTGCATTTTCAACCAAGTGCTACAGACGAAGACTTTTCCGACTTGCTGGAAGCACGCAGAGGTGATCGCCCTTCCCAAACCGGGCAAGGACGCACGCCAACCGAAAAACTACCGGCCGATAAGTCTGCTTCCGGCATTGTCGAAGATCTTTGAAAGACTTTATCTAGTCCGCCTACAGGCCCATATGGAAGCGGAAGGCATTTTACCAAACGAGCAGTTCGGCTTCCGGAGACATCACGCAACAACGCACCAACTGCTGCGCCTAACGGAGGAAGCGTTCGGTGCCATCGACCGACGTGAGTACTTCGGCGCTCTCCTACTCGACGTGTCTCGTGCCTTCGACTCCGTGTGGCATGACGGCCTCCTGTTCAAGCTACTTGACCTGGGGGTACCTGTGTCACACGTGAAGCTCATCAAGAGCTACCTAGAGGGCAGAACGTTTCACGTTCGGGTAGATAGTGGAATTTCCACGGAGCGCCAGGTTCTTGCGGGTGTACCTCAAGGCTCGGTCCTTGGGCCGACGCTTTACTCCGTCTACACCGCTGACCTTCCGCATACAGACCGCACACATCTCGCTCTGTATGCGGACGACACAGCGATCTTCAGCCGTAGTTGGTGCGTCAATGCACTCCAGCGGCGACTGCAATCAGCCACAGACGCCCTCACCGAGTGGGCAACAAAGTGGCGCCTAGCATATAATGGGGAGAAATCCCAAGCCCTCATTGTTGCTACGCGCCACGTGCGTGAAGACACTCCAAACGTCGCAGTACGGGGAGTCCCAGTCCCATGGAGTGCTACAGCTAAATACCTGGGGGTCACACTGGACCGTCGACTTACTTGGAGGCAACACATTGAAGAAATTAGGGGGAAAGCACTGGGGCGATTGAAACTGCTATACCCCCTACTAAACCCGACCTCCACGCTTCCGGAGCAGGTCGGCCTCACTCTCTACAAGGCCGCCATTCGACCACTACTGGAATACGCGGCCGTAGTATGGGGTAATACGGCCGAAACAAACCTAAGGAGACTCCAGACAATTCAAAATAGAGCCCTCAGGTTAGCACTCCACCTCCCATGGGACTTCCCGTCGGAGGAATTACACAGGCTTGCAGACGTTCCACCGCTCAGACAGCGATACAAAGTACTGGCGGCCAGCTTCTATGAAAAAGCCGAACTGTCACCAAATCCCCTGGTGCGCGGGCTCGGCAACAGGCCACACTGGCGGGCAACGCTTCGCTGGCCTGACCTGCTGCGACGTCGAATCGACGGACAACAGGATTAAAGAAGAGCTACTCAGCAGTAGCAACGAAGTCAAACTGCCTCACTAAGGTGAGGCAAGCATCATACCAACCTCAGCTCAGGATGCAGAGCAACTTCGACAACCCAAAGCTTCGAAATTAATAAGAATCCAACCTGATGAAGGCAAGATCGCGAAAGGCGATCAGAACTTCACGAAAGAAGACGAGGACCTGTCCCCCGACGGAGGGTAGCACAGGTATTCCTCGCCATGATGCAGTGGCTGGGCGCAGACCGTAGCCGACTCGCCAGCCGCTGCAGCTGCTGTTTGTGCACGTTTTGCTTTGCCCGAGGAAGGAAGGATGACAGGCCGCGGCAAGGGAGGAAAGGGGCTCGGCAAGGGTGGCGCCAAGCGGCACCGCAAGGTGTTGCGCGACAACATCCAGGGCATCACGAAGCCCGCCATCCGCCGCCTGGCTCGCAGGGGCGGCGTGAAGCGCATCTCTGGTCTGATCTACGAGGAGACCCGCGGGGTGCTGAAGGTGTTCCTGGAGAACGTGATCCGCGACGCGGTGACGTACACTGAGCACGCCAAGCGCAAGACTGTGACGGCCATGGACGTGGTGTACGCCCTGAAGAGGCAGGGGCGCACCCTGTACGGTTTCGGCGGTTAGGCTGCGTCGCAGCGGGCGCTGGCCTTCCCGCGGCCGTGCTTGTGGGTGGGAGAGACTAGAAAACGGCCCTTTTCAGGGCCACCACACTGTTCGGAAGTTGAAAAGTGCGAAAGAGTCTGTGTTGTTGCTGCGTGTGTGCGCTGTGTTGTTTGTTTGTTTCTTTCTTTCTTTCCGTTTGAGCGACGTGATGTGACTGGGAGGGGAGAAGGAAAGGAAACGTGTCATGTGGCTGGCTGTGTGTGGAGCTGCTTCGTTTGTGTTTGTTATTGTGTGTCTTTGTATCGATCGCGAACGGAGATGGCGGGCTGTGTGTTGTTGTGCGAGAGGCGGTGATTATTTGCCTGCGTGGTTTGGCTCTGTGTGTTTGCGGCGGCGTTGGGGTTTCCGAGGCAAGGCGTGTGGGCATAGGCGGCCGGATCAGCTGTTTCGTTCGTGTCGACGGCCGTTGCGCGCGGGAGTGGAGGGTGGTGTGTCGACACGCCTCCCTTTAACAATGGTCATTATTGCTGCCGTTGTCGTTTGGAAGGCGACTGCGACCGTGCAAAAAAAAAAAAAAAAAAAAAAAATGTGTGTGTTTGTTGGGCCACACGGGCTGTGTGGACGACAAGATGGCGGACGTGCGCCGGCGGCGGCTGTGCTGTGAAAGTGCAAAGTTAAAACAAAACAAGGTGCGGCGAGGACGACTGAAATTTTGCTTTGGACGTAGGTTTGTGTGGTGGCCCTGAAAAGGGCCGATTGTTGTGGGCCGGGCCGAGCCGGCAAAGCGCGTTGCGTGCAGGGGAGCACGCGGCGCTGCGATTGCCTGGCCTCCTTTAGGCCTTCTTCTCGGTCTTCTTTGGCAGCAGGACGGCCTGGATGTTGGGCAGGACACCACCCTGTGCGATGGTGACGCCCGACAGGAGCTTGTTGAGCTCCTCGTCGTTGCGGATGGCAAGCTGCAGGTGGCGCGGGATGATGCGCGTCTTCTTGTTGTCGCGGGCCGCGTTTCCGGCCAGCTCGAGCACCTCAGCCGCGAGGTACTCCATGACGGCGGCGAGGTAGACGGGCGCCCCGGCGCCGACGCGCTCTGCGTAGTTTCCCTTGCGCAGGAGGCGGTGGATTCTGCCGACCGGGAACTGGAGCCCAGCCCTGCTTGAGCGGGACTTTGACTTGCCCTTGACTTTGCCTCCCTTTCCGCGTCCGGACATGGCGATGGGTTAGCGACGGTGCACACGAAACGGAAACGAAAACGACCGGTGCGAGCGGCAGCGAGTCGAGCAGCGGAGTGCGTGCCGGCGCAGCTCTCTCTGCTCTCTTTTTATTCCTCTACCGTTAGAGGGGGGGAGTTGGTGGAGGTTTTTGTCGCCTTTGGACATTTCCTCCTCTTTTCTGATTGTTGTTTTTGTTACTGTGCTGTTGTGAGTTGCTGTTTGTTGAGAGTCGTTGTGTGTTCTGTTTTTGTTACTGCTGGAGTAGCGACTTGGGTCTTGCATATCTGCCCCTGTGGTTTTCGTATTGCCCAAGGGTGTTTATCAAGTCGTTTTCTGAATTCCGCGCCTTGGCATAGAACGCTTCTGCCAGGGCACGGAATCTTGTTTTGAGTGGCTCTATATCTGCGGCTTCATGCAGGTCTGCCGTGGGGAAGCGCGAGGGGACGTGTAAGGCCCGTCGTAGCGCTCTGTTTTGGACCTTCTGCAAGCGATCTATCGTCGATCTGGCTGCATAGCCCCATACAGGGCACGCATATTCCAGTATCGGTCGAATTAGACTTCGATAGATCGCTACTCCTGTTGCGGGGTCGAGGGAACTGGTGCTGTTCAAGACAGGGTACAGGATCTGCATCCTGCCGTGAGCCTTTCTGCGAAGTTCCTCTGTGTGACACTTCCATGTCAGGCGTCTGTCAAGTGTGACGCCGAGGTACTTCGCAGAATTTCTCCATGGCAAGTTCTGCCCCTGCAATCGCAGCAGTTGGTATGGTCTTCTTGGGGGACGGCGTTTCCCATGACGTCTGGTGAGCAGCATGGCTTGTGTTTTCTCTGAATTTATTGAGATGCGCCACTGCTTGGCCCAGTTTTCCGTCCTGTTTAGGGCGGTTTGCAGACGCCTAGTAACCAGGTTCCTGTTTGTCGAGCAGGAGAAGAATGCAGTGTCGTCTGCGTATTGTGCAGTGTGTACATGCTGAGTCGTAGGGATGTCAGCAGTGTAGACACTGTAGAGGACGGGTCCCAGGACCGAGCCCTGGGGCACGCCTGCACTGATTCTTCTCCTGGTCGACAGGGATCCATCGATCTTGACTGAGAAAGTCCTACCGGAGAGATAGTTTTTAACGATTTTGACGATCTTTCCGGGGAAGCCTAGGGTGTACATCTTGTGTAATATCCCGGTGTGCCAGACTGAGTCGAAGGCTTTTGCTACGTCTAACAAGACAAGCCCGCAGTAGCCCTTTCGGTTGAAGCTGTCTGTGGCTGCTTCAACCACCCTCATGATTTGCTGGGGGGCGGAGTGTCTTTGCCTAAATCCGAATTGGAATTTCGGCAGAATCTGCTCTCTTGTGATATAGTCCTGTATGGGGGTTAGTAGGAGGCGCTCGTAAAGTTTACTGAGGGTAGGCAGTAGACTAATTGGTCTATAGTGTTGCGGGAACACCGGGTCTTTTCCTGGTTTCGCGATCGCAATAACTTCTGCGTGCTTCCACTGCGCCGGGAATTTTTGTGATCGCGTCAGTTCATTAACTATATCGGTCAGGTGGGTGATTGCCAGAGGCGGGAGGAGTTTCAGCAATTCATTTGTGACCTGGTCGTGACCCGGGGTTTTCCTGGTGGGCAGGGACTTGATGCAGCGCGCCACATCTTCAGTATTGAAGAGTGGCGTGTAGTCATCTTCGTCGTCTGCTTCCAGGAACACGGCCAGTTCTCTGCGGACTGTTGCGACGTGTTCTCTGTCTTGTACTTCTGCTGGTCTGAACTGTTTTTCGAACACGTCGGCTAGTGCGTTAGCTTTGTCGATGGGGCTGAACTGCAGTCCGCGTTCGCCATGCAGTGGTGGCATTTTTGCGCGTCTTCTCGTGTACTGTTTGGTGGCTTGCCATAAACTATTGTCTTCTAGTTTGAGAGCTGAGAGCCTTGCCGACCATTGTTGGTTGCGGTACTCATTGAGATCTGCTTTCAGCTCTCTCTGTAGCCTATTGAGTAGCCTCCGTGTATTCTTGTTTCTGGTGAGCTTCCACTCTTTGGCGATCCTGTTTTTGTGCCGTATTTGCGCAAGCAAGTGCGGGGGGAGTTGCCTGAAGCGGGGGGGCCCCGCACGATTGCCGCCGTTTCTATTTCGGCTGTGTTGGGGGGGTATATTTGGTGGTGTCTGATTCCTTTTTTGACATATACCGCGACCCCGCCTCCGTGAGTGGGTCGGTCGTTTCTGTAACAAATGTAGTTTGGTACAGAAACTCTTAGTCCTGGTTTGAGGAATGTTTGTCCCACTAGGCATATGTCAACGTTTTCTTCCTGTACGAATTCTCTGAACTCCATGGGTTGTCGAGTAAGGTTGTCTGCGTTAAACGCGCATATTTTGAGACCTTGTATATTAGGTCTCCTATCCATGATGGGGGACGGTTTTTCCTGAGGTGGTCGCTGCTACAGGCGACTGCTGTGCTGCCGATCTGAGATCGGCGGGGAGCTGCGTCAGTGTAGCCAGAATGCCTACTAGCTGAGTCATTTGTGCCTGTAGCAGTCGGATGGACGACGCGAGTTGCTGGATTGCAACAGACTCGACTGCTTCTCGCGGACTGGTTTGTGGTTCGCATGGGGGACAGACTTCCCTAGGACTTTCGTCAGCTTGAGAAACCTGTTTACTGCTGTGTTGTGGTGGTGGTACATGGTTCGGCGGGTCAGGTGGGTCACCGGCAAGTGCACGGGAATACGTGGTAGATGCGAAGACCTGCGTTCTTACTGTTCTCTGGGGGGGTGGGGGGGTGGCCTGGGTGCTGGAATGCTTTTGTTGTGACTCGGGGTTGTACTGGTGTTTTTGCCCCTCTGTCTGTTTCTTGCAGCTCTGTACTCAGGGCATCCTAAGTAGCTGGCCGGGTGCGCCCCTTTGCAGTTGGCGCACTTTTCTTCTCCCTCCCCCCTCGGTAGTTTGCACTGGTCGTAGGTGTGCTCTTCAGTGCATCTAACGCACACCACTGGCATCGTGCAGTCTCGCGCGATGTGCCCTAGGGCCTGGCAGTTATAGCAGCGCCCTGGGCCCGATTTCTTTTTTAACTTCTCGGGCGTGACCGTTAGCGCCAGTATTCTTTTGACCTCCCAGATCTTTCGATTTTGGGCAGAGTCTGGGAGGGTGACCGTATGTAGAGGCCAGGGTCGGTTCGGTCGCGTCAACACCACTGAGCTGACCTCAAACCCTTCCTCCAGCAGGAACTTTTTTATGTCCGCGGTGTTGGTGGTGTGTGGTACACCGCGGAACACCAGTCTAATCGGCCTCCTCGCTGCTAGTGGGAAGGTGTAGAAATGAAATTTCCTCTCCTCTAGCACCTTCCTCACTGCCTTGTAGTCGTCGACATTTTTTGTCGTAATTTTGACTTTGTCACCGCCGGTTATTTTGGCGGTGAACCTACTTTCCCCTACCGTGTTTGATATTACGTCGTACAGTGCCTTGTAGTTCTCAAACTGTACTACTATTGGTGGGATCCTGAGGCTCTGTCGTTGTTCGATTTCCTCAGAGTCCTCCGCCTGTTGCGATTCTCCCGCAGGTTCTCCCATCACATCGAACCTGTTGGCGGTGTGAATTGGGGTTGGTGTGACTAAGGCGGGGTATTGTCTGGCGGTTTTTCGTGCCAGCTGGAAACCTTCCTCATCTATTTCCTGCGTGGCGGTTCCTGCGCTGCTTCCGGATCGCTCGCTCCCCTCAGCGCACGCTTCGTCCACGCTCCGGGGCTCCTCCGCTCTGGCATTCTGTCGCGGCGGCGAGCCCGCGCCGACGGCATCGGTTTCATTCTGCCGCCCGCGCGCACCCGCCTCCGCGCCTTCGTGCTTTTGCGCATTCACCCCGGCACGCGGCCGCGCGGGCGCCTCGGGGCGCGCGCTAGCCGTCGCAGCGCTGGCGCTTTGTTCGGCCGCTACCTGGCCCTGCTGGCCGCCGCTACACGTGGCCCGGTCGGCCTTTGTGTTGGCAGGCGCGGTCGGCTCAGGCGCGGCTGACCCGGCCGCGTCCGCCACTTCCTGCCGCCGCGCAGCGACGGGTTTGCGCGAGGTGGTCTTACGTTTCTTTGCCGGTGACCCAGTGACTTTCTTGCTTCTTTTAGGCGACTTCTTTGCCTTCGCCTTAATTAGGCGGGCGTTTGGTGGTGTTTTGTCACCCTTGGGGAGTATGCGCGGCTGTTTCCAAGCTCTTTCGAGCTTCTTCTCGTATTTCCGCCTATCCCTACCGGTGAGGCCCGCGATTGCGTTAAGCAACAGCAACCGCGAGCTCGGGCTCATCCCGCCCTGGCTGCCCGTTAGGTCCGTCCTGTTAACCTCGTAGCAGCCAGGGGCGTTTTCTTTCTCCGTTACCGTCAGTTTGACTGGGGTGTCCATGTCCAGACTTGGAAGGATGGCTGCCAGGGGGTGTCGGTGTCTGCTTTTGGTTGGCACCGTTAGGTTTCAGGCAGATCGGTCCGACCCTAACAGTTCTGACACGCGCGGGTATCTGGCCGTTGACCAGGCCCTGGCGTGCAATTTCCCTACTCTTGGGGGGGGAGCAGAGCTAGTCTCTGCGGCAGCAGGAGTACCTGTCGCAGCCGAAGTGCTCGAGCCGGCCGAAAAAGCGAACCGCGGCAGCAAGAAGACGCGCACCAAGACGCGCCAACCCACAGCTCGCAACCCGCAACGACAATTTGCTCGCAAGCTGCCGACAATCCAGCCGCTCGCCCCGCAATCTTCTTGCAACTCTGCTCCCGATTTTAAAAAATCAGGAGCTCGGAAGCCTTAGTGCCGAACCGTCCAGCTAGAGCGCTAGGACAATCAGCGACTAAACCCGCAAGCAGGTTCCTATGGCTGAGTAGCAACGAAGAGGGAGAGTACTAGCGCAGCCCCGCACACGCGTCCGCACTCTCCAGAAGCTACTCAGCGAAAATGTCGGCGCAGCCGGGGTGGGGGTGCTTTATGGGCTCGGGTGCGGCGGCCGGTTGCGCGCGCGCCCCATTGGTCGGCGGCCGCAACAGGGCGAGCTGGTAAAGGTGCGGCGGCGGCTGGCGGCGGGTGCCACTGTGTGGGGAGACGCTGACTAGAGCGGAGCGCTTGCTACTGGTGTTGCTGCTGCCGTATGTTGGTTCGAGATGCCGCCCAAGACTAGCGGGAAGGCCGCCAAGAAGGCTGGCAAGGCGCAGAAGAACATTTCGAAGGGCGACAAGAAGAAGAAGCGCAAGAGGAAGGAGAGCTATGCCATCTACATCTACAAGGTGCTGAAGCAGGTGCACCCTGACACGGGCATCTCGTCGAAGGCGATGAGCATCATGAACAGCTTCGTGAACGACATTTTCGAGCGCATTGCGGCCGAGGCTTCTCGCCTGGCGCACTACAACAAGCGCTCGACCATCACGTCCCGCGAGATCCAGACCGCTGTGCGGCTGTTGCTGCCTGGCGAGCTGGCCAAGCACGCCGTGAGCGAGGGCACGAAGGCGGTGACCAAGTACACGAGCTCCAAGTAAGGAGGTGGCTCTGGAATGGAAGGAAGGATGGAGAAGGCTCCTCCGTTGCGAGAGCGGCAAAACAGCCCTTTTCAGGACCACCAACTTGCCTTTTGCGGGAAGGGCGGAATTGTTGTTGTTGTTGTTGTTGTTGTTTGTGTGGACGGCTGTGATGTATGTGTGCATTTTGATTGTGGGTGGGGGGGGGGGCGCGTCAAAGCGTGTTGCGGGGTACGGCCACGAGGTTGGTCGCCGTGGCGTGGAATGGTGGCACGCCTCGTTGGAGTGGTTTTGACCCATTGGTGTTGGTGTGTGTGTGTGTGTGTTACCTGTCTGCGAGGGGGGACAGTGCGATCGGCGACTTTTGTGTCACCGTAACGACGGCCGTTTGCGGGTTTGTTTTTTTGCACATCATACATGGCGAGGGTGAAATGTGAAATGTTTTTGTTTGGTTTTTTTTGCCGCCCACTATTCCCTTTGCTGTACGCCGAGTTTGACAATGGTGCGACGTAACTGCAGCGTGGAGGTGTGTGAGTGACGTTGAAATGAACGTGCCATTAAGACGCATTGTTGTTGTATTGTACTGTACGTGTACGGCGACACGCACGATGATGTACCATTCGACTCTGATGTTTGATAGCCGTGTCTGACTGATTGCGTACGACGCACGCACACCGATGTCGTCATTCAAGATGCACGCGTGTCCAGTGCAGTACAGTAAGCGCGACGCTAGACGACGACGACGGCGGCGGCGGCGGCGGCGGCGGCGGCGGCGGCGGCGGCGGTCGTTTGTTTGGCGAATGTCTGTACACGTGTTTGTCTGTGTCCATCCGGTATGTATTTGTTTGTTTGCAAGTGTTTTGTGTGTCGGTGACGTGGTCCGATCCGTCGCCCCCTGAGTAACTGTCGATCGGCGCGATAGACCGGCGTCACGCAACTGAACCGAAGTCTTGGGCACACCCGTCATACTGTTGTACACCGTCGCGCTGAGAACGGTAACGAAAGGTTGACTTTGATCGGTCGAATGTCTGGGCAGAACGTGAGGAATGAGGCAAGAGTGCAAGGAGGAAAGGACAGAGGGGGGGCAAAAGAGAGAGGAAGGGAAAAAGGGGAGAAACGCATTCGTAGAGCAACGGAACGTTCCCGTGTCGGAGGCGTATTGGAGCCGCACTGAAATGCGTTTAACGGCGGCGCGGCTGCAAGTGTCTGCCGTGGTGAACGTTACCTTTGACGGCTGCATTGGGCTTTGCCTTTGCTTTTGCTTTTGCTTTTGCTTTTGCTTTCGCTTTCGCTTTCGCTTTCGCTTTCCCGGATGTACGTAACGTTTGTTGATATGGTTCTGAGGAAGAGTGTATGACAGTGCCGTGCCGTCCATGTTCGTGTGCCCTCCCATTGTGTGTATGCTATTGTCTGTGTACTTGAATGATGTATGTAGGTGTTAGTGGACATGTTTTACCAGTGGGGGGAAATGGATCGTCGATAGTTGCCGTCACTCTGTCACGGTCGAGATGACGCACCCTCCGTACAGAAAGGTGTCGAGAAAGTGTGTGTGTGTGTGTGCGTCCGTGAATTGGCAGTGTTTGGAGGTGGGCGTGCCCTGCATGTGGCCCGGAAGGCTGTTCGTTTGGCGGTAGTGTTGTGTGGACAGGGGAGGGGCATGCGTAACGCTGCTGGCATGGCATTTCGGGAGATGGGAGGGGGCAAACGAGGAAACGAGGAGCGGCGGCCAAAGAAAGACGGGACGGGGAGGGGCGCGGTGTGGGTGGCTTGCGCCTGTGCTCGGCGTTGTGGTTTGTGCAAAAGAGGAGGAGAAAAACAATGAGTTGCCAGGGAGGGGAGCGGTGTGGTTGTCGTGGTGTAGCCGCAGACGCGGCTGTCAGTGAACGTGGCGAGACGGACGGATGCGCGGAGGGGCGGGGGCGGCGCATTTCGCCGGTGCCGTGCCGTGCCATGCCTGAAAGCCGCGTGGTCGCTGTGTTGTTGGTGGCGTGGGGGCGAGGAGAGTACCGTACGGGTGCGCTTGTGCGCCGGAAATGGCACACTGCGCCTGCCCGTCTTGGAGGCTGATGGCTGTGGTGTGGAAATGGGGCGCGGTGATGTTGAAGCGGTTGAAGAACAGAAAAGAAACCAAGAAAACGGAAGGCGTGATGCGGCGGTGGTGGTGAGAGCGGGAAAAACGAAACAAAACAAAAAAAACAACAAAAAAAAGAAGGAAAAACAACAAGAAACAAAAAAGAAAACAAAAAGTCTATCAATATTAAAATGTAAATGGAAATGGAAATGGACCCAGGTATAACCTCCCTGCACAAATAGCAGAGAGTCCGATGATAATAAAAATGTGCCAGAATGTTAACGTCCCTACAAAACAAACCCAACGATAATATTAATGAAAGAATGAACCGTATGTAACATTGCAACAGACATAATGAAACCTGATGAATTGTATAAGGGCAGCAGCGTTGACCTTTGGCCCTGTATTCAGAATAAAAAGAGCCAAAGATCGTTACCCCAATGAAAAAGACACTGAAACACGTATGTAACATAGCAGCGATGGCGAGACATTGTAGCATCTGTGACCAGAGAGTTTGCGCTGGACCGCGCGAGTGTTGCGAGCGGTTCTCAGTCAGTCAGTCAGTCAGTCAGTCGTTGCGAGTCTGTAGCTCTGTCTAGTTGAGGCCTGTACTCTGTCAGTAGTCGTCGCGTGCAGTACGCTAATAGTCGTCATGCAGAGCGGTCGGTCAGTAGTAGCAGCCGAGTACGGTTGTGTGATGTAGGCGGTCGGCAACACTGGTCAAGATGGTGAATAAGGTATACTGTTTAATTAATATAATCATTAGATAATGAAAAATTTCATTTATTGTAATTATTCTCCAACAAGTTCCCCAATAATAATTTTTATTTCAAAAGCATTTGTCAAACATTTAATTTTTTATTGAACTAAAGAGTTCGTTGCACTTCACATTTCATTCCACTTCTTTGAAGAAAAATTTCACTAAAATCACAAAAAAAGAGAATATTATTATTTGCAATGCAGTTCCTCCAAGCGCTGCGCAACAACAAGAGCAGAAATGTGACATCCATTTATTCTGAGGTAAGACTTTAATTCTGATTGTTTTGCACAGGGCCAAAGACCGATATTTCGGTTTAATTGAAGTTTCTTGTCACTGAACGGACTTTAAATGTTGTGAAGAATTTATATTTGAGTCAGATTGCGAATTTCACATTTTTGTTGCCATTTTCAATACCTCACATTGTGGGCGAGGTTACAATTAGCGCAATGTCCATTAGCATCCGTAAATAACATTGTCCATTATTTTAAATTTTGCGGGGAGGTTACAACACACAAAAAAAAAAAAAAAATTGCATTTATATCCGCTCCTCAATTGTAGATACCCCTTACACAGCTGTGTGCAATGAATGAGTGCTGGCTGGTAATTAATTGCACTCCTTGGAGGGAAATGCCATAGGAAGTAGTCTTTAAAAAGTGAATGTTTTTCGTTAAAAGACAAAGGTTACTTTAGAAAAAAGTAATAGTGGGGCTTTTGTTGTTGAACAAAATAAGTACAATGAACATACGTTATCAGATTTGCGCAATGCAGCTTCACACTACCTTTTGATTATAACACAATATACTATACATCGTCCCGAACCGTGACCAGAGTCGCGAGACGAGCAGAGCACGCCGCCGACGCCCGCTCAGTACAACCGTCCACCCGCTACTACTGTCGACCGACTACTACCTCTCCCGACTCGCGCTACAACATATATAACAACTGTTCCTGGCGACCCGGTGCGTGCCACTACTGTCGTCTGGCGCGGTCCAAGCGCCGACTAGCAACGATAAATAACTCTCTGGTCAGACAGAGATGCTGTCATGCCTCGCCATCGCTCTGGTAATGAATACATACGTGTTGCAGCGTGCGTACCACCGGAACACGCAGTGGCGGAGCCAAAGACTGTGTTGTCGAGGTCGAGTGCGAGCGGGAAGAGAGGCAGCGTCGGCACGGAGATGCAAGCGAGCGCGAGACGCACGGGGGCTGCGGCGTGGCGCGTTTGCGGTCGGCGCCTTTGGTGGCAACGGCCGGGACAAGCAGCGGTGTATGGTGTGGTGCGGGGCGGACAGGGGCGGCGGTGGACGGGGAGGAGGAGGCGGCGCGACGACGGCATGGGGGCGAAAACGGGACGGGGGACGGCGGATGTTGAGAGGCGTCACGCGCGGACAGGACACAGACACAGAGACACACAGATTGGAAAGGGAGGGTGCGCGGTAGTAGTTGGGAATGTGCGTACCGTGCGGGATGGGAGTGGGCGAGGAACACGGTCGTGGCCCCTGTTTTGGGTGCGTGTGATGACGTCGGTGTGTTGTGGGAAGGGAAGGTGCTGTGGCGGCGGCGCGTAATGGGCGTAGGCCGAAAAGAGAAAGGAACGTGGGCAGTGTGTTTGCAAGCGTCGGTTCGACTGCGACGTTGATGGGCAGGGCAGGGCAGGGCAAGGTTAATGGTGGTAGGAGTAGGCGTGTGGGCGCAAAAAATCTGCCGCTGCAGGCGGTGCCGTAACCGCCATGGCGGGAAGGAGAGAGGGCCAAAGAAAGAAAGAAAGAAAGAAAGAAGAAAACAAAAAAAAAAAAAAAAAAAAAAAAAGAAAAACAAAAAAAGGAGGGAGGGGGGGGGGTGAAAGTGGAGAGGCGGTGGTGTGAGAAGGGCGGGGGCGGAAGGAAGGCAGGCAGGAAGGACAAGAGGCGAGGCGACGGCTTGCTTTGTGTATCGGTCGGTCTCTGGCTATGCTTCGTTTTCTGCAGCAGGGTCGGTGCGCGGCGTGGCTCGCGGCAGTGGGAACGCCTGGCGGCTGGACGGCCAGCAATGCGGTTGGATGGGCGGCCACAGCACCGCACCTGTGCCCGAGGAGGAGACGCTGGCGGCGGGCCCTGAGGTGAGGCCGGCTCGGCTGGGGCTGTGGATGTGTAGGTGTGTGCCGCTGCTGCAACAACGAGTAAAACGCGAGAAGAAGGGATGGCGGTAGAGAGAAGAAAAGAAAAAAAAAAAAAAAAAAGGTCGTGTTGTGTTGATGCGCAGGCAGACGCGTACAGAGAGACGAGCCCGGTCGGCAGCAGGGTGTGGCCGTGCCGAGTGCAGAGCAGCGGCGGCTCGGTTCGGTTCGGTTCGGCCCGGCCCGGCGGGCCGCGCTGTTGTCGCGGACGTGAGCGCCCCCTGGCGGGTGGCCGGAGGCGGCGCGGCGTGTTGGACGTGTGGCTGGTGGCAGTGCACAATTTGCGAGTGGCTGGCGGTGTGGTGTGGCGGTTGGCGCGTCGGGCGGCGGAGAGAGAGAGGGAGGAGAGGTATGTGTTGCGGGCGCCCTTTGCTGCGCTGCGTCGTTGCGTGTGCCGTACAGGGCGGGCGCTTGTCGACTGTGTGGGCGGTGTGGCGAATTGGCGTGAATGAAACGGCTGCCGAGAGGTGTGTGGTAGCGAGCCGGTCGGTGTCAGTGCGAAGGGGAATGTGCGTGCGTTTGGCGGTTTCGGTGTGCTTTTTGCGGCGTGAGAGTGGGAATTAGTGGGGCCGGCTGTTGTGTTGGTTCCTTGTGTCTTGTGTCGCGTAGCTTGATGGCAACGTGGAAGGACGCCGGTTTCGTTTCGAGCCTTGCGTGTGGTTGTCGACGTTGACTGGTTGGCGTGTGCCGATGCACGTGCATGTGTGGGTCGCGAGTGCGTTTTTGGCTGGCTGTGTGTGTGTGTGTGTGTGTGTGTGTGTTTGTTTTGGGGGGGAAGGGGGAGGCGGTGGTGAAAGTGCAGTCGTTGCCACGGGCGTCGTCGGGTGGGGCTGGGGCTGGGGCTGGGGCTGGGGCTGTGCGTCGTGGCGGAAAGGTGGTAGGTTGCGGGAAGCGAGCCCGTCGTTGACGGTGTCGCGTGAGTTGTGAATCGAGTGGGGCGCGGGGCGCGGGACAGGAGCAGCGTGCCGCTGCGTCGTGGTCGTCAGCAGAGGCTGTGCGTGTGCTTGTCCTTTTTGTGGGCGGTTCGTGCGAGGCGTTTTTGTTTTGTGTTGCCCTAGTTGTTAGTTTATTTTGTTTGTGTTTGTTATTTTGAGACGACGACGACTGGTTGGTGGCGTGCGCGCGAAGTGGCGGTGTGCGCTTCCCGTGTCGTTTGTGTCGTTTTGTTTTTGTGTGTTTTTTTTGCACTGGGCCCCGGGGGGTGGGTGGGTGGGTGGGTGGGTGGGTGCGTGTGTGTCGATTGCCGGCTGGCGAAAGGTGCGCCATCGGCGGGGTGGGTCGCCGGCACAAGTAGAGGCGGCGGCGTTGTTGCTGTTGTTGTGTGGTGTTTGTTGTTTTGTTCGGCTGTGTCGGCGAGCTGTGTTGCGGTGCGTGTGAATGGTGGTGCAAAAGTGCTGGCGTTGGGGCTGCGACTGCGACGGCGGCGAGCCGCGGGCGCGCATGATAGTGTTGTTGTGAACAGCGGCTGTGTACGGTAGTGGTGTTGTTGTAGCACGACGTGCATCCGGGCCGGCGCGGAAAGCGCAGTTGCGGGCGGTTGCCCTTCGGTGCCAGCCATGTCGCGTGAGCGGCGGGTTGCTCTGGGTTGTTGTGTGGTGCCCTTTGGCCGGTGGGGGTGGTTCGCGTGTGTCTCGTTCGCGCTCGGTATCTGGTCGTGGTCGTGCTGCTCCCCCGTCTGTCGGCGGTTTTCGACGTCGTCTGTACGTTTTTGTTCGTTTGCGGCGTGCCTGCCGACGTCGTCCCGTCGCGACGCGACCGTTCAACCGAAAGTGTGGCGCCCGAAGGTGAACGAACGTAACCCTGACCTCGGCGCTTTACGCTGAGCCGAGCGAACCGAACCTAACCTAACCTGTGGTGTGGCGAGGTGAGCTCAGCCTGTGAGCCCCTAACGTCTACGTAAGGTAAGCTGTCCGGCTCACGCCTCACGTTTGAACGCTTTTTTAACCTACGTTTGACGCTTCTTAACCTAGCACTGACCCCTTAACCTAACGTGTAACCTAACCTAACCTAACCTAACCTGTGACGCCTGACGTGTTTGAATGCTTAACCTAAGTTTGACGCTTAACCTAACCCAAGTCCCCTTAACCTAACCCACGTCCACCTAACCTAACCTAACCTAACCTAACCTAACCTAGACGTGTAAACGTAATGTGTAACGCGTAACGTGTAAGGTCGGCTGTCGTGTGTGCTGACGGCAGATTGGGTTGGTCTGTAGATTCGGATTGCGGTTTGCCTCGGTCGAGGGGTTGGGTCGGAAGCGGCGAGGGGCGGCGGCGCCTGTTGCGCAGGCGGCGTCCGTTTGCGGCGGGCAATTGTTGAGAAACGGCTGTGAATGTTGGCGGGCGAGAGGAGGAGGACGGCGCGCGATGTGGCCCGACGGCTGCGGGCCGATCGGGAAACGGCGGGAGGGCGACGGAAGGCGATGGGGCGGCGGAGGCGCGTTTGCACGGCCGTCATCGCCGCACGCCTCGGCTTGTGTGGCTGTGGCGCCGGCCGCGCTGGCCGGGCTGCCGCGGCGACGGTGTGGGAGTTTTGCCGAAGGTTTGGCCATTGTGGCGGGTCGTCGGCTGGGGCTGTGGGGGCGGCATTTGGGCGGGGGCGGCGATTCTCGGCGGGCCGACCCAGGCTGTAGCGCGCGGTAGCTGCAGTTTGGCCGTGGTTTGCGGCGCTGCCGTGGCGACTGGTTGGCGACTGTGGTGTGGCTGTGTGTAGCCCCATCCTCGGTGGTTTGAAAGGCGCGGGCGGTTGTGGCGCAGGTTTGGGGCTGCTCCGCACAGGCTGTCGGACGTTGGGCGGTAGCAAGCGCGGGAGGCGCGGCGCGGCGGCGCGCAGAGTGGCGGCCGCTCTCTCGGCCGTCCGCGCCCGCCCGCGACACTGGCTGGGCCTTGTGATTCTCTGCTCTGCTGCTGTGCTGTGCTTGCGTGCCTGCCTGCCTGCCGTCCCGCTCGCTCTCGCTCTCGCTCTCGCTGTGTGTTACGCGCGTCGTCGAAATGGCAGATCAGGCGGCTACGAACGAGACTGCTGCGGCACCCGCCGCCACCGGCACTACGAAGAAGGCCAAGTCTGCGTCGTCTGCGAAGAAGCCGCGCGCCAAGCCTGCGCACCCGCGCACCTCTGAGATGGTGACGGCCGCCATCAAGAGTCTGAAGGAGCGCGGCGGGTCGTCGCTGCAGGCGATCAAGAAGTACATAGCCGCGCACTACAAGCTGGACGCGGAGAAGCTGGCGCCGTTTATCAAGAAGTACCTCAAGTCGGCCGTCGTGGCGGGCGAGCTGGTGCAGACGAAGGGGAAGGGCGCGTCCGGCTCGTTCAAGCTTGCCGGCGCCGGCGGCGGGGGGGCGGCCGAGGGCGGCAAGGCTCGTGCTGGCGGTGCCAAGAAGAAGCGCGCCGCTCCGGCCAGCAAGGAGAAGAAGGGCGCCCGTGCGGCCGGCGCAAAGAAGGCTGGTGGCGTGAAGGCGGCGACCGGTCGGAAGGCGGGCGCCGCCAAGAAGGCGTCTGCGGCGTCGGCCGCTCCCGCGGGTGCGAAGAAGGCGGCTGCGGCCAAGCCGGCCAAGGCCAAGTCGCCGTCGAAGGCGAAGAAGGCCGCCAAGGTTCCGACGAAGAAGCCGAAGGCGCCGCGCCCGAAGAAGGCGACGACGCCGTCTAAGGCGAAGGCTTCGCCCAAGAAGAAGAAGTAGAGTAGAGGAGAAAGAGATGGGAGAAAGGAAGGGTTTGGCGCTTGACTCCGTCGTCCCCACCCCCCGTCGTCGTCTAGTGGCGCGCAAGAGACGCGCGGCCCAAAACGGCCCTTCTCAGGGCCATCAAAGCACGTCGGGGAAGGTTTTGATTGTCGTGTTGCGGTGTGGGTCTCTGTCTGTCTGGCGTTTCTGTATGCCCGTGGGGATGCTGTTTGCGTGCCGTGGTGGTTGGATTGCGGGGGTCGGTGGCGGGTGTGGGCGGCGGTAGCGGTAGCGGTGTTGTTGTTGTTGTCGTGGTTGATTGTCGCCCTGTTTTTGGCGGCGGCCGGCGGTTGGTTTTCTGTCACGTTGTTTTTTGAATACGTTGGTTGGCTGGCTTGCCTGCGTTCGTTCTTCTCGGATGTCTTGTCTCGTCGTGTCTGGTCTTTGTTTGTTTCTTTGTGTGTGTTATGTTTTGCAACGGGGGGCACGTTGAGATGTGGAAGGAGTCGGCGGGGATTTCGGTGGCGTGTAGAGCGAGCGAGCGAGCGCGCCTGCCTGGCCGTTGGCCGTCGGAGTGGAGTGCGGGTTTTTTTGTTTTCGAAACGAAAGCGGCGGCCGGCCAGCCACCCGTGCGGTGTGACGTCGGCCGTTGGGTATTGTGCGCTTTGAGCGCCGGGGAGGGATGATGTGTGATTGTTGCGCGCTGCTAGCAGGCAGGCAGAGTGAGCGGGTGTGGCGGACGGACGGGAAGTGGTGGTTTTTGTTTTTGGGTTGCGGGGCGAGAGGCAGGCGACCGACAAAGTTTGCTCGCGACGGAGAGATGTTAGTGGCCCTGAAAAGGGCCGTTTTTGTTTGTGCGGTGCGGTGCCGCGGCGCGGTTTAGGCGCGCTCGCCGCGGATGCGGCGCGCGAGCTGGATGTCCTTGGGCATGATGGTGACGCGCTTGGCGTGGATTGCGCACAGGTTGGTGTCTTCGAAGAGGCCGACGAGGTAGGCCTCGCTGGCCTCCTGCAGGGCCATGACTGCGGAGCTCTGGAAGCGCAGGTCGGTCTTGAAGTCCTGGGCGATCTCGCGCACTAGGCGCTGGAATGGCAGCTTGCGGATGAGCAGCTCTGTGCTCTTCTGGTAGCGCCTGATTTCTCGCAGGGCGACGGTGCCCGGCCTGTAGCGGTGGGGCTTCTTGACGCCTCCGGTGGCGGGCGCGCTCTTCCTCGCCGCCTTGGTGGCGAGCTGTTTGCGCGGCGCCTTTCCGCCGGTGGACTTGCGGGCCGTTTGCTTTGTGCGGGCCATAGCGGTAGCGGTAGCGGAGCGGCGTGCGTGGAGGTTAGGTGCGGCGCGGCGTCCGGTGCTGCCTTGACAACGGGCCCGCGCGCCTCCGTGCTGCGCTTATATGCCCTCGGTTGCGCGTGGTGGGGGGAGGGCGGGCCAGAGTCTATATAGGGGGGCGGCGGGCGCGCTGGGCGCAGACCGTAGCCGACTCGCCAGCCGCTGCAGCTGCTGTTTGTGCACGTTTTGCTTTGCCCGAGGAAGGAAGGATGACAGGCCGCGGCAAGGGAGGAAAGGGGCTCGGCAAGGGTGGCGCCAAGCGGCACCGCAAGGTGTTGCGCGACAACATCCAGGGCATCACGAAGCCCGCCATCCGCCGCCTGGCTCGCAGGGGCGGCGTGAAGCGCATCTCTGGTCTGATCTACGAGGAGACCCGCGGGGTGCTGAAGGTGTTCCTGGAGAACGTGATCCGCGACGCGGTGACGTACACTGAGCACGCCAAGCGCAAGACTGTGACGGCCATGGACGTGGTGTACGCCCTGAAGAGGCAGGGGCGCACCCTGTACGGTTTCGGCGGTTAGGCTGCGTCGCAGCGGGCGCTGGCCTTCCCGCGGCCGTGCTTGTGGGTGGGAGAGACTAGAAAACGGCCCTTTTCAGGGCCACCACACTGTTCGGAAGTTGAAAAGTGCGAAAGAGTCTGTGTTGTTGCTGCGTGTGTGCGCTGTGTTGTTTGTTTGTTTGTTTGTTTCTTTCTTTCTTTCCGTTTGAGCGACGTGATGTGACTGGGAGGGGAGAAGGAAAGGAAACGTGTCATGTGGCTGGCTGTGTGTGGAGCTGCTTCGTTTGTGTTTGTTATTGTGTGTCTTTGTATCGATCGCGAACGGAGATGGCGGGCTGTGTGTTGTTGTGCGAGAGGCGGTGATTATTTGCCTGCGTGGTTTGGCTCTGTGTGTTTGCGGCGGCGTTGGGGTTTCCGAGGCAAGGCGTGTGGGCATAGGCGGCCGGATCAGCTGTTTCGTTCGTGTCGACGGCCGTTGCGCGCGGGAGTGGAGGGCGGTGTGTCGACACGCCTCCCTTTAACAATGGTCATTATTGCTGCCGTTGTCGTTTGGAAGGCGACTGCGACCGTGCAAAAAAAAAAAAAAAAAAAAAAAATGTGTGTGTTTGTTGGGCCACACGGGCTGTGTGGACGACAAGATGGCGGACGTGCGCCGGCGGCGGCTGTGCTGTGAAAGTGCAAAGTTAAAACAAAACAAGGTGCGGCGAGGACGACTGAAATTTTGCTTTGGACGTAGGTTTGTGTGGTGGCCCTGAAAAGGGCCGATTGTTGTGGGCCGGGCCGAGCCGGCAAAGCGCGTTGCGTGCAGGGGAGCACGCGGCGCTGCGATTGCCTGGCCTCCTTTAGGCCTTCTTCTCGGTCTTCTTTGGCAGCAGGACGGCCTGGATGTTGGGCAGGACACCACCCTGTGCGATGGTGACGCCCGACAGGAGCTTGTTGAGCTCCTCGTCGTTGCGGATGGCAAGCTGCAGGTGGCGCGGGATGATGCGCGTCTTCTTGTTGTCGCGGGCCGCGTTTCCTGCCAGCTCGAGCACCTCAGCCGCGAGGTACTCCATGACGGCGGCGAGGTAGACGGGCGCCCCGGCGCCGACGCGCTCTGCGTAGTTTCCCTTGCGCAGGAGGCGGTGGATTCTGCCGACCGGGAACTGGAGCCCAGCCCTGCTTGAGCGGGACTTTGACTTGCCCTTGACTTTGCCTCCCTTTCCGCGTCCGGACATGGCGATGGGCTAGCGACGGTGCACACGAAACGGAAACGAAAACGACCGGTGCGAGCGGCAGCGAGTCGAGCAGCGGAGTGCGTGCCGGCGCAGCCTGCCTGCTGCTCCTTTTCTGACTTCCTTACTGTGAGGAGGTTCAGGTGGAAGTTTGTGGCCTGTTGGCCTTTACTCCCCTGGGATGATTGATGAGTCTTCTTTCTTGACTTGTAGGTTCTTCTGTACTGGCAAGGAGTGCCGATGACCTATCTTCTGAACTTGTCGTTATGACGATTCTTCTTTTTCTTCTTTGCTGTGGCTGAGGGCTCTTCCTCGGTTGGGATGTTGTGCAAAATGCATCCCGCCTTATCATATTCACCGTTGACGAGAGCGATGATTATACAGCGCATCTGCGCATCTGTGAAGATAGGGTAGGAGTCAATCAGATTGAACTCCTCCCTAGAAAGACCCAGAAGGCCTTCAGGATACCCGAGTGGGCGATGCGGGAGTTGTGGTTTAGGATGGTTAGGAGGAACGAAGGGATAAGGGTTGTCGTGGTGGGGGTAAGTACCGTCGCGAAGCGATGCAGCGATCTTCTGCGTCACAGCGCTTGCGCTGTACATGTCCGGAAGCGGGAGGAATGGGACTTCTTCCCACTCGTCTTCGTGCGCTGCTGCCTCGGTGTCCGTCTTGGGCTCCCCTTCGGCAGGCACGTCGGTCTGCGTGGCCACCGTCGCAAACTTCTTCTCTCGTGGAGGAGTCGTCTGGCTGGCGGTGTCGACCGCTGTGGCGGAAGCTGCCTTGGCTGAGCGAAGCTCCTGCGTCAGCTCAGCAATCTGACGCCGAGCCTCGCCCAGTTCCGCCAGCATGGTCGCCCTCTCTTCCGCCATGGCGGATTTGAAGGCGGACATGGCTTCTTCCACGGCGCCGTGAAGGCGCCTGGTCACGTCGTCTTCTGTGCAAGTGACCACCTCTTCGTGTGTGGTGGTCACTTGCTTCTGGGTCTTCTTCGCCGGTCCCCGCCAGTTCCTTCTGTAGGCGCAGGAACGCGCATTTGCCGCGTGAGCGCCGCCGCAGTTGGCGCAAGTGCAGGGGGCGTCCTTCGGCTTCTTGCAGTCGCGTGTGTCGTGTGTTTGCGCACACTTCAAGCACGCGACTGCTCCGCTGCATTGCTTGGCAACGTGGCCAAGCTTTTGGCAGCGAAAGCACTGCGGTGTAGACTTCTTATTCTTCTTCCCGGCTGGTCCTGCTAACGTGAGCAGCAACTCAGCCAAGGCAGCAGCTTTGCGTCCACTTCCGCGTCCCGACATCACGAATAGCAACAGCGACAACGAGCTAACGTGTGCCGGCGCAGCCGGGGTGGGGGTGCTTTATGGGCTCGGGTGCGGCGGCCGGTTGCGCGCGCGCCCCATTGGTCGGCGGCCGCAACAGGGCGAGCTGGTAAAGGTGCGGCGGCGGCTGGCGGCGGGTGCCACTGTGTGGGGAGACGCTGACTAGAGCGGAGCGCTTGCTACTGGTGTTGCTGCTGCCGTACGTTGGTTCGAGATGCCGCCCAAGACTAGCGGGAAGGCCGCCAAGAAGGCTGGCAAGGCGCAGAAGAACATTTCGAAGGGCGACAAGAAGAAGAAGCGCAAGAGGAAGGAGAGCTATGCCATCTACATCTACAAGGTGCTGAAGCAGGTGCACCCTGACACGGGCATCTCGTCGAAGGCGATGAGCATCATGAACAGCTTCGTGAACGACATTTTCGAGCGCATTGCGGCCGAGGCTTCTCGCCTGGCGCACTACAACAAGCGCTCGACCATCACGTCCCGCGAGATCCAGACCGCTGTGCGGCTGTTGCTGCCTGGCGAGCTGGCCAAGCACGCCGTGAGCGAGGGCACGAAGGCGGTGACCAAGTACACGAGCTCCAAGTAAGGAGGTGGCTCTGGAATGGAAGGAAGGATGGAGAAGGCTCCTCCGTTGCGAGAGCGGCAAAACGGCCCTTTTCAGGGCCACCAACTTGCCTTTTGCGGGAAGGGCGGAATTGTTGTTGTTGTTGTTGTTGTTGTTGTTTGTGTGGACGGCTGTGATGTATGTGTGCATTTTGATTGTGGGTGGGGGGGGGGCGCGTCAAAGCGTGTTGCGGGGTACGGCCACGAGGTTGGTCGCCGTGGCGTGGAATGGTGGCACGCCTCGTTGGAGTGGTTTTGACCCATTGGTGTTGGTGTGTGTGTGTGTGTTACCTGTCTGCGAGGGGGGACAGTGCGATCGGCGACTTTTGTGTCACCGTAACGACGGCCGTTTGCGGGTTTGTTTTTTTGCACATCATACATGGCGAGGGTGAAATGTGAAATGTTTTTGTTTGGTTTTTTTTGCCGCCCACTATTCCCTTTGCTGTACGCCGAGTTTGACAATGGTGCGACGTAACTGCAGCGTGGAGGTGTGTGAGTGACGTTGAAATGAACGTGCCATTAAGACGCAATGTTGTTGTATTGTACTGTACGTGTACGGCGACACGCACGATGATGTACCATTCGACTCTGATTTTTGATAGCCGTGTCTGACTGATTGCGTACGACGCACGCACACCGATGTCGTCATTCAAGATGCACGCGTGTCCAGTGCAGTACAGTAAGCGCGACGCTAGACGACGACGACGACGGCGGCGGCGGCGGCGGCGGCGGCGGCGGCGGCGGCGGTCGTTTGTTTGGCGAATGTCTGTACACGTGTTTGTCTGTGTCCATCCGGTATGTATTTGTTTGTTTGCAAGTGTTTTGTGTGTCGGTGACGTGGTCCGATCCGTCGCCCCCTGAGTAACTGTCGATCGGCGCGATAGACCGGCGTCACGCAACTGAACCGAAGTCTTGGGCACACCCGTCATACTGTTGTACACCGTCGCGCTGAGAACGGTAACGAAAGGTTGACTTTGATCGGTCGAATGTCTGGGCAGAACGTGAGGAATGAGGCAAGAGTGCAAGGAGGAAAGGACAGAGGGGGGGCAAAAGAGAGAGGAAGGGAAAAAGGGGAGAAACGCATTCGTAGAGCAACGGAACGTTCCCGTGTCGGAGGCGTATTGGAGCCGCACTGAAATGCGTTTAACGGCGGCGCGGCTGCAAGTGTCTGCCGTGGTGAACGTTACCTTTGACGGCTGCATTGGGCTTTGCCTTTGCTTTTGCTTTTGCTTTTGCTTTCGCTTTCGCTTTCGCTTTCGCTTTCCCGGATGTACGTAACGTTTGTTGATATGGTTCTGAGGAAGAGTGTATGACAGTGCCGTGCCGTCCATGTTCGTGTGCCCTCCCATTGTGTGTATGCTATTGTCTGTGTACTTGAATGATGTATGTAGGTGTTAGTGGACATGTTTTACCAGTGGGGGGAAATGGATCGTCGATAGTTGCCGTCACTCTGTCACGGTCGAGATGACGCACCCTCCGTACAGAAAGGTGTCGAGAAAGTGTGTGTGTGTGTGTGCGTCCGTGAATTGGCAGTGTTTGGAGGTGGGCGTGCCCTGCATGTGGCCCGGAAGGCTGTTCGTTTGGCGGTAGTGTTGTGTGGACAGGGGAGGGGCATGCGTAACGCTGCTGGCATGGCATTTCGGGAGATGGGAGGGGGCAAACGAGGAAACGAGGAGCGGCGGCCAAAGAAAGATGGGACGGGGAGGGGCGCGTTGTGGGTGGCTTGCGCCTGTGCTCGGCGTTGTGGTTTGTGCAAAAGAGGAGGAGAAAAACAATGAGTTGCCAGGGAGGGGAGCGGTGTGGTTGTCGTGGTGTAGCCGCAGACGCGGCTGTCAGTGAACGTGGCGAGACGGACGGATGCGCGGAGGGGCGGGGGCGGCGCATTTCGCCGGTGCCGTGCCGTGCCATGCCTGAAAGCCGCGTGGTCGCTGTGTTGTTGGTGGCGTGGGGGCGAGGAGAGTACCGTACGGGTGTGCTTGTGCGCCGGAAATGGCACACTGCGCCTGCCCGTCTTGGAGGCTGATGGCTGTGGTGTGGAAATGGGGCGCGGTGATGTTGAAGCAGTTGGAGAACAGAAAAGAAACCAAGAAAACGGAAGGCGTGATGCGGCGGTGGTGGTGAGAGCGGGAAAAACAAAACAAAACAAAAAAAACAACAAAAAAAAGAAGGAAAAACAACAAGAAACAAAAAAGAAAACAAAAAGTCTATCAATATTAAAATGTAAATGGAAATGGAAATGGACCCAGGTATAACCTCCCTGCACAAATAGCAGAGAGTCCGATGATAATAAAAATGTGCCAGAATGTTAACGTCCCTACAAAACAAACCCAACGATAATATTAATGAAAGAATGAACCGTATGTAACATTGCAACAGACATAATGAAACCTGATGAATTGTATAAGGGCAGCAGCGTTGACCTTTGGCCCTGTATTCAGAATAAAAAGAGCCAAAGATCGTTACCCCAATGAAAAAGACACTGAAACACGTATGTAACATAGCAGCGATGGCGAGACATTGTAGCATCTGTGACCAGAGAGTTTGCGCTGGACCGCGCGAGTGTTGCGAGCGGTTCTCAGTCAGTCAGTCAGTCAGTCAGTCGTTGCGAGTCTGTAGCTCTGTCTAGTTGAGGCCTGTACTCTGTCAGTAGTCGTCGCGTGCAGTACGCTAATAGTCGTCATGCAGAGCGGTCGGTCAGTAGTAGCAGCCGAGTGCGGTTGTGTGATGTAGGCGGTCGGCAACACTGGTCAAGATGGTGAATAAGGTATACTGTTTAATTAATATAATCATTAGATAATGAAAAATTTCATTTATTGTAATTATTCTCCAACAAGTTCCCCAATAATAATTTTTATTTCAAAAGCATTTGTCAAACATTTAATTTTTTATTGAACTAAAGAGTTCGTTGCACTTCACATTTCATTCCACTTCTTTGAAGAAAAATTTCACTAAAATCACAAAAAAAGAGAATATTATTATTTGCAATGCAGTTCCTCCAAGCGCTGCGCAACAACAAGAGCAGAAATGTGACATCCATTTATTCTGAGGTAAGACTTTAATTCTGATTGTTTTGCACAGGGCCAAAGACCGATATTTCGGTTTAATTGAAGTTTCTTGTCACTGAACGGACTTTAAATGTTGTGAAGAATTTATATTTGAGTCAGATTGCGAATTTCACATTTTTGTTGCCATTTTCAATACCTCACATTGTGGGCGAGGTTACAATTAGGGCAATGTCCATTAGCATCCGTAAATAACATTGTCCATTATTTTAAATTTTGCGGGGAGGTTACAACACACAAAAAAAAAAAAAAAATTGCATTTATATCCGCTCCTCAATTGTAGATACCCCTTACACAGCTGTGTGCAATGAATGAGTGCTGGCTGGTAATTAATTGCACTCCTTGGAGGGAAATGCCATAGGAAGTAGTCTTTAAAAAGTGAATGTTTTTCGTTAAAAGACAAAGGTTACTTTAGAAAAAAGTAATAGTGGGGCTTTTGTTGTTGAACAAAATAAGTACAATGAACATACGTTATCAGATTTGCGCAATGCAGCTTCACACTACCTTTTGATTATAACACAATATACTATACATCGTCCCGAACCGTGACCAGAGTCGCGAGACGAGCAGAGCACGCCGCCGACGCCCGCTCAGTACAACCGTCCACCCGCTACTACTGTCGACCGACTACTACCTCTCCCGACTCGCGCTACAATATATATAACAACTGTTCCTGGCGACCCGGTGCGTGCCACTACTGTCGTCTGGCGCGGTCCAAGCGCCGACTAGCAACGATAAATAACTCTCTGGTCAGACAGAGATGCTGTCATGCCTCGCCATCGCTCTGGTAATGAATACATACGTGTTGCAGCGTGCGTACCACCGGAACACGCAGTGGCGGAGCCAAAGACTGTGTTGTCGAGGTCGAGTGCGAGCGGGAAGAGAGGCAGCGTCGGCACGGAGATGCAAGCGAGCGCGAGACGCACGGGGGCTGCGGCGTGGCGCGTTTGCGGTCGGCGCCTTTGGTGGCAACGGCCGGGACAAGCAGCGGTGTATGGTGTGGTGCGGGGCGGACAGGGGCGGCGGTGGACGGGGAGGAGGAGGCGGCGCGACGACGGCATGGGGGCGAAAACGGGACGGGGGACGGCGGATGTTGAGAGGCGTCACGCGCGGACAGGACACAGACACAGAGACACACAGATTGGAAAGGGAGGGTGCGCGGTAGTAGTTGGGAATGTGCGTACCGTGCGGGATGGGAGTGGGCGAGGAACACGGTCGTGGCCCCTGTTTTGGGTGCGTGTGATGACGTCGGTGTGTTGTGGGAAGGGAAGGTGCTGTGGCGGCGGCGCGTAATGGGCGTAGGCCGAAAAGAGAAAGGAACGTGGGCAGTGTGTTGGCAAGCGTCGGTTCGACTGCGACGTTGATGGGCAGGGCAGGGCAGGGCAAGGTTAATGGTGGTAGGAGTAGGCGTGTGGGCGCAAAAAATCTGCCGCTGCAGGCGGTGCCGTAACCGCCATGGCGGGAAGGAGAGAGGGCCAAAGAAAGAAAGAAAGAAAGAAAGAAGAAAACAAAAAAAAAAAAAAAAAAAAAAGAAAAACAAAAAAAGGAGGGAGGGGGGGGGGCGAAAGTGGAGAGGCGGTGGTGTGAGAAGGGCGGGGGCGGAAGGAAGGCAGGCAGGAAGGACAAGAGGCGAGGCGACGGCTTGCTTTGTGTATCGGTCGGTCTCTGGCTATGCTTCGTTTTCTGCAGCAGGGTCGGTGCGCGGCGTGGCTCGCGGCAGTGGGAACGCCTGGCGGCTGGACGGCCAGCAATGCGGTTGGATGGGCGGCCACAGCACCGCACCTGTGCCCGAGGAGGAGACGCTGGCGGCGGGCCCTGAGGTGAGGCCGGCTCGGCTGGGGCTGTGGATGTGTAGGTGTGCGCCGCTGCTGCAACAACGAGTAAAACGCGAAAAGAAGGGATGGCGGTAGAGAGAAGAAAAGAAAAAAAAAAAAAAAAAAAGGTCGTGTTGTGTTGATGCGCAGGCAGACGCGTACAGAGAGACGAGCCCGGTCGGCAGCAGGGTGTGGCCGTGCCGAGTGCAGAGCAGCGGCGGCTCGGTTCGGTTCGGTTCGGCCCGGCCCGGCGGGCCACGCTGTTGTCGCGGACGTGAGCGCCCCCTGGCGGGTGGCCGGAGGCGGCGCGGCGTGTTGGACGTGTGGCTGGTGGCAGTGCACAATTTGCGAGTGGCTGGCGGTGTGGTGTGGCGGTTGGCGCGTCGGGCGGCGGAGAGAGAGAGGGAGGAGAGGTATGTGTTGCGGGCGCCCTTTGCTGCGCTGCGTCGTTGCGTGTGCCGTACAGGGCGGGCGCTTGTCGACTGTGTGGGCGGTGTGGCGAATTGGCGTGAATGAAACGGCTGCCGAGAGGTGTGTGGTAGCGAGCCGGTCGGTGTCAGTGCGAAGGGGAATGTGCGTGCGTTTGGCGGTTTCGGTGTGCTTTTTGCGGCGTGAGAGTGGGAATTAGTGGGGCCGGCTGTTGTGTTGGTTCCTTGTGTCTTGTGTCGCGTAGCTTGATGGCAACGTGGAAGGACGCCGGTTTCGTTTCGAGCCTTGCGTGTGGTTGTCGACGTTGACTGGTTGGCGTGTGCCGATGCACGTGCATGTGTGGGTCGCGAGTGCGTTTTTGGCTGGCTGTGTGTGTGTGTGTGTGTGTGTGTGTGTTTGTTTTGGGGGGGAAGGGGGAGGCGGTGGTGAAAGTGCAGTCGTTGCCACGGGCGTCGTCGGGTGGGGCTGGGGCTGGGGCTGGGGCTGGGGCTGGGGCTGTGCGTCGTGGCGGAAAGGTGGTAGGTTGCGGGAAGCGAGCCCGTCGTTGACGGTGTCGCGTGAGTTGTGAATCGAGTGGGGCGCGGGGCGCGGGACAGGAGCAGCGTGCCGCTGCGTCATGGTCGTCAGCAGAGGCTGTGCGTGTGCTTGTCCTTTTTGTGGGCGGTTCGTGCGAGGCGTTTTTGTTTTGTGTTGCCCTAGTTGTTAGTTTATTTTGTTTGTGTTTGTTATTTTGAGACGACGACGACTGGTTGGTGGCGTGCGCGCGAAGTGGCGGTGTGCGCTTCCCGTGTCGTTTGTGTCGTTTTGTTTTTGTGTGTTTTTTTTTGCACTGGGCCCCGGGGGGTGGGTGGTTGGGTGGGTGGGTGGGTGCGTGTGTGTCGATTGCCGGCTGGCGAAAGGTGCGCCATCGGCGGGGTGGGTCGCCGGCACAAGTAGAGGCGGCGGCGTTGTTGCTGTTGTTGTGTGGTGTTTGTTGTTTTGTTCGGCTGTGTCGGCGAGCTGTGTTGCGGTGCGTGTGAATGGTGGTGCAAAAGTGCTGGCGTTGGGGCTGCGACTGCGACGGCGGCGAGCCGCGGGCGCGCATGATAGTGATGTTGTGAACAGCGGCTGTGTACGGTAGTGGTGTTGTTGTAGCACGACGTGCATCCGGGCCGGCGCGGAAAGCGCAGTTGCGGGCGGTTGCCCTTCGGTGCCAGCCATGTCGCGTGAGCGGCGGGTTGCTCTGGGTTGTTGTGTGGTGCCCTTTGGCCGGTGGGGGTGGTTCGCGTGTGTCTCGTTCGCGCTCGGTATCTGGTCGTGGTCGTGCTGCTCCCCCGTCTGTCGGCGGTTTTCGACGTCGTCTGTACGTTTTTGTTCGTTTGCGGCGTGCCTGCCGACGTCGTCCCGTCGCGACGCGACCGTTCAACCGAAAGTGTGGCGCCCGAAGGTGAACGAACGTAACCCTGACCTCGGCGCTTTACGCTGAGCCGAGCGAACCGAACCTAACCTAACCTGTGGTGTGGCGAGGTGAGCTCAGCCTGTGAGCCCCTAACGTCTACGTAAGGTAAGCTGTCCGGCTCACGCCTCACGTTTGAACGCTTTTTTAACCTACGTTTGACGCTTCTTAACCTAGCACTGACCCCTTAACCTAACGTGTAACCTAACCTAACCTAACCTAACCTGTGACGCCTGACGTGTTTGAATGCTTAACCTAAGTTTGACGCTTAACCTAACCCAAGTCCCCTTAACCTAACCCACGTCCACCTAACCTAACCTAACCTAACCTAACCTAGACGTGTAAACGTAATGTGTAACGCGTAACGTGTAAGGTCGGCTGTCGTGTGTGCTGACGGCAGATTGGGTTGGTCTGTAGATTCGGATTGCGGTTTGCCTCGGTCGAGGGGTTGGGTCGGAAGCGGCGAGTGGCGGCGGCGCCTGTTGCGCAGGCGGCGTCCGTTTGCGGCGGGCAATTGTTGAGAAACGGCTGTGAATGTTGGCGGGCGAGAGGAGGAGGACGGCGCGCGATGTGGCCCGACGGCTGCGGGCCGATCGGGAAACGGCGGGAGGGCGACGGAAGGCGATGGGGCGGCGGAGGCGCGTTTGCACGGCCGTCATCGCCGCACGCCTCGGCTTGTGTGGCTGTGGCGCCGGCCGCGCTGGCCGGGCTGCCGCGGCGACGGTGTGGGAGTTTTGCCGAAGGTTTGGCCATTGTGGCGGGTCGTCGGCTGGGGCTGTGAGGGCGGCATTTGGGCGGGGGCGGCGATTCTCGGCGGGCCGACCCAGGCTGTAGCGCGCGGTAGCTGCAGTTTGGCCGTGGTTTGCGGCGCTGCCGTGGCGACTGGTTGGCGACTGTGGTGTGGCTGTGTGTAGCCCCATCCTCGGTGGTTTGAAAGGCGCGGGCGGTTGTGGCGCAGGTTTGGGGCTGCTCCGCACAGGCTGTCGGACGTTGGGCGGTAGCAAGCGCGGGAGGCGCCCATCCGCCAGTCGTTATGTCCCAAGAAGAGGAGAGCAACACAGGATTTACCTGACGGCATTGCCTGCATTCGTCAGAGGAGAGAGGGTGTGTTGAACTTCTTTATTTGTTGTATGGCATCGGGGTATGCGGGATCATAAAAAGAAAATCATAGGGACGGAGCTGCAAGCAGCGTCCGCTTGGTGCACTCCCGAGTCTCAGCGGTCGAGGAGTGCAACAGGCCGCTGATAGCGGTCACGAACATCTTGAGGTGCGCCAACGTCTCGAATGAGTGGATTGGCAGAGGCGCGCGACCGTCGGTAAAAACGGCTGGCATTCTGCTGTATGCGGGGCATCACTTCCAGTTCATCAGCTGCATGGTGGAGGTACTGATGCGGAAACTGCGGGTGTACATGGAAGACCCGCCGGAGGATCTTATTCTGTTGCACCTGAAGACGCTGAATATGCGTGGGAGCCGCATTGCCCCAGGCCTCACACGCATAGTCCACAATTGGTCGTATAAATAAGCGGAAGATGAGGAGGCCATTCCGGATGGAGAGGTCAGACCCTTCATTAAGGAATGGGTACAGCGCACCCATCCGCTGGTGGACTTTGGTACGGACAGCGTCGATGTGTGGCTTCCACAGTAGGCGATCGTCCATGATAACGCCCAGGTACCGGACGGTCTTCTGCCAGGGGAGGGCGGTCCCATAGAGTCGAAGTGGCGGGGCCGGCATCGTCGTCTTCCTCGTAAAGACGATGGCCTGCGTCTTCAGGGGGTTGAACCGGATGCGCCAGCGAGCTGCCCAGATCTCGAGGTCGTCGCATGCCTGCTGCAACCGGGAATGCATGGCGGCATGCCACCGGCTCCTGGTGTAGAGCATCGTATCGTCGGCGTAGACGGCTTTCTCCACTCGGGGCGACGTCGGAAGGTCCGAGGTAAATATAGTATAAAGGACGGGGCCCAGGACGGAGCCCTGCGGCACCCCGGCGACGATAGGTCTGGCAGTGGAGAGAGCCGCGTCAACGCGGACAGTGAAAGTACGGTGCTGCAGGTACGACGCAATGAGGCGCACGTACGCTCGGGGAAACCCAAGGTGGTCCATCTTCCAGAGAAGTCCAGCATGCCAAACACTGTCAAAGGCCTTCGTGACATCTAGAAGAACCGCTCCACAGTATTCCCGGTTGTTGAAGGCGCGAGTGATGTACTCCACAACACGTACAATCTGCTGGGTCGTGGAGTGGCCGCTGCGGAATCCAAACTGTTCCGGGGGGAGGATTTCCCGAATATCCAGGATGGTCCGGAGTCGCTGAAGAAGAAGCCGCTCAAACAGCTTGCTGATGTGCGGAAGCAAACTGATAGGCCGGTAGGATTTTGGGTCCTTCCGATCCTTGCCCGGCTTAGGAACAGCAATAACGATGGAGTGCTTCCACGCTGCAGGGTAGGTGCGAGTCCGCAGAACCCAATTGAAGATGGCAGTGAGATGAACCACAGCCAGGAGCGGCAGGTTCTTCAGGACCCGGCCGGTAATGTCGTCAACACCTGGAGCCTTGGACGCCGGGAGAGCCTTGATGCTTGCACGGACTTCGGCCGCTGAAATAGGTGGTATGTCGTCACGGTCCTCCTCCCCATCCCCGTGGAGGATGGTCTGCACTGCTGCGTCAACCTGGTCGACGTGTAGCTGGTCCACATCTTCTTGAAGGGGGGTAAAATTCTCCTGAAAGATGTCCGCAAGGAGATTCGCCTTATCCTCATGTAGATAGGCCGTCCCAGTCGGTGTTGCAAGAGGGGGCATCCGTGTCCTGCGCTTCGTAAAAAAGCGGACCGCATTCCAGTGCATGGGGTCAGGGGTGAACGCCTGCAGTTTCTCAGCCCAGCGTCGATTCTTATGCTGGACAATTGCGGCCTTGATGTCACGGCGCAGGCTGTTGATGTGGCGCTTCAGCTGTGGGTCCCTGGTCACACGCCATTCCTTGCAGAGGCGATTACGTGTGCGTATGTCCTGGAGGATTTCCGCTGGGAGAGCGGAAGATGCGACTGTGCTGGTGCGCGGGCGGGGCGACGCTCCCACCAGAGCTGCTGTGAGTGTATCAGCAAACTGGGCTGCAGAGGCCTCGTGAACGCCGACGCCATCCACCTGTCGCTGCAGGGCTGCAGTAACTCGACGCTGAAAGCACGGCCAGTCCGTGCGGTTGAGATTGAGCCGGCTCGTACTCTGCACCGGGGCGACGTCCAGTTGAAAGAGAACTGGCAGGTGGTCGGAGTTCAGTTCGTGAAGGACTTCAGCAGTCAGGAACTGATTAAGTCCCCGAGTAATGGCGATGTCAAGAATGTCGGGCCTCCCTCTGCTAGGATAACACGTCGGCTCCACGGGCCCACAGACATACGCGTTCACCTCTTCAGTGGCCTGGAGTAGAAGGCGCCCATTACGATTGGTGACCAATGAATTCCAGGCCGCATGTTTGCAATTAAGGTCACCTGCGATGAAATATTTGCCTGGAGTCCGCAGAAGGAGACGGGCATCATCAATGAGGAGCTGGCGGCGAGGGCTCCGGTAGACAGCCATAAACGTGACCGGTCCAGTGGCTGTTTCAACCTGGACAGCAGTGACTTCTATAGACCCGATGGCAGGCGGTTGAATTTCACGATGCGGGATGGAGGAGCGGATGAAGATCGCCGTGCCACCCCCCTGCGTCGGTCTGTCGGTCCGAAAGCAGCGGTAATTTGCGATGTTGGAGCGGATGCCTGGTTTGAGAAACGTCTCATTCACCAGGCATATGTCCACGTCATGTTCAAACAAGAACTGCCGAAGCTCCTCAAGGTCGTAGGTGAGGTTGGCGGCATTATAAGCCACTATGCGGAAATCATCCAAGCGGCGGCGTCTAGGCATGCTGGGCTACTGAAGTGTCGGCAGTGGGAGCCCGAAGGCTGCGTGAGATCGTCGCCTCCACTGTGGCGGCGATGGTTGCAGGCAGGTTGACGATGGCGGTGGTCAACTCGGTCACCATCGTGGTCAGATGCTGCAGCAGCTGGAAAACGTCTTGGAGTCCAACAGTAGGCACAGCTGTAGGCGAAGGAGAAGCTGGCTGGCGGTCCTGGCGTGCAGGAGGCGGTGGGACGCTGGGCACCTCGGCAGCCGCGGTCGCCCGTGGTTGGGAGACGCCCTTTAGTGCATCTGCCACTGTGACACCGGGCTGGATCATCGCGGACCGGCGTTCAAGTAGGGAGGGCCACGTACGCTTGTCACTGGCCGGCCGTGTGGGCGGCGGTTGTCGCCTCCGTCGGGTATCAGCACGTCGGGAAGGCGGGACGGGCGGAAGACCCCGCTGCCGACGGCTAGCCTCCTTATGCTTCGCGCAGGAACGAAAATTGGCAGGATGACTGCCTCCACACAGGCCACAGACGGGCGGCTCATCCTTGCTTCGTGGACAAAGGCGGCTGTCGTGGCCAGCACCACACTTGACGCACATAGGCGGCATAGTGCAGTGACGGGCCACGTGGTTGAACCCTTGGCACCGGAAGCATTGGACCGGGCCACGGGACTTCCGCAGACGTTCCACGGTGACGGAGAGGTCGTAAATCCTGGTTAGCTGGAATATTTCCCGATGCCGAGGAGTGTCCTGCAGGACGACGACGCGGTGGCCAGTAAGCTGATTGGTCCCGGGCATACGATGGTAATCCACCACCGTCGCGACGAAGCCGAGGTCCTCCAGTTCTTCCTTCAGTTCGTCATGGGTGAGAGACGCCGGAATGTGCTTCAACAGCGCCTTCAGAGTCGGCGGACGGACCGCTGGATAGGTATACATGGGGATACCCTCTCGCCCAACCATATCCATTACAGTCACATAATCCTCAGTACAGGAGAGGTTGAGTTTGAGGGTATCACCCCCCGTCTGCTTGGCAGTAAACGACTGCTTACAGTGTTCCTTTAACCACGTGTGCAGTTGCTTGTAGGAATTCTTAAACTGCAACACAATGGGCGGCACCTTCCGCTGCAGCTGAGGCTGGGACGGTGGCTGCTGCGCCCCCTGCTGTTGCTGTTGCTGCTGGGGCGGTGGAACGTCGTCCGCGCCGTCTTGGATGACGTCGTAGCGGTTAGACGTTGGCACCGCGTCCGTGTCAGGCCGCCGCTGCGGCTGCTTCGAGACCTTCTTCTTTGGTGGCTTCCGGAAACCGTCATCTGCCCCGGTGGCGGCGTCGCCGGTGCGCTTACGACTATGCTGCTGGTGGCCGTCGTCATCTTCACCCGAAGAGTCATGAGTGCAATCCATACCGAGATCCAAAGTCCTTGCACAGGTCGTCAACAGATCGTTTTCACGGAGGCGTTGCCTGGTCATCATAGGTGGGGGGCCGGATGAGGCCGCCGACGAAGTATTCTCCGCCGGACGGCGATCCGCCACACCCTCAGCCGGAGTAGCGTCCGTAGACATAACGAGCTCTCGCGCGACACGTCCGCTCTCGTCGGAAGACTAACTCCGAATGCGGGAGGCGCGGCGCGGCGGCGCGCAGAGTGGCGGCCGCTCTCTCGGCCGTCCGCGCCCGCCCGCGACACTGGCTGGGCCTTGTGATTCTCTGCTCAAGAAAGGGTTGGAGTCCCTTAGCGATCGTAGTGCGTGTGGAAGCCTTGTGCGACTCGCCGCTATCGAGAGCTACAAAACTCTGCGATTCACTTGCTTCTTAGCGAGTACTAAGCAATTTGTCGTGTTATAGGACCGACATAGAGTGTAGGCAAGATAGTGCGGACTAGCCGCACTTGTAGGATGAATAGAGTAGGGGACGACGAGGAGCCAGGGCCCCACCCGCGGGTGGCAAGCCCGCGTTCCTCTAGGCCAGAACAGACACACAGGGCTGAGGTAGAACTCGCGAGCAGGACCACTCAGGGCGCTCGACCGCGACACCCCGCCCCACCGGCCCCCACGCCTGAAGACTTATGCACTGCGATGATTCAAGAGAAACTGGAACAACTCCGCCGCGACCGCGACGCACGAGCAAAGGAACTCGCAAGACGGCGGGAGCAGGACGGCCCAACCACCAGTGCCAACTCATCTTCTGACGACTGCCGAACGAAGAGTCACAATCCGACGGAACAACACAATGCCATGGACTATCAGGACGAATCCAGCGACTCTGATGCACCATTCCAGGAAGTCAGACGCCGCCGGAAAGGCACCAAACGCAGGAAAGCCGAAGAAAATACCCCCATGCAGACGGAACAACGAGCTGTACCCACCACCAACTACTACGCACCACTACAGCAACAGGACCCAGCAATGGAAGACCAACACCAGCCTCAGCCTAACGACACAAATACTCAGGACGCCACAGCTCCGCCGCCGCCGAAACCGAGAATACCACCTGTGACAATCAACTACACTGGAAAATACCTGGAACTAAACGCTCAATTAAAGCAGAAGATCAGCGGACCACTCAAGGCGATCTACAAAAATAATCAGATCAAATACCACTTTGAAACGCTGGCAGACCAACGAGCAGCACTGGACTACCTCCATTCCATCAACATGCCCTATTTCACCCACCAAGCAGCAGAAGACAGAGAACTCCAAGTGGTCCTCAAGAATATCCCAGAGGAAATTACCGAAGACGAACTCGCCGCCGAACTTCGCCACATGCAATTCACAGTCACGAACGTACACCAGTTCAAGAAACGAGACCTGACCTCCAAGAAACTGATTCCACAGTCGGCTTACTGTGTATCTCTGCCACATGGACAGAAAAGCCGCACCATCTACGACGTACAATACCTCTTCCATACCAGAATTAAGGTGGAAGACTACAAGCCACTTGATGGGCCTGCCCAGTGCAAGAAATGCCTCAAATTCAACCACACTGGCCGGTACTGTCAGATGCCGGTCAGGTGTGTACGCTGTGGCGGCCACCACCACGCAAAGGATTGTACCAAGCCACGAACAGAACCACCCATCTGCGCAAACTGTCGCCAAGAAGGCCACCCTGGGACTTGGCGTGGTTGCCCTGAATTTCAGAAGGCGATACACGCCTACCAACTGCGACCTCCACCATCCAAGGAGCCCCAACAACCACCACAGCCGTCGTTTGCGGCGACTCCGAAGGACTTCCCATCTCTCCGAACACCCTGGACGGCTGGATCGTCGTTATTTCAAACACCAACCCAGCAACAACCAACTCGACCGAAAAACACGGCGCGCCAACGACTGCACGATCTTCGCCAGCAACAACAGCAGCAACGATCCACGGACAACGCCCTCGGACTGTCCGATATCATCGCCGCGCTATCTAACATGGGCTCCATCATCAACTTACTAAAAACGAAGAACGTCTTTGCCATCTTAGCAGATACAGCTCGCAAATTCAACGACGCACCGGATCTGTTATCCAAACTACTCACTCTACTGGAAGGAATCATGGCCTTTTTCACCGACTAACATGGATCAAGAGCGGCATCAACACAGAAACCTTACATTCTGCTTTTTTAACGCCAACGGCGTCGCTCCCAAGAAAGTAGAACTCACCGACTTCGTCGAACACCACAAAATTGATGTGCTACTATTGTCCGAAACGCATCTGCGACCCACCCAAACCTTCAACATTCGCAACATGGTGGGATACCGCACTGACCGCCACAATCGGCGCGGTGGAGGTACAGCAATCTACCTGCGATCTTCCCTCACTCACTCTCTCGAAACCTTGCCTGACATGACGAGTCTGGAAGCCACAGCAGTCACGATCGCCACCATACACGGGAAGCTCACGTTCGTCGCAGCCTACTTGAGCCCTGGCGCAGCCTTCACAGATGAAGACTTTATCTCCATCTTTGATCGATACGACAGAGTCCTCCTTTGTGGGGATCTTAATGCGAAGCATGTAGCATGGAACTCGCGGCAGACGAACGCCAAAGGCACCCGTCTCTACGAACTTGAAATTCGGCTCCAAGCATTCACACAAGGTCCTGAAGAACCGACTTACCTGCCTACTGTTCCACGCTATCAGCCGGATGTCCTAGATGTGGCCATAATCAAAAACATGAATCCCGATCTGTCACTCCAGACGAACAATGACTTGACTTCTGACCACCAACCTGTTCTCGGAACACTGTCTGGAGCTCTTCCAATATTGCCACCGAAAACGAAAGTCTCCACAGACTGGATATCCTACGCCAGGTGGCTAAACAACAATGTGCGCCCCACGGAGCCATTAGCAACACCGGAGCAACTCGACGACGCCATCACTCGTCTGACTTCGAAAATCAAGAAGGCCGCTCACCAGGCCTCCACGAAGTTACTCTTCTCGACACCATATCGCGACCCACTGCCGCCGGCACTGCAAGACTTGAAATATTTGAAGAATCGAGCCCGTAAAAAATGGCAACAAACTCGCAACCCAGCATATAGACGAGAAATGCACCAGCTCTCCAGAGAACTCACGTGGCGTTGCAAGGAATGGCGCGCCGAACTATGGGAGGACCGGATGGCACAAATCCAACACCTATCGCGCGATGAATGGGCACTCATCCGTAATATCAAGAAACCCAAGCCACCAAAAACGGCGCTCACGGATGGCACCAACCTAATCTTTGACAACCTCCAAAAGGCCGAACTTTTCGCGGAAACTTACGAAACGCAATCACGTCTGAATTTTGCAGACTTTGAGAACGATGAGGAAGAGGACGCGCGCACTCGGGCAGAGGCACACCACATAAGAAAACACCCCAGCGGAGACCGGCCAGAACTGACGTCTCCAGGAGAAATTCGCCGCATACTCAGGAAATTACACTCCACATCTGCCCCCGGACCTGACGGAATTTCGAACGACCATCTGAAGCATCTCCCACGGAAACCACTAGTGCTATTAACGAGAATACTCAACGAATGCCTGCTGAAGGAACATTTCCCACCACAATGGAAACTGGCCAAGATCATACCCATCCCGAAACCGGGTAAGGACCCACTTCAGCCTGCGCACCACCGACCAATCAGTCTCCCTTCCACGATGGGCAAAACGTTTGAACGTGTCATCTTGGCCCGCATCAAGCCGCCCCTCTTGGAAAATGACGTCATTCGACCAGACCAATTTGCCTTTCAACCCAAACTTTCCGCCGAAATCCAGCTGCTCCGGATCTCGGAACACCTCACAAACCAAATCAATCTAAACCACTACACAGCAGCCATTTTCCTGGATGTTCAACAAGCATTTGACAAGGTGTGGCGAGAGAAGCTCATAAGTAAACTCCGGAACACCACCGACATCCCCAACTGTTACATCAAGATTATCGACAGCTTCCTGACCGACCGCCGTTTTTACGTCCAACAGGCCGACCAACACTCAGACACCAAACATCTCTCCGACGGTATACCGCAAGGATCGGTACTCTCTCCCATCCTGTTCACCATCTACGTAAATGACATGCCCAAACTGCCGAACATCATGCTAGCACAGTTCGCTGATGATACGGCTCTCCTTACCAGCAGCCGTTCATTAGATACAGCCATCACCCGCTTGCAACACCAGATCGATATCCTCCTTTTGTGGGCAACTGATAATAAAATCACTATCAACGCACTCAAGACAAAGGCCTTACTTTTCACTCGACGGAGACCGATTCTTCACCGCCGCCTCCAGATCAATGACCACGCCATCGAATGGTCCACCACGACGAAATATTTAGGGGTCACCCTGGACCATAAACTCACATTCTCAGCCCACATCAACGACAAAAGCCTCAAAATCATTCGCGCCATCCATGGACTATACCCCTTCTTAGCAAGCACTGACCTAAACGTAGCCACGAAGCTACGCATCTACCGCGCGACAATACTCCCGATCATGCTATATGGCTGCGCTACGTGGGGAATCACATCCACCACCAACATCCGCAAACTACAACGACTACAAAACCGGTGTCTAAGAATCATTCTCAAAGCGCCCAGGTGGTCCCGAATTATATCTTTACATGATGAACTGCAAGTCTCAACAATAGATCAAGTAATCCAACTACACGTCCAGCGTCTCATCAACAAAATAGACGACTTAAGGGTATCAACGAGACAACTCGAAGGAATCGCAACCACCCAACCTGAACCATGGCATAAAGTCAAGGTCCCCAGGGCCCTCACAACACAATGAAAAGTGAAGCAAAGGTATGTAGGGCAAAAAGGACCCCTGTGAGCCCAAAGTCCTACAAAAGATAACAATAAAGATGTACAAACCTACCTCTCACCCTTGGAAGTCCAGCCGCCAAAGGCGGTAGCACTTCGGCAACGACACCACACAAAAAAAAAAAAAAAAAAAAAAAAAAAAAAAAAAAAAAAAATGATTCTCTGCTCTGCTGCTGTGCTGTGCTTGCGTGCCTGCCTGCCGTCCCGCTCGCTCTCGCTCTCGCTGTGTGTTACGCGCGTCGTCGAAATGGCAGATCAGGCGGCTACGAACGAGACTGCTGCGGCACCCGCCGCCACCGGCACTACGAAGAGGGCCAAGTCTGCGTCGTCTGCGAAGAAGCCGCGCGCCAAGCCTGCGCACCCGCGCACCTCTGAGATGGTGACGGCTGCCATCAAGAGTCTGAAGGAGCGCGGCGGGTCGTTGCTGCAGGCGATCAAGAAGTACATAGCCGCGCACTACAAGCTGGACGCGGAGAAGCTGGCGCCGTTTATCAAGAAGTACCTCAAGTCGGCCGTCGTGGCGGGCGAGCTGGTGCAGACGAAGGGGAAGGGCGCGTCCGGCTCGTTCAAGCTTGCCGGCGCCGGCGGCGGGGGGGCGGCCGAGGGCGGCAAGGCTCGTGCTGGCGGTGCCAAGAAGAAGCGCGCCGCTCCGGCCAGCAAGGAGAAGAAGGGCGCCCGTGCGGCCGGCGCAAAGAAGGCTGGTGGCGTGAAGGCGGCGACCGGTCGGAAGGCGGGCGCCGCCAAGAAGGCGTCTGCGGCGTCGGCCGCTCCCGCGGGTGCGAAGAAGGCGGCTGCGGCCAAGCCGGCCGAGGCCAAGTCGCCGTCGAAGGCGAAGAAGGCCGCCAAGGTTCCGACGAAGAAGCCGAAGGCGCCGCGCCCGAAGAAGGCGACGACGCCGTCTAAGGCGAAGGCTTCGCCCAAGAAGAAGAAGTAGAGTAGAGGAGAAAGAGATGGGAGAAAGGAAGGGTTTGGCGCTTGACTCCGTCGTCCCCACCCCCCGTCGTCGTCTAGTGGCGCGCAAGAGACGCGCGGCCCAAAACGGCCCTTCTCAGGGCCATCAAAGCACGTCGGGGAAGGTTTTGATTGTCGTGTTGCGTTTGGTGTGGGTGTCTGTCTGGCGTTTCTGTATGCCCGTGGGGATGCTGTTTGCGTGCCGTGGTGGTTGGATTGCGGGGGTCGGTGGCGGGTGTGGGCGGCGGTAGCGGTAAGCGGTGTTGTTGTTGTTGTTGTTGTTGTCGTGGTTTGATTGTCGCCGTGTTTGTGGCGGCGGCCGACGGTTGGTTTTCTGTCACGTTGTTTTGTTTGAATACGTTGGTTGGCTTGCCTGCGTTCGTTCTTCTCGGATGTCTGTCTTGTCGAGTCGTGTCTGGTCTCTGTTTTGTTCCTTTGTGTGTGTGTTATGTTTTGCAACGGGGGGCACGTTGAGATGTGGAAGGAGTCGGCGGGGATTTCGGTGGCGTGTAGAGCGAGCGAGCGAGCGCGCCTGCCTGGCCGTTGGCCGTCGGAGTGGAGTGCGGGTTTTTTTGTTTTCGAAACGAAAGCGGCGGCCGGCCAGCCACCCGTGCGGTGTGACGTCGGCTGCTGGGTATTGTGCGCTTTGAGCGCCGGGGAGGGATGATGTGTGATTGTTGCGCGCTGCTAGCAGGCAGGCAGAGTGAGCGGGTGTGGCGGACGGACGGGAAGTGGTGGTTTTTGTTTTTGGGTTGCGGGGCGAGAGGCAGGCGACCGACAAAGTTTGCTCGCGACGGAGAGATGTTAGTGGCCCTGAAAAGGGCCGTTTTTGTTTGTGCGGTGCGGTGCCGCGGCGCGGTTTAGGCGCGCTCGCCGCGGAT